>NC_139901.1:31924708-32557208 GCF_905171665.1 Trachurus trachurus | reverse complement strand
TATGAAGAAATTTAAAGTCTGGAGTCTACTCAAATAGATTCTTACTTGAATACATTTCCAAGATAAATATTTTTACTTTTACTCGAGTTAATTTCTAGGAAGGCTGAAAAGTACTCGTTACTTTCAGGTCTGCCCTTTTTTTTTTTTTTTTTCTAAAATACTACTGGACACAAGCTGTGTTTGTCAAAGAAGGAAACCTATCACAGTGCAGCTCTCCACTGGGATCTACGTAAAAGCGGAAATACGTCATCCCTCCCCATAAGGATACCTCCAAAGTTCTCACAAACAAGAGTTAAAACTAAAAGGTCCTTAAATTCATTTAGAAAAAATTGTAGTAATTCATTGATGTGAAAAATAAGAAATGTACTCTTACTCTTACTTTTACTTAAAGTAAATTTAAAAGCATGTACTTTTGGATACTTAAGTACCTTTAAAAGCAAGTACTTTTTTACTCTTACTCGAGTAACATGTCGACTGAGCTACTTTTACTCTTCTTTTTTTTTCTTTTTTTTTTTTTTTTAATTTTGACCAGTAGTATTTGTACTCTTACTCAAGTACTGGGGTCGAGTACTCTGTCCATCTCTGCTGAAGAGTAAAACTCACAGTTTGCAGCATGAAATATCGATTTCTATTTAAAAAAAAAAAAAAAATTAGAGGTTTTACAGTGCAAATCCAAGATTAATATTTAAGGTTCAGCTCCCATGAAAAGAGAAATGTTTTTAACCTGGATGTCTGTGCAGGGCAGAGATCCAGCTCCTCCTGCAGCAGCATGGCACCATGATGAGGATGATGATGATGGTGGTGGGACAGGCTGAGCTTGGACATGTCCTCCCCCATCAGGCTGCTTGTCTCCTCGCACCGCCGCCTCTCTATGGACGGTAGCACCTTGTACTTGTTCAGAGACGGAGGAGGAGCAGCTGGAGCTTGTTGCAGCAGCTGCATCACCTCCTCCTCCCGGCTCAGCGGCCCAGAGGAGGAACCAGAGGAGCAGCCAGAGGAGGAACCGGAGGAGGGGGGCGGCCACATGACGGGCTGTGACCGGGAACGGAGCGCTCTGTCCGGCCTGCTGCGGCCGGGAGAGTCCGGGGGAGACACGGGGCTCCGCTGGCTGCTGCTGCTGCTGCTGACAGCCGCTCTGCTCCGGCCCTTGGACGACTTTGGTCTTGTTAGATGCATTGAAAAATAAAAAATAAAAATAAAACAGTTATTTTGAGGTCTTGTCTTGCAGATTTCCACCTGTTTCCTGCTTCAGTCCTCCGCAGGAAGAGTCAAATAAAGTCACTATTATAGTCAACATCGGTCTCCATTTTCTTCAAGACGAGCGGACAACGTTTCTATAACTTAACGAGTTTATAACTGTAACGATACAACAGGTTTAAAACGTTAAAAAGCCGCTTTTTTTCTCTTTTACTTTCTTTCCTCCCTCTTTCTTTCCCCAGTTTCTGCCTCTTCTTTTCCCTTCAGCGTCACTGGTTACCATGGAACTCCGGTTGCTATGACGACGACGACGACGACTGGTGACTCACAGGCAGCGAGCCCCCTGGTGGCGGGAGGGCGCTACTGCAGCTAAAAACACCAACATTTATACATATTTATGAAATAAAATAGATATAAATTTATAAAAAATACAAATAATTATTTATTAATTCATCATAAAGCTTCAAACAATACAAAAATAAATGAGCACATCAACAAACTTTGTCTACTGTCACTAATTGGTCATGATGAACATACTGTAGGCCTACAACTAGTACAAATATACTGTATATTTATACAACGCCCTGTTAGTTAGTTAGTTCCTCTTTGTATGTGTTTATATATTATATTTACATGAGCAATTTCCTCTTTAACAGTGCTTCATCATGGTCATTCACATATTTACACTCATCACATTGCACTGCTCAGGAAGTCGCACATTAAGAGATACTTCTACAAAGACAGAGAGAGGGAAAGAAAAATATTTTAAAAGGAATAAAAAGGCCGATTGTGTCATTTTAAGTATGTATATAGATCTGTATAATCTGTATAAGTGCAGTTTGAAGGTCCACGACACATAATTACCATTACATCTAAATTAACTTAGAGAACAGGTAACAAAACTCTCAGGGATAGTAAGAAAAATGTGTAGATGGATAATCAATAATCAAGTGAAACTAACACAAATTCGCAACCAACAACCCGGTGGAAAATGTTTATTAAGTTACAGTGTTGAGTTCTATGTGAAATAATGTATATATAATATACAATACATGTTTATAAAACAATACACCATTAACTGAACATTATAGCACACTCCACACTCCATCTTTGAGATCTTAAATGAAACATTGCACTAAGATCATTTATGATAATGGGAATAAACAACTCTGAGTCCAGTTTCTAACAAGCAAGTTTTGATTTTCACCATTATATTTCTTAATTTAGTATGGTTAGCGCACTTTGTTCTATATTTTAAATAAAATGATTTACTTTATTCTAATACTTCATAATGTCATGAAATGTATGTTTAGTTTTTGCCTTTTAACAATTTTGGTATCAGCTAATTTTGGATAGACGTTTAATGAAACTGTCACTTTCTCTTTATATTGAATTTCAAGACCAAAGTGAATTAGACTGTAACTATATCTAAACATGACAATTATTTCTATTATAAACTGACTAGATGATTAGAAATTCAGTCCAAAATCTCCAAATTAACCCAATTATTTACTTAAATTTCACCACTGGAAGAGCAGAAACCTGCTGTTTGAACAAAACAAAAAAACCATCTGCCCAAAGTAAAAATGAATAATATTAAATAACAGTATGCTCTTGTCTTTGGACAACGGATGGAGTGATAATGACGGAAACAAGCAGCTGCTGGCAGCGAGTCCCACAGCACCTTTTAGTTCAACACAGATTCATCTAAAGAGTTTCATTCAGAGGCACATGGCATAATACAGAGGAGAAACATGCAATATTACGATTAACGGTAGTTTTTACACTAAAAACCTGGGAATGCAGAACAGGTGCAGTGTAGACACGTGCCAGGGAGGTTATGATTCATTATTTGTGCCCAATAGATCGAATCGCCTTGTTGTTTCCAACTACTTCCGGGTAGAAAACCAGCACGTACGGTAATTTGAATGAGATCAATAGTAACGAACAAGAGTTTAGCTATATATCATATTTTTCACGCCCTATCACCGTTTAGACAAATCTGAAATGATTGAAGAAACATTACTATTTCTGTGTGTGTGTTTTGTGTTGTATTTATTCAGTTTGGGGGAATCACGGTGTCTAGAAAGCATCAGTGGCTGCAGCTGACAGGGACAGCTAACGGTAGCTAAGCTAACGGCGGTAGCTAAGCTAACGGTAGCTAAGCTAACGGCGGTAGCTAAGCTAACATCAGGACGTCAGCTGTTAAAACCCTCCCGTTGTGGGACACGACATGAAACTACTCCAGTTAGCTCAGTCATGTTGGAACTCAGATATCCGCTGGAGAAAATATTTTTTCATGGAGCGTTTATTGAGTCACTGAGTTATTAAAGTTAAACAGGTAGCTAACCGTTAGCCCAGCTAATCTCTGATAACCATGACTAATTAATTACAAAAACGTGCACACAGAAATAGTAATGTTTGTCCAATCATTGGTTTTATAAACTTTACAAACATCAGATTAGTCTAAACGGTGATATAGTGACATGAGAAATTAGATATAGTGAAACTCTCGTCTGTCACTATTGTTCTCATGCTGGTTTTCTACCCGGAAGTAGTTGTAGACAACAAGGAGATTCTTTCTATCCACAAGTTTCCGAACGTCATCTATGGTCAAAGCCGGTTTTGCCGGTTTGGTGGAATTGTACGTTTACGTTTCCATGGTTTTCAGTCGTTGTCATAGTTGCGGTAAACGCATGGATCTATTAAATCCATGCGTTTACCGCGACTACCGAAACCATAGAAACGTAAACATAAAATTCCACCGGAAGAGCAAAACCGGCAAAACCGGCTTATGTTTTTGACGTTCGGAAAAAGGTGGATAGTTTTCAGTTAAAGCAGAAGTAAGCAACATTTTTGTGTTAATATAAGTCTTAAATAGTTATATCTTCCGACAGCAATCACTTACATAGAGTGTTTGGTCTGAAACACGGGTCTGTCAGTCACTCTGCTCTGCTCTGAGCTGAAGAGAAAACTTTCCTTGTATCCTACAGTTTTTATCCAATGAGGAGAGAGAACGGCATAAAGGGGCAGTCCTCTCTGTGTGTGCAGCCAAAGGATGCGCGTGAATGTGGTGACGTAGGGACGAGGGCCAATAGATCCATGACGAGGGCGGGGGCTGCTAACTCCGTCGGCTGACAAGAAGATATGGTGCGTTCAAGGCAACTCGTAACTCGTGCTTTTCCGACCTGTGAAGTGGTACCAGTTCGATCTGGTGCGAGTTCACGGGTCAGAAGTTACGAGTGGCCGTTATAGTGACTTTCACAGGTAAAACAGGTCGGAAAAACACGAGTGGGTTGCCTGGAACGCTACAAAGTCGTAAGTCGTGACTTGAAGCTGTAATTTACGGTTTCAAAAGCCTGCCTGGAACGCAGCATTAGCCAAAACGACCGGATCGCTCACTTCTGCTTTAACAGACTCAGAGACAAACAAACATCCAATCGTGTCGTCACGCTCTCCTTCTCCCTCTCTCTGTCTCTCTATGGTAAGTCGAGCATGTTGTGTTGCGCGTACAGGTCCTCGGTGATCTGGTAAACGTCGGCGATGAGCGGCAGCGCCTCTCCCAGCATGGCCACCACGTTCTCCGCCGGCCCCACGTTCATCACCTCGAAGAAGGCCTGGCGCCCGGGCAGCATGCAGAAGGCCATGCCGGCGGCCTTACGCACCACCCAGGGATGGTGCTGCGCCAGAGACTCGTTGTAGGAGTCGGCGCACATCACGGACGTCTTGCTGTCCTCGGTGCTGGTGCGCAGCCGCTCCAGGAAGAGCTGCAGCCAGCGGAGGGCGCGGTGCAGCCGCAGCAGCGTGCGGCAGCCCGACTCGGGGTGGCCGCCGCGCTTGGTCAGGTCCACCAGCTCGTTGTCCAGCTCGTACGCCACCATGGACTGGACCGTGGCGTACTCCGAGCCGCTCTCGCCGTTCAGGTGGTTGACCAGGATCTGGATCTTGTTGACGGCGTCCTTAGAGATGAAGCCGAAGACGCTGCCGAGGCAGTTCAGAAACCTGTTCCAGAGAAACACACAGAAAAAACACTTTAAAGGTTGGGTCTGGAGTTTTGTGCCCAAAAATAAACATTACACTTATACAAATGAAATCTGTCGTAAAGGATCATTTCCTTTTTTTTTTACAATCTGGACCTTATTTCTAGCATAAAATCTGATCATTTCCTCACCCAGATAACTTTGGTGTCATTACAAGTGGTTGTGATGAAATGAGCTCCAGCCGAGAGGCGCGTATATCCGTATAATGGAGTTTACAGGGCAGCAGAATGCAGCCTCTAAATAACACATTATCTGCAGAGAAACTCCTTCATTTCACCAATATTTAGTTCTGATAGGCTAGTGCTATTCCCCTCTGAGTCCGGGGTTAGCTGTTATCAACATCCGGGGTCTGTAGGTTGACCTACTGACCTCTGACCTGGATGATGTCATCTCTGAGCGGCTTGTTGCTACCGCTAATGCTACGGTTCGTTTCTGCGTGTTTCTGACTTGTCAGAACAAAATGAGCAGCTGGATGAAGTTCAGCTTCCACAGGCTTCCTCTCCTCAACCTGGACTCACTAAAGCTCCGGCTAGTTGAGATAAAAATGGACCCGAATGCCGAAGCAGAATGATTATTATCAGAATGAGCCGCGCGGCGCTCAGAGATGACATCATCCAGGTCAGAGGTCAGTAGGTCAACCTACAGACCCCGGATGTTGATAACAGCTAACCCCGGACTCAGAGGGGAATAGCACTAGCCTATCAGAACTAAATATTGGTGAAATGAAGGAGTTTCTCTGCAGATAATGTGTTATTTAGAGGCTGCATTCTGCTGCCACGTGGGGCTGATTTCGTCAAACGACTCCAAATGACACCAAAGTTATTTGGGTGAGTAAATGATCAAACCAACACAAACACAACTCCTTCTCCTTAATGAGACACTGATGAGGTCATCACCTGAACCACATCTGGTTTTATAGGAAGATTAGAGTTAGAGTTAAACTATTCTTGCTGTGTTGTTTAGGAATAAATATCAACATGTTTTCTTTGCATTATTATTATTCAAGGTCCGAAAAGACTTGATAATTTTGTTATTTAGACTAGTTTAGTCATTTTCAGCCAATAAAAGCTCTAAATGACAATATTTTTTATTTCAATTTTGGGAAAAATGTTGTCGGTAGTTGATAGAATAAAATAAAAAAAAATTTATTTGAATTTTGAATTTGAATACCTATAAAACCAGGGAAACTGGTCATTTTGGGAGTGGTCTCTTAATATTTCCCAGAGCTGTATATGTGTGTTATTCATATGCAGCACAAATCTCCCCTCAGAAACAATGAGATTTCATCTTATCTGACTGAATTCACTGGTGTCATCTCTACAGAACTGGCTGCAGAAATAATTACACTGCAAACTATAAACCTGAGGTCAGTAGGTTGCTGATGAGAGAAACTAATTTGAGTCCCACAGGAGATTAATGGAGTCATGAGTTGGGTGTGTGGGTGTGTGTGTACCATAGACTGTATAAAGAAGGTGTGTACAGTACAGTATTGGTCATGTGATCAATGCATATAGGCTACAGTTCACACACAGGACTTAATAGATCAAATGCCAAGAGAGAGTCAGAGATCTCTTACTTTATAAGTCCTCGCCACCCGGCCACGTAGCTCTGCAGGGAAACCTCTCTCTGGTCGGACAGACACAGCTTGAAAGTGTCGAGCACCTCCTGCAAACTGAATTTCTGCTCCACGGTTTCGTCTGAATCAGCCATGGTGTCTCTCTCTCTCTCTGTCTCTATGAGGAAATACTGGGTCGAGCAGACAAACACACAAATAAATGAATGAATAAATGTGTCTGAAAGACTGACGTCGCTACAGACGAAAAGCTCTGGTTTTAAACAACCAAACACTGAACATGTTACCTGCGAGAAAGATTAAAAGTGAAAGGAAAAGTCTGCATTTCTCTCTGACAACCGCAGACGACAGGTCGACTCGGTTCGGCTCTAAATCCGCTGCGACTGCGCATGCGCGAAACGGGACACAGCGGAAATTGGCGGCGTTCCCTTCAAAATAAAAGCCCTGTAGTCGGGTGCTCCAGGCAGATTTTTTTTTTAAAGGGGAAAAAAAAGAAGTTATGTAGTCATATTTCATATTTATTCATATTTCTTGGTTGCTTTGTTTTGAACTTTAACTAAACTTTTTACTTGCACTTTAACCTGCACTGAATGAGAGCAGCTATCTTAAAGCAGATATCAGCTTCGCGGCCGTTTCGGCTAATGCTGCGTTTAAGGCAGGCTTTTGAAACCGTAAGTTACAGCTTCAAGTCACAACTACGACTTGGTAGCGTTCCAGGTAACCCGTAGCTCGTGTTTTTACCATCCTGTTGTCTGTGAAAGTTCCCTATAACGGCCACTCGTAACTTCCGACCCGTGAACTCGTACCAGATCGAACTGGTATGACTTCACAGGAAGGAAAAACACAAAGTACGAGTTTCTTTGAACGCACCATGAGTTAGAAGCCCCCGCCCTTGTCAGGCATCAATTGGTCCTCGTGCTACGTCACCACATTCACGCGCATCCCTTGGCTGCACACACAGCCCTTCATGCCGTTCTCTCTCCTCATTGGATAACACTTGTATCCCAGAAGAAATGTTTTCTCCTCGGGTTACAGCAGAGCAGAGTGACGGAGAGACTCGTGTTCCGGTCGAAACACTCTATGTAAGTGATTGCTGACGGAAAATATGACTAATTAGGACTTATATTAACAAAAACATTTCACTGATATCTCCTTTAATTTCGTTGTGTTAATTAAACAGCATTCAAAATGGCAACAGCGGGGAACATAGGACCCTTTTAAAATAATTAATGATTGAGCTAAATGAAAATGAATTACTTATTCAAGTGTTATTCAAGTGTTCAATCAATTCAATGCATTGTTCAGCAGATACGCCCAATATGTCCATAGAAGACTTGGAAATGTTTGGTGCCAAAAAGGCATATCTGACGTTTTTGCCATAATTGTTTGATTTTAAAATGTTTTAGTACATGTTCATTGTGTTAATATGCCATAAGTTTATTACATAAATACTCATTCATATAAGTAGCCTATGTCTGTGATTGCAATGTTGCGATTTAAGGTTAATGAATAGGCTACAGTTGATTGAAGTGTGGTCAAAATGTAGTTTTGTCTCTCCTGTAAAGTTTGTCAAAAGCCACTTACGCCCCTCTGGCTCCAAGCCCTGGTTTTGAAAGAAAGAAACTCTATTTAATGAACATTTCCACTCCAATACTCCAGGTGGCGGTGTTGCACCTGAAAGATAAAAAAAAATGGCGGCGAAGAAGGAGAAGAACGAGCTAACCGGAAGTGGTGCAGTCAATGGCGGCTAGCTCAACATCGCTGCATGTTTGTTATTATTGTGCACAAGTGAACACACGTCCGACAGTAAAACCACTTAGATAGAGGCTCATTCACCGACAGGAATCTGTTTATCGGAGTGTCGCCTACTATGTAAAAGAGAAAAGAAGCGGCAGCACTGACGAGAAAACAGAAAACATGCCCGAAATAAAAGTAACGCCACTGGGTGAGTAACGTTACAGCAGCTAGTTAGTTAGTTAGTTAGCATGATGTTATTCTAGCTCCATCAACAGTTTAGCTTTAGTTAGATTAGACTTTAAACATGATAAAGTATTAACTTGTGTGTTTTATAATGGTGGTGCAAACATGGCTTTTTCAAATACGGACTTTAATGTAAACGAGTGGTATGAAATCAGTGTTTGTATGTGGGTTTTGAGGTGTCTAAATACAGTTTGTCTATCCCTCAAATTAATTTTTAAAAAGAAGAACACCTGTTTTACGAATGTGAGAAAATTTGTGTAAATCTCTCCACGAGATTTTTTGGTGAATAACCTCATTATCATCACTAAATATTAGGCTATATACGCAAGTGTAGATATGCCAAATCCCCACCTTCATGGCTTTCACTTAAAAATGAAATATCCATGTTACAAAAATGTTTGAAACAAATTAATAATCCCCATGCAGATAAATTGTACACGTTTCCTTAATTGTTCTTTTATTTAATTTATTCTCCTTTTTTTTTCTCTCTCTCTTTTCATCTAAAATCTGTCATATGTTTTATTTTATTATATGTGATAAGCGATGCACTGACTACCACAATAATTGTTCAGTTTGAATTATCTAAGGAGGTGTGAATTTAATTTATATTATGTATGTAAAATAACTGTTTATCTTAGAGTAAATCCAGTTTGTCTTTCCCTCTCCAAGGTGCTGGACAGGACGTCGGCCGCAGCTGCATCCTCGTCTCCATCGGAGGGAAAAACATCATGTTGGACTGTGGGATGCACATGGGATACAACGATGATGTAAGTAGAGCAGATCATTTTACCAAAGGAGAGATAACAACTGGATGATATGGAGGGTAATTTAAGATATTCAGGCTTCAGTGTTTCCTCTTTCACCATTACACCACCACCTCAACCAGTCTGGACCATGGTGACATTAAACTCTAATGTAATCCCAGTTTCATCCACTTTAAAGGTCGATGTGTCTGTGTTTATTAGGAGTGGGAATGTTTTACTATCTCACGATTCGATTAAATTAGATTCTGATTTTTGGGGCTACGATTCGATTCAAAATGGATTTTCGATTCAAAACGATTTGATTCCTAATGATTTCTGCTTCAGTCTGTCGGTGTGAAAGGATCCTCATGATCTACTCCAGTCTGTTTTACAAGACAGAATGACGAAAGTGTCTTTTCACATTTATTGAGTTTTAAACATTTATCCATGCTTAGATGGAATTGTTGAAACTGTTGCATAAAAGCAATATCATATTATTTAAAAAAAATAGTGCAGTTAAACATGCTGCCTTTTAAATTCTAATGAAATGGAGGCCGACAGCCAGCAGATTTGTTTCATTTTTTTCATTTTGGGACATTGTATATCGATTCTGAATCGTATTAAATGAGAATTGCGATTCTTATGTGAATCGATTTTTTGGCACAACCCTTAATATTTATGTGTAAGGAGGATCCCCATTAGCTGCGCTCTAGAGCACCGCTAGTCTTCCTCTTCTACATTTAAAAACAGTACATAACATTTACAATCACAACATGAAAAAGACAAGACAAGTCAACAAAAGCTTACATTAAATCTTTACAGTAGGTATAATTCATCATTTACATCAAAGAACACACATATATAAGACACTCCAATACGCGGTGGTTATAAAATAAAATAAATGGGTAAAACAAATCAAAGTGATGATGGACAACATGACATTATATCAGTCATTTCCCTTTGACCTCTCATCAGATCAGCTGAAACCAACAATAACTCCACCATTATTACTAACATCACGTTTTGTCCATAATCTGATCATTAACTGAAGCTCCTGATGTTATCTGTAGGATTTTACTGACTGTACTGAAGCCAAATGATCGACAGGTTAGATTGAAGCGCCTATAATAACACACAAAAAAGAGGAAGACTGTCAGAACAAAATACACAAAATTCAAGCATGGCATGAGATGCCGTTAAAGATGTTTGTGTCTCATGTTTTGGCCTTTGTGGCTAATATCATTTACAGTGTGATTCAAAAACTAAATGAAAGTTTCTCTTGTGATTCCAGAGACGATTCCCAGATTTTTCCTACATAACGCAGAACGGACGCCTGACGGACTTTTTGGACTGTGTCATCATCAGGTTTGTGTAGTTTCACTGTCATGTGTAATTCCTGTTCTGAGCAACAAACAGGAGAATAGGAAGACAGGACAGTCGACAGCTGAGGCTTGAACTCACAACCTCTGACACCTAAGCCCATCTTCTATCTCACTTAGCTAACTGGTTAATGACAGTTCACATGAGGCTTCACAAATTGACTAAGCCAATCACATGATAGCAGCTGCCTGTGCATGTAAAGGCAGATTTCAAAACACTGAAACAAAAAAGAAAATCAGTCATCAAGACAAAAATTGCTCTATAAGTGAATAACTGATGTTTAAGTGTGAAGTGTACAAAGGTTTCTTCAGTGTTCGGGCTACGTTTTGGCGAAAGTTGCAAAGCTGATGACTGAATCTAAAGTCTGCAAAAAGCTGCCGTCAAAGCAAAAGGTGGAGACTTCAAAAAATCCCAAATAATAAAACATATTCTGCTTTGTTTAACACTTTTGAGTTTACTACACAACTCCACATGAGTTCCTTCATAGTTTTGATGTCTTCAGTTTGAATCTACAATGTGGAAAGTCATAAAAAATAAAGAAAGACCATTGAATGAGAAGGCGTGTCCAAACTTTGGACTGGTACACTGCAAAAACTCAAATATCTCACCAAGAATATTTGTCTTATTTCTAGTCAAAATGTCATTTCTAGTCAGAACTAATCTCATTATACCTAAAATAAGACTCATCATATTAAAAAGCAGCTTGTTTTCAGACACTTTTTTACTTCTTTCAATCATATTTTCACTTGAAATAAGTAGAAAAATCTGATAGTGGAGCAAGTTTTTCTTCCTTATTACAAGCACAAAAAAACTGGCAGATTTTTCTACTTATTTCAAGTGAAAATGTGTTTGAAACAAGTGAAAATGAACTAAAAACAAGTGAAGTTTTAGGTGATGAGTCTTATTCTAAGTGGAAAGAGATTAGTTTTGACTAGAAATGAGACATTTTAACAAGAAAAAGGACAAATATTCTTGGAAAGATTTTGAGTTTTTGCAGTGTAGTGTAAAAGACAGAAAACCAGCCTTTGTTTTAGTTTTTTTTTTACACATCAACACCTGTTCCTCCCTCAGCCACTTCCACCTGGACCACTGCGGCGCTCTGCCCTACTTCAGCGAGATGGTCGGCTACGACGGCCCGATCTACATGACGCACCCCACCAAGGCCATCTGCCCCATCCTGCTGGAGGACTTCAGGAAGATCACAGTCGACAAGAAGGGAGAAACCAACTTCTTCACCTCGCAGATGATCAAGGACTGCATGAAGAAAGTCGTTCCTCTGAACCTCCACCAGACCGTGCAGGTGCGGCGCTCGCTGTTGTTTTCAGCCATTGGAGCATTCCTACAAAATTTATACAGTTTGTAGTGAAAAACATCAAAAGAAATAAAAGAAAAGAGAGAAAGAAAAGGAAAAAAAGGGAATAATAATAATACAAGGGGAAAAAAGAGGTGGGACAAAGACAGTAAAAAGGAAAAAAAAAGCACAAGATAGAACAAATATATATGTATTCTCTTCAGAGATCTAGTAAACATTTCTTCAGGGCTGGACTCTTCAGTTTTATTTATTTACTGTATATAATCAATCCACTTATTCCATCTCCTCAGACATTCTGGTTCTTGATTTCTGATTCTATATGTAATTTTTTCCATTTCCAAAATATTAGAGAGGGAGCCGTGTGCAGGGACAAGGGCGCCGCCATAGCTCAGCTCATCCATATCGGAAGTCACAACCGGAAGTTGCTTTTCTTCGTGTATATTATTTCTATGTTATTCTCTCTCTCTGGCCTGTCTAGCCTCTACCTATGCTCTTTTTACTAAACTTAACCAACTCCTTTCTTCATGGCCTAAACCCAACCAAAGCACCACCAACGACATTTCTTTTCTCTGTCTCTCTCCTGGTGCTGTCAGCAGGAGCGGCGCTAGCCGCTAGCCGTTAGCCGTTAGCAGCGTTTTTTAATAACTCAATAACTTAAAGCAGAAGTAAGCGATCCGGTCGTTTTGGCTAATGCTGCGTTCCAGGCAGGCTTTTGAAATCGTAAATTACAGCTTCAAGTCACAACTTACGACTTTGTAGCGTTCCAGGCAAACCACTCGTGTTTTTCCGACCTGTTTTACCGGTGAAAGTCACTATAACGGCCACTCGTAACTTCTGACCCGTGAACTCGTACCAGATCGAACTGGTACCACTTCACAGGTCGGAAAAATACGAGTTTCCTTGAACGCACCATAACAGTCCTCGTCGCTACGTCACCACATTCACGGCGTTCCTTGGCTGCACACACAGCCCTGCATGCCGTTCTCTCTCCTCATTGGATAAAGGTTGTAGGATACAAGGAAAGTTTTCTCCTCGGCTCAGAGCAGAGCAGAGGGACTGACAGACCCGTGTTTCAGTCCAAACACTCTATGTAAGTGATTGCTGTCGGAAGATATAACTATTTAAGACTTATATTAACACAAATATATCACTCACTTCTGCTTTAATAAACGATCCATGCAAAAAAATATTTAGTTAGCTCAATCATGTTGTAACTAAGATATCCGCTGGAAAACAATATTTTATCATGGACCATTTGAGTTACTGAGTTGTTTTTTTTATCTGAGAAATGATACACACGAAGAAGAGCAACTTCCGGTCGTGACTTCCGGTATGGATGAGCTGAGCTAATGGCGGCGCTCTTGTCCCTGCATACGGGTACTCTTGAAATATTATTTATTTACAGTTGATTTCCTATTATTAAAAGAAGGTGAGATGGATTTTTTTGCCAATTTCTTGTTATTTGCTTCAGAGCTGCTATTCTATAGTATTCTGTATAAGTATTTGTCTTTTTCTGGTGTGAGTTCAGCTGGTGTTATTCCTAAAACAATGCATTGCGGTTCCAATGTTTTTTTTTAAATTGGAAAATCGAAAAAATAGATTCTATGATTTTTTTTTCCAGAATGGTTTTAGTGATGTGCAGAAGTAGAAGATGTGTGAGTGGTTTGCATCATGGTGCTCGCCACAGTTTCTCCAGCAGTCTGTATCATTTAGACTGTATATCTGCAGTAAAAGTGAAAAAGCGTGTGTGTGTGTGTGTGTGTGTGTGTGTGTAGTTGTGTACCTTCCATGAGTCTCGTCTCTTTTGATGACACATCGTGCTGTTTGTGTTTGTGTTTGTGTTGTTGCTGCTGCAGGTGGACGATGAGCTGGAGATCAAGGCGTACTACGCCGGCCACGTGCTAGGAGCCGCCATGGTTCAAATGAAAGTGGGATCAGAGTCGGTCGTCTACACGGTGAGTGGAAACAATCTGCTCTGTGTTAATGTCGGTGAATGAGACCGACACAACCTCAGAGTAATGTCTTTATCTTTATTTTTTTTAGGGAGACTACAACATGACACCTGACAGACATTTAGGGTAAGTGACATTTGCTGTATTTAAAGGAATACTGTAGTTCACCAAAAAATGAAATTCAGTCATTATTGTCTCGGGGTGTGCCAAGAAATCGATTCACATAAGAATCGCAATTCTCATTTAATACGATTCAGAATCGATATAAAATGTCACAAAATCGATTAAAAAAAATTTAAAAAATGAAATAAATTCTAAGGAAAATCCATTTCCATAGAATTTAAAAGGCAGCATGTTTAACTGCACTATTTTTTTTTTTAAATAAAGAGGCACTTTTAATTTTGTTACTTAAGCAATATGTGATATTGCTTTTATGCAACAGTTTCAACAATTCCATCTAAGCATGGATAAATGTTTAAAACTCAATAAATGTGAAAAGACACTTTAGTCATTCTGTCTTGCAAAGCAGACTGGAGTAGATCATGAGGATCCTTTGCACCGACAGACTGAAGCAGAAATCATTAGGAATCTAATCGTTTTGAATCGAAAATCCACTTTGAATCGAAGCATATAGCCCCAACAATCAGAATCGAATCGTGAGATAGTAAAAGATTCCCACCCCTATTATTGTCTCACCCTCATGCTGATGAATACTCCGGAGTAGTTTTTTATTCCTCAAAAGGGTCTCCAGATGAACTTTGAGGAATTAAAAACTACTCCAGAGTATTCATCAGCATTTCATTTTTTTGGTGAACTATTCCTTTAACCCATTACCTATCTGTGCAGAGTTGTTTCATCCTGGTGTTTTATATTTTCAGAGCTGCGTGGATCGATAAGTGCCGTCCAGACATCCTCATCTCAGAGTCCACGTACGCCACCACCATCCGGGACTCGAAGCGCTGCAGAGAGAGAGACTTCCTGAAGAAGGTGCATGAAAGCATCGAGAGAGGAGGAAAGGTAAAGCCTGTTTGTTGTAATACTTTACATTTGGGTTGTTTTGTGTTGTGTTTTTTAATTTTTTTTATTATCTTTCAATTCAAATAGACTTTTTCACCCCAGAAGGGAAACTTGACAACAAAGCTGTCAGCATAGAATAAAATACAGACATGCAGCAGAGACATGCAAAGTCAAACGAAGGTTAAAAACAAGGACAGTGACATTCAACTAAGTGATAATAGGCTAAAAATATGAAAAATAAAATGAAAGTTACATAAAATTGCACTAGCCCACGAGATAAGAAATAAAAATCCAACTAAAAACTGACACACATAAAAACCGTAGTGCAGCTACACTGCAAAAACTCAAAATCTTACCAAGAATATTTGTCTTATTTCTAGTCAAAACAAACCTCATTCTACTTAAAATAAGACTCATCACATTAAAAAGTAGCTTGTTTTCAGATACTTTTTACTTCTTTCAAGCAGATTTTCACTTGAAATAAGTAGAAAAATCTGATTCAGTTTTTCTTTCTTATTACAAACACAAAAAACTTGCTTTCACTGGCAGATTTTTCTACTTATTTCAAGTGAAAATTAGTTTGAAACAAGTGAAAATGATCTAAAAACAAGTTAATTTTTAGCTGATGAGTCCTATTTTAAGTGGAAAGAGATTAGTTTTGACTAGAAATGACATTTTGACTAGAAATAAGACAAATATACTCGGAAAGATTTTGAGTTTTTGCAATAGAGCTTGATCATACCAAGTATGCAATATGGTATTAATTTACTAATGAAATATTTTAATTTTCCCATTGTTCTTCCCAGGTTCTGATCCCTGTGTTTGCCCTCGGACGAGCACAAGAGCTCTGCATCCTGTTGGAAACATTTTGGTAAGGTTGCTCTTGTTTTAAAAAAGTTTAAAATAAAAACAGTTCACACACAGTAGCAGCTTCCTATATTCTATTCCACATCCACAAAAGCAAAAGCAAATCTGTCAGAGCAGCGACAGACAGTGATGTGCCGATAATCACCGTCTGCTCTGCTCACTGGACCAATGTCAGATAAAAAGCCTTTCTTTTTTTTTTCCTGGTTGGTTAATTGTTAAATTGAATAAAAAGTCCTTTCAATCAGGAGTAATTGCACATGATTATTATACACAAAGGCCGTCAGTTGTCCGGATGATAAATAGCTGCTCCCTAAAATAGCTGTATTCATTTTGTTAAGCTCGTTAGACTTAATGGTGGTATGTGAACTTTTTCTTTTTTTATTGGACACCAGACACTCTAATTACCTGCTCTCACCACTGCACAGGGAGAGGATGAACCTAAAGGCGCCCATCTACTTCTCCACCGGGCTGACGGAGAAAGCCAATCACTACTACAAGCTGTTCATCACGTGGACCAATCAGAAGATCCGAAAAACCTTCGTACAGAGAAACATGTTTGAATTTAAGCACATCAAGGCTTTCGATCGCTCCTACGCGGATAATCCTGGACCCATGGTGAGAGTTGGAGTTTTTTTGGGTTTTTTTTGCTTTAAAGTGTCATAGTATTTAAAGGGATACGCCAACATTTTTTTTTTTTCGTATCTTGCCTCACTCCCGAGTCCATGACCAGCAGATAGACACCATCCTTTCGACTGTGCGTGCAGTAACAAGGGAGATAGAGCCGTATCGCCCGTAATTAGCTTAGCTCAAACACTGGAAGTGTATAGGTAGTGTTAGCCTTCCTCCACCTAAAGTCACTAATTAGCTTAGCTCAAACACTGGAAGTGTATAGGTAGTGTTAGCCTTCCTCCACCTAAAGTCACTAATTAGCTTAGCTCAAACACTGGAAGTGTATGGGTAGTGTTAGCCTGCCTCCACCTAAAGTCGCTAATTAGCTTAGCTCAAACACTGGAAGTGTATAGGTAGTGTTAGCCTGCCTCCACCTAAAGTCGCTAATTAGCTTAGCTCAAACACTGGAAGTGTATAGGTAGTGTTAGCCTGCCTCCTACCCGAGCTGAAACCAGCAGTCAGAAGCTGATTTCATTTTAGCTCTAAACTCTGTAAATATATCACTTTATCGACATTTCAAACATTTTTAGGCGAGAAAGTAGCCGTTTAGATCAGCAGTGTGTCGTTAATTTGTCTAAATACCAGCTGTTTACAATTTTGTTCGGACGAATTCGGCGCTACTCAAGCTAGCCGTTGTGACCAACGCACTTCCGGTTACTTTCACAAAATAAAACAACCGTTGCCCTTTACATACAGAAAACCATGACGATAGAATTTGTGCTTTTACTTTGAAATAGGAAGCTAACCTACCCTCGATGTAGCTAGCTTGAACCAAAATAAAGCGTCTTAGCTTGAACCCTCCGTTTTGACCGATCTCGTCCCTTTAGCGGCATTTGACCGCTCAAGATGCCTTACCGGAGAGTTTTGTCAGCTCTGAGACGAAGATCGACCCGCCGGTTTCCGTTTAGAGTTGCTGAAGAGTTTCTCTGATGACTTTAGGTGGAAGCAGGCTAACACTACCTATACACTTCCAGAGTTTGAGCTAAGCTAATTAGCGACTTTAGGTGGAGGCAGGCTAACACTACCCATACACTTCCAGCGTTTGAGCTAAGCTAATTAGCGACTTTAGGTGGAGGCAGGCTAACACTACCCATACACTTCCAGTGTTTGAGCTAAGCTAATTAGCGACTTTAGGTGGAGGCAGGCTAACACTACCTATACACTTCCAGCGTTTGAGCTAAGCTAATTAGCGACTTTAGGTGGAGGCAGGCTAACACTACCCATACACTTCCAGTGTTTGAGCTAAGCTAATTAGCGACTTTAGGTGGAGGCAGGCTAACACTACCCATACACTTCCAGTGTTTGAGCTAAGCTAATTACGGGTGATACGGCTCTATCTCCCTTGTTACTGCACGCACAGTCGAAAGGATGGTGTCTATCTGCTGATCATGGACTCGGGAGTGAGGCAAGACACGAAAAAAAAAAAAAAGTTGGCGTATCCCTTTAAAAAGATTATAATACAGTAATAATATGTATATTTGCAGGTAGTGTTTGCCACACCGGGGATGCTGCATGCTGGTCAGTCTTTGCAGATCTTCAAGAAATGGGCTGGAAATGAGAAGAACATGGTGAGTCTTATGGATGAATGTGATGTGTTCCTGAAAATAACACATTATACACAACTAATTATTGTTTTTTTTATATCTCAGGTGATCATGCCTGGGTATTGTGTACAAGGAACAATCGGTCATAAG
Organism: Trachurus trachurus; assembly: GCF_905171665.1. NCBI lineage: Eukaryota > Metazoa > Chordata > Actinopteri > Carangiformes > Carangidae > Trachurus > Trachurus trachurus. The sequence continues at coordinate 32,538,784 of NC_139901.1, read as the reverse complement.
ATCCTAAACGGACAGAGGAAACTGGAGATGGAAGGACGAGCAACGGTAAGTCCTGCTTAGTTCGTCCATCAACCTGAATATGAAACACAACATCAGCTCAGGGTTCGATGTAGAAATATATATTTTCTAATATATAATAGCCTAGGCTATTAACTCATTAAATTATTTCTCTGACCTGGTTAATGTGATTTCTGGTGGAAAAAACCAACATGGCGCATATTTTGATCGACAAAGTATTAAAAACAAGTTTCACAAGAGCAACTCAATCTCCAAAGATATAACTATTACAATGAAAAACAGCTAAATGCCCATTTTTTATTCACTTTATTTTCTTTTTCCAAAATGAGCTCTGTAAACCACAAGAGCCACAACAGAGGGATGAAAGAGCCACAGGTTGCCGACCTTTAAGATCAAATACAAAAGCTTAAAAGGCTAAAAAGCAGCGAGCAACAATAAGGTTTTTCTGTGTTCGATATTTGTTTATGTATTTTCCTCCCTCTTTTACAATGCATTTTGTGTTTTCTGTTATAATAATACAATAAAATAAAATAAATAATAAAATAAGCACAATTTGATATAGAAAGAAAAAAATATTAAACAAAAGAAGGGCGTTTCAGGGAAATATACCTTTTCCATTGTTTCCAGATGGATAGAATATAGATATTGTAAATGATATCATACCATTCATCTATAGATTATGTATTTTAATGACATTGTGTGACATAAAAATTCCTCTGTAGCAACTAGTAAGCATGCAGCATATCACACCTCTTTAAATAGCTGTGGTGACCAGACAGACTTCTGTTCCTGTTTCACACCTATGGATGCGTTTGTACAAAAACAGAAAACTGCCTCATGAAGCAGAGCTGCATGTGGTTGAAGGTGTTTTCACACCTGCCTTGTATAGTTCACACCTGCCTTGTATAGTTGAGCTTGAAACAAACTCAGACTCGGACCGAGACCCGGCTGAAAAAGAAGTGATCTCAACTTCGATTTGACCCAGCGACACACGAGAACACACGCTCTCCATCGCAGCCGCTTTGCAGCCGCTCGCTCTTCTTTGTTGTAAGACAGTGATCCTCACAATTTTTTTCACAAGAGCCACATTGTCAGTGCAAAATCAAGGGGAGAGCCACTTTTGCGACAACATACTAAGTCACTTTTGCAAATGTGCATTTCTACATATAATCAAATCATCAATCAAATCATCAAACCAAAAAAGAATCAACACAGCCAATACATTTTCATTTAAGACCATATTTACCTTAATACTGGGATGAGGGGAAGCTGGCCATGCATGTCCTTGACTTTCTTAATGTAGTTTGTTGTCAATCACAGTGAGGGTTTGTTGCATATTAAACACAGAGGGTTCATGCCGAACAAATAAAAATTTGTCTGCCCACTTGTCTTGAAATTTTCTGTGCTCATCTTGTGCTACCTATTTTTTCGTTTCTTACTGGGTAGCCTACACCGTTTGCCTTCATCCCCTCTCTGGTGTCTTCGTGCTGATTTTTGTTTGCTGCTTCCTCAGACTCATTTCCCTCACCCACTCCACTATTCGTTACAACACTGTGTGTCTGTCCGTCTGGTTTTTGAGCTGGTTTCTGTCCTTTTTCTTGTTAAAAACGGTCCATCACGCTGGCTAGCGGAGCTAACGTAGCCTGCCTGCAAACGTGCGCTGCAGTCAAGTGTTGTAAACAATGCCACATGGCCTGCGGCCTTTAGGGATGACCATTAGGCCAATATTATAACGTCTCTGAATAGGCTAAGGCTGAAAATACTTCCTTTCACCTTCATTATTTGGGTGAAGGGAGAAGTATAATTCGGATGTTTGCGTTTTTGTAGTCCAGTGTTGTATGTTTACGTAGCACATTTGAAAAAATTTATTGGCTGTGTTACCACATAGGAAGCTACCAAGCGAGCCACCAATTATAGCTTGACGAGCTGCGCAATGAGTAACACTGTTGTAAGACGATGAAAACAGCATCACACACATTTTAAGTGCAATAAATTAAACTATCTACTTATTACTTTTTAAAATAAATTTGTAAAAATAATGTAAATAGCTGTTTTCTGTCATCAGAATTAACATAAATCACCTTTTAACATATGAATTTAATATCATTTCCAAATATGAATTACCTGAAATTGCATTTAAGCTCCTGCAACCTTAACCCTGCAGTCACTTTTTATGTATAAATGCAAATATTATATATCACCTGTGATTCCATCTGCATTTATTTTTTACTTTATCTTTTACTATTATACTGTATGTATATGATTATATTGTATAGTGGTCGAAGCACTTTTTTTTTTCAGATATCTGGAGGTTTTTGCTCCAAAACTATTTCGTTAATGCACAATGACAAATAAGTAAATAAATAAATCTCAGTGTAATCTGTTTTAATCTACTGTATTGTGTTGTGTTGTGTTGTGTTGTGTGTCTGTGAGCAGCTGGATGTGAAGCTGCAGGTGGAGTACATGTCCTTCAGCGCACATGCAGACGCTAAAGGCATCATGCAGCTCATCCGTATGGCCGAGCCGCGCAACATGCTGCTGGTGCACGGAGAGGCGGTGAAGATGGAGTTCCTCAAGGGAAAGATCGAGCAGGAGTTCAGTAAGTGCAGCGCTGGATTGTGTTTATATATACAGCTCTGGAAAACATTAAGAGACCACTTCAAAATGATGAGTTCCTCTGGTTTTACTATTCATAGCTATGTGTTTGAGTAAAATGAACACTTTTTGTTTCATTCTATAACCTACTGACAACATTTCTCCCAAATTGGAAATAAAAATATTGTCATTTAGAGCTTTTATTTGCAGAAAATGGCAACAGGTCAAAACAAAAAAGACCTTGTATAATGCAAAGAAAACAAGTTCATATTCATTTTAAAACAACACAACAATATACTTTTTAAATTTAGGAAGAGTTTAGAAAGCAACATTGGTGGAGTAATCCCAATTTTGAATCCCAGCAGTGTTTATATTTTTAAATGTATTTATAATCTTTCTTCCTCATTAAATATGATTTGGTTCAGGTGATCAGCTAAGTAGAGTGAGCTGTATGTACAGCTCTGGAAAAACATAAGAGACCACTCCCAAAATGATCAGTTTCTCTGCTTTTATAGGTGTGTGTTTGAGTAAAATTAAATTAAAAAAATGTTGTTTTATTCTATCAACTACCGACAACATTTTTCCCAAAATTGAAATAAAAATATTGTCATTTAGAGCTTTTATTGGCTGAAAATGACTAAACTAGTCTAAAGAACAAAAAATATCAAGTCTTTTCAGACCTTGAATAATAATAATAATGCAAAGAAAACATGTTCATATTTATTCCTAAACAACACAGCAAGAATATTTGAACTCAGGAAGAGTTAAATATAAATCAGTTTTTGTGGGATAATGTCGATGTTTAATCCCAGCAGTGGTTTTTATTTTTAATCTTCCTATAAAACCAGATGTGGTTCAGGTGACGACCTCATCAGTGTCTCATTAAGGAGAATGAGTTGTGTTTGTGTTGGTGTTTAAAAAAGAAAAGAAAAGAACGACTGTCGTACATGTAGAGATGCTTTGAAGAAACATTTGTGAAAGTGGTCTCTTATTTTTTTCCACTACTAGAACAAGAGTGAGTTTTAATCCTCGTTCTTAATGTTTCTGTTTTTTTTTTTAAATGCAGGTATAGACTGTTACATGCCGGCCAACGGGGAGACGGCGACCGTGACGACGAACCCCAGCGTTCCCGTGGACATCTCGCTCAACCTGCTGAAGAGGGAGATGGCCCTCGGTGGTGAGTCGAAACTTTATCGATGTAAAGAATCTCTCATTTACCGTCAGAGGAGCAGCTGCTGCCACCTGACACTGTGGCGACGCCGCTGCAGCTTCAACCTGCCCACACGGTTTCAGTCCCACGGTTAATTTGTTGTTCTGTCTCTGCATTTTGATGTTATCAGTGTGATTGATGTTTGTTGGTGCAGCGGCGGCGGCGTTGGTTGGTCCTTCTGCCCTGACACTTAAATATCATCGTGACCCAGATTGTTTGTCGTCTTGAGTAATGTCACGTTCGTCAGGTTGTAGGAGAAGCAGGGCCGTTGTATAGGGGAGAAAGGTGATGATAATTCTAGGGGCCCAGCGCCCAGTGGGGCCCATAAAAAACCCCAGTAGTCTAATCTTTGTATGACTGATTTATTCTGTGTAAGACCCTGACTGATACTCATAGTACACTGTAAAAACTAACATCTTTCCAAGAATATTTGTCTTATTTCTTGTCCAAATGTCTCATTTCTAGTCAAAACTAATCTCTTTCCACTTAAAATAAGACTCATAACCTAAATATTAACTTGTTTTTAGATCATTTTCACTCGTTTCAAACCAATTTTCACTTGAAATAAGTAGAAAAATCTGCCAGTGAAAGCAATTTTTTTGTGTTTGTGATAAGAAAGAAAAACTTGCTCCACTATCAGATTTTTTCTACTTATTTCAAGTGAAAATCTGCTTGAAAGAAGTAAAAAAAAGTGTCTAAAAACAAGCTACTTTTAATATGATGAGTCTTATTTTAAGTAGAATGAGATTTGTTTTGACTAGAAATTACATTTTGACTAGAAATAAGACAAATATTCTTGGTAAGATACTTGGGTTTTTGCAGTGTAATGCTACAATAGCATCAAAACAAAGAAGGCTAAATAAAAAATGATAATACATACGTAGTCTAAGAAAAAAAACTGGAAAAGTTAGGCGGAGGGGCCCACTTTAGTATTCTTTAAGGGGGCCCAGAATTCCTAGCAACGGCCCTGAGGAGAAGTCACGTAAATCTGATAAGCACAATGACTGGGCTATTTGTTTTTTAATACTTATTCCAAACAGTTTATCGAGTTTGTTTGTTTTATTTCTGCTCTTTTCAGATTTCTGCAGGATTCCTGATGTAAATCTGTATTAAACCGTTCCTCTGTTCTTGTCTTTAAGGGCCTCTGCCTGATCCTAAAAAGCCTCGCACCATGCACGGCACCCTCATCATGAAGGAAAACGTGAGTTCACACGGCCAAACACAACGACGCATAATGACGACACGCAACAACAACAGAGCAGCCTTAGTTACAACCGCTGTATGATTTCACATTAAAGCAGTTTACTATAAGATAAAAGGAGAATAACTCAAAGTAATATCCATGTAACTTATGAGTGAACATTGTTGCTGTCATGTGCAAACGTCATTTTGAGGGGGGCGCGAGCGGAAATAATGAAAGTAGTGGCAAACAAACGCTGCATATCTCCAAAATCAGGCAGGTTTCCAGGACGCCAAGTCGCCTGCTCATTGTAATGTAACAAGTGCCGATGAGAACCGGTGTCGAAAAGGGAAAAGGGAGGAAAATAAAAAATCAATCACGGACTTTCATGATTGATTACCATGGCAACGAACGAAGCTTCGAAGCTTCAAATTTTTTGGGTCAGCCCTATATCCTACAACCTTTATCCAATTAGGAGAGAGAACGGCATAAAGGGGGCGAGCAACAATAAGGTTTTTCTGTGTTCAAAATTAGTTTATGTATTTATTATTTAATTTTTTCCCCTTTTACAATGCATTTTATAAAATAAACACATTAACATGTAGTGTTTTCTGTTACAATAATACAACAATACATATTTGTGACGGATTACAGATCCAATATCAGTGGCTGGTGAATCGTGTACAGGCTGACGTATAATCCGTGCGCCTGCATTATCCAATGCGGGAAAAAAATACCACACTTTCATCCCGGATTTACTCAAAAATAGAATTTTGCACAAAGTTTGGCCTACATCGTCTGATAGATGAGTTATTACACTAATTTTATGACCCAGAGTGGGCTCAAATTCAATTTTCTTTTTCTGTACAGCTTTAAACAGAAGAAGGGCGTTTCAGGGAAATATACTTTATAATTTAGATTGCTGAAGCCTCATTGAAAAAGTGATTCTTTCCATTACAAATATCTTGTAAATGATATCATACCATTCATCTATAGATTATGTATTTTAATGACATTGTGTGACATAAAAATCCCTTTGTAGCAACTAGTAAGGATGCGGCACACCTTTTCTTTTTCTAAAATGCGGTATTTCTAATCATTTTTAAACTGCATTTGATTTTCTGCTTATATATTTTATATTTTAAGCTCTTTTGTGACCTTAGCTGGTTGATCTGTAGTTATTAAGACTGACTGACTCTCTCTCTCTCCCTGCGTGTGCAGAGTCTGAAGCTGGTGTCGTCGGAGCAGGCCCTGAAGGAGCTCGGCCTCAACGAGCACCAGCTGCGCTTCACCTGCCGCGTGCAGCTGCAGGACCCGCACAGCGACGCCGACACGCTGCACCGCATCTACACACACCTCAAGAGGTGAGTGTGTCACCGCAGGAGGAGGAGGAAGAGGAGGAGGAGGAGGAGGAGGAGGAGGAAGAGGAGGGGTCACCGGGCTTCCTGCATCTCACCACTCATCTGCATTATCTTGCATTTCACCCACATGAGGCTCTTTATCAGTCTTCCTCCTGTCAACCACATGAGCATGTTTGCAGAAAAAATGAAAAGAAAAAAAAACCTCTGAGGTTTAGTTTCTTGTTTCCTTTAATTTTTTTCAGCTGTATTTGTAGTAAAGTTAAGAATTTACACACATTTATATATTTGTTGTTGCTGTAAAGCTGTGATTTTAGGACTGTTTCCCATTTACTGCACCTTTTACATTGGTTATGATGATGAGAGAGATGTTTAAAGGGATAGTTCAACATTTTGGCAAATTGGCCCATTGCCATAATCCCTATAGTCATAGCAGTAGGTTCGTTACCTTTAATTGTCGGTGCAAGGTATTTTTAGAACGGTGGAGCAGAGCCGTGAGCTGCTCAGAGCTACGCTATGGAGGCTCATTATGGGATTTCTTGGTTTCCCTCATCAAACTCATCAAATACACAATCCAACAACTCCACAACGCTCTGGTGGACAAGTTGTGACCTGCACATTCACCACGCTATGAGATAATAACACAACGTTACCACACAGAGTTGTTGTAGAGGGAAATTCAGAGACTGATGATGAAAAACTGTCCCTGAAGGCAACGTGCATCAGCGGTTTTGCATGAATTTCCCTCTAACACAACTCTGTGTGGTAACGTTGTGTTATTATCTCATAGCGTGGTGAATGTGCAGGTCACAACTTGTCCACCAGAGCGTTGTGGAGTTGTTGGATTGTGTATTTGATGAGTTTGATGAGGAAAACCAAAAAATCCCATAATGAGCCTCCGTAGCGTAGCTCTGAGCAGCTCACGGCTCTGCTTCGCCGTTCTAAAAATAGCTTGCACCGACAATTAAAGGTAACGAACCTACTGCTATGACTATAGGCAGAGATGGCAACGGGCCAATTTGCCAAAACGTTGAACTATCCCTTTAATTTATATCAGATTGAACTGTAAAACCTTTATTATCTGCTGCATTTTGTGACATGTAACATTTATTTTTTTGCTTTTCTCTGCCTCAGTGTGTTGAAAGGTTACACCATCCAGCATCTCCCCGACGGCACCGTCATGGTCGAGTCCATCGTCATCAAAGTGTCGTCGTCGGCTGAAGAACCGAACACCAAGGTGCTGCTGCTCTCCTGGAGCTACCAGGTAAAACATCTTATTCATCCGATCGTCTGTTACCTGCTGCGACACTGAAGCTGCTCAGAGTTCACTTATTGTTCCACAAGAAGAGGAAATTGTTTTTTGCTTCAAGGCAGAAAAAAATCTCAAAAGGTCAGTTGAAGACATTAAAGGGATAGTTCTCCGTGGCTTCTCTGAGTTACAGGGGGTCTCGGCGTAGCAGTGCATGTCCATATAACGGTTGCAAATGGATACCAACTGTCTTCGTAACAAAAAGACACACCAAAAAACATCCAAATACCTCCATGCTGCTCGTATGTAATGTCCGTCTTGTATTGAAGCCCCGAAATGCGAAATTGCCCCGAAAAAAATTAAATAAGTCTATATTTCAAGCTTGTTTTGTAGCGGAAGCTTCTCGAAGCTCCTCTTCCCGGTTCGTCACAAAACAAGCTTGAAATATAGACTTATTTAATTTTTTTCGGAACAATTTCGCATTTCGGGGCTTCAATACAAGACGGACATTACATACGAGCAGCATGGAGGTATTTGGATGTTTTTTGGTGTGTCTTTTTGTTACGAAGACAGTTGGTATCCATTTGCAACCGTCATATGGACATGCACTGCTACGCCGAGACCCCCTGTAACTCAGAGAAGCCACGGAGGACTCTGAAACTTCTCCCAGCCCTTAGTCCACATGAGGGGGAGGAGATAATGAGTGAAATTTCAAATTTGGGTGAACTATCCCTTTAACAATGATGCTTTTCATGCACTATGGAATAAAATGTGAGCTAAAAAAGTAATAAAAGCAAAGAAAAACTGCACAAGTAAGCATTTCCATTCACTTAACCTTGAACACATTTTCAATTTATGCTTAAAAAACAAAAAATGTGCAAACGCAAAATGTGAAGTGAAAGTGTTCCTGAGGTGGAAACGTTCATTCATCGATTAAAATAACTGCGTAACAGTCGGTGCAGTGGAAACAAACTGAGCAGATTCAACATGAAACATGTGACAAATGTAAACAAACAGGAAATAATGAGGTAGATTATTTAACACTTAGCTTCTTATCAGGAACCTCTCTCAGGTTTGATGTGATGGTGGAGTTGATTTCACCTAAAAAACACTAGAAAACACTCAATAACAATAAGATCATTTGTAAAGAATGAATCGGTTATTAAGTATAGCGTTTTGTAGAAACAGTTTACTTTTTTTCTCAATCAATCAATCATTCTTTGTGAGACCGGTTTCTTCCAATCAGCTCAGTTCATGTTTTTTTTTTTCCCTCTGCAACTCATAAAAGGCTCAATTTCTTCAATTATACAAAATACAAACACAAAAGACTTGAATACAAACACAATTACCTCTGTATGTAATGAGATCTACATGAATCTAAAGCCAAAAAGACGTTTTTTTATGGAACAGAAGAGGTGAAAATAGAAAATGGTAAAATATTCTATTACAGATATGACGACCAAGTCCTAAAACTCCTTCCTTCTTTCCTTCCTTCCTTTCTTCCTTCCCTTTGTCCTTACTTCCTTCCTCTTTTGATCCAATTGACCTGATCTGTTCCCTCCCTCCATCTTTCTTTCCTTCCTTTTTCCCTTCCTTCTTTCCACAATCCTTTTTCCCTTCCTTCCTTCTTTCCCTTCGTGCTTACTTCTTCCTTCCTTTTTGACCCAATCTGTTCCCTCCCATCTTTCCCTCTGTCCTTCCTTCCTTCCTTCCTTCCTTCCTTCCTTCCTTCCTTCCTTCCTTCCTTCCTTCCTTCCTTCCTTCCTTCCTTCCTTCAGTTCCAATCCAGTTTCTCATATACCTTAATTTATTTAATTTATTTAATGTATTTGGTAGCTCATAATCTTTTTTTTTTACATCTCTGCACCTTTAAGGGCCAACGACTGAGGTTCAACACAGAGACGATACAGATACTTTCTGTTTTAGATCCTGTTGGTCAGAGCACATGAGTGGTTTATTTATATATTTATTATTTTATTTTGGTGGCCTCGGGTCTGTCTGAGGTCTGTTCAGTGTGAAGAAGTGAAAGCTCTGTCAGTGTCGGTGGTGGAAAGTCAGAGAGACAAGACAAGACAAGATGAGGCTGTGAAAGTGAAATGATATGAAAGAAGTGGAAAGCTGCGTCTAGAGCCGAGCCGCTGTGTCATGGAGGTGGTTTCTGTGGCAACGAAGAGAAAACGTTCATTTCTGCTGCTTCTCTGTCATGTTACATACAGGATACCCTTTAATATGTTATCTTGTAGTTATAATTATATAGTGGCCGTGTGATGTGTTTCTGAGAATCTGCTCAAATGTAAACTGCAGATTAACAGATTGTGTTCGTAGAATATAAAATATATAAGAGTAGATCACTATATACAGCTCTGGAAAAACATAAGAGACCACTCCCAAAATGATCAGTTTCTCTGGTTTTACTACAGTATTAATGGGTATGTGTTTGAGTAAAATTAAATTAAAACAATTTTGTTTCATTCTATCAACTACCGACAACATTTCTCCCAAAATTGAAATAAAAATATTGTCATTTAGAGCTTTTATTGGCTGAAAATGACTAAACTAGTCTAAATAACAAAAAATATCAAGTCTTTTCAGACCTTGAATAATAATAATAATGCAAAGAAAACATGTTCATATTTATTCCTAAACAACACAGCAAGAAAAGTTTAACTCAGGAAGAGTTTATAAATCAGTTTTAGTGGGATAAAGTCGATATTTAATCCCAGCAGTGGTTTAAAACCAGATGTGGTTCAGGTGACGACCTCATCAGTGTCTCATTAAGGAGAATTAGTTGTGTTTGTGTTGGTGTTGAAAAAAGAAAAGAAAAGAATGACTGTCATACATGTAGAGATGCTTTTAAGACACTTCGGTAACACTTTACTTGAATAGGTATTCATAAGATTGACATAACAGCTGTCATAAACATCCATGAATACTTATGACAGCTGTCGTTAAGTGTCATTCGGTAAGTTATGTCACTTTTGATGCAAAGTTGACATTATTTGAGATGTTTTTGTTCTGACAACTTGACATAAAGACAATTTAAACTGTCATAACAGACCTAATTGCCAAACTTAAAAAAATGATGTAAAGTTCTCATAACAAAAACATCTCAAACAATGTCAACTTTGCATCAAAAGTGACATAACTTACCGAATGACACTTAACGACAGCTGTCATAAGTATTCATTGATGTTTATGACAGCTGTTATGTCAATCTTATGAATACCTATTCAAGTAAAGTGTTACCGAAACTTTTTTTTTTCCAGAGCTGTATAATACTGTACATAGTAGGTCTCTATAATCATATTTTGATAAAATACCAGTTATTTTTGCCTCCTTGGCTCATTATTTATAGTGTAGACTGATTCAAAGTAAAAGACTCCTACTTCTTCTTAACGGCCTGTCGTTGTGGTTTCTCTTCACCAGGACGAGGACCTGGGGAGTTTCCTGTCCAACCTGCTGAAAAAAGGACTTCCCTCTGGACTCTGCTGAACATAACAATGAACATTTTTTAGAAAAGGAAACACGCACTTGAAAAGGAATTCAAGCATTCCTATCCAATCGGATCCTGGATTTATAGTATTTGGAGGCGACAACCTGCTTCCCAACGCCACATCATCTGATTTTATCTCCCTCTTCCTGCTGGGATATTGATTCTTAAAGGGATAGTTCAACATTTTGGCAAATTGGCCCCATTGCCATAATCCCTATAGTCATAGCAGTAGGTTCGTTACCTTTAATTGTCGGTGCAAGCTATTTTTTAGAACGGCGGAGCAGAGCCGTGAGCTGCTCAGAGCTACGCTACGGAGGCTAAAGGAATTTCTTCTTGGTTTCCCTCATCAAACTCATCAAATACACAATCCAACAACTCCACAACGCTCTGGTGGACAAGTTGTGACCTGCACATTCACCACGCTATGAGATAATAACACAACGTTACCAGACAGAGTTGTTTTAGAGGGAAATACAGAGACTGATGATGAAAAACTGTCCCTGAAGGCAACGTGCATCAGTGGTTTTGCATGAATTTCCCTCTACAACAACTCTGTGTGGTAACGTTGTGTTATTATCTCATAGCGTGGTGAATGTGCAGCTCACAACTTGTCCACCAGAGCGTTGTGGAGTTGTTGGATTGTGTATTTGATGAGTTTGATGAGGGAAACCAAGAAATCCCATAATGAGCCTCCGTAGCGTAGCTCTGAGCAGCTCACGGCTCTGCTCCGCCGTTCTAAAAATAGCTTGCACCGACAATTAAAGGTAACGAACCTACTGCTATGACTATAGGGATTATTATGGCAATGGACCAATTTGCCAAAATGTTGAACTATCCCTTTAAACATCTTGTTGGACTCATGTATAGACTAAACTGCACAAATAGAAGAAGAATAAGACACTTGTTTTCTGTTTTGACGCTTTATTTTGACATAAAATCAACATTTGACAAAACACTTCTTTCTTTTCTTCAGTAGTTTTTATATTTACAACAGTTCACTCGTCGTCACGTTGCGATGGTGTAAACGGCTCTCCTCCCCCTGATCCGTCCCCGCAGCCACGTCATCTTATATTATATATTATATATCTCCGATTTTTCCCTGTTAAAAGGGTTTCCATGGAGTTTTTCCTCAGTCGATGTGAGGGTCTAAGGACAGAGGATGTTGTTACGATGCCATGTAAAGCCCTTTGAGACAAACTGTTTGTAAAAACGGGCTATACAAATAAAATTGCCTTGTCTTGCCTATATATATATTTATCTAGCTAAAGTCAATCAACAACAGGTTTTATGATACATTATAGACCGAATCGCCTTGTTGTTTACATTCTACTTCCGGGTAGAAAACCAGCACGTAATTTGAATGAGATCAATAGTAACGAACGAGAGTTTAGCTATATATATCATATTTTTCACGCCCTATCACTGTTTAGACAAATCTGAAATGATGGAAAAAACATTACTATTTCTGTGTGTGTGTTTTGTGTTGCTATGTGTTGTATTTATTCAGTTTGGGGGAATCACAGTGTCTAGAAAGCATCAGTGGCTGCAGCTGACAGGGACAGCTGACGGCGGTAGCTAAGCTAACGGCGGTAGCTAAGCTAACATCAGGACGTCAGCTGTTAAAACCCTCCCGTTGTGGGACACGACATGAAACTACTCCAGTTAGCTCAGTCATGTTGTAACTAAAATATCCGCTGGAGAAAATATTTTTTCATGGAGCGTTTATTGAGTCACTGAGTTATTAAAGTTAAACAGGTAGCTAACCGTTAGCCCGGCTAATCTATGATAACCATGACTAATTACAAAAATGTGCACACGTAAATAGTAATGTTTGTCCAATCATTGGTTTTATAGACTTTACAAACATCAGATTAGTCTAAACGGTGATATAGTGACATGAAAAAGTAGATATATATAGCGAAACTCTCGTCCGTCACTATTGTTCGAATGCTGGTTTTCTACCCGGAAGTAGTTGTAAACAACAAGGCGATTCGTCCTAAAACCGAGCAATTTGATTGGACAACGAGACATTCCATAGTGCTGATATACAGTATAACAGCACTGGGACTTTTCACAGACATAATCACTCCGCTGTTCAGCTGGACAGGAGCTAAGTCAGAGCTACGCTCCCCATACAGGAGCTGCCCCATCTCTCTGCTGCTACTGCTGCTGCTGCTGCTGCTACAGTTATAAACGGACCTGAACATTAAAACCTGGACCTGACCTGGTCAGTCTAATTGGCGATAAATCTCTACTAAACCCGGCTGGGAAAAAAATCGCCGCGGGGGCAACTACGTTTTGACGGTGATGTGTTTTGATATTAGCATTAGCTGTTGTTAGCCACGTAGCTCAGCTACTTAGCTTCAACTGTGTTTATATTGATTACATAGATGATAAACAAATGTAATACGGTATCGATAACGTCTCTGTGTCTTCATGCTGGTCCTGTTGCTGCGGTGCTGATCAGACACGGGCTCAGAACCAGAACCAGCACTGGAAGCAGCTCGGTGGAGAAGCTTGTAGCTAGTAGCAAGCTAGTATGAAATGTTTTATGTGTTGCCTGGCAACAGCCTTGTCTCCCTTCCAGTTGAGGAACTATTTCTGTTGGCGGAGCTAAATAAATGATTAAATAAACAAACAAATAATAATCTCTTGTAGTTTATTACTGTTCTAAAATGCGCTCGTAGCACTGTTGTATAAAAGCAATATCACACTCGAGGTCGTGCTGTTGTACTGTATATCAACACGGTGTGATTATCTGCGGCACTCGGCCTGCGGCCTCGTGCCTACGACCGAATGGCAGCCGTGCTGATATACAGTACAACAGCACTCCCTCGTGTGATATTGCTTAAATATTATTATAAATATACACTGTTATACACTGAATCATTTAGATTTTCAGACACATTCCACCTTTTTTATGCCTATTATAAAGGTTAAATGTTGATCTGCCGGGGCCAACCTCCGTCGTCATCCCGGGGGATCCCGCACGCTTTTAGAGGTTTACCGCTGGCTGGTTAAATTCTTTTTAGGAGATTAATGTTGGTCTCATTGATGAAATTTAAAGGGATAGTTCAACATTTTGGCAAATTGGCCCATTGCCACAATCCCTATAGTCATAGCAGTAGGTTCGTTAACTTTATTTGTCGGTGTAAGCTATTTTTAGAACGGCGGAGCAGAGCAGCAGGCTGCTCAGAGCTACGCTTCTTGGTTTCCCTCATCAAACTCATCAAATACACAATCCAACAACTCCAAAACGCATGTATAGACTAAACTGCACAAATAGAAGAAGTAGAAGACACTTGTTTTCTGTTTTGACGCTTTATTTTGACGTAAAATCAACATTTGACGAAACACATTTTACAAAACTAAAAACACATTCTTCTTCCGTAGTTTTATATTTACAAGTTACAAGTTACAACAGTTCACTCGTCGTCACTGTGCGATGGTGTAAACGGCTCTCCTCCCCCTGAGCCGCCCCCGCAGCCACGTCATCCTGCGGCGCCGCCAGCGGCAGTGGCTGGTGGTGACGAAGTAGAGCACGGGGTCCAGGCAGGTGTTGAGGACGACCAGCGCCATGGTGACGCGGCGGGCGTGGTAGATTGCGTCTGCGGCGGCGCAGCTGCGGATGACGTCCATGCGGCGCAGCAGGTGCAGCAGGTAGACCAGGTGGCCGGGCAGGAAGCAGAGCAGCGTGATGGCCAGGATGGTGTAGATGACGCGCAGCGCCCGCCGCGCCGTCTTGGTGCCGATGGCGGCGATGCGCCTAGCGACCAGCGGGTAGCACACCAGGATGACGACGGACGGCAGCAGCGAGCCGAAGACCAGACACAGCACGCTGTACGCACGCAGCCGCGTCTCCCACTCCTGCTTGGCGAAGTTCTCGAAGCAGCTGTGCAGCCCGGACGCTACGGGGGGAGAAAACATCGATTCACAGAAGTATCGCAATATTTTTTTGATGATTTTTTTTTGTGCAATGTGCATTTGTTCGCCTTTTCTACATACAGAGAGTCCAGGTTTTGAAAAGGGTTTAAGTTCACTTTATAATGGAGTATGTTAATTTATAGGCTCCTACAGTATTTGTGTGCAGATAAAAGTTAAAAAGGGATAGTTCAACATTTTGGCAAATTGGCCCATTGCCATAATCCCTATAGTCATAGCAGTAGGTTCGTTACCTTTAATTGTCGGTGCAAGCTATTTTTAGAACGGCGGAGCAGAGCCGTGAGCTGCTCAGAGCTACGCTACGGAGGCTCATGGGATTTCTTGGTTTCCCCTCATCAAACTCATCAAATACACAATCCAACAACTCCACAACGCTCTGGTGGACAAGTTGTGAGCTGCACATTCACCACGCTATGAGATAATAACACAACGTTACTACACAGAGTTGTTTTAGAGGGAAATTCATGCAAAACCACTGATGCACGTTGCCTTCAGGGACAGTTTTTCATCATCAGTCTCTGTATTTCCCTCTAAAACAACGTTGTGTTATTATCTCATAGCGTGGTGAATGTGCAGCTCACAACTTGTCCACCAGAGCGTTGCGGAGTTGTTGGATTGTGTATTTGATGAGTTTGATGAGGGAAACCAAGAAATCCCATAATGAGCCTCCGTAGCGTAGCTCTGAGCAGCTCACGGCTCTGCTCCACCGTTCTAAAAACAGCTTGCACCGACAATTAAAGGTAACGAACCTACTGCTATGACTATAGGGATTATGGCAATGGGCCAAATTGCCAAAATGTTGAACTATCCCTTTAAAATGTAGCAGTTTACCTCTTATGCAGTCCATTGAAAAGAGAGGAAATATATAGCTACAGTATATTGCTGCTGAAAATCGTATAGAAGAATCGAATCGTGGAGAAAACCGTAGTATCATCGCAGCAGCCTTACCGGACGATGCGTCGGTCTCCAGCGGGCCCATGAGGACGAAGATCCCCATGGCGACGGCGGCCAGGCCCCAGAGTGCGGCGCTGACGACCAGCGAGCAGCAGACGCTCCGCAGCCGCAGGTATGAGTGCGGCCGCGCCGTGGCCACGTAGCGGTCCACGCAGATGCAGGTCATGAAGCACACGTTCATGTAGACGTTGGCGAAGAACAGCGTGCCCGTGACGCGGCACGCCACGTCGCCGAACGCCCAGCGGTTGCCGTGGACGTGGTAGTGGATCTTGAAGGGCAGCGTGCAGAGCAGGACCACGTCGGCCAGCGCCAGGTTGCTGATGTAGACGCTGAACGCCGTGCGCGGTCGGATCTTGAAGGCGAACACGAACAGCGCCACCAGGTTGCCGGGGAGACCGATGAGCAGAGCCAGACCATAAACCGCCGGGAAGAAGTAGAGCTGGTACTCCACCGACGGCTCTCCGCATCTATCCACCACATCTGTCCCGTTCATCACTGCAGCTGGATTGAATTGAATGAATGAATGAATGAATTTATATTTATTTACGTGTCGTGCACCAATTAAAGGGATAGTTCAACATTTTTGAAAATTGGCCCATCGCCATGATCCCCCTAGTAATAGCAGTAGGTTCGTTACCTTTAAAGCTACAGTTGGTAAGTTGACGAAAGTGAAAGTAAACTCCGCAAATTAGCCATAAACGCACCCACAGAAGACGTACCGTATCCATAGCAACCGGAGACTCCATAATGATCTCGCCTCTCTCTCACCCAACACAGGGGGAGGGGGGTTGACAGAAGTGAAAAGAGGGAGCTGAAGGTGTATCGTCTTGAAATTTCTGACCAAATCGCGGACTTTACTTTCACTTTCGTCAGCTTACTACGACGTGTACGAGCTGCGATTGGCCGCTCCTCCTGCTCCCTCTACCTGATTGGAGGAGAATCGTCGGTCGCGGTGGATTCTGGCAAATACGATTACAGGCTGTAGGTGGAGCCAGAGGAGTTGGATTTTGCCCTAAATTACCCATTTAATGTCCAACTATCAGAATATAGTGACAGTTCCAGCAAATATGACTGAATAATTGTTACCAACTGAAGCTTTAATTGTTGGTCCAAGCTGCTTTTAGATCGGGGGAGAAGAATACCGAGCGGCGCAGCTACACTACGGAGGCTAATGGAATTTCTTGGTTTTGCTCATCAAACTCAGCAAATACACAACCAAAAAACTCAAAAACGCTGTGGTGGACAAGTTGTGACCTGCACATTCACCACGCTATGAGATAATAGCGGAAAGTTGCGAGATGGAGTTGTTTTAGAGGCAAAGTCGGACTTTACACTCTAGACGGCTGCTCGGCGGAGTGATTTCAAAAGCGCCTGTTTACTGCAGATACGTCCGTATACTACGGCACTGGCTGAGGTGCGCACACTGTGTCCCTCCGACCAGTGGTTCACTGAAGAAATTAGTTCCGAGTATTTGCTTCACTTCTCTTAACTTTCCGCTATTATCTCATAGCGTGGTGAATGTGCAGGTCACAACTTGTCCACCACAGCGTTTTTGAGTTTTTTGGTTGTGTATTTGCTGAGTTTGATGAGCAAAACCAAGAAATTCCATTAGCCTCCGTAGTGTAGCTGCGCCGCTCGGTATTCTTCTCCCCCGATCTAAAAGCAGCTTGGACCAACAATTAAAGGTAACGAACCTACTGCTATTACTAGGGGGATCATGGCGATGGGCCAATTTTCAAAAATGTTGAACTATCCCTTTAACAAGACACATTATCATCATATTTAGACACCAAACAAAATCATCAGAGCACAGACAAAACCAAACAAAGACAGAAACCACATGGAATTCACATAAATAATTCACTTTTTCTTTTTGAACAGGCACTTTTTTATGAAAGTAGCTATAGACTTCTTTTCTGAAGAACCATTCCAACTTTACCTCATGGTCATCAACCCAAAACAACTCAGGTTTCACATTTTGCATTTTCTGAAACAAAAACTGCCTGTTCTGGCTTCGTCATATAACGGACAATGAAACACAAAATGCAGTTCATCCTCAATTACATTTAAATTACATAATGTGCATAGTCTTTCATCCTCAGGTACTGATTCAAACCGACCTACATCTGTTGCCAGAGGGAGAATCCCAGCAGCTGGATTTTTTTTGGTTTGTTAGTTGTTTTTTTTAACAATGTTTTTATTAAAGCAGAAGTAAGCGATCCGGTCGTTTTGGTTAATGCTGCGTTCCAGGCAGGCTTTTGAAACCGTAAGTTACAGCTTCAAGTCACAACTTACGACTTTGTAGCGTTCCAGGCAACCCACTCGTGTTTCTCCGACCTGTTTTACCGGTGAAAGTCACTATAACGGCCACTCGTAACTTCTGACCCGTGAACTCGTACCAGATCGAACTGGTACGACTTCACAGGTCGGAAAAACACGAGTTACGAGTTGCCTTGAACGCACCATAACTTCCTGTCAGCAGATGGAGTTAGCAGCCCCCGCCCTCGTCATGGATCTATTGGTCCTCGTCCCTACGTCACCACATTCACGCGCATCCCTTGGCTGCACACACAGAGAGGACCGCCCCTTTATGCCGTTCTCTCTCCTCATTGGATAAAGGTTGTAGGATACAAGGAAAGTTTTCTCCTCGGCTCAGAGCAGAGCAGAGTGACTGACAGACCCGTGTTTCGGTCCAAACACTCTATGTAAGTGATTGCTGTCGGAAGATACAACTATTTAAGACTTATATTAACACAAAAATATCACTTACTTCTGCTTTAATTTCCAATAAGAACATACAAAGCACATTGACATAATGCCACACAAGTTGCACAATGAGATGCAGGTCACACACAGAATATATCTACAGATAAATATAATCTATTGTTGCTTGAGAAAGTCCATTAAGGGGGCCCACACATCAATTCAATTCAAATTCTTGTACTTTACCCCTGATTACATAAGTTCGCTTTTCTAATGTGTTTGTTTTGTTTTTAATATCGTGATGCAGTCGAGTCACAGTGGAGGCGGCTGCTGCTGCTGCTGCATCGCAGACTGCAACCACACAAACACGCTCTGTCACTTTTTCCACTTTCACTCCAACACAACGGTGAAAAACTTTCCTGTTTCTCGTCTTATGAATTATTATCAAGCTAAACTCAATCCACAACATCTTTTATATGACAATATTATTATAAATATACACTGTTAAACACTGAATCATTTAGATTTCCAGACAAAATTCCTCGGTTTTTTATTCCTATTATAAAGGTTAAATATTATTATAAATATACACTGTTGCCCTTGGAGTTGGAATACATCCTCTTTTTTATTCCTGTTATAAAGGTTAATTGTGGTTTAATTTTGACAACGATATGTTTGGAAGAGACTGATCAATGAAGTTCTGAGAAGATATACACTTTATCTGTCAAGTATAAATCACATCGTCATAATTATATCATGAGAAGAAAAAAAATATATATATTTTATTCCAACTCCAGGGGGAACAGTGTATAATATTTTTAAACAAGTGAGTAAAACCACTTTCATCTTTCAGAGATGATCTTTAAAGAAAAATGAAGTGAAACAATGAAGTGAAACAAATAAGGCAAAGTTGCACTTCATCCAACAATATTTTATAAATCAGTGAGTATTTTATTCCATATTAAGGTACATTTGAATCCTGTGTAGCGGTGTTGGAGTGATTTCACCACATTTAAGGAGGTTAACAATTTTCTGAAATAATTTGATTTACACTTTTTAAAATGTCTACCCAAACTAAAACAAGACTATTTGGATTAAAAAGAGTAGTTTAACATGAAACAATCACTTACTTTGTAACTCAGAGGCTCCGTTTGATCTCCAAAGTGTTCAGCTGTTGGTTGAAGACTCATGAGAAAGAGTTGATCCTGTGAGTTTCACCTGCTCAGAGTCAGACTACAGTGAGTGCAGAGCAGACCAGACCATGCTGCTCTGTGCTCAGGCGTCTCAGCTTCCTGTGCAGCGTATACGTACTGTCAATGTGTGTAAGGTTAAGAAGAGCCGAGCAGGAAACCACAGCAAGACATGAACCTATTCTCTTAGTTTTACAATTTGTCACAATATAAAAATAAATGTACTAATTGTTCACATCATGGGGTGTAGGAGCTAAATGACACTTCACCACAATATAGATATACATAAATTGTTCATGTAAGAGAGACGGGGTGGTGAGGCTAAATACAGTAATAGACCATACCACAAGAACTGAACACTAAAACCACCATGAAGGAGGACTGATGTAGGCTATATTAGACTGCGTTAAACATACGCGCTGAATTGCTTTTCATTTGTTTGTTTTGACAGGCTGCAATATTTTAACTATATCCAACAGCAATTTTTTAAAATATAAATACACCAGGTGATCCAGGTATTCAAGGAAATACAAAAAAAAAAAACACTTCCACATGGAAATCAAACTCATCCAAAGGAAAACTTTTTCTTTTTTTAGAGGAAAATATATAACAATATACCATTCTATATGGATTTACCTTGTCTTGTCTTTTTTGGCGTTTTAGTTTTAGTTAATAAACAAATAAATGGATAAATTAATGAATGTGATCTTATATTGAAGTTGTGGGTGTGTGGTGCTTTTATTGTGAAGGAACCAGACCGGAAGTTTTGATGTGTCGCGCGGAGCACGGACTGGATTGAAAAGCGCTAACAGCAACAACAGCAGCAACAACAGCAGCTTCTTGCCTTGTTCACGTCTTTTAACACAAATTATCGTGATTCTGTGATATAACATGTGTCGAAACATTGGCCACAGACCTAAAACAATGATTTGACAACATCGTTAAACGGTATTGACTCATTTTCAGAGTAATTCTCAGAAAAACTTCATTGTTTTGTTAGCTACCGGTTAGCTCGTTAGCTAACTAGCTGTAAAGGAAAACCTACACTTTCTTAGTTCCAGCCCTGTTTAGTGTAATTTCAGCAGCTTTAACCATGTCTTAACAAAAACTTATATTTAGTACACTTTATCGTTATTGTTGACAGTTTAATGGTGTTTTTAGAAAAGTAGCATTTTATTGTAGAGAAGTATTAATTTACAAAGTGGAAATGGACATAAACACAGCAGAGAAATGTTACATCTGTCTGAGTGACTTTGACAAACAAAGTGTGGCCTCCATGGAGAACTGTCAGCACATCTTCTGTCTGGACTGTATTCTCCAGTGGTCCCAGGTAAAAACACAAACACACACACACACACACACACACACACACACCTCACCTCATTGGTTTTATTTATTTATGAGCTTTGTCTTTAAATGTACCTTGTGTAGGAATAACTGCCATCTAGCGTTGCGGTTGTATATCGCAAGCAACTCAATGTATTTTTCAAGCTGCATTCACGTGAAATTGGGCAGACGGCAGACGGACGACAGCAGCTGCACAAGCCTCTATGTAAACAAGTGGTCCGTCAGCACGAGAAATTATCGATTTTCGTGTATAGATAACAGGAGAAGTTACACTATGTTACACAAAGAACAGAAAACACTGAGAGATGAAGATGTAAAAAAAAAAAAAAAAAATCAACAGAATAAAATGGTTAAAACCTGAGACATGTTGTCTCTCTGCCCGGTCCCAACCAGACGTCCAACACCTGTCCTGTGGACCGGATCAGTTTCAGCTTCATCCACCAGAGACGGTGTCCTGGAGGGGCCATTCAGAAGAAGGTGACTATTTATTATACTGCAGCATGTTTAAGTTTGCTTTATATTATATTAATGCATTGTGAACTGTACATGGGAGTATATTGTTTGTATATAGATAATCTTTATTACGGACTCAGGTCCATTATAAATATATATACAGTAGGCCTATATAGATGCATATTGGCTGAACATGAATGTATATAGGTCTATATATGGGTGGTGTATGAAGTTTTCGAATAGATTTTTATATTATACATACGGTACATACTAGGGATGTCACGATTACTTGTTTTCACAATTAATCACGGTATTAAACGCCACAATTAATTAATTGTAAAGATTCCCAAATAAGATGATGTTGGAACCATATCGGCAGATGTGGCGCAAAAATAAAGGTGAATGCTCAGACACTGGTCCATTTAACTAACGTAACATTGAATTGGTAGGAATTTAAATGTTAGTGTGTCATTTGTATAAATAAAAAAAACACAAAATAAAACAAAAAATGATTAAAATAAATGCAAACAATTGGTATAGATGACAATTTATGACCTGAATATTTCAAACACTTCCCCTGGGGATTAAGAATTGGTCATATATTAATAGATACTTGAAATATTTTGTGTAAACAATGAGTAATGTACTGTAATTATATTTTGCCTATATTTGATTTTACACATTCATAGTGTTGTGAAATTAATTAATGCATAATAATTGTGATAATCGTAGCACCGTGATTATTTCTCTGACAATAATCGTACCAAGAAAATCTGTAATCGTGACATCCCTAAAACGTACCCATAAGCAATATTGACAGTAATTATTAGAGGATAATATGACATAAAGGACAAGGTGTGGGCTCATATACGTTGTTTTTTTTTACTTCTCCCTACTCCCTTTTGAGCATGTTAAGACCGTTGATGAATATAATTTATTAATTTTATTAGTTTTCTATTATTTTTAATGGCTTTTTGTTGTTGTTTGCTTTGTCTTCTGTCAGTCTCATTTTATACTAAATAATAATAATAAACAGTGGTGAAGTAGTGAAGCTGAGCTGTTTGTGCTGCTGCAGATCAAAGTGGAGACACCGATAAAAGATGAAGATGAGGAGGAGGAGGAGGAGGAAGGGGCCGGTGCAGTTTTCTGTGAGGAGTGCGGACGGAGCGACCGGAGGCACCGACTCCTCGTCTGCTCACGGTGTGATTCAGGGTAACGGCACCGACACATTCATCACACAGTTACACATCTTTATGAAGTGTTAATGTCTTGATTTAAGCCTTAGATCGTCTTACATCAGCAGCAGAGACATAATAAAGTTGTTCTGTGTGATGATGTGTTCAGGTATCACATGAACTGTTTGACGCCGCCGTTAACCACCGGCCCTGAAGGCGACTGGCTTTGTCCCGAGTGTGTCGTCACTCCTCATCACACAGGTACAGATGTGCAGTTCGGATGAACAGTGAGGATAAATCGTGCACATTTAACATCACTGTCAACTAGCGGTTGAAGAAAATATCAATATACAGAAATATTTCAATGTTTTCTGACATGATACAGTATCAGTTGTTTAAAGTGCTGTATGGATATTTTACCAATAGTTGAAGGTGGTGACAGAGATTTGTTGAGAAAAAATAGTGTTTACAAATTGAATTTCTTATTGATTGAGGCAGATGTTAATTCCTATGTTTAGACTTAGTAAGAGGAATTACTAATGATTCTAGCTGCACCCTAGCAGCAGCAAATCTCTTTGCTCCGTAGGTGGGTCTAGAAACGAGCCATAGGAACTTTTTGAGTCTCGAACACAGTTTGTGTTGACCAATCACAGCGCTCTATCTGTTTAGAGAGTCGTTGGGCGGCTTAACGCCATGACGACATACTTGCAACGGTGAAAAACATGACCAGATGGCTTTGGCAAAGGAATCGTTTGAATCGACGTTGGCATCAACTTTGAAAGAATTAAACTTGTCATTTTCTTTAAAAGTTGAGCAAGAAACTGCACTGAAGTCGTTCATTTAGAAGAAGGATGTATTTGGTGTTTTGCCGACGGGATATGGGAAAAGACGTCATCCTGCTCTTTGCTCTGATTGGTCGTAGCGCTACCCTATTGGTGCAGAGGCAGTTTGAAAGACAGCCTTCATCCCGCCCCCTGGATTGAGCCGAGGTCTACTGGTCGTTGCCAGACTAGACATGTTAATGAGATAGATAGATAGATAGATAGATAGATAGATAGATAGATAGATAGATAGATAGATAGATAGATAGATAGATAGATAGATAGATAGATAGATAGATAGATAGATAGATAGATAGATAGATAGATAGATAGATAGATGAGTTTATTTGTCCTTTCCAAGGACAATTGTTTTCACCATTTCGTACAGAGCGGCCTCGAGAAGTGCAACTTACATACATTAACATACATTCCCACATTTCATACACCTCAATTTACATGTGCATTCCCCTGGTTATGTTCTTTTCATTGTCTTATTTAGTTCAGCTATGGCAGATGGAATGAAGCTTTTGTTGAATTTTATTTTCTTCCAGGTCAGCGTTCTGTACCGTACTATACTCTGTATGTACTATAGTCTGGCTTGTCAGGCTAGGATGTTATAGGAAATACTCTGAAATACAAACACAGAAGCAACTTTCCTGACTCTGATTGCATTAATAAAATAAACTCTATGTGTTTGTTATACTATGAGAGTTTTACTAGAAATAGACTTTTGGTGATACACAGCTTTACTGTTGATCACTTTCCAAAGCTGATGATGGATTTTTATATCTGACTCTAGTAGATACTCAAGAATATATTCAGTCATACGTCTGTAAAATGTTCCTAAAGTTTAAAATGAACCACTCAACATGATAAATGTGACTGTAATATAACTAAAAGGAAGAATCTATCAAAATGGTGGAAGTAGTTTTCAACAACATTGTTCGATGAAGGAATGAATCGTGTTTGGTTCTGGTCTAAAAACACTCAGGAATAATAAATGATAATAACATGATGGTTTTATTTTTGTTTCTGGCTCAGACCCGTTTGTGTTGGAGGAGGAGATCAGTGACGGAGAACTAACGGACCTGTTGGCCGAAGTCGATGAACCTCCGTCGACCAGCGGCCGCCGCCTTCGACCGTCGACCGTAGATCGTCCCGACTCCGACGCCGCAGAGCGACGACGCAGCGCGAGGGTCCAGACCAGAACCAGAACCAGAACCAGCAGCAACGAACCTCATCCTCGTCCACAAACACACTGGGTCAGTTTTATTAGATCCCCATTAGCAAGAAGTGAGTTGTTTTAGAGGGAAATTCATGCAAAACCACTGATGCGTGTTGCCTTCAGGGACAGTTTTTAATCATCAGTCTCTGTATTTACCTCTAAAACAACTCTGTGTGGTAACGTTGTGTTATTATCTCATAGCGTGGTGAATGTGCAGGTCACAACTTGTCCACCAGAGCGTTGTGGAGTTGTTGGATTGTGTATTTGATGAGTTTGATGAGGGAAACCAAGAAATCCCATAATGAGCCTCCGTAGCGTAGCTCTGAGCAGCTCACGGCTCTGCTCCGCCGTTCTAAAAAATATCTTGCACCGACAATTAAAGGTAACGAACCTACTACTATGACTATAGGGATTATGGCAATGGGCCAATTTGACAAAATGTTGAACTATCACTTTAATGAAAACATACTTTTGAACGAAATAATCGATTTTCGTGAATAGAGAACAGGAGAAGTTAGTTACACAATGCCCCTTTAAGTGTCTCTGACTGCAGGAGAGAGAGAAAGAGAGTCCTGGTTGAGGTTTGATTCATTTACAGTGTGTGTGTGTGTGTGTGTGTGTGTCTCAGTGCTGTAACACACTAACCACATTTCCTGCCTCCTCTCTGAAACACGCGCTGAGAAAACCTTTCCAACCATCTGCAGACTTAGTTTCCATCGTGTCTCGGTTGCATCGTAGGCGAGTCACGGTGGGTTTCTGTGTTTCTCTGTCATGTGACATTTGTTTTCACTGCACCAGAGGAGAAAACCCCAAGTCTGTTGTTGTCTTCGCTGCTCTTTACAGTCTCGTGTGTGTTGATGTGGTTTTAGTGCCAGTGTGAGGTGAGTAATACTGTAAAACACTGTTCACCTTCAGTGGGCATCAGTGGGTCTGTGTGTTTTATAGATGTGATGATGATGTGGAGGTGCTGGGGGGTTTTTCCTCTTAGGTTAGTTAGTTTTTCCTCTCTAACCCCTGAACTGTGTTTTTTTTAAATGTTTCTCCATCCACGCGTTGATGTTTCCGTAATGAGTTCAGTTGGTCAAATAGCTGTAAATCCACTTGAGTCTTTTTACATGCAAACTGAAAGGTGTCTTGACATGAAAACTATTATTCATTTAAAGGGACAACGAGGAGTTTCTATTTGGTTATAAAAAAGTCTCACATTAATGTGGATGAATCTACGTTACCACTTGTTAATGGTCCATTTTAGATAAATCTATGGTTTTGTCTCTATGGTTATTTTGTTATTATTAGTGGTGGTGGAAATGCTGGTTGAGCCGACCAGCGTTTCTTTACTTTAGGTTTCGTGGCGAGTCATGAGAATAACGCCGCCGAATCTCCGTTTATGGTGGGAACTACGACGGTATGTGATCGTCTTCCAACCTCTGACTTTAATTCTTGATGAATGAAAACATGAGTCTGTCTTGCGCCGGTCAAAGAATTTCACGGTGCGGAGGCTCATAAATGTAGTGTGGAAACACTTCGCTTTAACAAAACTCCTCGTTGTCCCTTTTAAAAAACAAAACAAGAAAGAAACAGTTGGTTTACAGGGTATCCGCGGGGTCTTAAAAAGTAAAAGAAAAAGTCTAAAATTTGAAAATCTAAATTTTAGGCCTTAAAAAGTCTTAAATTTGTTGAATTATTGTGTTCAAGTCTTAAATAATTTTAGACAGGTCATACATTTTCTTATGCCCTCCACGGGCGAGCATTTCACTCACATTTGACCCTAAAAAAATACATGTGCAAACTGGGAAAATGATTTAGGCCAAAGGTGAAGTGTTGGTGTTTTTACTGTTCTCCAGTGTAAAAATGGGTCACGCTTGACCCTTCACATTATTCAAGGCTTAAAGCCTTAAAGCCTCGACTTGTTGTTGGGTTCTCGTATCACCTCTGTTGTTGCTGTTGTGTTGTTGGGGCTGCTCGTCTTCTGTGGTTTCTATATGTTGTTTTTGTCAGTCACTGTGGAAACTCATATATTTTAAAGGTGCTATATACATAAATAAAGTTATTAGTTAATATTATAAAAAGCCAAATTAAACAGTAAGAGATGAGAGGACAGTGAACATGTTGACATGATGATTGAAGAAAACACTAATAAAAGAAACACTCTTACAGTAAGATCAGTTAGTTGCACTCAGAATGAATGAAAACTTGCCCTAAATGTTTAATTTACATTATATCGTAAATGTGTCTTTGAGCTTTAACCCTCCTGTTGTCCTCCTGGGTCAAGGAAGGAAGGACGAAGGGGAAAGAAGGAAGGAAAGATGGAGGGATGGAACGGATTGGGCCAAGGAAGGAAGAAGAATTAAGGACGAAAGGAAGGGAAAAGGGATTGTGGAAAGAAGGAAGGGAAAAAGGAAGGAAGGATGGAGGGAAGGAACAGTGTCTTGTATATCTTTGTGTGTTCTCTTTGTTTCTCCACCTGACCTGGAACAACCGTACAAAAATTCCTATGTGTGTAAGCACAAATGGCAAATAAAGATTTTGACTTTGACTTTGGGTCAAGGAAGGAAGAAGAAGTAAGGATGAAGGGAAAGAAGGAAGGGGAAAAGGGATTGTGGAAAAAAGGAAGGAAAGAAAGATGGAGAAAGGGGAACAGATTGGGTCAGTTGGGTCAAAAAGGAATGAAGAAGAAATAAGGACAAAGGGAAGGAAGGGAAAAGGATGGTGGAAAGAAGAAAGGGAGAAAGGGAGGATGAAGGGAAGGAACAGATTGGGTCAATGAAGGAAGAAGAAGTAAGGACAAAGGGAAAGAAAGGAGTCTGTGGTCTGGTTTATACAAAGGATAATCACATTAAATCTGTTGTTTCCTGTGTGCTAACCTGTGATAACACCGGTGTTGATGCTGCGACTGTCTTTTCTTTGTGTTTTGTTCCTCAGCACGTTCCTAAATACCTGTTGAAGGCGTCGAGGCCTCCGGTCCAATCAGCTGCAGCTGCTCCACCTGAACACAGCGACTCCAGCTGCTCCACGGCCGCTCAGTTATAATTTATCACTTTATAACTTCCTCTGAGGAATCAAGAGTCTGTAGATGATTAAATGTGTGTGTTTGTTTCACAGAGTTAAAGAGAAAACCGGGTTTAACCTGAGAGGATGATGGTGGTTGATCGCTCTCTGTTGTTGTGAGACTCGACCACCAGGGGGCGGTGTTGTATTTACAGTCAGACTGAACCGTGACTTCCTGTCCTGTGTAAAAACTCTTGAGTGAATGTTTTTGATATAAATGTATTTAAATATGAGGCTGACATTGTTTCACACTTTGTTTTTTGTCAGTAAAACATTTTTTTAAGAAAACAAAAGTACAAATCTGATGCACTTTTCTTTTCACACCCACTTTGTATTTCAGGTATTATTATATTTTACTACGGTTTTTGGCAGTTTGGGGCAATAATCAGAAGTTGGTTCTCGTACTGTAGCTTTAAAACATTTAATTCTCAAGTTTTTGCCTTTTTAAATGTGAAGATTCACCACCCTCCTTTTTAAAACAGTAATTTTAAGCATTTTGAGGTTTGATTAGAGACAGAAATTAAAAAAAGAGAAATGTGGCAATGAAATGCCGCATGAACATATAGGTGTGAGTCTGAACTTAAACCTTTACAGTGCAGGACTATAACTACATATTTTTTCGACACCCCCGGGGGTTAGAAATTTTGAAAATCACTTGTGTTAGGTAGGTTGTGTGTTCTCATGTATTCCTATTCTGTGCTTTTATTTTGAAGCTGTACATTCAGTGGAGGTCACGTGAGCTTCTTACGCCAATGAAAAGTTATGAGCGTGTTTTTTTTTGACACCTCCAGAGGTTAGAAATTTTGTGGTTTTTGGTCATTTTCTCCAAAACCACTGGCCCAGTTTCAACCAAATCAGTATATGCTACTGTGATTTAACTAGCCTAGTTAAATAAAAAGAGTTTTTCTTTCTTATTACAAGCACACACAAAAAAAAAAAAATCTAGATTTTTCTACTTATTTCAATTGAAAATTTGTTTGAAACAAGTGAAAATGATCTAAAAACAAGTTAATTTTTAGGTGACGAGTCTTATTTTAAGTGGTAAGAGATTAGTTTTGACTAAAATTGAGACATTTTGACAAGAAATAAGACAAATATTCTTGGAAAGATTCTGAGTTTTTGCAGTGTGTGGCTGATGGAAACACACACTCACTCAGGCCTGTGATGAAGATGAGCTGTCGACACAAACACGCTGACGTCTCAAAGAGTTAAAAAAAAAAAAAGAAACCTATTTTTCTTTATTCACAAAATGACTGGTCAGGAGTCCTCTCTTTTTTTTTTGTATATTACACTATGATGTTGTTTACAAAATGATATCACACAAATTCTTTTTAAACAAAGCGAGTGCCTTCTGAAGGAGGAGAAAAAAAAAAAATAGAAGACCGAGCACAAACAGCGGCAGTATAGAAGTGAGTCAGTTCGTCAGAGTTCAGAGCAGCGGCTCAAAGCACCAAAAGAGTCCGAGTCCCGACTCATTTCTTCCTCCGGACTTTGGGCTTCTTCACCGGCCGGAGGTACGGGTTGTCGATCACGTTGTCCTCGCTGGCCTTCGCCGAGGGAACGACGCCCGAGGGAGGAAGCATGGAGTTCTCCTTGTCGGCTCCCGGATCGTCCTGAAGGAACAAAGATGGAGGCATCATGTCTACAAATCATGGTTAAAGGGATAGTTCAACATTTTGGCAAATTGGCCCATTGCCATAATAATCCCTATAGTCATAGCAGTAGGTTCGTTACCTTTAATTGTCGGTGCAAGCTGTTTTTAGAACGGCGGAGCAGAGCCGTGAGCTGTTCAGAGCTACGCTACGGAGGCTCATGGGATTTCTTGGTTTCAACTCATCAAACTCATCAAATGCACAATCCAACAACTCCACAACGCTCTGGTGGACAAGTTGTGAGCTGCACATTCACCACGCTATGAGATAATAACACAACGTTACCACACAGAGTTGTTTTAGAGGGAAATACATGCAAAACCGCTGATGGCGCGTTGCCTTCAGGGACAGTTTTTCATCATCAGTCTCTGTATTTCCCTCTAAAACAACTCTGTCTGGTAACGTTGTGTTATTATCTCATAGTGTGGTGAATGTGCAGGTCACAACAGATAATACAGTGGCACCAAACCTCACTTTTAACTTTATAAATGAATACGTTTAATTTCCTACAATTGTAAACTACTCAAATTCAACTCAATGAACTCAACAATCTGTAAAAACACAAGCTTCAACTATAATATGTCTACCACATGTTCTTCTGTTATTCAAGATCATATGAACTCAAAGTAAAGTAACTCCTGACATTGAGCTCATATGATCTTAAAGTACAGAAGAACATACTGTATATAGTCTACTTGCCAACAATGAGTACCCGGAAATGTTGAGTACCCCAAAGTTTTATGTTAGAAATATATAGTATGGGTCCCCAGTATTCAGAAACTGCCGGATGCTAACTTATATATATTGGGCAATTAGCACAATTGACATAATTAGCATATTTCGCCTATATGGGCAATATTTCAACAAAATTGACTTGGCTGATCTGGGCAATATTGGAGTGGTTTTAGGGGTTATTGATGATGCTGAATCCATTTCTGACATTTTCAAAATTCAAAATGGCTGTCTAAACCGGAAGTGACCAGATTGAAATCCATCAAAATCGGCCCACTGGCGGTTAAAATCTGGTCACTTCCGGTTTAGACAGCCATTTTGAATTTTGAAAATGTCAGAAATGGATTCAGCATCATCAATAACCCCTAAAACCACTCCAATATTGCCCAGATCAGCCAAGTCAATTTTGGTGAAATATTGCCCATATAGGCGAAATATGCTAATTTATGCTAATTATGTCAATTGTGCTAATTGCCCAATATATATAAATTAGCATACGGCAGTTTCTGAATACTGGGGACCCATACTATATATTTCTAACATAAAACTTTGGGGTACTCAACATTTCCGGGTTCACACTGGGGCCCTATGGGCTGGCAAGTAGACTAATATCAGACATATGATTGTGTTTTTTACAGATTGGTGCTGGAGCATCAAACCTTCCCCTTCACTTTGATGTCGGCCTCTAAAAGCACTAATGGGATAAGATTTGGTTGGAGAATCCCGTGTCAAACACAAAAGCGTCTACACTGGGGCTCAGTGCCAGGAATTCACATCCCACTTTTTCCCAGGAACTCTCACCAAACACTGAAACCCTGAAAAAAACACCATGGAAACCAGGGATTTGAACACGAGCGCACGGGTTGTCTGTCCATCCGCTGTTGTGGTCCAATAAAACTGGACGGATCTTTCAGTTGGAGCAATTTCTGCTAATCCGATTATAGAGAAATGTTTGTTCAGCTAACAAACCTGACCAATATGATCCAATATGTACGAGAGAATTACATCATGAAAATATGAATAACTGAGTGTTTTTTTTATCCTCAGTTCTGTGTATGAAATTAAATTAAATTAAATTACCGGTGAGAAAAATGTTCCTGAATCTGTAAAAAACTAAAGGAAAAACCGAGGAGCTGATGGAAACTGTGAGCCGGTGGGAAACTCACGGTGATGTTGTTTCCCGCGGCGTTCTCGCTGTCCGTCTGGTCGTCCTGCTCCGACGAGTCCGTCTCCTCCAGCGTCTGCAGCTCCAGCTCCGACGGCAGCAGAGCGCTCAGGTATGGGATGGCGCTGGGCCGCGCTGCGATCACTGACCGACAGAGAAGTCACCGGATTAGAACTAGTAGAGATGCTGAAACAACTTAAAGGACAACTCCAGGCGAATTCAACTGGGGGCTGTATGTTCCTAACATCTTAGGTCTAAAAGAAGGAATCTGAAGATTTTCAGTTTAATGTGTTTTGTGGTAGTTGTGTCTGTCCCCGCGTCGCCACGGCAGCAATGAATGGGAGCAGATTGAAGTTCTGCTGCTTAGGCTGTTTTTACATCCCTCAAAGCCACAGACAGCGTCAGATGGCGACTCAAACATGCACCCAGAAGTTTATTCACTTCAAGTTTTACTCCATTTGTGGAGTAAAACTGTGGAATAATATGAGTACTGAAATCAAAAACATTTCGAGTGTAATCATGTTTAAAAAGAGACATAAAGAAATTATTCTCCAGAGGTTCATTGAATAATTCACACAAGGTGTTTGCTTACTTACTATTTGGATTAAAATGTGTAATGTGTAAAATGTTTAATTAGAACATAGTTAAAATTATAGGGGTAGGATTAGATAAGTTTATACTTCTTCCTACTCCTTTTCGCTCATGTAAACTGCGTTGCTTATGAGATGTTACTTTTTTGTGTATTCATTTTTGCTGTTCACTTACATCCTTATTATATTATTATTTTATCTTATTTATTTTATTTTTTTACATTGTCGTTTACATGATCGAAATAAAGATATCAATCAATCAAGCCGACATGTTTGTAAAACTAGATCTAATTCAAAGTCTGGCG
Organism: Trachurus trachurus; assembly: GCF_905171665.1. NCBI lineage: Eukaryota > Metazoa > Chordata > Actinopteri > Carangiformes > Carangidae > Trachurus > Trachurus trachurus. Next base: position 32,506,379 of record NC_139901.1, on the reverse strand, counting down.
GAGTCGAGACCCAAGTTGACGCTCGGTGTGTTCAGGTGCAGTGGGAAGCTCCCGTTTGTGTCATAAACACAGGAATATCAACTCTGGACTTGCTTCAAGTCTACATTTTTTTTCACAGACAGCGTCAGGTGGAGACTCAAACATGCGCCAAGAAGTTTATTTTTACTTGAAGCAAGTAAAGAGTTGATATTCCTGTGTTTATGACACAAACGGGAGCTTCCCACTGCACCTGAACACACCGAGCATCAACTTGGGTCTCGACTCCGCCAGACTTTGAATTAGATCTAGTTTTACAAACATGTCGGCTTGCTTGAAGTAAAAAAAACTTCTGGGTGCATGTTTGAGTCTCCATCTGACGCTGTTTGTGGCTTTGAGGGATGGAAACAGCCTAAGCAGCAGAACTTCAATCCGCTCCCATTCATCGTTGCCGTGGCGATGCGGGGACAGACACAACTACCGCAAAACAGGAGACATTAAACTGAAAATCTTCAGATTCCTTCTTTTAGACCTAAAATGTTAGGAACATACAGCCCCAGGTTGAATTTGGACGGAATTGTCCTTTAAAAACCTTCAGGAGGACAGAACGACTCACGTGGGAATGCGGTGATGTCGTCCTTGAAGAGACTCTGGGTTTCTCCCGTCTTGGCCATGAAGCGTGTGAGCGCTCGCTCCACGTCTCTCCTCTGAGTCGCTGCCTTCTCTCTCACCACCTGGTAGTCCGACACCGGCTCTCTGAATGTCTGCACACACACAAACACACACATTTAATTAAAGGGATAGTTCAACATTTTGTCAAATTGGCCCATTGCCATAATCCCTATAGTCATAGCAGTAGGTTTGTTACCTTTAATTGTCGGTGCAAGCTATTTTTAGAACGGTGGAGCAGAGCCGTGAGCTGCTCAGAGCTACGCTACGGAGGCTCATTATGGGATTTCTTGGTTTCCCTCATCAAACTCATCAAATACACAATCCAACAACTCCACAACGCTCTGGTGGACAAGTTGTGACCTGCACATTCACCACGCTATGAGATAATAACACAACGTTACCACACAGAGTTGTTTTAGAGGGAAATACAGAGACTGTTGATGAAAAACTGTCCCTGAAGGCAACGCGCATCAGTGGTTTTTGCATGAATTTCCCTCTAAAACAACTCTGTGTGGTAACGTTGTGTTATTATCTCATAGCGTGGTGAATGTGCAGGTCACAACTTGTCCACCAGAGCGTTGTGGAGTTGTTGGATTGTGTATTTGATGAGTTTGATGAGGGAAACCAAGAAATCTAATCCGTTCTAAAAAAAAATAGCTTGCATCGACAGAGCTACAAGTGCTACAGTACAATAATATAGATATTTCTATGGACTATTTCAATAAATAATAATAAATTGATAATTGACCGGTCTGGTCTGGTCACAGCAAAGACTTCTGGGGAAGGTTCAGACTCACAGGTGTTTTGATGTAGGTGTGTGGGTCAGGGAATTCTGGGAAGTGGCTCGGAATGTGAGACGGATGCGTTCGTTTCTGTCCGGCCGACAGAGCTTTAGGAGTCACCGGCGGGTTCGTCACCGGAGCTGAAATACAAAAGAAAATCAAAAACATTTTTTAAAAGAAACCAACAGATGAGGTGTAGAGACAGGTTAGTGTGTCTGACTCGGGAGTGTCGGAGCTTACGGGCCGTTATCACCATCCTCTGGGAGCGTTTCGCGTACAAGGGCAGCGTGTCCACGTTGAAACCTGTCGATGACACGGAAACAAACGGATCGAATGACGCTGGTGATGTTTCAAATTAGAGAATTACATTTAAAAATACTACATAAAATACAGCATACCCATCTAAGATTTATATTTCAAGATTCCTAGACATCGATAACAAACCTACCTTTTGTAAAATTGAACTTGAAAATGTAACTCTATTGTTTTATGGTTGTTCATATAGCAGTACATTATGGAAAGAACTTGAAAGCTATATATATATATATATTATGTAAAACAAAACATAAAATCAACATTGAGGGGAAGAACGTTATTACTTATTTTGAATTCAAGAAAAGAAACTATGTACTAAAGTCAACCTTTATATTTTATTGGGGAAATTTCACATCCATAAATGTAAATTTCAGAATTCTTCACCATCATTTAAATTGTTTTTGATTGAAGCTGATTATTATTTTAAGTCTCTTAAGTTAATTACAAATAAGAATTGTATATCAATAATGAATATACTGTACACTCAGAAATTTTCAACCAATAATCTGTCACAACAATTATAATTTCAATTTTAATTTGAATTGGATTACGTGGTCTGTCACCAAGAAATTTATTATTTTTTCATTGTTAATTTGATGTAATTTCTCTTTTGTTTAAAGCAGAAGTGAGTGATCCGGTCGTTTTCGCTAATGCTGCGTTCCAGGCAGGCTTTTGAAATCGTAAATTACAGCTTCAAGTCACAACTTACGACTTTGTAGCGTTCCAGGGCAGGCAACCCACTCGTGTTTTTCCGACCTGTTTTACCGGTGAAAGTCACTATAACGGCCACTCGTAACTTCTGACCCGTGAACTCGTACCAGATCGAACTGGTACCACTTCACAGGTCGGAAAAACACGAGTTACGAGTTGCCTTGAACGCACCATAACAGTCCTCGTCCCTACGTCGCCACATTCACGCGCATCCCTTGGCTGCACACACAGCCCTTTATGCCGTTCTCTCTCCTCATTGGATAAAAACTGTAGGATACGATAAAAGTTTTCTCCTGGGCTCAGAGCAGAGTGACTGACAGACCCGTGTTTCAGTCCAAACACTCTATGTAAGTGATTGCTGTCGGAAGATATAACTATTTAAGACTTATATTAACACAAATATATCACTTACTTCTGCTTTAGGTCTTGTTATGCTGTCATAAATGTGTAACTATATTGTTACTATTGTAAAGAAACATTGGAAGAAAGAAAAAAGTGATGTTTCATTCATGTGTGTGTGTCCTACAGCACTCACCCATCTCTATGAGCGTGACCACGGCATCGGACAGCGTCGGGACGCTCCTCGCTGTGTGTTCACAATACGATTTAGCACATCGACCTATTTCTGTAATATCTAAAAAAAACAAAGGGCAAAGCAGCGTGTTAGAGAAACGACTCCGCTGATGAACACTGGACACTTTGAATATACAAAACAAAAGAAAGAGTCATAAAGGAGGAGGAGGTTTAAATTGTTTGAAAGAGTCATCAACAAAATGCAAATGTTTTTTTTTTTCTGGTATCATCAGAACAGACATTAAAACAAAAAGTTGATCTACCAGCTCAATATATTTGCACCAATACTACATTTTTCGATCGTATGTACTCGTATGTAATGTTTCGACAACTAAACCCAGTCTAGTAGCAGCTCTCTTTTAGTTTCTCCGTCTTTTGTCTTAATGAGATTGAACCAAGATTTATTTATCATGTAAGGAAACTATAATTCAGTCCAGGCAACATTTCTAAATGCAGTTATTTGTAAATTTTATTGGAGAAACTACTTTTTTCTTGTCAAAGTGTCTAATTTCTAGTCAAAACTAATCTCTTTCCACTTAAAATAAGACTCATCATCTAAAAATTTACTTGTTTTTAGATAATTTTCACTTGCAATGAGTAGAAAAATCTGCCAGTGAAGTTTTTTGTGCTTGTAATAAGAAAGAAAAACTTGCTCCACTATCAGATTTTTCTACTTATTTCAATTGAAAATCTGCTTAAAAGAAGTAAAAAGTGTCTAAAAACAAGCTACTTTTAATGTAATGAGTCTTATTTTAAGTATAATGAGATTTGTTTTGACGAGAAATGACATTTTGACTAGAAATAAGACAAATATTCTTGTTAAGATATTAGAGTTTTTGCAGTGAATGGTCTGTCTGAGGCTCTGAAGAGAGTGAACACAACAACACATGATCCTGCTTCATGTGATTCATACGTACAGCTCTGCATCATCTCCGTGAGCGTCTCCACCGCCGCCTTCTCTGCGCTCTCGAAGCCGCACTCGGTCAGCAGGGCGCTGACCACCACCTGCAGCGTGCGCCGCCGGGCCAGGTGGTAGTTCTCTGCTGGGCTGGTGGCGGCTTTAGTTCCGCTCCCTCGCTGAATAACACACACACACAGACACACACACACAGTGGTTGAGAGGTTGCTGCAGCAGAAAGGTCACGAGGAAACTGGTTCATCACTAAATATCTATCATTTCAGAGCTCTGGTTAATGTCCATATCATTTTTTACCATATTTTTTCTTAATGTGTGAGTGTTAAATGTTGCTTTCTTTCTTTCTTTCTTTCTTTCTTTTATTCTTGTCTGAATCAATGGTCAAATGATGTACAGACAGTGAAGCCATGGAGAAATGTCATAGGCTAATAATGTAAAAACAACATCAGTGGGGCAAATTTATATATTTTGCTGACGCATTTAAAGACTTTCATCAAATGTAAACACAGTGTTACTTTTAAATGAACTGAAAACATAAAATTTAAATAATGACGGCAGATAAAGAGTCTGTTGCTGATTTAGGTGTTTTCACCTGCAGATTCTTCACCTCACTGTAATATTGTGGAGCAGTGTGTCTGACCCAATGACCATTTGTCTGTCAATATTTAATTTTTATTTTGCCAGTGATGTTCACAGTTTAGAAAATGTCAGCTTGAAATTCCTGTAGAGGATATTTGTGACCACACGTCCTGACAAAAAACTTTTCCACATGTCAAATTTCTGTTTGATTCTGATTCATGTTTCAGGTTCATGAAACTAGTGCATTATTCTATTCTATTTCATTCTACTGTAATCCTAAATTGTATATGGTAAATTTTTTGCACTAGAATATTCTATTTCTTTCATCTTCTGATTTTGATTTTATCGCTACTATATTTTGTACCCTTTGTGTTTTCACCTGACACCGCGTCAAGTGTCCTTGCGTTATAAAGTGACCTTTACTGCTCTTGGCAATAAAAACTTGATTAACATTAGAATAAATGTATTTTTAAAGGTACAGTATGTAGGAATTCCCCCCATCTAGCGGTGCGGTTGCATATCGGGAAGGTATTCTTGAATGTTGCATTCACGTGAAATCGGGCAAACGTCAGACAGACAACAGACGCTGCACGTAACAGGATAAACAAGCGACTATGTAAACAAGTGGTCGGCCAGCACGAGGCAAAACAACACAGGCGTGACAATATGCGTGATGTGGTATTGTTTTACCGTCTTTCTCTGGTGGAGTAAAATGACATCCGGTTGGTTTGCTGACGGCCGTCTGCCTGACTGCACCTGAATGCAACACCAGTGCCTCCGTCCTTCCTCACACTACACAGTGGTGACAGTTTTAACAGGCCGTTTCCGTGGTTACCTACGGTCACGCTGCCACTCGACGTAAAAAAAAATGGCGATGCAACATGGCCGCCTCGGTTCGGTGCGTCGCCCACTTATGTATTTGTAACGACTTGTAACAACTCATTCTAAGGTACGAGAAAGCTTTCATTTGTATGCAGGTTTATGAAAGCAATATTTGATTTTTGCTATATAATAAATAGCCAAATAAGTTACATACTGGGGCTTTAATGCCTGTCTGCTGAAACTTACTTGACATAAGTGTGCCTGCTCACCACTTGGAGATACAACCACATTTCCAAACTGACAGTAACGTTACACACTCGCTTACTGTATCAGCATTATAGTTTACTTTACACACGTATTAGCCATTTAAACAGTGAATAGTTGACTTTATAGTCTGTAACTAGACTCAGCTGTAGTTATTTAAACTTATAAATCCTGACTAAAAGATGTTTTATTCTATTTCAGCCCGGAGGAGGAGGCGGACTGACTGCTAGCTTCAAGCCGGGGCAGAGTGCGCCTCGCCCGGCAGGACAAACTCTCTCTTACCGTTGCTGCGTTCAGCGAACCGCTCGAAACCACCGCGGGATCCGCCATCCTCCTCCTCCGGGACCGGATCGATCTGGACTCAGCTCCTGGTTTCAACTGGTAAATTTATAGTAACGACAAAAAGGTTTTATTTATTATTATTTCTCCCGACGACCGTTTAGCCGCCCGCCGTTAGTAAACACGGTGAAGACTGTGACGTCGTTTCCGCCGCAGACCGGAAGTGGAAGTTGAGCTTAGAGCCGTCGGTTGTCCTCTCCCATAATACATCCATGTCCTCTCCATAGACACTGTCGCCACCTAGTGTCCGTGTGTGGGAATTACAGCGACTATGGCGGTGACACAGCATAAAAAACAGAGGGACAGCAAGTTACTGATGACCTTCCCTGGTTCTGCTAATGAATTTAAGTTATCTTTGCTGTCTATTACACTAATTTTATGACCCATAGTGGGCTCAAATTCAATTTTCTTTTCTGTACAGCTTTAACCTTCAGGTTTTAAATGCATACAAGTAGGCTACCACATAGCTACATTTGTTTATAGCATCAAGGCTTTTTGACTTTGCCAGGCCCAGCAACCTACTATTTATACAAAAATAAAACAAACAAACAAAAAAATTCACAAATGTCTAAAAGGCTCTGGTTAAAATTATGACATTTGTGGTGTTGGGGTCCATTTTGACCTTAAGAACAATAATGAGAGTTAAAACTGAAATCAAAACCAACCTTTTCATGGATAAGGAAGCCTAACAATGTAACCAAGAGATGAGGAACAAATGAAATGATGAATAATTGTTTTTAGTGTGTTTTAAAGCTGATTTAAGACTTGGGTCAAAACTGACCCTAACACCATAGATGGCAGCAGAAAGCTACAAGAGGAAGGTTCAATTGAAGCCAAGGGGTATACTGACAAAAAGGGCCAAGGGGCCCACACCAAAAAATATTAAAACCAAAATTTTCATGAATAGGGAAGTCTAGCAATTTAACCTAAAGTAGAAAAACAGATTGGATGAAAAAAAAAAGTTTTTAGTGTATTTTACAGCTGATTCAAAACACGGGTCAAACTGACCATAGATGGTAGCAGAAAGCTAACACAAGACGAAGGTTAAAAAAATAGAAAACAAATATGCTAAGACTATAATTCTACTATATAATTCATTTTCTTTATCAAATATACTGTATCCTTTGCACCTTATCTGGTATTGTTTGGCGTTGTTTTGTTTTCCTTCATGAATCCCCTAAATGTTTTAGCACTTTTATAGGCTACTGCATGTACTTTTTCACCTGTATTACCGTATTATCCTCATTGGGAGTTGGTATTTTTCAATTACTCACTCAAGAAAAAAAAAGTATACTCATGATCAAATAACATCATTTTAAAAAAACATTATAGTTCCAGATTGTCATTACGGCAAGGTTTTCTGAATGTAGCTAATGGGTTCCTTTTAATCGGAAAATGCTGAAATTGAAAGTAGCTTCTTGAAGAAATTCCCCCTTTCATCCAAAATATTTTTTCCTTTCTTAAAAAGAAAAAAACTGGTGTACGACTGATATTTTTCACTATTTCCATCATCAATCAAGAAAATGATCAGCAGAAAGAAAGAAAGAAAGACAAGTATGGTTAGCTGTGACTCCCTGGTGTCCCTGCAATACATCTATGTTAAGGATCATTTTCATGCTATACATTAAAATCATGACCTGACTCAGACTCTAGCTGAAAAATATTTTTATTCCATTTCAAAAGGAGTTAATTCACACACATTCTCTGTTTTTCCAACACATCATCACATCACATCATCACACCCACAAGACTCTGCTGCCCAGCAGCCGGACGTCACTGTACCCTGCAGTTGTCAGTGTAACTAGCCACACATCTAAGTTTTTTTTTTTTGTCATTCCATTGGGACTAATAATTGCATAATAAACCAAAACTAAAAGAAAAGAATGAGTACAAAGGGGCCACTTTAACTTGGTGATTTAATCTACCACCATTGCCATCAACATTGTAACTGCAGTGTCCATTTACATTCGGAGCACTGCAAAAAACCCAAATCTTTACAAGAATATTTGTCTTATTTCTTGTCAAAATGTCTCATTTCTAGTCAAAACTAATCTCTTTCCACTTAAAATAAGACTCATCACCTAAAAATTAACTTGTTGTAGATCATTTTCACTTATTTTTCTACTTATTTCAATTGAAAATCTGCTTGAAAGAAGTAAAAAGTGTCTAAAAACAAGCTACTTTTTAGGTGATGAGACTTATTTTGAGTGTAATGAGATTATTTTGACTGGAAAAAAGACAAATGTTCTTGGTAAGAGTTTGAGTTTTTGCAGTGAGTGGAGAGTTTTCCTTTTAAGAGGCGTGAAGGCGGTTGCTCGACATTCTCCGCCCGGCTTTCACCAGATGTTTGGCCTTGGCCTCCTCGAACGACTCGATCGACTCCATCTCCGTCTCGGTCTCCTCGACATCTGTGACCTCTGGACGAAACACGACAGAGCGTTTCCTCTTCACCTCCTTTTTCACCTCCACGCTCCTCTCAATGTAAAGGTCCAGCACTTGGTCCTCCACGGGCTCGCGGTCCACGAACGGCAGCAGGACCGTTTCTACGAGTCCGCCGACCATCCCCAGCATCGCCATGGTGGAGCCCAGCACGTACATCTTCACCATCCGCCGGTTCGGCCGCTGGCTCAACATCTCCTTGGCGAACGGGATGAACTCATTTATGGTTTCCATGTTTCTGTTTCTTGATTATTAAGCTGTTGATGGTGGAAAAAAACAAAAATTGTACAAGATATCATTAGACACACACTTGCAAAAACACAATATCTTACCAAGAATATTCGTCTTATTTCTAGTCAAAACAAATCTCATTATACTTAAAATAAGACTCATCACATTAAAAAAGGAGCTTGTGTTTTTAGACACTTTTTTAAAATTATTTCAAGCAGATTTTCACTTAAAATAATCTGATAGTGGAGCAAGTTTTTCTTTCTTATTACAATCACAAAAAACCTGCTTTCACTGGCAGATTTTTCTACTTATTTCAAGTAAAAATTAGCTTGAAACAAGTGAAAATGATCTAAAAACAAGTTAATTTTTAGGTGATGAGTCTTATTTTAAGTGGAAAGAGATTAGTTTTGACTAGAAATGAGACATTTTGACAAGTGCAATCATCCAAGGACTATTGTTTGACTTTAAATGAATGTTATTTTGACTAAAAATCGATCTTTCTACTTGACATAAAGCACCGATACTGTAGTAATAGTGATAGGCAGATACTCACTTTGTTGCACACGTCAAAAAAATTCAGACTTTTTCTCCGTGTCCGGCCAAGTCAAGCATTTGCAGGCAAAGAGACGAGGGGCCGATTCCTGCAATTTAAACACGAGTGGAGTCTGGTCAACTCCCACAGTTGGAGACAAAATGAATATTCATGAGGCCAACACTTGTGCTGCAATTGCGTTTTGGACGTGAGAGGGGCTTGTTCGGGTGAAAGGGCATGTCTTTCCACCACCAGAAGTGAAGCACAGCACACACTGGATGTAGGTGAAACTGTGATTCTGTCATCACATGAGTAATAAGATGTAAGAACTCCAAACATGCAGCAATCTGGAGTGTACGATAAACATACACTGACGACATCACACCAGCAGCTGCAGCAACAACAACAAAACCCATCAACATGTTATTGACGTCTAAAAACAAGCGTATATTCAGTAGTTTAATGCATTATTCAAACCCACGTGTACCTTTAAACTTGACCTTCAGTTGATCTCGGTATCGTATCACTATCGCAGAGACAAATCGGTCCACAGGGAACCTGCCAAAGTATTCAGGACTGAGTATGTGGTGCTGGTTCTGCCAACATCATATTTAGCCATGAGGACACAAGGTGAAAACAATAACCAGCAGCCAGACTGTTACAGATGGTTATTATAACTCATACTCAAAAACTCAAAATCTTACCAAGAATAGGCTATTTGTCTTATTTCTAGTCAAAATGTCATTTCTAGTCAAAACAAATCTAATTATACTTAAAATAAGACTCATCGGATTAAAAAGTAGCTTGTTTTTAGACACTTTTTACTTTTTTCAAGCATATTTTCACTTGAAATAAGTAGAAAAATCTGACAGTGGAGCAAGTTTTTCTTTCTTATTACAAGCACAAAAAACTTGCTTTCACTGGCTGATTTTTCTACTTATTTCAATTGAAAATTAGTTTGATACAAGTAAAACTGTGTAAAAACAAGTCGATTTTTAGGTGATGAGTCTTATTTTAAGTGGAAAGAGGTTAGTTTTGACTAAAATTGAGACATTTTGACAAGAAATAAGACAAATATTCTTGGAAATATTTTGAGTTTTTGCAGTGTATAAGCATGAAGCATTCAAACGCTGCATGTTTCTGAACATTGAACAACACCAGTGACTGGTTTGTGTTGCGTGGACTGGACACATTGATCCTCATCAGGAGAGCCCGAGAGGTGTCCAATCACCGTATGAACTGAACTTTGGGAAGCCAATCCCATTTATTGGTTGACACTAGACAGACACTGTATGTATGGTTACACATGGAGTAGGAGCTCTTATTGACCACGGAGAGATAAGCTTCATTAGAAGATAAGCTTCAACAGAATCCCCCTTTAATCATGCAGCTCCGAGCTGCTTGGGCTCATGTACGCTGTCTGACAATGGAGCTGACAATGAAGCAGGAGGAGATTGCAGGGGTTAACGTGTGTGTGTGTGTGTTAGTTCATCTGAAACTATCTGCCCTTTGACCTCCTTTTTCTTGCTGCAGGAGAGGAGGGAATCAGGCAAGTGAGTTGTGCAATGTGTCTGATCTTTGACACATAGAAACAAGCGTGATAAGCGTTCAGAGAAAATGACAAGTGTGAAAACGTCACACAAACATCTGCAAGCTGGTTCAGCATGTGCACGCTGCCTGATGCAGCTCTGCACCGTAACATATCATCTACTTTCACTGTTGGTCATGTGAGTGGCTTTGGATATTATGGATCTATCACTACGGAGAGAGAACCTCTGACTGTGCAGCTCTCCTCCTGACTGACTGTCTCTCTGGCTCCACCTGCAGGTCAAAGTGTTGTTTATCTATTATTAAAATATCTTAACACAGTGGTTCTCAAACTTTTTCTTTTTTTTTTTTTTTTTTTACATCAAGGACCCCTAAATTGACACAAATTAGACCACGGCCCCTCATTGGACAAGACATAAGACAAATATTTCTCTTTTTTAGTCAATGTACATTCATATTAGGGCCAATGGCATGACTTTTTGGAAATATTGTAGAGGAAGATGTTGTACAATTTCTCCAAAAACATTTAGTAAACATTTCTAGAAGTGGGAACAATTCTCGACAAAGGGGTAACATTTCCAAAAAGAAAAAAAAGGTGGTCAAATTTCTCATAAAAAAAAAAAGTTTTTACAAAATTCTAGAAAAAGTGGTAAAAAAAAAAAAAAAAAAAAGTAAAATTCTAGGAAAAAGTTGTAGAATTTCTAAAAAAAAAAAAAAAAAGAAGAAGAAAGAAAGAAATTCTAATAAATAAATAAAAATCTCAAAAAAAGAAAAAATAAAAGTTCTAAAAAAAAAAAAGTGGTAAAATTTCATGAAAAATTTGGGGACCTCCTTGAACCATCTCAAGGACCCCTGGGGTCCCCAGACCCCACTTTGAGAACCATTTAACAGCTTCTCAATGTGGCAAACGCTTTACTATCAACATTCATGGCCCCCAGATGATGAATCTTTTAAATAAAAAAAAAAGCCACCATGAGACTGACACTTTGTTGTTGAAATACTTTAATAAAACTTGTGGTTTTCACCTTGGCGGTCGCCTCAGGATGTGTTGTATTAACTTTGGTGATCATACTTTTCACCGAGCGTCATCACTCAACCAAACCAGAACTTTCTTTTCTACAGGACCAATCACATTCAGATCTGCCTGAGCTGTGCTGTGTGTTTAGAGATAGTTATCATACCACACACATTAGCATGCTAACTCAGTGAACTAATAATACCGTATAATAAACATCTGCGTGCTAAATTTATCACTGTCAACATTTAAGACATAAATTTAGGTCACAGAACAGAATTGCCAGCATGGCTGCAGAGCTGCAGAGTTGCGGTGTTTGTTTAACCCTCTGACAGTCAGGCCATGATATTTTGTCATTACAAAACACCCACGATTGCAAAATATGAAGAAAAGCAAGAACAAACTTTCAAAACACTGAAAACTAAAAGAAAAAAGGAAAAAAACAACACCACTCTCCCACTTTGGTTATGGCGCAATCACTTTTATTGGTTGTTGTTCCACACTTGAACTTTTGTTATGAAATGTGGTTAAATTTGTGAGCAACCTTTCCCCCTGTTGATCAGTTTCACTGCTCAGACTTTCCTCAAACGCTGCTCCTGATATCTCCACCTTCTCCGTCAATACTCCTCAGCAGCTCCGTGTGGTTCCTCAGCATCTTGTGTTTGCTGCTGTTGGGAAAAGGTTGAGACTGTTTGGAGACCTTTACCCCAAATCTCTGGGTTCTCCTACGTGAACGAACGAACGGTCTGTTTCTGTTTCTGTACCGGACCTGACTGACCAAGACGACCATGTTGTGGAGAACATATAGAGTGTTTGATGGTGTAAACACACTGCAAAAACTCAAAATCTTACCAAGAATATTTGTCTTATTTCTAGTTAAAATGTCATTTCTAGTCAAAACAAATCTCATTCATTTCTATACCGCTTATCCTGCACTAGGGTCACGGGTGAGCTGGAGCCTATCTCAGCTGACTTTGGGCAAAGGCGGGGTACACCCTGGACAGGTCACCAGTCTATCGCAAGGCATAACATATATAGACAACCATTCACACCTATGGGCAATTTTTAGAGTCGCCAATTAACCTAACCTGCATGTCTTTGGTCTGTGGGAGGAAGCCGGAGTACCCGGAGAGAACCCACACATGCACGGGGAGAACATGCAAACTCCACACAGAAGGGCCCCAGCCGGCCGGCGGGTTTGAACCCAGAACCCTCTTGCTGTGAGGCGACAGTGCTAACCACTGCACCACCGTGCCGCCTACAAAGCAAAATCTCATTCTACTTAAAATAAGACTCATCACATTTAAAAAGTAGCTTGTTTTTAGACACTTTTTACTTTTTTCAAGCAGATTTTCACTTGAAATAAGTAGAAAAATCTGATAGTGGAGCAAGTTTTTCTTTCTTATTACAAGCACAAAGAACTTGCTTTCACTGGCAGATTTTTCTACTTATTTCAATTACAAATTAGTTTGAAACAAGTGAAAATAATCTAAAAACAAGTTCATTTTTAGGTGATGAGTCTTATTTTAAGTGGGAACAGATGAGTTTTGACTAAAATTAAGACATTTTGACAAGAAATAAGACAAATATTCTTGGAAAGATTTTGAGTTTTTGCAGTGCATCAAAGGGGATCACACTGTAAATGGAATCAGTTTTTTTTTTATTACATAATTTGATTTAAACTTTATGTTTCCAGCTCAGTAAAGAGATGTGATGCATGTGATGCAGGTTTACAGTAAAGATAAGACCAGTGGTCAACATGAAGGTCCAGACGTGTCGGGACTCGGAGGATTTCCAGCTGCTTATCCATGATTCAGATGTTTGAAACTTCCAGTAGCTGGGATTAGTTTTGTATCTAAAGGCTCAGTGTAATTCACAGTGTCTGAAACCTGCTGCGGTGCTCTTGGTACAGTAATCCTGTCTGTGCCCGAGCAGCTGATGTGTCACCTAATCTGCTGAAGGAGAACAGTCTGGTGATTGGTTTGGAGGTGAGTTTAATTACAAATACCAGGTAAAGGATGTTTATTTAGCCTACTGTTGTTTCAATTTGAACCCTTTTAACTCCTTTAACCTTAGGGCCCAAACGTGTAAATTTTGCGGGGTTTTTTGTTTCAAACTAATTTTCACTTGAAATAAGTAGAAAAATCTGCCAGTGAAAGCAGGTTTTTTGTGCTTGTAATAAGAAAGAAAAACTTGCTCCACTATCAGATTTTTCTACTTATTTCAAGTGAAAATCTGCTTGAAAGAAGTAAAAAGTGTCTAAAAACAAGCTGCTTTTTATGTGATGAGTCTTATTTTAGGTATAATGAGATTAGTTTTGACTAGAAATGAGACATTTTGACTAGAAATAAGACAAATATTCTTGGAAAGATTTTGAGTCTTTGCAGTGTTGGTCAGTTTAAAGGTTAATTTCATGAATCTTCCATAGGATGTCTACTTAATGGTGATTTTTAATATTCCAGATCCCCTCTATTGTAAAGTCTATAGAATAGGAGGGTTACATACACGTGTTTCCCATTGACTCCCATTAAAACCACATATTTTCAATATACTGTAGCTAATCCTGACATATTAAAATGCTTTTTTCCATGAAAACCAAATAAATCTAAACCTTTGGCTTCAAAATAAAGGGGAAACAGGTTTTGGGTCAGAGAACCAGGCCTCCATTGAAACCTTGAGGTCTGGTTTCTTACCTTGCAAATTGCACTGCAATAACAAAAAAAAAAGCTGAAAACATAAAAATGGTTTTGGTGTGTGGGGACTGATGGTAAAGAGTGGTGTGAATGTGGGTGAGAAAATATCTTGTCGGTGTGTGTGTGTGCAAAGTTTGAATCAAAATAAAATAACTAAATGGGCTATGTTTATATTTTGCGTTTTTTATTTTTTGATTCTCAATATCTCGGTCAGTTTACAAGTTAATTGTATGAAACTCGGTCAGGATGTAAGAAACAAAATGAAGTGGATAGATTCATATTTATTGAAGTTGTTTTTTTTCTGTTTCTTTTTTACCCATTCTCATGTCAAACAACATGGACACACATCTGCACGTGCAATCGTGTGCTATGGGATAGTGCAATTTAAGTCGATCCTGCACTTTATTGGGGCATCGTGCAATTAAATTAAATTAAATCTTGCACTTATGCACTCGTCACTTTAGCACATAGCACTTTAACACATAGCACTTTAACTAGCACTGTAGCACTTTATAACTTCTCTCAGTAATCTTTTGGTCCCCTTACCCACTCTTTTAACCTCTTGTACTTTTTATCGTCATTGTTTTTTATGTCTAACATCAACCTGCCAATGGGACTGGGGATGGAAATTAGCCACTTGGCTACAATCCCACATATTTACATATCAATGTCCATCAAAATGCCTACTGTTCCCATTTTTAAATAAATAAAAAAATCTAAATCTGAAACCTGAAACATCAGTCAGTGTTATATTATATATTAGCTATATCTATATTAGTCTTTCGTTCTTGTTATCAAAACAATACTCAGTCAATGTGAACTAGGGTCTTGAGAAATATGTTAAAAATGATCAACTCACTCCCTGAACTCAGATTTCTATCTATTTTATCTATTTCAAGAAAAATAAAACAGAAAAAAAACAAAAACAAAACAAAAAACCAAGACAAATGGAAATTCTGCACAGGCTTTATTTATGAACAAACAGGAATCAATAATAACTTCTGGACGTATCAATACAAAGCCACACGGAGACGTAGAGACTGAAACATCTATTACAGTGACATTTTAAATCCTAGCTGGTTGAGGTGGTGAGTTAGAGATTAACACTGTCAGGGATTCATCAGTCTTAACATATACAGTACATACAGTATATATGTGTGTGTGCGTGACTTTTTTATTTTTTATTTTTTTAAAAAGGAAGCAAATACTTTAGAAAAATATAACACAATAACACAGTTTAAAAGAATAGACTTTAGCAGTATGTTTATGGCGTGTAGCATGCAGAGTTCCTACGTGTCCTACTGAGCAGCTGCTACGGCACGATGAAAATACAGTTGCAATTAATTCTCTTATTGCATTATGAATCTTTTTTTTTTATCAACAATGTGTAACCGTGGTTCATAATAATCTGGACACTAAGTTCTCTGATGAGTCAAATGTCTTGTTTCATATGGGATGGACCCAACCAGCCCATCATTTGCCCTCCTCCTCCTCCTCGTCTTCCTCCTCCTCCTCCTCTGAGGGACGAGCTGCCGAACGCCGACTGAAATCTCCTCAGCTGAAGTCAACCCTGTGAGTCTCTGAATGTGTGTGTCTGTGTGTGTGTGTGTGTGTGTGTGTGTTGTTGGGTTATAGCTTCACGTAGGCACTCTTTCCAAAACGAGTTATCCCACACACAGGCTGCGTGGAGCTGGCAGACCTTCAGGTGGTCCGTCAGATCAGAGGATCGTCAGCTTCGTCTCATCGCTCTCAGGGAGCTGGCGACACAAAACAGCTGCATGCCGACTCAGTCTGCACAGCAACACTGACCTGCAGGACCACACACACACACACACACACAGTCAGAGTGAGACACACCGCTGATGGAGGAGGAGCTTTCTTTATAATTATCCTTTATGCAAGATCAATAAAACTCCTAGATAAACTTGAAAAACACAGATGTTAAAGGGATAGTTCACCCGAAATTCAAAATTTCACTCATTATCTAGGCTACTCCCCCTCATGTGGACTAAGGGCTGGGAGAAGTTTCAGAGTCCTCCGTGGCTTCTCTGAGTTACAGGGGGTCTCGGCGTAGCAGTGCATGTACATATAATGGTTGCAAATGGATACCAACTGTCTTCGTAACAAAAAGACACACCAAAAAACATCCAATACCTCCATGCTGCTCGTATGTAATGTCCGTCTTTTATTGAAGCCCGACATGAGAAATTGTTCCGAAAAAAATTAAATAAGTCTATATTTTAAGCTTGTTTGTAGCGGAAGCTCCCTGTGTCTCAGTTCACTGCTCTTCCTGTGTCACCGGCGGAACAATTTCTCATGTTGGGGCTTCAATACAAGACGGACATTACATACGAGCAGCATGGAGGTATTTGGATGTTTTCTGGTGTGTCTTTTTGTTACAAAGACAGTTGGTATCCATTTGCAACCGTTATATGGACATGCACTGCTACGCCGAGACCCCCTGTAACTCAGAGAAGCCATGGAGGACTCTGAAACTTCTCCCAGCCCTTAGTCCACATGAGGGGGAGGAGATAATGAGTGAAATTTGAATTTTAGGTGAACTATCCCTTTAATAATAAAATGAATAATAGCTGGGATCCGTGTGCATGCCGGGTCACAGTCACACTGTCATAGCTCACTGATGACAGAGTCAAATGTCTGCTATGACAAAGGCCTTACATAAAGTTTTATTGCACCAACAGGTGCTGGAAAGGTAAACAAGACAGAGAGAGAGAGAGAGAGAGAGAGAGAGAGAGAGAGAGAGAGAGAGAGAGAGAGAGCAGAATAAACCTGAGAGGAGGTTTTATTATTTTATTATGCAAATGTTTGACTTGAACTCACCAAGTAAAATGGTTTTCTCTCAAGGTGAACTTGATGCAGCCTTCACATGACGGAGCAGACCCCGGTCTGCACGGTCTGGTGGTTCTTCCCGTACCTGGAAGTCAAACACAAGAGGTTTAGTCCCGGGTCGTGGAGTCAGAACCACATGAGCAGGGGCGTTCCTAGACACTCTGAGGCCCCGGGCACGAGGTTTAAAAAGTTTATTGCATTTACAATTGATGTTCAGTCATCATCAATGGGTTTCAATAGGTGTCTCAACTGTACCATGGTACCGTCTCAACTGTATGGGTTACATGGTTGAGACGGGACCATGGTAAAAATGCACCTCATGTTTATGACCTGATTGTGGAAAAAATAAACAAATAATAAAGGATATTCATCAATAATAACTTAGTATACAAACTAATTAAACAGCATATGAAAAATCACTTATTTTCAGTCTATAGTTTTTTTGCAGTATCTGTTCAAAAATGGAAAATCAAAAAGTTTCTCAAACGTACTCGGTCTACCCTACACCACGGCCTGGAGTGATATATTGCTTAAAGGGACAACGAGGAGTTTTGGAAAAGCGAAGTGTTTTCACACTACATTTATGAGCCTCCGCACCGTGAAATTCTTTGACCGGCACAAGACAGACTCATGTTTTCATTCATCAAGAATTAAAGTCAGAGGTTGGAAGACGATCACATACCGTCGTAGTTCCCACCATAAACGGAGATTCAGCGGCGTTAACAAGTGGAAACGTAGATTCATCCACATTAATATGAGACTTTTTTTATAACCGAATAGAAACTCCTCGTTGTCCCTTTAAATATATGATACTGGGTTGACTATAGGCACAACATTCAATGTACACAGTAGGGCTGGGATGATATGCTTTTCTCCCGATTCGATTCTTCTACGATTTTTTGTATGGCTCGATTTAAATTGCGATTCTACGATATTGCTGATTCTCTCGATTTTTAGTCTTTAGCATTTTTAACATTTATCTGCACACAAATACTGTAGGAGCCTATAAGTTAACATACTCCATTATAAAATGAACTTTATACCCTTATAACCCTTTTCAAAACCTGGACTCTCTGTATGTAAAAAAGGCGAACAAATGCACATTGCACAATATTTAAAAAAATTCAAAAAAAAAAAAAAAATCGATTTTTGAAAAAAAAATCGATTTAAAAATCGTCTAAAAAGATATCACGATATTTATGTGAATCGATTTTTTCTCCCACCCCTAGTGTGTGTGTTAGTGTTGTTTTTGGCGGCCTGTTTTAATTTTAGTTTTAGTCTAGTCTGTCATTTTAGTTTTTATTAGTTTTAGTCACGTTCATGCTCCTTTTTGTTTAGTCAAGTTTTAGTCGACTAAAACTCTGCGCATTTTAGTCTTATTAGTCAGAATAACACATGACTATTTTCTAGGGATGCACTAAAATAAAAACTTGCCCGATGGCCGATGCCGATGCAGATGTTTTTTCACATGCACATTGCACAATATTTAAAAAAATTCCCCCCCAAAAAATCGATTTAAAAATAGTCAAAAAAGATATTGCGATATTTATGTGAATCGATTTTTTCTCCCACCCCTAGTACACAGCCAGTGGTAACATCAGGTTGTCACCGCTATGGACCAATGAGAACGCGAGGCTGCGGTGGCCGGTAGCTACTGACCCGTTGAGGTTTGCGGGCTCTGAGTGGTAAACGTGTTTCCCCTGCTCGGCGATGGAGGGGGCGTGGTGCTGCGCTGCGCCGTGGCTCTGGCTGGCCTTCAGCGTGTGGTAGTGGCTCTTCAGCTCCGTGGGGGCCGGGGGCAGCGCCATCATCATGTTGTGACTCGTCCCCGCTGCTGCGTTGCCGTGGCAGCTGTTCTTCGGCGGCGTGGACAAGTCGCTGATCTGGATGTCGGGGATGCTGGACTGCCTCAGCGCCAGCTCCGAGTGCGCCTGCTGCAGCTTCTTCATGTGGTTGATGGCCACGGCCGCGTTGATGGCTTGCTGCAAAGTTCAACGTGGTGGGGAAAAAACAAAAACAAAAAGAAAGCTTCACTCTAACAGCTGTTTTACAAACGTTTTGGTTTGACATTTACTAAACAGCTGCATCTCAATACATTAGAACACTGCAAAAACTCTAAATCTTTCCAAGAATATTTGTCTTATTTCTAGTCAAAACAAATCTCATTATATGTAAAATCACATAAAAAGTAGCTTGTTTCTAGACAGTTTTTACTTTTTTCAAGCAAATTTTCACTTGAAATAAGTAGAAAAATCTGACAGTGGAGCAAGTTTTTGTTTCTTATTACAAGCACAAAAAACTTCCTTTCACTGGCAGATTTTTCTACTGATTTCAAGTGAATATTTGTTTGAAACAAGTGAAAATGATCTAAAAACAAGTTAATTTTTAGGTGATGAGTCTTATTTTAAGTGGAAAGAGTTTAGTTTTGACTAGAAATGAGACATTTTGACAAGAAATAAGACAAATATTCTTGGAAAGATTTTGAGTTTTTGCAGTGAATATCATGGAAAAGTCCATTTCCAGTAGTTCAAGTCCAAGTATGGAGCACATATACTGTACGTAGATGGACATACTCTTCAGAAGGCCAACATGTCCATATTAAAAATGTTAGGTAACCCTTTAATTTACAGGACGCTAATTACATAATAATGTCAAGAAATAATATAAGAATAGACGGTCAATTGCAACGACATGAAAAGCATGTGTAATCCTTTGCATTTATGAAAAACATGACATATGAAACTGACTGTTATTTCTAGGCTGTTTCTTGACATTATTACATAATTAGCGGCCTGTAAATTAAAGGGTTACCACACATTTTTGCTTTTTTTAAATTGGAATATGCACATTTTTTGAGATACGTTTCACTTTTTGAATTGAATTACTGACATAAATAAACTTTTTCCATCATATTCTGTTTTATTGAGATGCACCTGCGTGTCCTGCAACAGCTTCATGTCTTGTCTCTCATTTTTGTCCCGACAGGAAGAGTCCTACATCACCACCACTCAGCGGCTCGTTAAAGTTAAACTGTCCTTAATCAGGAAGGTTTTTTAAAGAGGCACCTGATTAATCTAGTGTAAAACCGCAGGTCCTCAATGAGCTTAGCACGACATCAGAGTCAGAGGAGAAAATCAATAGCGACTGACCTTCCACTTGGACTTGGCAAAGTTCTTTTGGATCTGCACACTGACCGAATAGTAGATGTCCTGGCTCCGCGCCGTCTTTCCGATAATCCTGCAGAGAAGAGATGACAGAGCGGAACGGTTCAATTTATTTTAAGGTTTAAGAGTTAATCCCCATCTCAACCTGTGTGTGACCGGACAGAGACCGGATCAACTTCTTTCATAAAATGTCACCAGGAAGTCGAGCTACGTACCGAAAAAACATTATTCACCGAAACCACTGCATGTTATTTTAACCATGAGGACGTTTAACAACCAAACTGTGTTGCAGGGAAGCATTTACACTGCAAAAACTCAAAATCCTACCAAGAATATTTGTCTTATTTCTAGTCAAAATGTCATTTCTAGTCAAAACTAATCTCATTCTACTTAAAATAAGACTCATCACATTAAAAGTAGCTTGTTTTTAGACACTTTTTACTTCTTTCAAGCAGATTTTCACTTGAAATAAGTAGAAAAATCTGATAGGTGGAGCACGTTTTTCTTCCTTATTACAAGCACAAAAAACCTGCTTTCATTGGCAGATTCTTGTACTTATTTTAAGTAAAAAAAAAAGTATGAAACAAGTGAAAATTATCTAAAAACAAGTAGACTTTTAGATGATGAGTCTTATTTTAAGTGGAAAGAGATGAGTTTTGACTAGAAATGAGACATTTTGACAAGAAATAAGACAAATGTTCCTGGAAATATTTTGAGTTTTTGCAGTGTAGCCTACTCATATTATCAAAACTAGTTTCACCCTGAAAGACACTTTGAGTTTAGCACTTTGCGGTGCAGTGGCTCAGGACTTGGCCCCACGACAACATCTCAAAAATTGTTGGCAGTCAAACTCTGATCCTGTCACAATGCAATGCAGAGGCCGAGTCAGCACTTTTTGTTTTAACGATAAAGAAACATCGGACATTCAGGACTGAACTGAAACGAGGGGAGACTTCATTTCTCCTTTTTTTTTTTCTTTGCTAATGATTTGTCAACCCACAGGTTCAATGCACTATGATGTAATTATGATTGACACTCACCAGGGATGTCTGAGTGCTTGGTCGGTGCTGTAGCGCATGCTGGGATTCTTCTGCATCATGTTACGGATGAAATCTTTAGCTGCAGAGAGAAAGACGAGGACGTTAGAGGAGTTTTCTCTCACTGTGTGGAGGAGTAAAAGCAGATAATTCAACATGTCTGTGCTGATTAAAAATCTTTTCCTCTAGCTGTGTCTCTCACCAGACTCAGAGATGTCGTCCCAGAAGGGCGAGTCGAACTCGTACTGGGCCTTCATGATCTTGGAGAAGAGTCGTGTCTCGCTCTCCTCGTAGAATGGAGGATACCCACAGAGTCTGTAATAATCACACAGCAGAGCAGTTCATCAGTGTTGTTACTTATTGTTGTTAAAAATAACAAAAAAAAATCAATAAAGTGCTGGACTGTGTGTGTTATCATGATGTGAGTGTGTTGTAAGTCTAGTAAACGGCCAGCAGGTGGTGCTGTGGCTCAATCACTGCATCAGTTTTCTGTATGTAGGTAACTGTGTCATGTTCAAACACAAACACAAACACAACCAGCTGAGAGGCTTTTAATCTGAAAATCCTAGAGCAGATTCATGATTTAGTTAAAGTTAGTTAGTTTAAGTTTATTTTGGACATGTTAAAAGAAATGAAACATAATACAGTAATGGACAGACATAACAAATATATACTTTGCAAAGACACCACATGAACAAAAATAAAATAATTGAAAATAAAGATAATTTGTTTTTTTTGTTTTTTTTATATCCGAAAAGGAGTGGGAAAAAGTAAAACTTATTTACTCCCACCCTTTATTCATAAATTATCTATCAAGCTTTCTTGTCATTATAATCTATACAATAAATTAATTTATGAGTTTATCTAACTTGTTTCAAATAAATGTTCACTTGAAATAAGTAGAAAAATCTGCCAGTGAAAGCAAGTTTTTTGTGCTTGTGATAAGAAAGAAAAACTTGCTCCATTATCAGATTTTTCTACTTATTTCAAGTGAAAATCAGCTTGAAAGAAGTAAAAAGTGTCTAAGAACAAGCTACTTTTTAATGTGATGAGTCTTATTTAAGTAGAATGAGATTTGTTTTGACTAGAAATGACATTTTGACTAGAAATAAGACAAATATTCTTGGTAAGATACTTGAGTTTTTGCAATGCAAATGTTAGTTTCTACGTCTTCTCCAATGGTTTTTTTACTCACAGGATGTATGTGATGACTCCGATCGACCAGCAGTCCACCGCCTTGCTGTAGGGTTTCTGAGCCAAAACTTCAGGGGCTGAAGAGAGAAAAACAAGAGCGCCACTCTAATTAGAGAAGCTGTGTATTGTCTGTCAGTGTGTCTTTATGTTTCTCTGACCTACTTTACGCTCAGTAAGTGTGCTTCATACATGTTTAACCAGTCGGACTCGGAGCTGCTCACTCACCTACGTATCCCGGCGTTCCGCAGGCCGTCGACATGATGCCGTTTTCCACCATCTTGGAGAGGCCGAAGTCGCTGATCATGATCTTGGAGGCTTCGTCCTGGCTGTAGTAGAGGATGTTCTCAGGCTGCACGACGGAGATGAGACAGAAAGAGGTTCAGAGTGAAGAAGATACTTCACTGCATATAAAAGCATCATCATCACTGCTGTAGCTACATGGAGCTGAAGTTTGGAAACTCTGATCTGCTTTTTCTTGCCAGGAGATTGATTAGAGGATTGATGGTTAGCTTAGCTTAGCATAAAGACTGGAACCAGAGGGAAACTGTTAGCCTGGCTCTGTCTGGCACACAACCCCCCCATTAAACAACATTTTATCATTTTTGTGCCTTGGTTTCATCTAAATTAAACCAATGTGATGTAATAAAGAGCTTATAAGTAAGTTGTGTTACCTTTGCACAAAGGGCAGGTTAGTTGTTTCCCCTAAAATGAGCTAGCTGTTAGCCGTAGCATAGCCTACCTACAGATATAAGAGTTGTTTATTGATCGTATTTAAACAGCCTGTGTGACCTGTGGTGGATGAACAGGTAGAGATGATTGGTAATTGGTAGATGAGTTGTAGTGGTTGGTTTCTAACAGGCCATGTCAGGATGGAAGCTAATTGTGCTACATTATACGATGCAAAAATAAATACAATGTGATAAAATGTAATGTTACGAGTGTCTCTAATGATAATATACTACTAGCCTACCTTAATATTTAATGTAATATTCAGTAAATTAAAGATGCAGCCTGCTTGAGGTATCACACTGCAAAAACTCAAATATCTTACCAAGAATATTTGTCTTATTTCTAGTCAAAATGTCATTTCTAGTCAAAAGAAATCTCATTATACTTAAAATAAGACTCATCACAATAAAAAGTAGCTTATTTTAGACACTTTTTACTTCTTTCAAGCAGATTTTCACTTGAAATAAGTAGAAAAATCTGATAGTTTTTCTTCCTTATTACAAGCAAAAAAAAACTTGCTTTCACTGGCAGATTTTTCTACTTATTTCAAGTGAATATTTGTTTGAAACAAGTGGAATTTATCTAAAAACAAGTTAATTTTTAGGTGATGAGTCTTATTTGTGGAAAGAGATTAGTTTTGACTAGAAATGAGACATTTTGACAAGAAATAAGACAAATATTCTTGGAAAGATTTTGAGTTTTTGCAGTGCACCCTCCTTTGTGAGTATAGGGCTAAGTGTATTGTTGTTATGATGTTTCTATGTTGGGTTCGGACCTTGAGGTCTCGGTGCACGACGCCGTTCTGGTGCAGGTAGCCGACGGCCTGCAGCACCTGCTGGATCACGCTGCTGGCGTCTTTCTCTGAGTAAACGCCGCGGTCCAGGATACGGTCGAAGAGCTCGCCGCCGGAAACACTGAGGGGAAGGAAATAAATAACGGTCATTAATATCATCTGTTGTCTTGAATCAATCAACCACCTCGGTCAATTAATTAGCTATAGATAATAACTGGAGAGACTCACAGCTGCATGATGAGGTAGTAATGGGTGCGACTTTCATAGAAATCCTCCATCACCACAACGTTGTCGTGTTTGATTCTGTGTGAGAAAAATGAAAAAGTTACTTCACAACAACCACCACACACTGTAAAAACTCAAAATCTTTCCAAGAATATTTGTCTTATTTCTTGTCAAAATGTCTCATTTCTAGTCAAAACTAATCTCTTTTCCATTTAAAATAAGACTCATCACCTATAAATTAACTTCTGCAAGTGAAAGAAAAACTTGCTCCACTATCAGATTTTTCTACTTATTTCAAGTGAAAATCTGTTTGAAAGAAGTAAAAAATGTCTAAAAACAAGCGACTTTTTAATGTGATGAGTCTTATTTTAAGTAGAATGAGACATTTTGACTAGAAATAAGACAAATATTCTTGGTAAGAGTTTGAGTTTTTGCAGTGCAGAGAAACAATAAAAGAAACCAGATCAGATGAGGAAGATGAGATAAAGGTCGAGGTCGCGGCTCATTCACCTCCTCAACACGGCTATCTCGTTCTCCAGATTGAGATCCCTCTTCTGCTTCTTCTTCACACACTTCATGGCAAACATCTTCCCCGTCTTCTTCTCCTTCACCATGTAGACCTCAGAGAACGCTCCCCTGTTCGTCAACACACAAACACACAAACACACACACACACACACACAGGGAAGTTATTAGTGACGTCGCTGAAGGCTGATTGCTCTGGAACAGCGAGCGGATATGAGCTCGGTCGTTAAACTTTAACTAGATCTGAGCGATAACGAGCCGACCGGCCTCTTGATGGGACTATTTTCTATTAGCCGCCTCAGCAGCCAATCAGAGCTCAGAGTCTTTGTCTGCTTCCGTTCCTTAAGTTTTTGTAGGTCAAATGGGATTGTTATTGTTTTTCAGCGACTCGTTTGCAGGACTGTAGTTTGAAATGCATGAGAAGTCGTTATTTAGAACATT
The DNA here is from genome assembly GCF_905171665.1 of Trachurus trachurus. Classification (NCBI taxonomy): domain Eukaryota; kingdom Metazoa; phylum Chordata; class Actinopteri; order Carangiformes; family Carangidae; genus Trachurus; species Trachurus trachurus. The sequence continues at coordinate 32,481,014 of NC_139901.1, read as the reverse complement.
ATAGTGTTATTTATTGACCAGTGTTGAAGCTACAAGGCTGCAGATGGTTGACTTAGACGGGAATGATGTTGCAGGTAGCAAGAAAAAAACGATTTGATGCTATTATGTATATAATCTACAAAACTTTAAAGTTCTGCTCTTTTAAAAGATCTGCAAGTATAATGCACTGCAAAAATTCAAAATCTTACCAAGAATATTTGTCTTATTTCTAGTCAAAATAAATCTAAATATACTTGAAATAAGTATCATCACATTTTTAATTTTTTCAAGCAAATTTTCCACTTTAAATAAGTAGAAAAAAGTTTTTCTTTCTTATTACAAGCACAAAAAACTTGCTTTCACTGGCAGATTTTTCTACTCATTTCAACTGAAAATTAGTTTGAAACAAGTAAAACTGTGTAAAAACAAGTTGATTTTTAAGTGATGAGTCTTATTTTAAGTGGAAAGAGATGAGTTTTGACTAGAAATGAGACATTTTGACAAGAAATAAGACAAATATTCTTGGAAAGATTTAGAGTTTTTGCAGTGTGTTGTTTCCCGTTGACTAATTGCACCAAACTAATATCAGATTTGAATAGACAGGCAACAGAAATAGCAATATCAAGGGGTTCAATTACACTAAGAGAGCCACCAAAGATCTCTGAGGCTTAACCTTTCACATGCCAGCGGCTCATTATTGTGTCCATGCTATCTTCAGCTCTGTCTGGGAATAGTTGTTCCTCCAGGTGGATTAGGCTCTTGATCCCTGACGCAATGGAAACAGCAACCTGGACCCAGGGTGTTAAGTGCACAGGTCAGAAACTGAGCATGTGCAGCAGAGATCACTGAGCATGTAACAGAACAGAACAGAACAGAACAGCTCAGCTCAGGTAACAGACGGGGGGGCAAAAGGCCGAGGGGGCCACACGGCGCCCTGGCCTCTGTCTGTAAGGCGCCGGCCCTGCAGGACGGAGATCAGGGCTCGCAGCTGCACACTGCAAAAACTCAAATATCAAGAATATTTGTCTTATTTCTAGTCAAAAAGTCATTTCTAATCAAAACTAAACTCCTTTCACTTAAAATAAGACTCATCACATAAAAAGTAGCTTGTTTTTAGACAGTTTTTACTTCTTTCAAGCAGATTTTCACTTGAAATAAGTAGAAAAATCTGACAGTGGAGCAAGTTTTTCTTTCTTATTACAAGCACGAAAAAAAAACTTGCTTTCACTGGCAGATTTTTCTACTTATTTCAAGTGAATATTTGTTTGAAACAAGTGAAAATGATCTAAAAACAAGTTAATATTTTGGTGATAAGTCTTATTTTAAGTGGAAAGAGATTAGTTTTGACCAGAAATGAGACATTTTGACAAGAAAAAGGACAAGATTTTGAGTTTTTGCAGTGTGCAGGAGCAGGAGCAGGAGAGCAGCTTTCATCCTGCACATTCAAAACTCAACATGGGGAAATAAGACGCTTCCAGCTTGTCAGCCTTATTATTTCCCATGTTGCCTGTTTGATTTGCTAATAAGTGCACTGTGTCACATTTTAGAAAGCCGTGTTGCAACTGTTTGTCACAGACACACACACACACACACTGCGTATACCAGCTCAGTGAAGCATCACGGTGCTTCACATCCCGCTGCTCGACTGATTTGTCCCCGGTTACCAAAGCTCATTTTCTTCCTAACATCTCCTCGAAGCTTATTGCGACTCTTAAGGGAAATCACCAATCAAGGCCAGACAGCAGCATCCTCCAGAAGAAAAAAAAAAGTAGGGCAATCAGAAGTCATCTCTGACACACAGACTGGAGGAGCGTCCACATTTGCAAGGCTAATTTTGACTCTCCAGAATTAACATTGTAGATATCAACAACGTCTTTCTGACTAGTCGTAATTACATTTTGAATAGTTGAATTTTTGATTCAAGATATCTGTAATTCAGTTTTGCCTCTTGTCAAAAAGAACATTTCAGATCCACAACTACGTTCTTCCTATAGGGCAAATGACGTCACTTTAACCATTCATGTGTATGATGTTTGTTATTACATCTATCTACAATTCAGTTGCAGATATCCGCTATGTGAATTACAGATATCTGTAACTGAATTACGACTAGTACTAACTCCGGTTCAAGATATCTACAACGTCATTTCGCCTATAGTCAAAACTTAATTACAGATATCTGAAAAGGGACATGTAGATATCTGTAATTGAGGTGAATTAAATATATCTTGAACTGGAATTATGACTTGTCAGAATCAAATTGTAGATATCTCAAACTGTAATTAGTACTAGTCGTAATTCAGTTACAGATATCCGTAATTCACATAGTGGATATCTGCAACTGAATTGTAGATATCTGTAATGACAAACCTCATACACATGAATGGTTAAAGTGACGTCATTTGTCCTATAGGAAGAATGTAGTTGCGGATACCTGAAATGTTCTTTTTGACAAGAGGCAAAACTGAATTACAGATATCTGAAACACACATCCAGTCCGGTTTTTAAATATTAAATCAGCTTGTATTGCCATAGTGTGAGTGTTAATCTGACGCCTGAGGAGAAACCATCAGGATGTTGTTTACTCTCTGTGTGTGTGATGATGATGAGGCCCAATGGGGGAAAAGCTGCACGCAGCGTTTTGTTTTACGCAATCACCTGTTCCCTCTGGATTCTCTTCTCTGGAGTCGGATGGAAAAAGAAAAGAAAAAAAAAACACTTAACATGTACGTGTGAGAACAGGAAGGAGAGCTGTGTCTCTGAGGCAGAACCTCCAACACTGCAAAAACTCAAAATCTTTCCAAGAATATTTGTCCTTTTTCTTGTCAAAATGTCTCATTTCTAGTCAAAACTAACCTCTCTCCACTTAAAATAAGACTCATCACCTAAAAATTAACTTGTTTTTAGATAATTTTCACTTGTTTCAAACAAATTTTCACTTGAAATAAGTAGAAAAATCTGCCAGTGAAAGCAAGTTTTTTTTGTGTGTTTGTAATAAGAAAGAAAAACTTGCTCCACTATCAGATTTTTCTACTTATTTAAGTGAAAATCTGCTTGAAAGAAGTAGAAAGTGTCTAAAAACAAGCTACTTTTTAATGTGATGAGTCTAATGAGATTTGTTTTGACTAGAAATGACATTTTGACTAGAAATAAGAGAAATATTCTTGGTAAGATTTTGAGTTTTTGCAGTGTGTATCCTGTCTCTGTCTCACCCGGTTCTCGTTTAGGGAAATGAATATAATTGCTGCAGACTAATTGCACCAAACATGAGTTGGTATTAGTTTTTTCCGCCGCCTGCGCAGCCCTCAGCGACTCTGTTGTTTCCATCAACACATTGACGTCACTTCCTCGCTCCCGTATTTACCCATGTTCTGTTCTCCAGACGCTGTTAATTACTCAGCAGCGTCTCAACACCTGCTGCTCATTAAGGCTGACCTTGCAGAAAAAAAAAATTAGGCCAGAACAGGAGAGTGTGTGTGTGTGTGTGTGTGTGTGTGTGTGTGTGTGTGTGTGCACCACTATAGTCTGATGTATACGGCAACATGAACTCGCAGGTCGACTCTAAACGCTGCAGAGCGACTGGTTATCTCTCTAGTTTCTCTGCTTTTAGGCTTCCAACTAACAGTTATTTTCATTATCTGGTTCATTTATTGGTTTTTACTTTCTTGATTCACTGATTAATTCCTGTCAGAAAACGGTGTACACTGCAAAAACTCAAAAATCTTATTTATCGTCAAAATGTCATTTCTAGGCAAAACAAATCTCATTCTACTTAAAATAAGACTCATCACCTAAAAATGAACTATTTTTGAGATAATTTTCATTTGTTTCAAACTAATTTTCACTTGAAATAAGTAGAAAATCTGACAGTGGATCAAGTTTTTTTTTCTTATTACAAGCACAAAAAACTTGCTTTCACTGGCAGATTTTTCTACTTATTTCAAGTGAAAATTAGTTTGAAACAAATGAAAATTATCTCAAAAATAGTTCATTTTTGGGTGATGAGTCTTATTTTAAGAGAAAAGAGATTAGTTTTGACTAGAAATGACACATTTTGACAAGAAATACGACAAATATTCTTGGAAAGATTTTGAGTTTTTGCAGTGTAGAACCTCCCTCACAGTTTCCTAAAGCCAAAGGAGGTCACTGAACATCTTTAAAAACTGTCAAATAACATAAAGAGAAGCAGAAACTGAGAAGCTGCAACCAGAAAATTAGATTATTGATTATTCACATTTTGACTCAGTTACATGAATATATGCTGATTATTTTTCTGTGAATCAACAAACAGATTCATTTTTTTTTATTTTCTCAGCTCTTCAATCTTTTTTTGGGGGGTCTTTTTTTTTACATTTGTTTTCCGTTTTTGTGAGATGAAACATTTCATTTTAAAGAGCGAAAACTCTGAGTCTCTCTTCTGATTGTTGTGACATCACAAAGTGACAGGAAGTCCTGACGGCTGGTTTTAAGGCTCAGTTTCTGAATACAGGCTGTGTGCATTTCTCTTTGACACTTTCACAGTATTAATATAGAACCTAGAGCTGCTTTATAATAAAAAAACAAAACACATGGTGATATCACTTCACTGCGATACGACTCCTTTAAAGATTTACAAAACAAATGATTTAAAGTGCAACAGTTTTTGTGAATGAGCTGTGGAGATGACTCGGCAGCCGGGCGCCAGCAGGAAAGTCGGACTAACGCTCTAACAGCCGCTCGGAGCGTCTTGTTGTCTAAGACTGCAGTAAAGGAGGATTCCTCCCGTTAATCCAATCAAAGCAGTAATCTGTCCTGCAACAAACGACAACATGTTCAGAGTCTAAAAGCATGTCGCCGTGTCCCCGGCACGTCTCAGCCAATTAGGAGTTACTGCAGCTGTCCTCATTTATATCACCACATAACATAAGACAAAACGTACAGTATAGACATTCCTATAGGTTTTTAAGAAAAACAGGAAGGATTTGTGTTGTGCATTCAAAAACTAAGCAGCCAGATTAAAGGGATAGTTCACTCAAAATTGAAATTTCACTCATTATCTCTACTCCCCCTCATGTGGACTAAGGGCTGGGAGAAGTTTCAGAGTCCTCCGTGGCTTCTCTGAGTTACAGGGGGTCTCGGCGTAGCAGTGCATGTCCATATAACGGTTGCAAATGGATACCAACTGTCTTTGTAACAAAAAGACACACCAAAAAACACCCAAATACCTCCATGCTGCTCGTATGTAATGTCCGTCTTGTATCGAAGCCCTGACATGAGAAATTGTCCAGAAAAAAATTAAATAAGTCTATATTTCAAGCTTGTTTTGTAGCAGAAGCTTCTCGAAGCTCCTCTGAGCATGTAAGAACAGAACAGAAGAGGAGCTTCTGCTACAAAACAAGCTTGAAATATAGACTTATTTAATTTTTTCCGGAACAATTTCTCATGTTGGGGCTTCAATACAAGACGGACATTACATACGAGCAGCATGGAGGTATTTGGATGTTTTTTGGTGTGTCTTTTTGTTACGAAGACAGTTGGTATCCATTTGCAACCGTTATATGGACATGCACTGCTACGCCGAGACCCCCTGTAACTCAGAGAAGCCACGGAGGACTCTGAAACTTCTCCCAGCCCTTAGTCCACATGAGGGGGAGGAGATAATTTGAATTTTGTGTGAACTATTCTTGAATAAATCAATGCAATAATAATAAATAAATGAAATGTAACTTACGATCCGAGCTCCTCCATGATGTCGAACACCTCCTGGATGTTCTCGGTGTTCTTCTTCCACACGTAGTCGGCCTCCTGACGACCCATGCTGCTGTCTGCAGGCGCGTTGTCGACGACGACGGCGACGACGGGGAGTTCTTTCAGGAGCAGAGAGAAAGAGACGGCGTAAGAACAGATGCCGCTGATCACAGTGGAGTTCCTCAGGCAGTCCTGCAGGTCTGACTGCAGCTGCATGGAGGCGACAGGCAGCAGCAGCAGCAGTAATAATCCTCTAATAATCTTAATAATGTCCAGACATCATCATTATAATCATCAGAGAGACAAAGTCCTGTGGGATTATGGAGGAGTCATGGAGAGGAGAGCGATGAGAGAGCAGCAGCAGCGGTGTGTGTGTGTGTGTGTGTGTGTGTGTGTGTGTGTGTCTGCAGCGCCGCTCAGACTGTCTGCAGGAGGACGCAGCAGATGACACAGACATGATGAGTCGTTGTCTGGCAGACAAAAGGTTAGAGCTGCTTGGCTAATCCGAACATGGCACAGGGAGGTGTGAGCCGAGCCGTGCCGTGCCAAGCCGTGCCGGGCCAGGCCAGACCGGGCGCCAGATGACACTTGTGGGATTCAGAGTCTGAGTCTGAGCCAAACAATAATCTGTCAAAGTCAAACAAGGAGGAACAGGAGGAACTTGTTCTGTCCTACAGAGGCAAAGTGCAGTATCTGTAACAATGCCAAACTGAGAAAAAACTCAAAGCTTTTTGTGTTTTTCATTGTCAGGTTTATTAAGCATTAAATTATATTATGAATAACTACCAAGTCTATAATTGACTAGATAAAGGTGGACTGAATTAAAATGTATTTTGTAGTTTGTCTTTCTGACCAATTTTGACCGTTTTATGGCAGATAACTGCATTTTGCCTTGGTATTAGCTACAGATACGGTACTTTGCCTTGTTTTTACTCCAATGGAATTATAGAGTAAATTATAGTATGTAGGTAGTACAGTTACTCTTTGCAGATACTGCACTTTTGCCTTGTTTTTTAGAGTATGATAGAGTATAGAGTATAAATAGAGAATTATAGAGTAACTTATAGGATGTAGGGAGTACAGTTACTCTTTGCAGATTGTGATGTTTGCACTTTGTCTTGGTTTCACAGAGCTTTTTTTTGGATGGACAGCAAAATAAAAAGCCCAATATCAAATTCTACCAGATTGAAGAGAATATGCCACACTTTTGATTGGTCAAAAAGATACTGCACTTTGCCTTTGTAGGGCAGTGTTGCTCTGATGTTTTCTGCACAGCTCAGAAACTAACACACAGCAGATTAAATAATATTTATATGAATTATAAATTTAACAGAAACACTCAAAAGATCTTTTTTTTTGCCTAAATGATGAAAAACCGATTAGAAAGTTGAAGAGAATGAGTTTATCCAATCAGAGCCGAGGCACTGAGGGGGATTAGTTTAAATGAACAGGTTACCCACTTTGGTTTCCTGCCCTCTTTCCTCTTATATAAGGGATTAAGGTGCAGTAACCTGACCTTGTCTCAGTCATTACACTGCAAGACCCTCAGGAAACCGACTTCTGGTGCAGCGACCAACCACGCACATAACTAGACACTTGTAAGAAATCTACGAATGACAGATAATGTTAAAATGTCCATGCATATCGAGCATTACACAATGCATTTACTGTAAAACATTGACATATTAATGTATCCACACTGAGGACCTGAAGAAGGGTTCAGGTCTTCACACTGTTTCTCTCTGACATGCAGCTGCAGCATTAAGGTCAGAACATGAACCTGAGCAGCAGCCTGAACCGGACACTGACTGATGGAGAATAATAAACCACATGCACACACAAAAAAACACTGTGCACATTGAAATCCTGCAGCAGAGACCCACATTTTAAATTATTTTCTTTTTAAAATAAACTCCAAACAAAACAGAAAACACCTTCTTCTTCTTCCACCACACTGAACACACACAAATTGTACAAGTAAACAAGATCAAGTTAATTGGAATAGTCTTGGATAACAAACTTTCATGGTCAGAACATATTGAAGAAAATGGGTAAAAGTAGCCTATTGCAGTGACAAGAAAATGTTCCAAGTATGTCGAATCAGATACTCTGAATCAAGTAACCAAGGCTCTAGTGTTGTTCCATCTGGATTACTGCCCCATTATCTGGTCATCTATTCTGCAGCCACCAAAGATATTAGAAAACATCACATTGCACAGAACAAAGCAGCTAGAGTTGCTCTCAATTGTTCACTGCATGCAAATATCTTTTACAAAATGCATCTGAATTTATCATGGCTTCTGGTTGAAGACAGACTAAGATTAAGTCTCCTAACTTTCATGATAAATTTGATTAAGAATGAAAAAAAACACAATATTTCTCAGATCAGATGCAGAAATGTCAACAAATATGCAACTGGACAACCAAGATATGATCATTTACTGGCACCTTGTGAAACACTGAGACCTGCTGCTGCTGCTGCTGCTGCTCTGCCTCTTTCATCCACTCTATCTATCGGCTACAACAAGTTGCTGCTGCTGCTGCATCACAGAGAGGACAGATCACTCTGCGGCAAAGAGCCCAGCACACATTCACATCCATCCATCCATCCATCCATCCATCCATCCACCAGCAGACCAGAACATGAGGTTTGGAAACAGAAACAGAAAACCACTCATCATCTCAAAGGAGTTTAAATCAAAAGCAACTGGACTTGGTTAGCCTATTTGATAATAATGAAATAAATAATGAAATGAAATAACCAAGTCCAGTTGCTTTCTATTTAAACTCCTTTGAGATAGATAGGCTACTATGACCTGGACAATGAGAATATGCACATGCAGGCAAAACCACTTATGAAGCTCAAACTCACCACGGTCAGATTCTCGTCAAAATGAGTTTCCACGGACGCTCTGTTCTGCTTCTGCTTCTGCTGCAGCTCCACTATAGTAATTATTATTAGGCTATTAACAGTGTTTTGAGTGGTTCGGATCGACACTCACCGTGAGACTGTTTGCTGCTGCTGCTGCTGCTGCTGCTGCTGCTGCTCGGCTCGGACTGTGACTGTGACTCTGCAGCCACCAGCTCAACACCGCGGTCTGGACGGATTAGTTTGTCTGGGACGTCGCAAATACCTGTTGCCAGGTCGGAGATTACATCCATGGAGAGAGAGAGAGGAGGGAGAGGAGGAGGGGAGAGAGAGAGGAGAGGAGGGGCTGGCAGACACACAACCAGCTGCTGGTTGACGTTCAGGACGCAGCGGGATCTGGTTCAGGTTCAGGTTCAGGCTGCAGCCGCCGCTTGTTCTGCATCGCTCATTTTCCACACAGCTGCCACACTGACGCACCTAGAGCTGCTTTATAATCACACACATGGACATCTACCTTTATACTGTATGGAGCTTTAATACAAACATCTACCTTTATACTGTATGGAGCTTTAATACAAACATCTACCTTTATACTGTATGGAGCTTTAACACAAACATCTACCTTTATACTGTATGGAGCTTTAACACAAACATCTACCTTTATACTGTATGGAGCTTTAACACAAACATCTACCTTTATACTGTATGGAGCTTTAACACAAACATCTACCTTTATACCGTATGGAGCTTTAACACAAACATCTACCTTTATACTGTATGGAGCTTTAACACAAACATCTACCTTTATACTGTATGGAGCTTTAACACAAACATCTACCTTTATACCGTATGGAGCTTTAACACAAACATCTACCTTTATACTGTATGGAGCTTTAATACAAACATCTACCTTTATACTGTATGGAGCTTTAACACAAACATCTACCTTTATACCGTATGGAGCTTTAACACAAACATCTACCTTTATACTGTATGGAGCTTTATTACAAACATCTACCTTTATACTGTATGGAGCTTTAACACAAACATCTACCTTTATACCGTATGGAGCTTTAACACAAACATCTACCCTTATACTGTATGGAGCTTTAACACAAACATCTACCCTTATACTGTATGGAGCTTTAGCAGCTTCACCTAAATGAATAAAACAGCGCGATTCATTCACAACTACTCACTCCTCCATGCAGTGCACGACGCAGCAGCAGTCTGAGCAGGTTCTCACACACAGTCGACCCACATTTAAAAAATGCACGGTCAGAAAAACATCAGTGGGGGGGAGGGGGGGGGACAACTGCCATGACAACAGAGATAATTAACAACTGGAGGGAAACTAATGGATTCATTAATGACTGTTACAAAGAGGTGACTTTTATTGATTGACATCTAATCACAACTAAACTGATTAACAGAAACAGGGGAGGAAAGCTAATTAATTATTAAAATGTCTCATAAAGGTAGATATTTGTATTAAAGCTCCTTCAAAATAAAGGTAGATGTTTTATGTTAAAGCAGAAGTAAGCGATATTTTTGTGTTAATATAAGTCTTAAATAGTTATATCTTCCGACAGCAATCACTTCTATAGAGTGTTTGGACCGAAACACGGGTCTCTCAGTCCCTCTGCTCTGCTCTGAGCCCAGGAGAAAACTTTTCTCGTATCCTACAAGTTTTATCCAATGAGGAGAGAGAACGGCATAAAGGGTTGTGTGTGCAAGTTACGAGTGGCCGTTATAGTGACTTTCACAGGTAAAACTGGTCGGAAAAACAGGAGTGGGTTGCCTGGAACGCTACAAAGTCGTAAGTCGTGACTTGAACCTGTAATTTACGGTTTCAAAAGCCTGCCTGGAACGCAGCATTAGCGAAAATGACCAGATCGCTTACTTCTGCTTTAAAGCTCCGTCAAAATAAAGGTAGATGTTTGTGTTAAAGCTCCTTCAAAATAAAGGTAGATGTTTGTATTAAAGCTCCATACAGTATAAAGGTAGATGTTTGTATTAAAGCTCCATACAGTATAAAGGTAGATGTTTGTATTAAAGCTCCATACAGTATAAAGGTAGATGTTTGTGTTAAAGCTCCATACAGTATAAAGGTAGATGTTTGTGTTAAAGCTCCATACAGTATAAAGGTAGATGTTTATGTTAAAGCTCCATACAGTATAAAGGTAGATGTCCATGTGTAGTGTGATTATAAAGCAGCTCTAGGTTCTATATTAATACTGTGAAAGTATCAGAGAAATGCACACAGCCTGTATTCAGAAACTGAGCCTTAAAACCAGCCGGCAGGACTTCCTGTCACTTTGTGATGTCACAACAAAGCCCCGCCCCCTCACCACCTGCATGAACCCACCATCCATGCAACAACTTGCAGGGTTTTTGGTTTCTCTGAGTGTTTTATTCTGAAATCTGCTCTATTTTCTTTTCTTTTTTTTTTTTTAAATTATTGGATCAGTCAGAAAACAGTCAGCCAATCAGAGGAGAGGCTAAGAGCCTCCTCCTCTGATTGGCTGACACGACCTGTTGTTACTAGAGCTCCAGAGAGAAGCTGAAAGAGGAGATGGAGTTAGAGAAGATGTCAATGAATCATGTTCTCATTAACTGTTCAGACAAAAACACATGAACACTTGCGGCCTGGTAATTAACACATTACTGGTGATTTATTGACCTGTTATCGGTGCGTACTTGTGAATATTTGATAACAACGCACTCATAAATGTGATGTATTAGTACAGATTGTTCATTTTTACAGTCATTTTGCAGTTTAAATGTGAACTCATCATGCTAGTGTTTCACCAAAGCTTTTTAATGATGTATATAAATCATTAAAAACCCATTGCATCCAGGGCCGGCCCTAGGATGTTGGTGGCCCCCTAATCAAGATTTTTGTTTGTGGCCCTGCACTCTAAGCGCAAACACCAAGTCACTGGTTAAAACTGAATACAGACGTGTTTATGCCCTCTGAGGTTTGAGGCCATTTTCTCGACTTTTACATATTTTCTTAAATTGATCTTTTTAAGATACTTGCAGATGTAACAATACTCAAGTGTTTTATGTCTAAATATTAGAACCTCCGCTGTAAGCACACTGAGGCCAGTTTGTCCTAGAACACTGTAGAAAGAAATAATTTAGGACAAATGCTGGAAATTTGAGGTCTGCTTTTTGAAAAAATTCAAATCCCTTGTGAAAACACTCCTTCAGTCATGAGAATGAACTGTTTTGGTGCTTGAAATAGGATATGAATACAGTAATAGATAAGTGTAGAAAACAAGTCTAAAATGACATTTTGTAAGATTGCTTTTTGAGCACAAATGTTGTCATTCTGCCGTTCTATTTTCACCAAATGTCTCAAATGTGAGATAAAGAAGCTGAATATTGACTTCACATTACATATAAAGCTCATAGCTGCACGTGCAGACCTCAGGATGTTTAAATGACTTGATGAACCCCGGTACCTTTCTGATCATGTGGCCCCCCACCTAACGGCTGTGGCCCTAAACAACCACATAGAGTGTTTATGCCAGGGGCCGGCCCTGGTTGCATCCATTAGTAAAGGTGACATTAAAGGAAACATAGGCCTACATGTATTTTGCAGCCATGTGTTGACATCGCAGCATTAGGCCTGTGAGTGTGTAGCTGCATCATTCACTGTGGCGCTGCTGTCTTTAACAGGCTTATCTATTAATCTGCATCGGCTCCATCTCATCTCATCTCACCTGCCTTTACTGAGCTCCGTGATACTGATCCAGAGGAACACGTCACGTCACGTTCTGCTCCTGTCTCTGCTGTTTATACTGCACACAAACTCATCCTGCTTGTTAAATTGTCCATAAATATTTCAAATCAGAAGAGACGTCGGAGCTGCGGCGATGCAGGCGTCAACAGGAAGCTCTGTCTCTCTATCTCTCTGTCTGTCTGACTGACTGATTCAGGTTTTTTAGGCTATTTTAGAGCTGCTGCTGCAAAGTACAGAGCCAGAATATCAATAGCTGGACCGTGATGCTCTTGCTCGCGTTGCCGTGGTTACCGGTTCAAGAGGTTGTCATGGTCATCTTTCCATTTTCAGGTGCAGAGAAAACTCAAGTCTTTTGCCAATCAGTGTGTGTGTGTGGGAGAAAAGAGAAAGAGTCACTCTGATGACGGACGTTAAACTGACTTTTATATTCTCTGCTATAATGACGATTATTATTAAAACATGTACAGTTTTATATAAAATGTGGCCCTGGGGTTGAATATAAATGATATCTCATTGTATCAGAGATAATATGAGCAAAAAGTTGTGAGTTTTATCTATAATATTTGACATTAGACTGGTTTTTAAAGGGATAGTTTAACATTTTGGCAAATTGGCCCATTGCCATAATCCCTATAGTCATAGCAGTAGGTTCGTTACCTTTAATTGTCGGTGCAAGCTATTTTTAGAACGGCGGAGCAGAGCCGTGAGCTGCTCAGAGCTACACTACAGAGGCTCATTATGGGATTTCTTGGTTTCAACTCATCAGACTCATCAAATACACAATCCAACAACTCCACAACGCTCTGGTGGACAAGTTGTGACCTGCACATTCACCACGCTATGAGATAATAACACAACGTTACCAGACAGAGTTGTTTTTTAGGCAAATGCAGAGTCTGTTGATGAAAAACTGTCCCTGAAGGCAACGCGCATCAGCGGTTTTGCATGAATTTCCCTCTAAAACAACTCTGTCTGGTAACGTTATTATCTCATAGCGTGGTGAATGTGCAGCTCACATTCACCATGGATTGTGTATTTGATGAGTTTGATGAGGGAAACCAAGAAATCCCATAATGAGCCTCCGTAGCGTAGCTCTGAGCAGCTCACGGCTCTGCTCCGCCGTTCTAAAAACAGCTTGCACCGACAATTAAAGGTAACAAACTTACTGCTATATGACTATAGGGATTATGGCAATGGGCCACTTTGCCAAAATGTTGAACTATCCCTTTAACACTAACATGACAAAATGAAAAAAATTAGAAGGTTATAAGATTTTCTATTGCCTTTATTCTGTTAATTAATATTGTGATAGATTTTTTTCTAACAAATGTTGCAAAGTAACCAATGAATAATGTTTTTTTGAAGATTCTAAGATAAAAACCTAATGAAAAGTTTAATTGAATGATTTTTATTTCTACTTTTTTTTTTTTTTTTACCATTTTATCTTACTTAACGATTGATTTGCACAATAAAATGCACTATATCCCATTACTTGAACTCACAATGCACTGATATCTGTGACTAAACTGTTATGTTGTTGTCAGTCCTATATGAACCTCTGCACCAAACACTTCACGCTCAGGACAACTGACCCTGAATGGGACAATACAATACATCTCATCCTATCTTGAATGAAGCTTCTAACTCTAAACCAGCTCCAACTGTTTTACTTTATAGTATGTATGCAGTTTTAATGCAGTTCTGCTGAATATTCTACCAAATATCACAGTATAATCAGTTGTGGGTAGTAAATGTAAGTAAGAAGTGAGTGAGTGATATTTGTATCTTAAAGTTCAGCTACTTCTGCACCTAAATTTGTATTTTTACTCCACTATCATCTGAGATTCTTTACTTATAAAATATCAATGATCTTCAATTGTTTTCAAACTCTGTCATGACATCCTCCCCATTTCTCCTTTAAAATAAGAAATAAAATCTGAAAGAGATGGAAGAAAATTCAGAGTTAGCACATTATTTGATTGATTAAGTAATAAATGAAGTCCTTCCTCCTCTAACTGTACTTTAGATTTGGATGAAACTCTCGTGTGTTCATGTTCTTACATCACCACCTGCTCTGAGCTTACAGAGAAACGCTGCCGTGTGTCAGGGACGTAACCACACGAAGACTCTGACCTGCGGCCGCGCTAAATGGAGGATTAACGAGCTTCACTCATTATGTCATTAAAGTCATTAAAACAAAGATGTCCATTCTCCTGCCAGGAGGAAAAACAACAATTAATTAACACCTGAGCTCCACTGAAAAGAACAGTGGATTGGGATTAAAAAACCAACAGGATCAGAGGAAGAAGGTTCAGGACCTGAGACGACCCGGGTCACAGCAGATCCTTCATCATCTTCAACAACTGTCAATGATCAATGACTTATAGTCCAGTCATTTTATGAAAAAAAGGTTGAACAAATTGCAACAGAAGCAAACTCAACTGATTTTGTATCCTCAACATGTCCTGAGTGAGGGAAAAAAAGCCCAGAAGAATCCCATTAGGGGAAAGTTTAGAAAAAGACCCAAATACGTATATCCCCTTTGTACGCCTATTTATTATTTTTCTCACGTGAATAGGGTAAAATGTTTAACCTTTAGATATCTCCATGAAAATTACAGAGTTGATTACTTACATTAAGACAAACAAAAAATGTATTACAAGTTTTTTGAAATTCTTTGTTAACATGAGCAAATTTGCATGCATTTGCATAAATTCCACCGTTTTGACGGCACACTGCAAAAACTCAAAATCTTACCAAGAATATTTGTCTTATTTCTAGTCAAAACAATCTCATTCTACTTAAAATAAGACTCATCACCTAAAAAGTAGCTTGTTTTTAGACACTTTTCACTTCTTTCAAGTAGATTTTCACTTGAAATAAGTAGAAAAATCTGACAGTTTTCTTTCTTATTACAAGCACAAAATAAACCTGCTTTCACTGGCAGATTTTTCTACTTATTTCAAGTGAAAATTGGTTTGAAACAAGTGAAAATGATCTAAAAACAAGTTAATTTTTTAGGTGATGAATCTTATTTTGAGTGAAAAGAGATTAGTTTTGACTAGAAATGAGACACTGTGATAAGAAATAAGACAAATATTCTTGGAAAGATTTTGAGTTTTTGCAGTGCACATGTAGTATAAATAAAGGTGCTGTGGTGGTACCAGCATGAAAACTGGAATGAGTTGACTCCATTGGTTCATAAAGGGACCTGAGTTTACTTTCACTTTCGTCAATTTACCAACTGTAACTTTAATGAGCTAGGGCGCTTATAGGCTACCATGTAAAACGAGCGCTTCGCGCAGCGAAGGATTCTTGAAAAATTGCAGTCATCTTGAAATTTAAAGTGGTTTCTTGTCGGTTGACCGATGGAGTCGACTGGTACCACCACAGCACGTTCACATATACATGTGCCGTCAAAACGGTGGAATTTATGCAAATGTATGCAAATTTGCTCATGTTAACAAAGTATTTCAAAAAACTTGTAATACATTTTTTGTTTGTCTTAATGTAAGTAATCAACTCAGTAATTTTCATGGAGATATCTAAAAGTAAAAAATGTTACCCTATTCACGTGAGAAAAATAATGAATAGGCATATGAATGGGATTCTTCGGGGCTTTTTTTCCCCTCATTCAGGACATGTTGAGGATACAAAATCAGTTGAGTTTGCTTCTGTTGCAATTTGTTCAACGTTAAAATGACTGGACTATTAAACCACGACTGTGTTGTATTAATAAAATGTCTCATCTGACTCGTGTGACATTTGACCACAACAATGAACAGGACAGAACAAGTTAAATAAAATAATGAACCAGTGTTGAAGTGCCTGTGTCCTTTAGAATAAACCGTATTTATAGTTTTAGTGTGGGCTGTGAAACATGAAGCTCTCCAAGGTTAAAACAAGATGAACTCTCTCTCTCTCTGAGCCCACACACACTCAGCTTTTAATGTTTTTCATTATTTATCCTAAAAAGTTTGTGGATATGATCTGTAAGTTTGTCTTCCTACACCTCCATCTTAAAGTCTTTCACTTTTAAAAGTGCAGGATGAGGTTTTTCAATATTATTTATCAGCTGCAGTGATGTAATAATAACTGCATTTACTTTACTAATGTACTTAAAGGGATAGTTCAACATTTTGGCAAATTGGCCCATTGCCATAATCCCTATAGTCATAGCAGTAGGTTCGTTACCTTTAATTGTCGGTGCAAGCTATTTTTAGAACGGCGGAGCAGAGCCGTGAGCTGCTCAGAGCTACGCTACGGAGGCTCATTATGGGATTTCTTGGTTTCCTTCATCAAACTCATCAAATACACAATCCAACAACTCCACAACGCTCTGGTGGACAAGTTGTGAGCTGCACATTCACCACGCTATGAGATAATAACACAACGTTACCACACAGAGTTGTTTTAGAGGGAAATACAGAGACTGTTGATGAAAAACTGTCCCTGAAGGCAACGTGCATCAGCGGGTTTTGCATGAATTTACCTCTACAACAACTCTGTGTGGTAACGTTGTGTTATTATCTCATAGCGTGGTGAATGTGCAGCTCGCGGCTCTGCTCCGCCGTTCTAAAAATAGCTTGCACCGACAATTAAAGGTAACGAACCTACTGCTATGACTACAGGGATTATGGCAATGGGCCAATTTGCCAAAAATGTTGAACTATCCCTTTAAGCAACATTTAGAGGCGCTTCATTTTTATTTGATGCTACTGGCTCCTGTAAATGGATTTTAGTTTAAAATCTTTCATTTTTTACCAGAGGTTCACTTCTAAAACTGCAGGATAAATAGTTTCATATCATTTACTTTACTAGATTATCAGCTGCAGTGCATTTACTTTACTTTTTGTACTGACTGTATAGTGCTACATTTTAGTTTGTATCTATCTACACATACAGGAAGAGTGTTTTAACTGCATTATTAAGATTTTACATCGAATTTCCATTGAATAAGACACTTTTTATATAGAATAAACTCTGTAGTCGTGCATATTAGCTCAGTTTAACTAACTTACAACATTAAAATGCAGCTTATGTATGAATGTATGAGTCACTATCCAGCATCACTGAGTCTGTACAGAGGTGTTGAGCTCCAGTTTTTCCTCCCACTCACTGAACAAACACAGTGAAGTAAAAAACCCTGAACGACTTCAGTTTCTTTCCTGCTCAAGGACACCGATGAGTTTCACAGCAGCCGTCACGAATCTGTGGACGAGTCACCCACAAGAAAAAAAAAAACATGAATAAGTTCATTCAGTTATAAAAGGCTATTTTTACTTTTTCTACTTTAATAAGAGTCCTTGTTGAGTTTTGTTGCTGAACTAGTTTCGCTGTGACTCATCCTCTGACCTCAGACTGTAAGTTATCGTTGTAGCATTAGAAAAAAAACTTTTCTCCTCCTTTAAGAACAAGCATAAAAACTACTTTATTAATCCCCAAAGGGAAATTTAGATTAGAAGTAGATTAAAATTGTTCTTTAGGTGCATTTATGTGAACATTATTTATTCTATACGAACACTGAATTCAAAATGACTGCACCTGATTTTAAAGGGATAGTTCCACATTTTGGCCCATAATCCCTATAGTTTTGGGAGTAGGTTACCTTTAATTGTCAGTGCAAGCTATTTTTTAGAACGGCGGAGCAGAGCCGTGAGCTGCTCAGAGCTACGCTACGGAGGCTCATTATGGGATTTCTTGGTTTCCCTCATCAAACTCATCAAATACACAATCCAACAACTCCACAACGCTCTGGTGGACAAGTTGTGACCTGCACATTCACCACGCTATGAGATAATAACACAACGTTACCACACAGAGTTGTTTTAGAGGGAAATTCATGCAAAACCACTGATGCGTGTTGCCTTCAGGGACAGTTTTTCATCAACAGTCTCTGAATTTCCCTCTAAAACAACTCTGTGTGGTAACGTTGTGTTATTATCTCATAGCGTGGTGAATGTGCAGCTCACAACTTGTCCACCAGAGCGTTGTGGAGTTGTTGGATTGTGTATTTGATGAGTTTGATGAGGGAAACCAAGAAATCCCATAATGAGCCTCCGTAGCGTAGCTCTGAGCAGCTCACGGCTCTACTCCGCCGTTCTAAAAACAGCTTGCACCAACAATTAAAGGTAACGAACCTACTGCTATGACTATAGGGATTATGGCAATGGGCCAATTTGCCAAAATGTTGAACTATCCCTTTAAGTATTTTTATGTTTTATGTATTCTATATTTTGTACATTCTATATAGTTTATGATGTATATTTATTCATTACAGTATTCATAATGTCCTGTTTCCCGCTGCTGTGACAATTTTTTTTCCCCTCGGGGATGAATAAAGTCAAACCCAACCTATTCTAAATTATTTTTCACTCATAGATAAAAATTAAATTCTCCTTGACCCTGTGTCTGTGCTCACTGCCGCCTGTTGGAGGAACACCAGAGCTACTTTAACCTTTTATATAACTAACACAGGGACTTGGTGTGACAGCGAGTCGAGGTCAAGACGTTGACATAATAAGCTCCTCTGTAAGCTTCGGCCTCAACCGAAGCTTACAGAAACATGGAGGAACAAAAAACAACTAAAAAGCATCAAAGTGCGTGATCTTTATTTGATATACGGTGGAGGAGCTGCAGCCAACGGCAGCAGAACAATGAACAGTGATGATGAATAAGGCTCCTTCTCTTTAACAACACACCGCTCTCTCTTTCTCAGGAACAGGAAGTCCAGCCAATGATAAATATTTTCTTTTTCTCTCTTTTTTTTTTTTTTTTTTTTTATAAATAGATGAATCTGTCCAGTTCTTGTACTGTGTAACACACCAGCGGTTAAAAAGCAGCCGACTGTCGAAGGCCATCAGTGAAAACTCAAAGAGGGACTGAACCAACCAGCGACCCCTGAGATTTAACGATCCAACGTGCTGTCAGGAGAGGAAGTGCACTGCAAAAACTCAACATCTTTCCAAGAATATTTGTCCTTTTTCTTGTCAAAATGTCTCATTTCTGGTCAAAACTAATCTCTTTCCACTTAAAATAAGACTCACCATCTAAAAATTAACTTGTTTTTAGATCATTTTCACTTGTTTCAAACAAATTTTCATTTGAAATAAGTAGAAAAAAAAGTTTTTTGAGCTTGTAAAAAAGAAAAACTTGCTCCACTATCAAATTTTTCTACTTATTTCAAGTGAAAATCTGCTTGAAATAAGTAAAAAGTGTCTAAAAACAAGCTACTTTTTATGTGATAAGTCTTATTTTAAGTATAATGAGATTTGTTTTGACTAGAAATGACATTTTGACTAGAAATAAGACAAATATTCTTGGTAAGATGTTGAGTTTTTGCAGTGCGGTGAACAGCAGGAGGTGCTACAAAAGTCATCCACATTCAATAAGAAACAAAAAACAATGTATAATATTCATCAATGTTATGTATATAATCATTTCAATACTTTATCTACCTCTTATTTTATTATTATTATTATATTTTTCTTTTAAACCTTGATCATATTTCTATTCAGTATACAAATACCAAACATAGAAGTATGATATGTTATATTATTGTATCTGTACAATAGCACTTTATTCTTGATGACACATTTTCAAAAACCTCCCGTTCGTTCAGCCAAACAATGTTTTTTTTCTCCAAAAAAACAAACAAAACATAACAGCGACTGCACTTTTTTCTTTTCCTCGGCTGCTGTAAATGTGAGTCCCATCCCATCATCAGGAAACAGCAGAAACATCCTCCATCGTCACGGCAGCAGTCGGTCGGCTCGACGCCTCAACATCTCCAAGTGTGTGTCTCCCTCTAGGGGCCGATGTCAAACACAGGAAGTCACTCAAGCCTGTTGCAGCTCTTAATCCTCCTCATCATCATCATTATCATCATCATCATCATCACAGAGAGGAAATGCTGAGTCACCGTCAACGCTGTGTCATCTTTGGCTTCGCAAAAAAGTTT
Source organism: Trachurus trachurus (assembly GCF_905171665.1). Lineage (NCBI taxonomy): Eukaryota > Metazoa > Chordata > Actinopteri > Carangiformes > Carangidae > Trachurus > Trachurus trachurus. Next base: position 32,460,728 of record NC_139901.1, on the reverse strand, counting down.
CAGTTTTCTCCGAGTCTGAAAGCAGCGTCGACTGCAGTTCAATCTGGTTCATGCTGTGTGTGTGTGTGTTTGTATGTGTTGCACTGCAAAAACTCTAAATCTTTCCAAGAATATTTGTCCTTTTTCTTGTCAAAATGTCTAATTTCTAGTCAAAACTAATCTACTTTCCACTTAAAATAAGACTCATTGTCTAAAAAATAACTTGTTTTTAGATCATTTTCACTTGTTTCAAACAAATATTCACTTGTTTCAAACTAATTTTCACTTATTTCAAACTAATTTTCACTTGTTTTAAACTAATTTTCACTTGTTTCAAACTAATTTTCACTTGTTTTAAACTAATTTTCACTTGTTTCGAACTAATTTTCACTTGTTTTGAACTAATTTTCACTTGTTTTAAACTAATTTTCACTTGTTTCAAACTAATTTTCACTTGTTTTAAACTAATTTTCACTTGTTTCAAACTAATTTTCAATTGAAATAAGTAGAAAAATCTGCCAGTGAAAGCAAGTTTTTTTGTGTGCTTGTAATAAGAAAGAAAAACTTGCTCCACTATCAGATTTTTCTACTTATTTCAAGTGAAAATCAGCTTGAAAGAAGTAAAAAGTGTCTAAGAACAAGCTGATTTTTAATGTGATGAGTCTGATTTTAAGTAGAATGAGATTTGTTTTGCCTAGAAATAAGACAAATATTCTTGGTAAGATTTTGAGTTTTTGCAGTGTGTGTGTGTATGTGTGTGTGTACCAGTGTGTGTGTATGTGTGTGTGTTCGGCCTTATGCCCAGTGGACCTGAGCCTCGGCCTTGGAGTGGCGTTTGGCCTCCTTGATGGAGAAGGCCTCCTGCTCCTCGCTGATCTCCTTCAGCCTCTTCTCCTCCAGGAACGACACCAGAGAGTCTCTCATGCCGACCACCTCGATCATCTGCTGCAGGATGCGCTCCTCCTCCGCCTCCTGCTCCGCCGTTTTGTCTGACACACACGCGCACACACACACACACACACACACACACACACACACACACACACACACACACACACACACACACACACACACACACACACACACACACACACACACACACACACACACACACACACACAAATAAGTATATTAATATAACTAATCCATCGATGCTCCTGAATCTGAATCTGAATCTGCAGCTCATTGTTGATCCGACCTTGTTTCATTTTCAGTCGTATCTTCAGTAAAACAGCTGCTGCTTTTAAATAAAATTCTCAAAAACACCCAATGCTTAAAGGGATAGTTCAACATTTTGGCAAATTGGCCCATTGCCATAATCCCCACGCTATGAGATAATAACACAACGTTACCACACAGAGTTGTTTTAGAGGGAAATACAGAGACTGTCGATGAAAAACTGTCCCTGAAGGCAACACGCATCAGTGGTTTTGCACAAATTTTCCTCCAACACAACCACAAATCCATAATACAAATCTACAATTAAAAATATCAATTGAAAATATCCAAAGATAAATAGATAAATGGTGTAAATGCTGTAAGAACTCAGGTTGTTGATAGTTAATGTTGCTCTGTAACAGTTACAGTTTTTTTCGATTGCTAACAAGCAGTGGTCGAAACCGAAGTCACATGTTCAAAACTCTTAACACAGCCAGCATTTCCATCAGGCATCTCAGCTAAACAGTTCATCTCTTCCCCAAAACGGTGCCTCACCAACAAAACACTTCATACATGTCTCAAAATAAGCTCATTCAACCACAACACTAGCACATAGTATCACTTTGGAAACAAACACTGTCACTCATAGCACGCTGTACTACAAAACACTAACAACAAAGAACATTAGCCTTCTTAAAATAAATTTGATCTTGGAAGTTTGAATGTTTTTCTTTTTTTTTCAAAATCAGTACATCAGTTTTACTGTATTATAAAATAAATACTGCAATATCTTTGCACTTTGAGTGTTCTAGATCAGTGGTTCTCAAACTTTTTACACCAAGTACCACCCCAGAAAATACTTGCCTCTCCAAGTACCACCAAGTCGGGGGGGGGGGGGGGGGGGGGGGGGGTGTATCCTAACATTAGAAAGCTGTCTTAAAGATCATATTCATATAGCCTATTCATATGTAAGAAATGACTAATATTTCACCCAAAAACCTGATCTTTCATCTTATACAAGTTACTTAATTTAAACTTAAACGGTATCAAACATTTAGGCTGGAAAAAAATATATTAGTTTCTGACCTAAAAAAAATGTTTTTGGGCTGTAAAACCTACACACTGACATAGCCATGTAAATTCACATGCAATGTCAGGGGCTGGGTAGGCTACACATGATATTGAGCACATTTACACACTGTTATCCCTTATTGGTGAAAGTGATGCTGTTACAACCATCCCCAGTCTTCCCTAATAATAATAATTAGCCTACTAATTACTAATTATAATGGCGGTATACAATGATACAAGCTGAGACACAGCTGTTGTTTCATTTTTCAGCTCATACACGTTTGTTTTCAGTCGGGTCCAAAAGCCACAGCACTGACAGAGCGTCATGTTTCCATGACGACTGACCGAAAAGATTAGCAGTGCCTCATGTTTATATGACCCCCGATCGTAAAAATAAAACTCTGAGAAGTAACACTAAACTTTAACATCAGAGGCACACGTACGCAGTACACAAGTACGCAGGTTATTTGAAGCGCTGCTCATTTCATTTTATAAACGGGCCGCTCTGGACTGTAGCCGAGCTGACGGAGCTACGGAGCTAACAGAGCTAGCGGAGCTACGGAGCTAACAGGTAAACAGATACACGTGTGGTCGGAGCGGTGCCTGGACTCGTTTGCTGATAATGATGTCGGCATTTTCGGCAGGTTATTGCTTGTATTTATACAGTCTCTATTCTATGGTATCATCACAACATCCTGCTAATGCATTTTTGGTCATTTTCGGCCGAAAATATGCGGTTGCCTGATTTTTTGGTGCATCTGAAATTTATTTTATTTTATTTATGTTTAATTCGGTGAGTCTTTTGCGTACCACCTAGAGGAGCCCAAGTACCACTAGTGGTACGCGTACCACAGTTTGAGAATCACTGTTCTAGATAATATATTGCAACAAGAATGAATCAGGAATGCGGCAATTTACACGTCAAAAAAAAGTATTTTCTCTGTGCCCTTGCATAGGTACTAAGGGACCTTACAAAAAATAAAAAGTTTACTGTAAACAGAAAAATTCAGAATCTCCAGAGGTAGGATAATGTAAGTAAAAACAACAACAACACAACACAACTCTGGTCCCCCCCCCCTTTTTTTTTTCTAATGAGGCCAAACACAGATCACCTGGATCGGTTTTGAGCTGGAAACTAACCTGTTTGGAGTTGCATAATATTGTTATTTATTTTATTCAATAAATTATTTTTGATTTCAAATGTTCCTGCAACAGAAATTCCCCACACCCCCCCATCCCCTCCCATCATTCTGTTTTGATTGTGTTTTTAACAGTTTTGAACAAAGTGTGTTAGCATTTGAAAAATGTGCTGTAAAAGTCTAGTGTTTTGCAGGTGGTGAATTAGTAACTGAGAAAAGAGTCTATGAATTTTGGTGACTGTTGTCACTGAATGCATTTTGTGTGAAAGTAATGAAAAGTGATTCACAGTTTGGTCCACATGGACTTGTGTTTTGCAGACTGTGTTAAGAGTTTTGAAAATGTGACTTCAGTTTAGACCACTGCTTGTTAGCAATTGAAAAAAACTGTAACAGCTGACTGAGTGAATCTGAAGCGGTTTTCTGTGTCAGTGTTTAGTTCACGGCTCGTTTCTGCCTCCCCCATGTGGCCAGAGTAATTATGAGTGGGTGCACGTTGGAATTAACAAATGAAATAAAACCCGACTGGAAGACGATGCTGTCTAACACCTGGCAGATAACAAAAACTATTTCACACCTGTCGGAGCAGCTGTTTTAACCTCTTTATGTGACTTTAATGTTTCCTTTTGGCCATAAAGAGACGGAAAATATGCAAAAATATATTTCAAAAGGAGGTATTTATTGAAAATGGGCAAAAATGGATTACATATGTCTCTACCGTCAGGCCGGACTTCAGGTAATCTCTGATTGGACTATCATTAATACTTTACTTTATTGACTTTTCCTCCTATATTTTGATAATTCTGGAAATGCTAAGCTTTACATCCTTCATCTTTAGAGGTGGAGGATTATATTGTAAATTTAAAAAAAGTCAACCAGCCCTTAAAGACAATTATATGAATGGACTCCCTATCCTTCCAACAGATATCCCATAATGCACCGCAACCGCCGTAGCAGCGAGTTCAAACAGAATATCTGATGTCGAGGATGGAGGAGTTATTGTCTCGTCCTTGAAATGAATAAAAAACCTCCACTCGGATGTGATTTCCATAAACAAACTCTGTTTCCTCTTCAGGGGGAAACAAACGGTGTTTGTGTTTCTGAAATCTGCTGCCGACTCGTTTTCACTTTTTCCGAGACAGTCTGGCTGCAGACCTGCACTGTGAGGCCACCTCCACTGTGGCGACCGAAGTTGATTCAAAGCTCGTATTTTTCGTTCCCCATGTAAATATTCTTTATTTCTTGGGGATTTATTTTATATATATAATGTAGGTAAATATAATTATTTGAATATATTTTTTTAAGGTAATAAACAGACTCTACTGCAATGATCCGCTCTTCAACAGCTTTAAATAAGTTTCACTACCACGTCCACGACTTCATTCACTAAATTACACAATGTCTCTGCTTATCTCAGGCTCAACATACTCTGAGTTTCCACTAATCTCGCTTTCTGAAAAGGACCCCTGATGTCAAGCTTATCCCACAGACATATCTAAATACGGTAATATTTATATCCCTAGACTAGAGTGCCTTTAGAGGCTAAAGTTAACCTAGTTAGCGTTAGCCACCATTAGCCTAACTACGATAACAACGCTAAAAACTACCCACAAGTCCAAAACTCGATTCTTTCAAATTAATATAACTTGACAGGGCTATATATATTTAAGCAATATATCACTCCAGGCCGTGGTTATGCTCATTATCAGGAATCAGTTATATATATTGTAGGACGTAACGTTCTAGTGAATAAAGACTGTTTCTGTTTCTTCGAAAAGTTGTCACTTGACTTTTACTCAACTCGTAGTCTCCACACTTCAGCGATAAATGCTTCCGGTTTATTCGCTTTTATTTTGAAAAGCTTCGAATCAACTTCTGTCCCCACGGTGCAGCTCTGCAGCCAGACCCCTCTCACTTTTTCTCTCTTTTTAAATCTAAAAGACACGACAACAACGAATAATGTCTCCATGTGTCCACACTCACCGTCCATCTCCATGAACTTCCTGAGCTCCAGCTCCAACATGCTCTGCTTGTCCTCCAGCTCCAGCTGCCGAGACCTGACGGGAAAAAACACAACAGAACAAACATTAAAAAAAACAAAAACAAACATCAGCTGAGCCAGATCACCACGGCAACACCAGGTCACTGCGAGGCGAGCGACCAGGAGCGACACGGTGGGAAACAAACGGCTCAGTGTGTGTGAGGAGGAAGTGTTGATGTTATGGCCGATCTGAACACTGTGTATGTTCCTCTATATACTGTATATAATTATATACACACACACAGCACAACACAGCTCTTGTACGTGTGTGTGTGTGTGTGTGTGTGTGTGTGTGTGTGTGTGTGGAGTTAAACATCAGAGCTTCAGACTCACGCCACCATGAGGTCTGACTCCTCCGACACCAGAGCGTTCTTCTCGTGGACGAGCTGGATCCAGTGCTCGATCATGTCGGGAGAACCGGAGCTGTCTGCAGGAGGAAGGAGAACAAGTGTGAATGTAAATATTTAAAAAGAAGGAAGAGGAAGAGAGAGGCTCGTATGGAAATAGTGAATAACGTATTATTATTATTATTGTTGAACATGTGACACGTCCTGAGCGTCTGAGGAGAAAAACCCAGCAGCTTCAGGCTGAAGTTCCTCTGTCGACGGCCCGGAGGCGCTTTCTGAGAAATTCAGCTGAATACGCAGAGTTCACAATGTAAACACCATGAACACACACACACACACTGGATCAAACCAACCCAACAATAAATCCACATGGACAATGGACTCTGGCTGTGGTCTTTTTAACTTCCCTTTAATCCTTTTAAACTTTTTAGGTTTTAGTATTTTAATTTATTTATTGTCTCTTTGTATTTATTATGCATATTGTGGAGTGTCCACCCAACTCAAGCTTCTCACAATGTATGTACATCTATGTGACAATAAACTTCTTGAATCTTGAATCTTTAACACAGTGTTTCTAGGACTTCAGTGATGTTGATAGGTTTTCAATGTAGTGAGTCCCCGGGACCCACAGGTGGTGATTTGGGTGGGTCCCTGGGAAATTCAATGGGTCCCCAATAGGGTTGTCATAATACCAGAATTTCTGTAAATTTCCACGATTCTCGATACTTATTCGATACCACAATTTAAAAAAAAAACTAGGGCCTAGGGATGCAAATTATCGATTAATTCATTAATCGATAGTTGATGGACCTCATCGATTCATTAACTATTTACTGATGAGCAGCTATTTTCCTGAGAACCTAAATTTAAAGCAGAAGTGAGTGATATATTTGTGTTAATATAAGTCTTAAATAGTTATATCTTCCGACAGCAATCACTTACATAGAGTGTTTGGACTGAAACACGGGTCTGTCAGTCACTCTGCTCTGCTCTGAGCCGAAGAGAAAACATTTATCGTATCCTACAGTTTTTATCCAATGAGGAGAGAGAACGGCATGCAGGGCTGTGTGTGCAGCCAAGGAACGCCGTGAATGTGGTGACGTAGCGACGAGGACTGTTATGGTGCGTTCAAGGAAACTCGTATTTTTCCGACCGTGAAGTGGTACCAGTTCGATCTGGTACGAGTTCACCGGTCAGAAGTTACGAGTGGCCGTTATAGTGACTTTCACCGGTAAAACAGGTCGGAAAAACACGAGTGGGTTGCCTGGAACGCTACAAAGTCGTAAGTTGTGACTTGAAGCTGTAATTTACGATTTCAAAAGCCTGCCTGGAACGCAGCATTAGCGAAAACGACCGGATCACTCACTTCTGCTTTAAGTTTAAGTTTAAGCTCAACATTCCTTATACAGGACTCTACACTAGTATTTGTTAGTATATTTTTAGAGCACAGCACAATGAAAAATGTTTAAGTAACACGTTATTTAACCTTTAAATAATGTTGAGGGTCAAATGTGATCCATTTTTACATTTAGGAACGGTAAAAACACCCTAAACATTTTTCCTCTAATTGAACTTGTTCTTGACCAACACAATATTTGATACAGATGAAATGGTCTTTCCTGCCACTACACTATGATGATTACTGTATTTACTGAAATCACAGCAGCAAACTGATTTGTTTAACTCAACCTGATGTAAACATTAATAAAACTCACACAGGCAGCTCCATGTTGTCCCTGTGTGATCAGGGATGTGATTGGCCAAGGACAAAAAAGCAGGAAATTATACGGACCCATAGCGCGACACGGCAACAGTGCAGCCATTACACACAATGACATAATTTTGACACTTTATATTAAAAGTATATACACAAACAGAAAACAATTAATTTAAAAAAACCCCTCAAAAACAGCATGTCAATCAATAGGTGCAGATATTATTACAGTGTGTGTGTTGTGAATATCACACACACTGTCTGAGAGCCAGAGGGACAAGAGAGAGAGAGCCAGTTATGGCAGGTGGAATTAGCACTTGATATTGAACTTATTTAAAAGGAAAACAAACATGCAGTAGGCTACTTGGCTCCATTTTAATATTTAATGATGGAAAAAAAGTTCTTGAACCATTGAGACCTTCCAGCCAGATGTGTGGTACATGTCTAATATATTTTGTAGCTGCTTAAGTAAATTAAAAAAAAAAGAAAGAAGCAGATTTAGTACTGACTGAGGTTCCTATCATTGTAATGGCAAGAATGGCTGGAGTGTATGAAACTTAAACTGAACTCAGAACTGGTGTAGTGGGGAGCTGTGGCTGCAGAGCCCCTTTACAGCAGGTAGCACACACACGCACGCACGCACGCACGCACACACGCACACACACACACACACACACACACACACACACACACACACCTGTTGCTGCGCTGTCTCTCTCTGTCCCTCGGCTCTCTGGACTGTTGTTTTGGGCTCTAAGCATGGACGGTCCAACCCGTCCGGACGCGCTGGTTCGAGCCGGGTTCGCGCCGAGAATATGACTCGGTGAGGCCGGGCTTTTTTTTTTTTTAACGGGTTCGGACTGAGAATTAATGCTCGTCGTAAATGTAAACACAGTAACGTCAGCGCGTCACGTGCAGCACCAAGCCGCTCCAACAAACACTACGGCGGCAAAAAAAAAAAAAAAAAAAGAGAGAGAGAGAGAGAAAACTACCGACTAGCGCCGCTACGTCTTCTTGTTACGTTGCTGCTCAATGGTCGGGGCAACATCAACACCTATGGCTGTGTGGGTTAAATGGTGGATAATGGCCGTCCGCCGGTCATTCCCATGATTTTAAACACGAGTTGTTGTTAACAATGTATCATTTTTCATGGGAAAATGAGGTGCGTCCCCGGGACGCATGGATAGTGAGTTTACTGCGTCCTTTCAGATTTTAATGCGTCAGAGACGCAGGACGCGTACCTAGCAACATCACTGCGGACTTGTTAAAGGTACAGTACATTGTGTAGGAATTTGTGGTTGTATATCGCAAGCAACTAGTGTTGTCACGATACCAACATTTTGGTACCGGTATCAGTACCAACATGTTTTTCGATACTTTTCGATACTTTTCGGTACTTTTCCACATAAAAAGAGAACACAAAAAATGTCATTATTGGCTTTATTTTAATAGAAAAATTTTGGACCATAAAACAGGAAATCAGTAAACAGTTACTGCTGCTGCAGGATTAACATTCCATCTATATTAATCTGAACTCTTCCTAAATTAAAAAATGTCTGTTTAAAAATGAACATCAACTTGTTTTCTTTGCATTATTTGAGGTCTGAAAACACTGCATCTTTTTTTGTTATTTTGACCAGTTGTAATTTTTGGGAGAAATTGTTATCAGTAGTTTATCGAATGAAACACAAATGTTCATGTTACTCAAACATACACCTATTGTTTCCCATATGTAGACCAAATTGATTCTGTTCCCCCCACCCCCAACAACGCAATATCGTTCCGTTAATTCATCTCTGCGTAGCGCTGCTTCGCCGTGCTCACTCACTCACAGAGAGAGAGAGAGAGAGAGAGAGCATGCAGCCAGTGGTGATCCGCGGTAAAAACAAAACTTATTAACGAGGCTGTGGCGGCGCACACACACAGACACACACAAACACAGGCACATGGACAGGTGGCGCTGTAACGGTAATGATAAAAAGCACCTTGCTTCGTTTGTGACTCGCTCTCTCGCGGCTCAAATTACAATGCGGCGACTTCACGCGGCGACGTCACCGCTGCTGGCGGCGCAGAATGAAAGTACCGGTCCCATCTAAGCGCAGTATGGTACCGTTTTAAATGCGTTAGTACCCCGGTACCAATCTAGTACCGGTATACCGTGCAACCCTACAAGCAACTCAATCGTATTTTTCATGCTGCATTCACGTGAAATCGGGCAGACGGACGACAGCCGCTGCACGTAACGGCATAAACAAGCCTCTATGTAAACAAGTGGTCCGTCAGCACGAGGCAAAACAATACACGTGACAATATGTTGTCATGGCGATGTGGTATTGTTTTACCAGCTTTCTCTGGACTTCTGTGACTAAAATGACATCTGGTTTGTTAGCGACGGCCGTCTGCCCGACTGCAGGTGAATGCAGCATCAGTGTAACGCTCCATTCCTCCTCACTGCGTTACCGCGGTGACTGAGCCGACAGCTCCGGTGTCTCCGCTGAGTTTCCGTGGTTTCCTACCGTCACGCTGCCACTGAATGTAAAAACATGGCGACACCACATGGCAGCAGCACCGAGCTTACCCGCTCCATGGAGATATGAATGATATGAACGGCTCATTCAGAGCTGAAAGGAACACTTCAGTTTGTTGATGGGGGGGATTACTGGTTAATGAAAAACGTAGCCTACTTTTGAACCAAATAATCAATTTTCCTGAAGAGATAACAGGAGAACTTACACATGTCCCTTTAAATTCAGTTTTTTTTAAATGGAAACACCCAGTGAAATAATTTCCAGAGCTCCACGGTTCTCTACTCTGATTGTTTCAACCCATGCAGTTAAAAGCAGTGTGAAATCCTTCTAAACTCATCTATATCATTAAAAACCCTCTAAAAGAAACCCAGATCCTTCATTATATCAGATATTAAAAACAAGGGATTTGTTGTTGTATTGATGATCTTTACCTTCTTCTCTCAGACTGCGCTCCAGCACCACGCCTTTGTCCTCCAGCTCTTTGAAGGTCACCTCGATCTCCTCCAGTCTCCTCTGGATCGACTTTAACCCACAGATAAAAACAAGAACGTGTCAGAAACACACTGAAAACAACACATTTTTATGAATTACAGTTAAAACGTTGACGTATTTATGATCTGCTGCAGCAGTTCACTGTATTTACATTCAATAATAACCACTTTGTATACATTAGTTTTCAGCGTCTGTATTAAAAATGTCTTTACGTGAATGAAGCAGCATCTAATTCAGATTTACATGTTTATACCGCTGCTCCTTCACATTAAAACAAACAGGCTTTTATTTTGAAGCAGCGACGCACGTATACTGTAAATTATTTCATGTTGGGATCATCAGAAGAAAAAAACACAGATAACTGATCGACTCATCGTTTGCTTGTTTGTTTTCTGAACTGATTTGATTTGATTTCTGACCAACTGGCTGCTGGAGGAGAGTTTAGGGGGCCTGAAGTACTGAAATCAAACCCGTTACCGTGGCAACCACCGGGGGCTGGCAGACCAACACAACACAGAGAGGAATCATAAGGATCAGAAACTTAAAATACAAAATACAAGAAACACTCAAGAGCGAGATTTAAAGGGATACACCAGTTTTCGTGTCTTGCCTCACTCACAAGTCCATGACCAGCAGATAGACACCATCCTTTCGACTGTGCGTGCAGTAACAAGGGAGATAGAGCCGTATCGCCGTAATTAGCTTAGCTCAAACACTGGAAGTGTATAGGTAGTGTTAGCCTGCCTCCACCTAAAGTCGCTAATTAGCTTAGCTCAAACACTGGAAGTGTATGGATAGTGTTAGCCTGCCTCCACCTAAAGTCGCTAATTAGCTTAGCTCAAACACTGGAAGTGTATGGGTAGTGTTAGCCTGCCTCCACCTAAAGTCATCAGAGAAACTCTTCAGCAGCTCTAAACGGAAACCGGTGGGCCGATCTTCGTCTCAGAGCTGACAAAACTCTCCGGTAAGGCATCTTGGGACGGGACGAGATCGGTCAAAACGGAGGGTTCAAGCAAAGACGCTTTATTTTGGTTCAAGCTAGCTACATCGAGGGTAGGTTAGCTTCCTGTTTCAAAGTAAAAGCACAAATTCTATCGTCATGGTTTTCTGTATGTAAAGGGCAACGGGTGTTTTAAGTAACCATTAGTGCGTTGGTCACAACGGCTAGCTTGAGTAGCGCCAAATTCGTCCGAACAAAACTGTAAACAGCTGGTATTTAGACAAATTAACGACACACTGCTGATCTAAACGGCTACTTTCTCACCTAAACATGTTTGAAATGTGGATAAAGTGATATATTTACAGAGTTTAGAGCTAAAATGAAATCAGCTTCTGACTGCTGGTTTCAGCTCGGGTAGGAAGCAGGCTAACACTACGCATACACTTCCAGTGTTTGAGCTAAGCTAATTAGCAACTTTAGGTGGAGGCAGGCTAACACTACCTATACACTTCCAGTGTTTGACCTAAGCTAATTAGCGACTTTAGGTGGAGGCAGGCTAACACTACCTATACACTTCCAGTGTTTGACCTAAGCTAATTAGCGACTTTAGGTGGAGGCAGGCTAACACTACCCAGTGTTTGAGCTAAGCTAATTACGGGCGATACGGCTCTATCTCCATGGTTACTGCACGCACAGTTGAAAGGATGGTGTCTATCTGCTGGTCATGGACTCGGGAGTGAGGCAAGACACGAAGAAAAAAAAAACTCAAATCTGTTCTCATCTATATAAAATCCAATAAAATCTATTATTTATAATCAATAACCGATCGGCTGTGGTTCCGACCTGTGCGTTGCGTAGCCGCTGCAGCTCGCTCATCTTGGCTCGCCGCTCCAGCGTCCTCATCTTCATCAGCTCCAGCTTCTCGGCCTCGACGGGATCGGCCGGCGTCGTCTGAAACTACAGCAGCGGGTTCGTCAGCAACCGCTACGATGACGTCACCGTGACGACGCCATCGCAGCTCCGAGTCCTCACCTTCTCATCGTAAAGGTCGATGTCGTCTCGTCCAAACATCATCTCGTCATCGTCTTCATCATCGTCGCCGTCGTCGTCGTCGTCGTCTCCGTCGGCGCCCTCCTCCGAGGCGCTGTGCACGTGTCTGAAGGTCGTTTCTGTGGATCAGAGAAAAACAGCAAACTCAAACTTTCTCTTTTCCCCTCAAAGTGTGACTTTTTTTCTCGGAATACGACTTTTTTTCTCCTAAAATTAGCCTATGACTTTTTTCATGAAATGTGACTTTTTCCTTGTAAAATTATGACTTTCTTCTCATAATATGACTTTCTCGTAAAATTGACTTTATTCTCGTAAAATTGACTTTGTTCTCGTAAAATTGGGACATTATTCTCGTAAAATTAGCCTATGACTTTTTTCATGAAATATGACATTTTTCTTGTAAAATTATTACTTTCTTCTCATGACTTTTTCTTGTAAAATTATGACTTTATTCTCATAAAACTTGCCTATGACTTTTTATCTTGAAATATTCCTTTTTTCTTGTAAAATTATGACTTTATTCTCATAAAACTTGCCTATGACTTTTTTTTTCTTGAAATATAACTTTTTTCCTTGTAAAATTCTGACAATCTTTTCATAATATGGCTTTTTTCTCGTAAAAATTTGACTTTTTTCTTGTAATATTGACTTTTTCTCATATGACTTTTCTCTTGGAATATGACTTTTCTTTTGAAATTAGCCTATGACTTTTTTCATGAAGTATTATGACTTTTTCTTGTAAAATTATGACTTTCTTCTCACAATGACTTTTTTTGTAATATGACTTTTTCTCGTAAAAGTGATATTATTCTCGCAAAATTTGCCTATGACTTTTTTCATAAAATATTATGACTTTCTTCTCGTAATATGACTTTTTTCTTGTGAAATTGTTAATTTTTTCTTGTAATATGACTTTTTCTCGTAAAATTATGACTTTATTGTCATTGTTTATTAGCCTATGACTTTTTTCTTGAAATATGATTTTTTCCTTGTAAAATTATGACTTTATTTTCATAATGACTTTTTTCTCGTGAAATTGTGACTTTATTCTCATAAAATTTGCCTATGACTTTTTTCTTGTAAAATTATGACTTTCTTTTCATATGACTTTTTTTCTCGTGAAATTGTGACTTTTTTCTTGTGAAATATGACTTTCTTCTCATAATTACTTTTTTCTCATAATATGACTTTTTCACGTAAAATTGATTTATTCTTGTAAAATTGACTTTATTCTCGTAAAATTATTACATTCTTCTCATAATAACTTTTTTCCTGTAATATGACTTTTTCTCGTAAAATTGACATTATTTTCATAAAATTAGCCTATGACTTTTTTCTTGAAATATTACTTTTTTCTTGTAAAATTATGACTTTCTTCTCATAAAAGGACTTATTTCTCATGAAATTGTGACTTTTTTCTTGTAATATGATTTTTTTCTCGTGAAATTATGACTTTATTCTCGTAAAATTAGTGTATGACTTTTCTCGTAATATCAAGACTTTATTCTCTTAATATTATAACCCTCAAAGTGTTTTTTTTCTCTCTCTCTCTCTCTCTCTCCCTCACCGACTCTCCCCGGCTGGTTTACGAGGACGCTGAGCCGCTGAGCGTCCCTGCTGATCCTCGGCGACGACAGGTTCCAGGGGGAGAACTTGGAGCGCACGCGGGTCGTCTGTCCGCTCGGCAGCTCCTTCCTCTTGAAGCAGCGCCGGTTCCTCCGCTCCCGCACGTGACTGGCCGTGCTGCCGCTCCAGTAGCCCTCCTCCTCCTGCCCCTCCCCTTCCTCCCCTTCCTCCTCCCCCTCCCCCTCCCCGTCCGGCTTGGGGGGGCTCGGGCCTCCTCCTCCTCCCGTCACCGGGGCCGTTGCCGAGGACGAGGAGCAGGACGAGGACCCGCCGGGCGTCTCCGAGTCCGAGTCGGCGCTGAAGCTCTGCAGGTTGACCAGCTGGCTCTTCTCCTCCGCCGACAGCTGCAGCTTCTTCAGAGACTGTTTGGGACGCGAATCCGCTGCCGCCATCGCAGCCGCCGTTGCCTTGGAGACGTCGTCGCTCAGAGAGACAAAGTCCTCCAGGGTCGGGGGGTTGATGATGAGGACGGAGCGAGGCTTTGCGATGGGAGGGGACGGGTGAGGGCTGCTGGGCGTGGTCTGTCGAGAGAGGCGGGGCTTCGGGACGGGAGGAGGACGAGCTTCCTCCGACTCCTCCGACTGCTTCTCGGATGGAGCTTCTGGTTCTGGTTCTGATTCTGGTTCTGGTTCTGGTTCTGGTGCTGGTTGTGGTTCTGGTTGATCCTCTCTGACTTCTTTGAGCGAGTGCTGGTCCTGTTTGTCAGGACTGAATGAGTCCGTATGAGGAGGAGACGAAGGAGCGCAGTCCAACGTGTGCTCGTACTCCTCGTCCGATGGAGACAGCGTGAACTCGTCGCTCGAGTGCCCGTTCTCCTCTTTGTGGATTTCTTTGCTGCCCTGGAAAAATGAAAAAAAAAGCACTTAAAATGATATTATACACATTGAGAATATTTTTTTCATAGACTTCGAGAATGGTCATAGTTTTACGAGAAAAGTCATAATATTACAAGAATAAAGTCATAATTGTGATGACTTTTTCTCGTAATACAACTTTTTTTCTTGTGAAATTAGCCTATGACTTTATTCATGAAATATGACAGTTTTCTTGTAAAATTATGACTTTCTTCTCATTATGACTTTTTTCTTGTAATATGACTTTTTCTGGTAAAATTGGGACATTATTCTCGTAAAATTAGCCTATGAGCCTTAGCCATTTCTCGTGAAATTGTGACTTTTTTCTTGTAATATGACTTTTTCTCGTAAAATTATGACTTTTTTCTCATAAAATTTGCCTATGACTTCTTATTTGTAAGATTATGACTTTCTTCTCAATATGACTTTTTCCTGTACAATTATGACTTTATTCTCGTAAAATTTGTGTATAACTTTTCGATGCATGACTATACATGTATAATAATACCTGTATAATAATAATAATGAATAAAATTCATTATTATTATTATACATCATGCAACAGAAGATTATGACCTTTATTTCGGAATATGACTTTTTTTTCTTGTGAAATCAGCCTATGACTTTTTTCATGAAATATTATGTCTTTTTCTTGTGAAATTATGACTTCCTTCTCATAATGACTTTTTTTTCGTAGAATTTACTTTATTCTCATAAAATTGGGACATTATTCTCGTAAAATTAGCCTATGACTTTTTTCTTGAAATACTATGACTTTCTTCTCATAATATGACTTTTTTCTTGTGAAAATTTTTCTTCTCATAATGACTTTTTTCTTGTAATGACTTTTTTCTAGTGAAACTGTGACTTTCTTCATGTAATATGACTTTTTCTCGTACAATTATGACTTTATTCTCATAAAATTAGCCTATGACATTTCTTGAAATATGACTTTTTTCTTCTAAAAATTATGACTTTCTTCTCAAAACGACTTTTTCTCATGATTTTTTTCTTGTGAAATTGTGACTTTTTTCTCATAATATGACTTTTTCTCGTAAAATTATGACATTATTCTTGTACAATTATGACTTTATTCTTGTGAAATTGTGACTTTTTTCTTGTAATATGATTTTTTCTCGTAAAATTATACTCAAAGTCTGTGAAAAATGTTTTTCTCAACGTGGCCCTAATACTCCGTCGATGAACTGTTGAATCTGAACTCATGTTTTTACACAACCATCTGATCCTCAAACTAGAAGCTGCGACCGTGCTGCTGCTGCTGCTGCATCATGCAAGAGAAGATTGTATAACACGGAGAGGAACACAACGAGGCCTCGCCACGGAGCCGAGGAGTCTGCAGCAGCAGGAAGCAGCAGAGTGTTTTACATCTGCTCTGCTCAGTGACCCACCTTACGAGACGACTCAGCCCCGTTCCCCAGCTCCAGCTCCTCCGAGTGCAGCTCGCAGAAGAATCTCCCTGGGGGGACGTGACAGATGAAAACAATAAGAAGCAGTCGAGAAAAATCAGAAACTAGTGAATAAGAAGACGAAGAGGATGATGAAACCCTGCTGTTTTCTTAAATGATTAATCTGCTCTCAGCCTGGATGGGAACTCCTCTAGAAAAAAAAAGGGTCTCAGTGCCAAATTATTAATTTCAAATAAAAACCCGGTGCTTCATGAGCTGCAGCGACCGACGTCTCATCTCTGCTCTGACTCAACACCTGCTCCCACAGGTGAAACAGCTGTCGGTGCTTCATACTCAGCGGCGGCTACGTTAGCAGATTAAAGATTAAAGATTAAAATACATTTGAGTCTCCTCATTATGTCATGAGTCCACACTTTAACCCCTTAAATACCTGTTTTAGTCCCTCTTCTTTGTAGAGAAAAACACAAAAATTTGATTTTTTCCCATCCCATACATGCAAATTTGAAATTTTTGGGGGGCATCAATATTGATTTTGATCAATTTAAATTTTCTGTGCAAGTTTTTTGTAAATAAAAAAAAATGCTCTTTTAAACATATGCAAAATAAATATTATGTATAAATATATTTTTTCATTTTTTTTAAAATGAATGTCATTATTAACTTCCGTCCTCACCATACATAACAAAAAATCATGAGTTTTCTAAAATTTTAACCCCTTAAATACCAGTTTTAGTGATTAAAGTCCCTCTTTTTTGTAGAGAAAAACACAAAAAGTTAATTTTTTTCCATCCCATATTTAAATTTGAATTTTTTGCGGAGGGTATGAGAATTAGCAAGAATTTTTAGATATATTTTTAAAGGTACTGTCTGTCTATTTATCTATTGATTCTGTCTATTTATTGTTGTGTTGTTGAGCTAACCGGTGCTCTGGTCGAAGGTGTATCCTCCCAGTCGGAGCGTGATGCCGCAGCGGTGGCAGCTGAAGCAGCTGCGGTGGAAGAACTTCCCCTCGGCGCTGATGCGCTCCAGCACGTAGACCCGCCGAGCGCAGAAGTAACACTCCTCGCTGTGCGTCATCGACCCACCAGAACCAGGACCAGGTTCTGGTTCAGGTTCAGCCTCAGGTTCAGGTTGAGGACTGAGCGCCGGTGAAGCAGGAGGAGCTGCCGTCTGGAGGGAAAAAGGTCACGAGGCGGAAAATTCACACAACGACAACAACGACAACGATGATAAATAACTCATTGAGTGCCAACCACGTAATTTCTCGTTTTTCGTTCCCATCCGTTGAGTGCCAAAAATGTAACGGCCAAAGCAGACCGGCACCACCGACCCGTACCACAGAAGGACCGCGACCGACCTGCTGTGGCCGAGAGACCCTCACGTTCCGCGGCGAGAGGCTGTGACACGGCACGGTGCGTCTGTGTTATACCCCTTTCCCACTGGTCAAAAAACCTGTTTAAACCCGCTAACCATCGGCTTTTGGTGGCAGTGGGAAAGGCGCACCGAGCCGCGTCGTCAAACGACTCGGCAAGCGACGCGGGTTAAAATCGCCTTTAATCGGCTCGGCTCTGCTCGGCTTGCAGTGGGAACGCCAGACCCGCGTCAACCCGCTAGTTTACGTGATGACACTGAACGTTACGTGACGCTACGTCATCGCGCCGGTCGCGTCTCATATCACGTACCAAAACAAAGCTCCGCTCCGCTCTGCTCTCACTCGAGACTGGGATCAAAACATCAAACACTGACCAAAAACGATAGAAAAGAAGAAAAGAAAAGAAGCGACCGTCTGTTTAACTGACGTGTTGCCGCGGACGTCCGTCATCCGGCCGCAGCAGACTCTCTGTCCTCCGCGGTCCTGGTGCTGCAGGTCAGCCTGCCAAAGAGTCTGCCTCGGCGGACGGACACTCCGCGGCGGGCGGCTGTGGCATGGCTGTGTGTGTCTCTTGCACCGCGGATGAGAGCGGGGCGACTGGTTTATGCTCTGTCTGATCCCTCAGCGGGGGGTCAGACTCGGCTCATTTTGGTCAATGGGAAAGGGGCCAAATGCCGATTGTTAGCGGGTCGACCCGCGTTTAAAAAACCCGCGTCGACCCGCTAATTTTAGGGGGAAAACGGCTTAGTTGTTGTTTAGTGGCGCCCCCCCCGCCCCCGATGGTGGTTTTGTGAATAGAACAACAATTGTTGTATATATTTATCTTACACGAGCCCTTTGATCCATAAATGCGAGTGTCAGAAGAGCGACAGGCACAAACAGATCACCTTTCATAAAAGACGCTCTATCTCCTTTTCTAGAAAAAAAGACCGTGAAATTTTGGTGAAACCCAGCCATGTTTAGCTTGACTTTTCTCAGGAACAGAGGCACGTAGAAACAAACGGTTTGTGGCCATTTGAAGCAGAAAGTTTCACCTTTCAAATGAGCCACAGTATGTGTTGGTGGCAATAATATAGAATACACTGTGGCTCTGCAAAAATCGTCAAAAATGGTCTAAATTGTCGGTACACTTGACTAAAACTTTGGAAAGGAGCGTGGCACTCAATGAGTTAACATGAAGATGATGAAGTCAAGAGCTCCACTCACACTGTCCTCATCTCCCATCCTCGTCTCTCGTTCTCTCGCTCGTTTCTCTGCTGCCAATTTCTCCTGCAGAGAGAGAGAGAAAGAAAAAAACAAAAACGAATCAGGAAACTTCTGAATTATCATGTGACCTGATTATGTTGAAAATGTGGAGGACAAACAAACTCGATTAGACCCAGAAACTCCTCTGACTAACAAAACAAACACATGACTCAGTGTGTTTATGGAGAAACAACGTCTCAGTCTCAGTCTCTTATCAGTTCTCGGTGCTTTTGTGTGTCAAGTCGACAACAGTGGACGTTGCTCTATGACGTTATTATTGAACCGTACGCTGTTGTGTTGTGATGTGTTGTGTTGTGTACCTACTGTACCTTGCGTCTTTGCAGAGAGTTGTGCTTCAGCTTGTTCAGGAAGAAGACGGCCGCCTGCGTCTGGGACAGAGTCAGAGTCTTGGACGTCGGCAGGAAGCCTGCAGGCTCTGGTGGCCGGCGGAGAAAATGTCACACACACACACACACACACACAGAAACACAGAGAGAGAAACACACACACACACCAGATTCAGGTTATCTCGTCACCATCATCACAGTAAACCTGGAGTCGGCCTGCTCTCAGCTTCACACGCAGCTGCTTCTAATATTCTGCCTGTAACTTTTTTATTTTATTATTATTATGTCCCATCAGTATTCATGTTGGAGCCTCACACACACACACGCACACACACACACACACACACACAAATACATTAATCATCCCTCTATTCAGCAGCGTCAGGCTCAATCTAACTTGTCAATCCTCGTCTAAACTCTCAGACCAGCAGCACCACTCTTCCTCTTCCTCCTCCTCCTCCTCCTGCTGGTTGAGTGGCGTCTCCCCCTTTCTGCTCCGTATCCTCGGACTGACTGATGTGCAGCAGCAGCAGCAGCAGCACGCACACACACCGACACACACACACACACACACACCGACAGCGTTTATACACATCACATCACACCCACTCCAGCAGCTCAGCTCACCTCAGCTCGTTGATACACGCTGCTGCTGCTGCTGCTGCTGCTGCTGCACAAACTCACATCACTGCACATGAATTAATAGATAAATAAATAAATATACCTGCGCCGCAAGCGGTTTAGAGAGAATCCGTGTGTGTGTGTGTGTGTGTGCAGCAGCAGCAGCATGGGTGGATCGGTCCCATCAGACTGTGCTCAGCACCGAGCCGTTAGCTGCTCTGCTGCTGCTGCTGCTGCTGCTGCTGCTGGAGGATCGCTGCTGCAGCTCCACCAGGCGACAGACAGAAGCTCCAGCTCAGAGCAGCAGCAGCACTGAGCCTCTTCAGCCAGATGCATTCTGGGTGAGCATGCTCTTAAAGAGGCAGCGCTGATTTTTTTTTTTTTTTTTTTTTTTTACTCCTCACCTCTCAACACCCAACACACCTGACCCTTCTAAAGGTGATGTGAAGCTGTGAACGCTGTGCCGTGTCTAAGCAGCTGAGTTATTATGTAAGATCGATGGAGATAAATAAATAACTTTAAAGTGACTTAATTGATGAGACTGTTAGAGCTGGGCTAGGCAGGATTTGTTTTAAAAAAAACTAAATATTAAAGGACACGTCCACTCAAATTCAACCTGGGGCTCTAGTTTCTAATATTTTAGATCCAACAGAATGAATCTGCAGGTTTTCTTTATACTGTCTCCTGTTCTGCAGTAGTTCTGTCTGTATTGAAGCCCCGAAATGCAAAATTGTCCCGAAAAAAATCAAATAAGTCTATATTTCAAGCTTGTTTGTAGTGGAAGCTCCTCTTTCCGTTTCGTCAAATTTGACGAACCGGGAAGAGGAGCTTCGAGAAGCTTCCGCTACAAAACAAACTTGAAATATGGACTTATTAAAAGATTTTCGGGACAATTTTGCATTTCGGGGCTTCAATACAATACGGACATTACATACGAGCAGCATGGAGGTATTTGGATGTTTTTTGGTGTGTCTTTTTGTTACGAAGACAGTTGGTATCCATTTGCAACCGTTATATTGACATGCACTGCTACGCCGAGACCCCCTGTAACTCAGAGAAGCCACGGAGGACTCTGAAACTTCTCCCAGCCCTTAGTCCACATGAGGGGGAGGAGATAATGAGTGAAATTTCAATTTTGGGTGAACTATCCCTTGAACCATGTAGGGGCCAGTCAGACTGTCTCTTACCTTTGGGCGGAGCAGTGAAGGCTTTCTGCACCTGTGTGAGGTACAGCACCATGGACAGTTTGTCTATCTGGCCGCTGTTGGCGAGGTCGGCGGCGGCCATGACGGGTGGGATGCCCAGCTCCCTCTGCAGCACGCTGAAGGCCAGCTGGTTGTTGTGGACCGGGCTGGACTCGTCCAGAGAGGACACGTCGCTGTGGAGGAAACACACACACAGCTTCACTTTCTATCGCAAACATCTGCACATTCACCACGCTATGAGATAATAACACAACGTTACCACACAGAGTTGTTTTAGAGGGAAATACAAGCAAAACCACTGATGCGCGTTGCCTTCAGGGACAGTTTTTCATCAACAGTCTCTGTATTTCCCTCTAAAACAACTCTTCCAGTTTGATCCCTTTCTATATTCTGAAGGTTTTTACAGAGGGGATTGTTGATATACAGTATCATTCACAGCCTGATTTATACAACATTTTATTCTTAAAAACATGGAGAAATTAGACTCTAATATGCCAACAAAATAAAACAAGAATTTTGAAAGTAGCTTTATCCATTGTTCAGATTTCGGTTCTGGAAATATATGGAAATTAGCACATATTTAATTAGATAGTGCCTCATTTACATATTTAAACAGATGTTTTTTGTATTACAAGTTTTGTCAAATTGTATGTGATAAACTTGGGAAGTTTCATGGTGATATCTGTTAGTTTAAATGTTGACCCTATTCACCTGTAGTGTCTCAGCTTTACTTTCTATCTCGTACATCCCCTTTCTATTATTCTGATCCCATCGAACCGCATCTTTACGTCTTATCTGGTTCCTCCTGGTCTCGGTCTGTCGCTCGTATTTCCTGTGTGACGGCGCCTTTTTTTCTGTGGAGTTCCTATTTTTTTTTTTTTTTTTAGTTCCTGTTTTTTGTTTATTTACTAATTCTCCGTCTTTACCCAGATTCAAATCGAGACTAAAAAATGCTCTGATCACAAAACATTGTTGCATATGATACTGACTTTTTGTAAAACCTTGTAATCTGTTTTGTTTTTTGGTTTGTTTGTTCCTATTATTATTATCATGTGTCTGTATGTATGTAGTATATATAGCCTATATATTTTCTCTTTTTTTATTTATTTAAAATTATAATTTTTTCTCTTTTATTTAATTCTATTTTGTATTATTTTGTTTATAATGCTATTCAAGATATATTAATGTTTCTTTTGCTTTGTTATTTGTGCAATTGCTTTTATAGGTGAGGTTTAAATATAAGCCCATAGTGGGTTTCTACCTCACCTGCACACCTGTCTTTTTTCAATTTAATGTTTGAAATGCAAATGAACATAAACATAAACTAAAAAGGAACACGTGGCATTTACATGTTTCTGTATTGCGTGTAATGTGCTTCAGATGGATGTGGTTCTTATTGATTTGAGCCTCATTAGTGATGCACACTGGCCTGCTGTGCTCTTCAGCCTGATTATATGGACGTTAATGTGGCTCAGAAATTAATGCAGAGACGTTATGTGACTGTATGATGATTATGTTGTCGTTGTGTGATGTGTTCGGTGGAAGAAGGAGAATAAAAACAACTAGAACATCTGTATGAAGCTTTGTTTGTTCATTCACTCGTTTTGTTCCACTCTATTCCCACGCACTGACGAGATGTTGATCTTTATTGTTATTTGATCCCGGATCAATTCGACGGCCTGAAGCTGCTGTTACTGTCCTGACTGACTGAGGCTTTTATTCATCTCAGACTCTGAGAACAAGGAGAAACAGTGAAGTTTCCCAAAGCTCCTGCATCTCTTTAACACATTTATGCTAATTTACATGATTTAATTGTGATAACTAGTGTAATAACTTGTAATATTGCTGAGCCTCTGGTTACTGTTTGTTTAACTACAGGGTAAAAATGAGTAAAATGCAAATATGTAATGTAATGTATGCATCTTTCTTTCCTTCTTTCTTTCTTTCCAAGAACTGGGTCAAATTAGCATCACTACGTAATTATGCAGCATCCCGTCTCATTAGTGGATGTTTGTTTGTCTGATCGATCTCCCACTCACATGAGCTGCGGTCTGAAGTGGTGGATCAGAGCGCACAGGGCCAGACCCGACCGCCACGACTGGGTGAAGTCCTTCACGTTGACGTGGTCGTAACCTGCCGTGTGTTTCTGGCACCAACGCAGCAGCTCGTCACAGCCGCCGACCGAGTCTGAGACAACACACACACAAAAACACACACACACACACACACACACACACACACACACAAAGACAAACACAAACAGATCATCAGACAGTTTGACTCCAGTTTGACTCAGTTCCCTTTGAGCATCTTTAATTCTGTCTCATCTGGGAAAAAAAGCATGCAGTTTTCTTCCTGTTAAAGGGATAGTTCAACATTTTGGCAAATTGGCCCATTGCCATAATCCCTATAGTCATAGCAGTAGGTTCGTTACCTTTAATTGTCGGTGCAAGCTATTTTTAGAACGGCGTAGCAGAGCCGTGAGCTGCTCAGAGCTACGCTACGGAGGCTCATGGGATTTCTTGGTTTTCCTCATCAAACTCATCAAATACACAATCCAACAACTCCACAACGCTCTGGTGGACAAGTTGTGAGCTGCACATTCACCACGCTATGAGATAATAACACAACGTTACCACACAGAGTTGTTGTAGAGGGAAATTCATGCAAAACCGCTGATGCACATTGCCTTCAGGGACAGTTTTTCATCAACAGTCTCTGTATTTCCCTCTAAAACAACTCTGTGTGGTAACGTTGTGTTATTATCTCATAGCGTGGTGAATGTGCAGCTCACAACTTGTCCACGACAGCGTTTTGGAGTTTTGGGATTTTGTATTTGATGAGTTTGATGAGGGAAACCAAGAAATTCCTTTAGCCTCCATAGCGTAGCTCTGAGCAGCTCACGGCTCTGCTCCACCGTTCTAAAAATAGCTTGCACTGACAATTAAAGGTAACGAACCTACTGCTATGACTATAGGGATTATGGCAATGGGCCAATTTGCCAAAATGTTGAACTATCCCTTTAATGGCAAATTTGACCTTGCTGGTCGCACACGGTTTGTTGTTTGGGAATATTTTAAACTGTTCACAGGGAATAACAGGTAACTCTGTCAGATACACTATAGCCATGTTTACTTGGACACAAATAACCGGAATAAAATAGGAATAAATGCCGATCTATGGAGCTAAAATGGGGTCAAATGTTTTGTAAAATTTGAAACTGAAATTTCAAATTTTGATCTTGAATTTTGAAAGTATTTTTCAAAACTCAAGATCAATATCAACGTATTCAAAATAAAAATAAATGTACAAAAGGTTTTTTTCAGTTTAAATATAATTATGATCAACTCTGGTAATTCTTTTGAATGAATCATTTATTTTCATTTTTTGCTTTCATATGTTTTGATATTTGGGAATTTTTTCAGATTCAGATCTTTCTTTTTCAGATAAAACATGCCACTGAAAGAAATAGGATTCCAAATTGAGTTGATCATAATTATATTTAACCTAAAAAAACATTCCACCAATTCCCGACCGTCACTGACAACTAAAGCCTCGACTGGTAACTAAGTATGAGGGCCGTTGTAGTGAGCTAGCTCGATGCTAACTTCGGCTAGCGGTAGCGGTTAGCATCCTCACATCCCCTCCACCGCTCCTTTCAGTTTTTTTTGGGCCAGAGTAGCCTAAAAAGACTTACAAGAACTCTTTTATCCCCACTGCAATGCAAATTTTAAACGAAAAGAAATAGCCTACCTGTTTTTAGGGCAAGATCTAGGCCTACTTGCTGTTGCAGCTTTTATGTGAGCGTCAATGTGAATTTTATAGCTTTTATGTGAGATTTTTTTGTGAGTTTTTACATTGGTGTTTGTATGTCTAACTGTTCGGAGCCTAACTGATGACAATTTTCTGTTCTTGTGACAGACAATAAAGTTTTGAATTTGAATTTGAATTTGAACAAAACTCCAGACTCTACCTTTAAAGACACTAAATCAACCAAGAGACACAGACAGACAGACACACTCAGGACCAACTGACCTTGACGCATGTGAACAAACTTGTCCTTCAGTCTCTTGCTCAGTGTGCGGGACTTATCCACATCATACAGGTGCTGCACCTACAGCAGATAGAGGGACAGGTAGATGAGTCATCACATATCAGAGATGATTTAAAGGACAATTCCGGGCAAATTCAACTGGGGGCTGCATGTATGTTCCTAACATTTTAGGTCTAACAGAAGGAATCTGAAGGTTTTCAGTTTAATGTCTCCTGTTTTGCGGTAGTTGTGTCTGTCCCCGCATCGCCACGGCAGCAATGAATGGGAGCGGATTGAAGTTCTGCTGCTTAGGCTGTTTCCATCCCTCAAAGCCACAGACAGCTTCAGACGGAGACTCAAACATGCAGCCAGAAGTTTATTTACTTCAACAAGCCGACATGTTTGTAAAACTAGATCTAATTCAAAGTCTCGCAGAGTCGAGACCCAAGTTGACGCTCGGTGTGTTCAGGTGCAGTGGGAAGCTCCCGTTTGTGTCATAAACACAGGAATATCAACTCTTGACTTGCTTGAAGTAAATAAACTTCTGGGTGCATGTTTGAGTCTCCATCTGACGCTGTCTGTGGCTTTGAGGGATGGAAACAGCCTAAGCAGCAGAACTTCAATCCGCTCCCATTCATCGTTGCCGTGGCGACGCGGGGACAGACACAACTACCGCAAAACAGGAGACATTAAACTGAAAACCTTCAGATTCCTTCTGTTAGACCTAAAATGTTAGGAACATACAGCCCCGAGTTGAATTTGCCCGGAATTGTCCTTTAACGACATGAACCGAACTATTATCAGCTTTTCTCTCCATCTAAACCACTGATGCAGCTAAGAAACTCAAATCTGTTTTGTTGTGTTGGTTTAACTCTAATTTGTGTCTGTGATCGACCTTCATGATGATTAAAAACGTCTCAGGTTTTAAAATCTGTGTTGGGTAAATAAATAAAGGAGGAGGAGGAGGAGGAGGAGGAGGAGGAGGAGGAGGAGGAGGAGGAGGAGGAGTGTTCCTGACCTGGTGGCTCTGGATGGACATGAGGTTCACTCTCTGGTACCGTGTTTTGGGGTTGATGCTGTAAGCTGCGTAGTTTTTACTGGTGCTTTCTGGCGTGGTCTGAGACAGGAGCTGGTAAACGCTCTCCCTGTGGGTTAGAGGAGAAACCAGAGCAGAGAGACCGATCGTTAAAGGGATAGTTCACCCAAAATTCAAATTTCATTACTCATTATCTCCTCCCCCTCATGTGGACTAAGGGCTGGGAGAAGTTTCAGAGTCCTCCGTGGCTTCTCTGAGTTACAGGGGGTCTCGGCGTAGCACTGCATGTCCATATGACGGTTGCAAATGGATACCAACTGTCTTCGTAACAAAAAGACACACCAAAAAACATCCAAATACCTCCATGCTGCGGAGCTTCCGCTGCAAACAAGCTTGAAATATAGACTTATTTAATTTTTTTTTTTTCGCATTTCGGGGCTTCAATACAAGGCGGACATTACATACTACTTATTTCAAGTGAAAGTTTGTTTGAAACAAGTGAAAATGATCTAAAAACAAGTTCATTTTTAGGTGATGAGTCTTATTTTAAGTGGAACGAGATTAGTTTTGACTAGAAATGAGACATTTTGACAAGAAACAAGACAAATATTCTTGGAAAGATTTTGAGTTTTTGCAGTGCAGCCCTTAGTCCACATGAGGGTGAGTAGATAATGAGTGAAATTTCAATTTTGAGTGAACTATCCCTTTAAACACAGAAACACAGAGATGCACAACAAGAAACTGACAGGAATAGAAAGAGTGTGATGGTGATGGTGGGTGAGTTTAGTTTAGAGTTGACTCAGCAGTTTGGGTTTAACACTGAATGAACAGCAGGTTTCCTATAACAAGTAAAGACTTCCAGTAAAGTCGTGTCGAGTTCATATCAAACGCTCAGAATCTGCAGGTTTTTCTCAGGAAACTCATGTTTTTTTTTATTCTTATCACATGAAGGCATGATGCTGAAATAATCTGAACATCTATGAAATCAAAACAAACTTCTGATGATGATGATGATGATGATGATATAAATTGTGTCTGGAGGAGATCCATTTGGTTAAATGCCTAAAATCCTTATGAACTGAAATCAAATATTGTACGAAGTCAAAGAGTGGTTTTAAAATTCACAGTGTTTCTATAACTTCCTTTGACTGTGACATAGGTTTTCAGTATTAAGGCTGTTTTCACACATACTGCTGCAAAAAATGACACATCGTTTCAGTTTTTTTTTAAGCTCGTATGGCTCACGCTCAAATGCCACATAACTGACAGAGCGTCAAGTTTCCACGATGACTGACCAGATAAAGAGGCGAGGTACGTCATGTTTATATTACATAGTAAAAATGAAACTGAGAAGTAACGCTAAATTTTGAATCTGAACTCTCCAGGTGTGGTGTCTCCTCCTCTGTGTCTCTAACCCTCCTCTCCTCCATGTGCATCTGTTTCCAACAACGAAGCATACCTGTCAAGTATCCCGTTTTGGCCGGGAAAGTTTCGTATTTTACCCTTCTTTCCCGCCGTCCTCCCGTATTAGTATTTTCCCGTAAATCTCCCATATTTTAACCCGCGTTATTAAAGCAGATATCAGCTTCACGGCCGTTTCGGCTAATGCTGCGTTCAAGGCAGGCTTTTGAAACCGTAAGTTACAGCTTCAAGTCACAACTACGACTTGGTAGCGTTCCAGGTAACCCGTAGCTCGTGTTTTTACCATCCTGTTGTCTGTGAAAGTTCCCTATAACGGCCACTCGTAACTTCCGACCCGTGAACTCGTACCAGATCGAACTGGTATGACTTCACAGGAAGGAAAAACACAAAGTACGAGTTTCTTTGAACGCACCATGAGTTAGCAGCCCCCGCCCTTGTCAGGCATCAATTGGTCCTCGTGCTACGTCACCACATTCACGCGCATCCCTTGGCTGCACACACAGCCCTTCATGCCGTTCTCTCTCCTCATTGGATAACACTTGTATCCCACAAGGAAAATTTTCTCCTCGGGTTACAGCAGAGCAGAGTGACGGAGTGACTCGTGTTTAGGCTGAAATACTTCATGTAAGTGATTGCTGACGGAAAATAGGACTATTTAGGACTTATATTAACAAAAACATTCCACTGATATCTGCTTTAAAAAATAATAATAATCTTGATGACCGTGCTCGTCATGTAGGATCTCAACTCTCTGATTGGTGTGCGAGCAGTGCACACAGCCCAAAGCCTACTAACTAGACCATCATCACCATGGCGCTGACTGCTCATCAAGCTTGTAACGGGCCGACCCGCGGTTGTTGAAAAAAAAAAAAAAAGACTCTAGATATTTTCTGCGCAAACCATACAGTCTATGGCGCGAACCAGCGCGTCCACACCGGTCGAGTTGTGCCGTCCATGCTCACTTAACCCAAAAGAACAGCCCCAGTCCAGAGAGCGAGAGAGAAATCCCTGGACATGCCTGCTCCAACTATTCATGCATCATCATCATGGGAAATTCATGCAAAACCGCTGATGCGCGTTGCCTTCAGGGACAGTTTTTCATCAAACAGTCTCTGTATTTTCCTCTAAAACAACTCTGTGTGGTAACGTTGTGTTATTATCTCATAGTGTGGTGAATGTGCAGGTCACAACTTGTCCACCAGAGCGTTGTGGAGTTGTTGGATTGTGTATTTGATGAGTTTAATGAGGGAAACCAAGAAATCCCATAATGAGCCTCCGTAGCGTAGCTCTGAGTAGCTCACGGCTCTGCTCCACCGTTCTAAAAATAGCTTGCACCGACAATTAAAGGTAACGAACCTACTGCTATGACTATAGGGATTATTATGGCAATGGGCCAATTTGCCAAAATGTTGAACTATCTATTAAAGTCAGGTGATCTGTGACTGTTTTGGTGTGTTTTCTCATGTTATTTCTCATCATAGTGCAGCAGGTGTGTGTGTGTGTGTGTGTGTGTGTGTATGTGTGTGTGTGTTTGTGTGTGTGTGTGTGATAGCGTCTCACCGCTCAGCCAGGACCTTGAGGTGGGGGACGCCCATGCCCCAGCTCCTCACCATCCACGCCGTGTCGAACGCAGCCAGAAACCCACGGGCGATGCCGGTTCCCAGAGGCCAGAACGGCTGCAGAGAGAGACACAGAAGGACGAGTTCACTACAGCTGCTGTAGCTCGTTGTTGTAGATAATCTCACAGTTAAGTGGAGCGGATGCATTTCATACACAGAGCGATTATCACACTAGGACGCACCGCGTTTATTAAAACATAAAGAGAAACTGGAACAGCTGCAAACTGAGAAACAGCAGCTGAGCTCCTGCAGAGTCTGAACAGTCTGATGCTTTCAATGTTAACAAGTTAATACTCTAATGCTAACTAACGTGGAGCTCAGTGTCTTTATAATATATCATTTTAATGATTTTAATCAATCTAATTTTACTGTCTTATTTATTTCTCTTCCTATAAAATGTGTTTTTGATTTTAATATATTTCTCTGTCTCTGTAAAGCACTTTGATTTGCCTGGTGTATGAATTGTCCTATACAAATAAATTTACCTTGCCTTGCCCTAGTTCACTGTGTTTGCACACTAACATTTCCTAATTAGCACGGTATAATTACATGTAGCAGGCACAGGTATTTATGTGTATGTTGAATATATTGAGTATGTACATTAATTTATACCTAAATGAGAAATATAATCAATATAATTAGTTATTACATACATAGTAAAAACCTATTACATAATGATATAGTAACATATTGTCACATATTCGAATAAAGAATAAACTAAAGCATCAGAAGTTCACACACTGCAAAAACTCAAAATCTTACCAAGAATATTTGTCTTATTTCTAGTCAAAATGTCATTTCTAGTCAAAACAAATCTCATTATACTTAAAATAAGTTAATAATAATAAAAATGAGCTTGTTTTTAGACACTTTTTACTTCTTTCAAGCACATTTTCACTTATTTCTAGTGAAAATTTGTTTGAAACAAATGAAAATGATCTAAAAACAAGTTAATTATTAGGTTATGAGTTTCATTTTAAGTGGAGAGAGATTAGTTTTGACTAGAAATTAGACATTTTAACAAGAAAAAGGACAAATATTCTTGGAAATACGGATGGAAAGTAGCTACTAATAGCTAAATCCGGTACAAGGCATCTCTTCTCATTTCGAGACTAATGTTATTTTGTACATTGTCCCTGATACAAATAAACGTATTAAACTAAATTAAACTAAATGAAAGATTTTGTGTTTTGGAAGTGTATTTTAGACTGAAGGAAGTCATTATGGTTCATGAAGGGAAACAACAATGAAAACAACCTTCACGTTTGCACCATGTGGATCTGAGAACCATGAAACCACAGCGGTTTCACTCACATCATCTGGTTTAAGCTGATTTATTTATTTCACTGGGTGGATGTAATAACTTTAGTTTCTGACGAGTTTTCTACTTTCACTTCCTCTGGAGACCGTGAATATCTGTGCTCACAGATGTTGAGATATTTCGGTCTCTGCTCTGGACTCGAGTCGTTACCTATAACTTCCTGTGACATATAGGTTTTCAGTATTAAGGCTGTTTTCACACATTCTGCTGCAAAAATGACACATCGTTTCAGTTTTTAACTCGTATGGCTCGCGCTCAAATGCCACATAACTGACAGAGCGTCAAGTTTCCACGATGACTGACCAGATAAAGAGACGTGGTGTGTCATGTTTATATTACATAGTAAAAATGAAACTGAGAAGTAACGCTAAATTTTTAATCTGAACTGTTTCCAACGAAGCCGGTGAGAAATCAATCCATGGAGCGGTGGATAAGGTTATTTATCATCTACCATGTTACCATGTGTATATCTGTGTAGTCTTTATCTGTCATAAACAACCCTACTGTACACTGCAAAAACTCAAAATCTTTCCAAGAATATTTGTCTAATTTATTGTCAAAATGTCTAATTTCTAGTCAAAACTAATCTCTTTCCACTTTAAATAAGACTCATCACCTAAAAATTAACTTGTTTTTAGATAATTTTCATTTGTTCCATACAAATTTTCACTTGAAATAAGTAGAAAAATCTGCCAGTGAAATCAAAGTTTTTTGTGCTTGTAATAAGAAAGAAAAACTTGCTCCACCATCAGATTTTTCTACTTATTTCAAGTGAAAATCTGCTTGAAAGAAGTAAAAAAGTATCTTAAAACAAGGTACTTTTTATGTATAACTATGTATGTATATGTATAAATATACTTATTTTAGGTATAATCAGATTTGTTTTGACTAGAAATAAGACAAATATTCTTGGTAAGATTTAGAGTTTTTGCAGTGTATAGTCATAGCAGTAGGTCTGTTACCTTTAACTGTCGGTGCAAGCTGTTTTTAGAACGGCGGAGCAGAGCCATGAGCTGCTCAGAGCTACGCTACGGAGGCTCATTACGGGATTTCTTGGTTTCCCTCATCAAACTCATCAAATACACAATCCAACAACTCCACAACGCTCTGGTGGACAAGTTGTGACCTGCACATTCACCACGCTATGAGATAATAACACAACGTTACCACACAGAGTTGTTTTAGAGGGAAATTCATGCAAAACCGCTGATGCACGTTGCCTTCAGGGACAGTTTTTCAGCAGCAGTCTCTGTATTTCCCTCTAAAACAACTCTGTCTGGTAACGTTGTGTTATTATCTCATAGCGTGGTGAATGTGCAGCTCGCAACTTGTCCACCAGAGCACTGCAAAAACTCAAAATCTTTCCAGGAATATTTGTCTTATTTCTTATCAAAATGTCTAATTTCTAGTCAAAACTAATCTCTTTTCACTTAAAATAAGATTCATCACCTAA
Organism: Trachurus trachurus; assembly: GCF_905171665.1. Classification (NCBI taxonomy): domain Eukaryota; kingdom Metazoa; phylum Chordata; class Actinopteri; order Carangiformes; family Carangidae; genus Trachurus; species Trachurus trachurus. Next base: position 32,428,691 of record NC_139901.1, on the reverse strand, counting down.
AAATTTACTTGTTTTTTGATCATTTTCACTTGTTTCAAACAAATTTTCACTTGAAATAAGTAGAAAAATCTGCCAGTGAAAGCAAGTTTTTTTGTGCTTGTAATAAGAAAGAAAAACTTGCTCCACTATCAGATTTTCAGGGACAGTTTTTCATCAAGCAGTCTCTGTATTTCCCTCCCTCCGTCCTATCCCTAAGGTCGTTACCTCCACCAGACAGTCCCCCACCAGCGCCATCAGCAGCTTCTTGCCCCTCCGCTCCCGGACCAGCGAGGCGTTCTCGGCGCGGTGCATGCAGGTGAAGTCGAACATGGCCACGTCCGGCCGGCCGCCGGGGCTCAGGACGAACTGCAGGTCGGGAAGTTTCCGTCCCGTGGAGAAGTCGGCGGCGTCGTGGGCGTAGCTCCGCAGAGCCTCGGGGTCCACGTTGGCCGGGGCCAGCAGCTCGTCGGCGTCGGCGTGGTCCTGCAGAGACACGAGAAGCAACGAGTCATGATCAGGGCTGCATGCAGCTAACGATTATTTTCATTGTCGATTAATCGGTTGATTACTTAAGGGATAGTTTTAACATTTTGGCAAATTGGCCCATTGCCGTAATCCCTGTAGTCATAGCAGTAAGGTTTCGTTACCTTTAATTGACGGTGCAAGCTATTTTTAGAACGGCAAGTTGTGACCTGCACATTCACCGCGGAGTTGTTTTTGAGGTAAATTTAATTATGCAAAACCGCTGATGCACGTTCCCATCGGAGCAGTTTTCGGCAAGCAGTATTTTGAATTTACCTCAAACAACTCTGTGAATGTGCAGGTCACAACTTGTCCACCAGAGCGTTGTGGAGTTGTTGGATTGTGTATTTGATGAGTTTGATGAGGGAAACCAAGAAATCCCATAATGAGCCTCCGTAGCGTAGCTCTGAGCAGCTCACGGCTCTGCTCCGCCGTTCTAAAAACAGCTTGCACCAACAATTAAAGGTAACGAAACCTACTGCTATGACTATAGGGATTATGGCAATGGGCCAATTTGCCAAAATGTTTAACTATCCCTTTAAATGATTAATCGATTAGTTGTTTGGTCAATAAAATGATAAAAAATGTTGCAAAACATCAATCAGTGTTTCCCAAACCACAAGACAACGTCCTCAAATGTCTTGTTTTGTCCACAGACCAAAATTTTAAAGATTAATTTAATAATCGATTATTGTTCGATTAATCAATTAGTTGTTGCAGCTCTAGTCATGATGCCTTCACTGACAAGTCTTAGTCTGTCTTTACACTACAGGCTTCGATGCCCAATCTCTGATTTGTTGCCTTTATCTGATTTTCTTTGACTGTCTATTTCCATGTTCTATCAGAAGGAGAAGTGACCCATATGTGATATCTGCATTTACACCTGCTCTGCTTGTGTGAAACAACCAGCTGAAGAGGAAATAAACTTGTGAACTTTTCTAAAGGCAGGACATTTATTATGTCACGTTATATTGGACATGTCTAAAATGAAAAATATAACACACTACATATTTAGCCATCTGATCCAATCGGTCTGTTTAAAGGTAGAGTCTGGAGTTTTGTTCGTTGCAGTTTATAAACAAAACATTGAAACTCAGCCCCTCCTCTCGGGCTAAACTGTGTAGCCTCCTGCTCCTGACAGCAGCCGTTGTCATGACGACAAAGGAAAGGAAACACAGTCCGAGTGAAGCGCTGGAGCCGTGGGCCGACAGCCCATAACCGTCACCAACACCGGGAGCCTCCGGTGTTATGTTGTTATGTTGTTGTGGTGAACTGGGAAGACAGTGTTAACAGCGGATGCTAACCGCTACCGCTAGCCGGAGTTAGCATCGAGCTAGCTCACTACAACGGTCCTCATACTTGTTACCAGTCAAGGCTTTAGTTGTCTGTGACGGTGGGGAATCGGTCCGCAGCTCCAGCGCTTCACTCAGACTGTATTTCTTTTTCTTTGTTGTCCTGATGCTGCTGCTGAGAGAGAGAGACGTGCTAGCTGCTAGCACTCGTTAGCATCAGAGACAGCTAGCGCGGCTAGCAGCCCTGAGCCTCCTACTCTGCTGCACGTAGCTTCACCTGAGCTCCGTCATCGGCTGGAGAGAAAACACTGACTCTCTCGCTCTCCACCCAGAAACGTCCACGTGCAAAACAAAACAGAGCAAAGGACCAAAATACAGACAGGGGGACCACACAGGACTAGAAGCCCAAAGGTGATGATTAAGATGGATTTCATTTGTTTAACCCTCCTTCTGGGTCAAATTGACCAATTGACAAATCTGTTCCCTTCCTCCATCCTTCCTTCTTTCTTTCCTTTCTCCCTTCCTTCTTTCCACAATCCTTTTCCCCTTGCTTCTTTCCTTCCTTCCTTTCATCCTTACTTCTTCTTCCTTCCTCTTCTGATCCAGTTGACCTGGTCTGTTTCCTCCCTCCATCTTTCCTTCCCTTTTCCCTTCCTTCTTTCCACAATCCTTTTTGCCTCCCTCCCTTCCTTCCCTTCGTCCTTCCTTCTTCCTTCTTTTTTGACCCAATCTGTTCCCTCCCTCCATCTATCTTTCCTTCCTTTTTCCCTTCCTTCTTTCCTCCCATCGTTCCCTTTGTCCTTCCTTCCTTCCTTCCTTCCTTCCTTCCTTCCTTCCTTCCTTCCTTCCTTCCTTCCTTCCTTCCTTCCTTCCTTCTTTCCCTTCGTCCTTCCTTCCTTCCTTCCTAACTTCCTTCCTTTCGTCCTTCCTTCCTTGACCCAGGAGGACAGCAGGAGGGGTAAGGCTAACGTTTTGGGCACAAAACTCCAGACCCAACCTTTAAACTGCAGAGTGACACATTGGTGGAAATCAGACTTGTATCTGGTTTATTTCCACATATAACGGGGGCCTGAATCTGATTGAATGCGTTTTTTCCCCGTTTACATGTTAACGTTACAGATCCGATCTGTGCCATGTGTTGGTTTACACCATGTGGTGTAAAGACGCCTTATACTCGATGTGCTGCAGATGACTGACAGCTCATCTCTGCTGCTGCACAGTCGTCTCATCCGTCCGTCCAGTTTCTCTCTTTGTCTTCTTCTTCCTCCTCTTCTTTGTCTTCTCTGGCCAAGAACGCTGCTGCCAACAGGATTCACACTCTGCTGCTGCTGCCGGGTGATGTTAATGTAACGGACGAGCTGCTCTCACCTGTTTAATGACGCCCTTCTTCAGCAGGCTCTTCTTCTTGGCAGTCATGACGAAGTAGTGGGTGTCGTCTTTATAGTAGACGATGTTCTCCAGATCGATACCTGGAATCCACACAGAGAGAGAAACAGAGACGAGTGGGAGCCGTCAGTCAGTGTGATATGCAGCTTCATCTCTGGCCTGTTTTGTTTTAAAGGGATAGTTCACCCAAAATTGAAATTTCACTCATTATCTCCTCCCCCTCATGTGGACTAAGGGCTGGGAGAAGTTTCAGAGTCCTCCGTGGCTTCTCTGAGTTACAGGGGGTCTCGGCGTAGCAGTGCATGTCCATATAACGGTTGCAAATGGATACCAACTGTCTTCGTAACAAAAAGACACACCAAAAAACATCCAAATACCTCCATGCTGCTCGTATGTAATGTCCTTCTTGTATTGAAGCCCCGAAATGAGAAATTGTTCAGAAAAAAATTAAATAAGTCTATATTTCAAGCTGGGAACAGGTCTGAGATATTGCCGGCAATGCGAACCAGACTCCTACTCCGGTCGTACAGGGACCGTACAGCCCTGAGCAGAGGGCCTCCGACCCCATACTCCCGTGTTGGACTCCGGCAGGGCTGCCCTTTGTCACCGGTTCTGTTCATTATTTTTATGGACAGAATTTCTAGGTGCAGCCGGGGGCCGGAGGGGGTACGGTTCGGGAGCCACTTGATTTCATCTCTGCTTTTTGCAGATGATGTGGTCTTGTTGGCTCCCTCGAGCCAGGACCTTCAGCATGCACTGGGACGGTTTGCAGCCGAGTGTGAAGCAGCTGGGATGAGAATCAGCACCTCTAAGTCCGAGGCCATGGTTCTCGACCGGAAAAAGGTGGCTTGCACCCTCCAGGTCGGGGGAGAGTTCCTGCCTCAGGTGGAGGAGTTTAAGTATCTTGGGGTCTTGTTCACGAGTGAGGGGAGAACGGAGTGCGAGATCGACAGGCGGATCGGTGCGGCGGCCGCAGTAATGCGGTCATTGTATCGGTCCGTCGTGGTGAAGAAGGAGCTGAGCCGAAAGGCAAAGCTCTCGATTTACCGGTCGATCTACGTTCCCACCCTCACCTACGGTCATGAACTCTGGGTCATGACCGAAAGAACGGGATCCCGGATACAAGCGGCCGAAATGAGTTTCCTCCGCAGGGTGGCGGGGCGCTCCCTTAGAGAGAGGGTGAGGAGCTCTGTCACCCGGGAGGAGCTCGGAGTAGAGCCGCTGCTCCTCCACATCGAGAGGAGTCAGCTGAGGTGGCTCGGGCACCTGTATAGGATGCCCCCTGGACGCCTCCCTCGTGAGGTGTTCCGGGCATGTCCCACCGGGAGGAGGCCCCGAGGAAGACCCAGGACACGCTGGAGTGACTATGTCACTCGGCTGGCCTGGGAACGCCTTGGGGTCCCCCCGGAAGAGCTGGAGGAAGTGTCCGGGGAGAGGGAAGTCTGGGGATCCCTGCTCCGACTGCTGCCCCCGCGACCCGACTCCGGATAATGCGGCGGACAATAGATGGATGGATGGATGGATGGATGGATGGATGGATGGATGGATGGATGGATGGATGGATGGATGGATGGATGAATTTCTAGCTTGTTTTGTAGCGGAAGCTTCTCAAAGCTCCTCTGCCCGGTTCGTCAAATTTGGACGAACTGGGAAGAGGAGCTTGAAATATAGACTTATTTAATTTTTTTCAGGACAATTTTGCATTTCTGGGCTTCAATACCAGACAGACATTACATAGGAGCAGCATGGAGGTATTTGGATGTTTTTTGGTGTGTCTTTTTGTTACGAAGACAGTTGGTATCCATTTGCAACCGTTATAAGGACATGCACTGCTACGCCGAGACCCCCTGTAACTCAGAGAAGCCACGGAGGACTCTGAAACTTCTCCCAGCCCTTAGTCCACATGAGGGGGAGGAGATAATGAGTGAAACTTCAATTTTGGGTGAACTATCCCTTTAACGTTTCCTCTGGTTTTCAGATGCAGAAGTAGATAAGGAGTGAAAAGGAAGAGACAGGTATTGACACTTTGTGATTAGAGTTTTAAAAGCAGATTGTTGTTCCTGTGAAATCTGATCAAATCAGGGTGGATTTTTAACCAGTTTGTTGCTGTTTGTTCCTCCTCCTCTCACCCCCAGAAGTCTGATTTAAAGATGTGCAGCATGTCACCATCATCATCATCATAACCTTTATTTAAACTCAGAGATATATTGAGGAGGAGTAACCTCATTTACAATATATAGCCGAGATGAAACGCAAAACATACACTGCAAAAACTCAAAATCTTACCAAGAATATTTGTCTTATTTCTAGTCAAAATGTAATTTCTAGTCAAAACAAATCAAATTATACTCAAAATAAGACTCGTCACATAAAAAGTAGCTTGTTTTTAGACACTTTTTTACTTCTTTCAAGCAGATTTTCACTTGAAATAAGTAGAAAAATCTGATAGTGGAGCAAGTTTTTCTTTCTTATTACAAGCACAAAAAACTTGCTTTCACTGGCAGATTTTTCTACTTATTTCAAGTGAAAATGATCTAAAAACAAGTTATTTTAAGTGGAAAGAGATTAGTTTTGACTAAAAATTTGAAATTTTGACAAGAAATAAGACAAATATTCTTGGAATGATTTTGAGTTTTTGCAGTGTATTAGGACAGAACACAAAACATTTGAAACATACAATAAGCATACCAGAATACCGGTAAGTTAAAGGTGACAAGGATAAATTAAAACATAAGTGCAGTTAAAAGGAGTGGATGAGAGAGGGAGGAAGGGAGGGTCATCATCAGTGGATGTATCACAGGAAATGAAGTGTGGATTACGACACAGACGAGCAGCAACGCCGGGGTTTTCTGTCATGCTTCATGTACAACTCCAAAGTTCAGTTGTGTTTACTGACTGAGAGGAAAATAAAACACACTTTGTACATCTACCTACAACTGTGTGGTTTTTTTTTTTTGCTTTGCGTGACTCAACTCCATAATTCATGTTCTCCACTCCAGTGCATCTGAAGCAACCGAGTTCCTCTTGCTTCATGTTTTACACAGCAAACTGAGAGTGAAACACAGTGAACAGCTGCAGCACTAAAATAAAAACCAACTCCAGCTGGTGGAAACTCCATGGTTGTGTCCGAAATCCCTCCCTCATTCCCTCCTCCCTACTCACTATATAGTGAATTCAATATAGTGACTATATAGTGGACTCACTGGTCAAATAAAAAAACCCTTTCGGACACTACTCCACCGCACAGTTAATGACGTATTACGTCGCGTAATTAAAACGTTCCGACCGCGATCGTAACGGCCGGTGTAGGTACCATGGATACAACCATGGTAACGGCCGGTGTAGAGGAGTAAAGCAATATATTAAGCGGTAATATATATATATATATTTAAGCATCAAAGATGTTCAATCAAACCCACATAGTTTGAAACAACATTCAAAACACAGACAGCCAGTGTCACAACTAAGCATAAAGTCCGCTAGCTTAATGCTAACGTTAATGTAAAACACCAAAGACGGGCTAACAGATATTAGCCTCGCTATCCAGAGTCTGTGGTCAGTTTATAACACTTGCTAGGAAATTTGCTCTGACATTTATTGTGGGAGTCTGTGGAAGCCGCGACCGGACAACTCTGGCAGCTGGACACATTTATTGAGGCTGCTGCACTACTTCATTTATTTGGTAGCTACACCGGTCACTACTTGCATTTATTTGGTAGCTACACCGGTCACTACTGCATTTATTTGGTAGCTACACCGGTCACTACTGCATTTATTTGGTAGCTACACCGGTCACTACTGCATTTATTTGGTAGCTACACCGGTCACTACTGCATTTATTTGGTAGCTACACCGGTCACTACTGCATTTATTTGGTAGCTACACCGGTCACTACTTGCTTTTATTTGGTAGCTACACCGGTCGCTACTGCATTTATTTGGTAGCTACACCGGTCGCTACTGCATTTATTTGGTAGCTACACCGGTCACTACTGCATTTATTTGATAGCTACACCGGTCACTACTTGCATTTATTTGGTAGCCACACCGGTCACTACTTGCATTTATTTGGTAGCTACACCGGTCGTTCTGGGCCCGTGTGTTAACGGCGTTGATTCGTGACGCAATGCATGATGGGATATCTTGCACCGGTTAGTGACCATCGGATGTTCACTACATTTCACGGTGAATTGTGGGATAGATTCAGTGCACTATATAGTGAACATTAATAATCACTAAACATTCGGACACCACTACAACATGGCCTGGTCACTATATAGTGAGTAGGGGGGGATTTAGGACACAGCCCACGACTCCGTCTCGTGCTTCCTACCGGTCTCCGTGAGCAGGTCCTGGAAGAACTTCTGGTTGTAGATCCGAGCGACGCCGCTGATCTCGGCCACCTGCGCCTCCTCGGCCGTGTTCCTGTTGACGAAGTTGGCCGTGATGCCGATGGCCAGTTTCCCTCTCAGCTCCTTGTGCTTGAAGCCTGAGAGTTTGGGAAAGAAAGAAGCAACAACAAGAAAAGAAAAAGAGGAAACGATGCTCACGCTCACTCGTGTATTGAACAAGAGGATGTGTATGTAACGTGTGTGTGTAACTCCAGCTGATTTGTGCCGTGTCGTCCTATTGCAACAGTGGAGTGTTTATGTGTGTGTGCGTGTTGTTTTTGGCGGCCTGTTTTAATTTTAATTTTAGTCTAGTCTTTGTGCCAAACTGTCATTTTAGTTTTTATTAGTTTTAGTCACGTTCACACTGCAAAAACTCAAAATCTTTCCAAGAATATTTGTCTCATTTCTAGTCAAAACGAATCTCTTTCCACTTAAAATTAGACTCATCACCTAAAAATTTACTTGTTTTTAGACAGTTTTCACTTGTTTCAAACTAATTTTCAATTGAAATAAGTAGAAAAATCTGCCAGTCAAAGAAAGATTTTTGTGCTTGTAATAAGAAAGAAAAACTTGCTCCACTATCAGATTTTTCTACTTATTTCAAATGAAAATATGCTTGAAAGAAGTAAAAAGTGTCTAAAAACAAGCTACTTTTTAATGTGATGAGTCTTATTTTAAGTGGAAAGAGATAAATAAGACAAATATTATTGGTAAGATTTTGAGTTTTTGCAGTGCATGCTCCTTTTTGTTTAGTCAAGTTTTAGTCGACTAAAACTCTGAGCATTTTAGTCTTATTTTATCTTAGTCAACCCATGACTATTTTCGTCTAGTTTGAGTCAACGAAAACTGATGACATTTTAGTCAGTGATTTTAATCTATATATTTATTTTTATAAATATATAGTTCTTATAGACTCAAGAATACATCCATTACAGACATGGAGGATGGGGAAGTGACGTCGCTGCCTGCAAAAATAATAGAATAATAGCGCGACTAAACATTATAACGTTGTTTCGTCTCGTCTTGTTTTGGTCAACATGATGAAGAGACATTTTAGCAGAGTTTTTGTTTTGTAAACCACATTTAGTCTCATTTTTATTCGTCAACAATATCGCATTATAGATTTTATTATAGTTATCGTCACATTCGTCTCGTCTCGTTTTCGTCGTCGTGATAAAGGTTCGTTGACGATGATATTTCGTCATAATTTTCGTTGACGAAAGCAACACTAGTGTGTGTGTGTGTGTGTGTGTGTGTGTGTGTGTGTGTGTGTGTGTGTGTGTGTGTGTGTGTCTCACCATCGGGGACGAACCTGCCGCCTCCGGCCGAGATGAAGACGTCGAACTGGAAGGAGGCGGCGGGATGAGACTCAGGCAGCAGCTTGGCCGTCCAACCTGTCAGAGACACAGCAGACCATAATGATGAAGTTTCACTGCTACTTACTGCTGCTGAATTATCGATTTTGGGTGAAGTATCCCTTTAAAAGAAATAAAAAGATTAAGTACCGTTTTCTCCCGAGGGCTCGATCAGACCCTGGTACTCCACTCCGGTGTGAACCTCGACCCCGAGGATGAGACACACTTTCAATAAAACCAGCTGCAGCTGACGGATGCCTGAAACACACACACACACGTATATGTCAGAGAAAGTGTGTGTGAGATAACGAACCAAACACAACCTAATCAAAGGCTAATTGCCCAGTTCACTTTAGGGGACAAAATTCTGAAACAAACACCAGAAATACACAAATATTTGTTCTGAGACTGAATAACGTTACTTTCTTTGTAAATGTATGTTCAAATTAGGGCCATTGGCTTGAATTTTTATAAAAATTTTAGTGAAATTTCTGGAAAAAAGTGGTAACATTTCTCAAACAGAATGTTTAAAAATTTCTAGAAAAAAAATTGTAAAATTTCTCAATTTTTTTTTTTTTTATGTAAACAAACAAACAAAAAACTGCTGATATTTATCATAAAAAGTTTTTTTTTAAATTCTAGAAACAACAACAACAACAAAAAAGTAACAATTCTAGAAAAAAGGGGTACATTTTTTTTTTTTTTTTATTCTACAAAAAAAGTGATACAATTTCAAGAGAAAAGTTGTAAAATTTCGAGAAAAAGTCTTTCACACCACACACTAACACATCCCTCTCAGGTTATTTCTCACGTCCATTAACGGATTCGCTGCGTCTGAGATTTTAACTTTCAGTCGCCACAGTGCGGCGCCGAAGTCGTCAGGTCACAAGATTTAATCTGTGGGAATTAAATGATGACCCAGCAGTTTCTAAACCTAATCTCAAAACGTATTTATTTAGGATGACGCTTAATGCTTCACAGAGACCAGTGACCAGGGATGCATGGTAACTATCGGTATCTATATTTAAAATTTCTCAAAAAAGTGATACAATTCCTCAAAAATGTTTAAAAATGTCAAAAGAGTGGTAAAATTTCTCTAAAAAAAGTTTTAAAAATTCTTGAAAAAAAAACGGTACAAGGGATGCGCGGTAACTATCGGTATCTATATCTAAAATTTCTCAAAAAAAAAAAGTTTTAAAAATGTAAAAAAAAACAAAAAAACTAGTGTTATTTATCAAAAAAAAGAAAAATGTAAATGTAAAAAAAAAAAGAATGAAAAACTGGTGATATTTATCAAAAAAAAGTTTTAAAAAAATTCTAGAAAAGGAAAAAAAAATAAAAAGGAAAAATAATAGAAAAAAGTCATACAATTTCTCAAAAATGTTTTGTCTAAATATGCACTGTCGCTCTTCACAGATGAAGTTTCTAACGGAAAAATAAAGTTCTTTGAATTGAACTGAATTGAGTTGTCAGAAAGCTTCAGCTGACAATAAAATAAAAACAGAAGTTGCAGTGAACACCATCAGCGCTGAGTCACTCACTGATGTGGTCCAGGGCGCCGGTGCAGAACTTCCCGTAGAACTTCTTGGCCGCGAGGCCGCGCAGGTCGTAGATGGTGTAGGGCCACAGGTGGAGCACGTTGTTCCTGCTGAACGACTCTCTCTTCTCCAGCAGCACCACCTGAGCCCCCAGCAGCGACAGCTCGATGGCCGTCCGCAGCCCGCACGGCCCCGCCCCCAACACCAGACACTGGGGGGAGGGAAGGGGGGGTTTGTGGATTAATTTATATTAATTAATTAATTAATTAATTAATAAATAAGTGAAAATGATCTAAAAACAAGTACATTTTTAGGTGATGAGTCTTATTTTAAGTGGAAAGAGATTTGTTTTGACAAGAAATGACATTTTGACAAGAAATAAGACAAATATTCTTGGAAAGATTTTGAGTTTTTGCAGTGCATGGAAATAGCAAGAATGAGGTCAAAATATCTAAGGACCCTACTATACATTAAAGTGCATTTTTAAAGCTGCCAATAAAGGCATTCAATGGCTGTGTCCGAAATCACCCCCTACTCACTATATAGTGCACTATATAGTGACCACGCCATTTTGTAGTGGTGTCCGAATGTTTAGTGATTATTAATGTTCACTATATAGTGCACTGAATCTATCCCACAATTCACCGCGAAATGTAGTGAGCATCCGATGGTCACTAACCGGAGCAAGATATCCCATCATGCATTGCGGTCACGGATCGACGCCGTTAAGCTCCGTCGGTCCAGCGTTACGTCGGTCCGGCGAACAACGTCGCCCCGGGGGTACGTCGCTGCTCACACAGGTACAGCTTCACTTACATGAAACGTCGGCGTAAACTTCTATGGTTAACACACCGGTCCAGAACGACCGGTGTAGCTACCAAATAAATGCAGTAGTGCAGCAGCCTCAATAAATGTGTCCGGCTGCCAGAGTTGTCCAGTCGCAGCTTCCACAGACTCCCACAACAAACGTCGGAGCAAATTTCCTAACAAGCTTTATAAACTGACCACAGACTCTGGATAGCGAGGCTAATATCTGTTAGCCCGTCTATGGTGTTTTACATTAACGTTAGCATTAAGCTAGCGGACGTCATGCTTAGTTGTGACACTGGCTGTGTGTGTTTTGAATGTTGTTTCAAACTATGTGGGTTTGATTGAACATCTTTGATGCTTAAATATATATATATATATATATATTACCGCTTAATATATTGCTTTACTCCTCTACACCGGCCGTTACCATGGTTGTATCCATGGTACCTGCACCGGCCGTTATCATCACGGTCGGAACGTTTTAATTACGCGACGTAATACGTCATTAACTGTGCGGCGGAGTAGTGTCCGAAAGTGTTTTTTTAATTGGCCAGTGAGTCCACTATATAGTCACTATATTGAATTCACTATATAGTGAGTAGGGAGGAGGGAATGAGGGAGGGATTTCGGACACAACCTTGGTTTGTTTAAATAACATCACATTGCAAAAATTCAAATATCTTACCAAGAATATTTGCCTTATTTTTATAGTCAAAACAAATCTCATTTTACTTAAAGGGACAACGAGGAGTTTCTATTCGGTTATAAAAAAGTCTCACGTTAATGTGGATGAATCTCCGCTACCCACACTTGTTAATGGGCCCATTTTCGATAAATATATGGTTCTGTCTCTATCGTTATTTTGTTATTATTAGTGGTGGCGGAGATGCTGGTCGAGCCGACCAGCGTTTTTTACTTTCGGTTTCGCAACGAGTCATGAGAATAACGCAGCTGAATCGCCGTTTATGGTCGAAACTACGACGGTATGTGAACCTCTTTGAACCTCTGACTTTAATTCTTGATGAATGAAAACATGAGTCCGTCTTGCGCCGGTCAAAATAATTTTACGGTGCGCGCGGAGGCTCATAAATGTAGTGTGAAAACGCTTCGCTTTTCCAAAACTCCTCGTTGTCCCTTTAAAATAAGAAACATCACATTAAAAAGTAGCTTGTTTCTAGACACTTTTTACTTCTTTCAAGCAGATTTTCACTTGAAATAAGTAGAAAAATCTGATAGTGGAGTTTTTCTTCCTTATTACAAGCACAAAAAAACCTGCTTTCACTGGCAGATTTTTCTACTTATTTCAAGTGAAAATTATCTAAAAACAAGTTAATTTTTAGGTGATGAGTCTTATTTTAAGTGGAAAGAGATTAGTTTTGACTAGAAATGAGACATTTTGACAAAAAATAAGACAAATATTCTTGGAAAGATTTTGAGTTTTTGCAAGTGCATGGAAATTACAAGAATGAGGTCAAAATATCTAAGGACCCTACTATACATTAAACTTAGTGCAGTATTAAAGCCGGTACCTTGGTTTTGCTGCAGGCCTTGCCCTGCTGGTAGTCGGGGTGCGACGCTCTCTTGTCCAGCTTGGTCCACAGAGCTTTGGCCTTCCAGTAGTTCAGCCGCTCCTTCAGCTTGGAGTAGAAGCTCCTGAAGTCTCTGGGGTCGACGTCCAGCTCCCTGCAGAGCTCCGCAAACTGCTGCCGCACGTCCTTGCAGCTCTGCGCCTGGAGGAAGCGGTCGAAGGCGGCGTGGGACGGGTTAACGCCGCCGCCGGCGTCCTGGCTCGCCATGGTTTTAGGTTCCTGTGGCGGCTGAGTGGAGCTGTGGAAGAGGAGAAGGAGGAGGAGGAGGAGGAGGAGGAAGAGAAGGTCACATCGTGGTGTTACAGTAAACACTTCCTCTATGGAAACCTGTTTTTAGATCATTTTCACTTGTTTCAAACAAATATTCACTTGAAATAATTTGTGCTCGTAATAAGGAAGAAAAACTTGCTCCACTATCAGATTTTTCTACTTATTTCAAGTGAAAATATGTTTATATTTATGTTTATGTTTATTAAAGACTCCCATTAGCTGCTAGGCTTTCCAGCAGCTACTCTCCCTTGGGTCTTGATCACCCCATATTATAAATTAATACAATACATATTTTCATTTTCATATTTACATTGACATACATATTATACACTTGCTCAAAAGACAGCTCTAAAAACAACAACAAAGAAAGGCACAATAGTCAGCATTACACTGCAAAAACTCAAATATCTTACCAAGAATATTTGTCTCATTTCTATTCAAAACAAATCTCATTATTCTTAAAATAAGACTCATCACCTAAAAATGTACTTGTTTTTAGATAATTTCCACTTGTTTCAAACAAATATTCACTTGAAATAAGTAGAAAAATCTGATATTTCTTCCTCATTACAAGCACAAAAAACTTCCTTTCACTGGCAGATTTTTCTACTTATTTCAAGTGAAAATTAGTTTGAAACAAGTGAAAATTAGTTTGAAACAAGTGAAAATGATCTAAAAACAAGTTCATTTTTAGGTGATGAGCCTCATTTTAAGTGGAAAGAGTTTAGTTTTGACTAGAAATGAGACATTTTGGAAAGATTTTGAGTTTTTGCAGTGTATATAGACAGACAACCATTCACACTCTCATTTACACCTATGGGCAATTTAAAAATTAACTTGTTTTTAGATAATTTCACTTGTTTCAAACAAATTTTCACTTGAAATAAGTAGAAAAATCTGCCAGTGAAAGGACGTTTTTTGTGCTTGTAATAAGAAAGAAAAACTTGCTCCACTATCACTATATTTTCTACTTATTTCAAGTGAAAATCTGCTTGAAAGAAGAAAAAAGTGTCTAAAAACAAGCTACTTTTTAATGTAACGTTTCTTATTTTAAGTATAAAGAGATGAGTTTTGACTAGAAATAAGACAAATATTCTTGGTAAGATGTTAGAGTTTTTGCAGTGTACTGTCAGTGCTCTTGTTGGTTTTTTATTTTAGGCGCCTGGGTCCGACCTGCGACCTACTGAGCCCCCGTCGTCCTGCTCTCTAATTATAGTCCAGATGTTTTTAAACAGTCACTTGGTCTCCTGAGTCATCACTAACTTCCTCATTGTGGCTCCTGTGGTTCCTACGGTAACTCGTCTTTTATGACCCTACTTCACAGCGGACGATGTGTCACTCTCACACACTCGGCCTCGGGACGTGTGTGTGTGTGTGTGTGTGTGTGTGTGTGTTTTTCCATATGTTCAGACTCAGAGGACCAAAGTGTTTTGTGTTTCACCTCTAAGAAATAAAAAAAAAACCTGTCAGCTGATGGAAATGATCCGGTATTGATAAATAAATGATAATGAGTTCTTCAGAATTACACTGCAGATTCATTTCCTGTTTACTTGGCAGCTGTAAACACATTAAGAGGAAGTCTTTGTTTAGTAACTTTGTTATTTGAGCTGCTGCAGCTTCATTTTTATTCTCTAAAACGTTGCTTTTGTTCCACTACACTTATTAGCTAGACATCTTGGTTACTCTGCAGATTAGGACTGTGCACATCTGATAGAAATAAGAAAGTAAGAGACAATAGTTTTTACAGACTGCACTGCAAAAACTCAAAATCTTTCCAAGAATATTTGTCTTATTTCTTGTCAAAATGTGTCATTTCTACTCAAAACTAATCTCTTTCCACCTAAAATAAGACTCATCACCTAAAAATTAACTTGTTTTTAGATCATTTTCACTTGTTTCAAACTAATTTTCACTTGAAATAAGTAGAAAAATCTGCCAGTGAAAGGAAGTTTTTTGTGTTTGTAATAAGAAAGAAAAACTTGCTCCACTATCAGATTTTTCTACTTATTTAAAGTGGAAAATTTGCTTGAAAAAAGTAAAAAGTGTCTAAAAACAAGCTGCTTTTTAATGTGATGAGTCTTATTTTATGTATAATGAGATTTATTTTGACTAGAAACAACATTTTGACTAGAAATAAGGCAAATATTCTTGGTGAGATATTGAATTTTTGCAGTGCAGAGTAGGACTGTGCACATCTGATATAAATAAGAAAGTAAGAGACAATAGTTTTTACAGACTGCACTGCAAAAACTCAAAATCTTTCCAAGAATATCTGTCTTATTTCTTGTCAAAATGTCTCATTTCTAGTCAAAACTAACCTCTTTCCACTTAAAATAAGACTCATCACCTAAAAATGTACTTGTTTTTAGATCATTTTCACTTGTTTCAAACTAATTTTCACCTGAAATAAGTAGAAAAATCTGCCAGTAAAAGCAGGTTTTTTGTGCTTGTAATACAGATGTAGCCACCTAGAAGTTCCCCCTGGTCCCTGTCGGGACCTCTGTGGGACCGTGATGGGTCCGTGGCGGGTCCGTGACGGGCTCCCGCTTGGCCCGTGGTGATAATTTAATCCCCCGCGATGACGTAGCGAACGCAGCCACAACTGTTAACGCCCCTCTGCAGCCCGTGTGAAAATCAGCTGCAGTGTGGCCTTTGTCCACGGGGAGGAGCAGTGATTTTGACCCGAGTTAATCTGTCAATCACTTTTCCTCCTCCTTTCTTTTTTCCCTCAGATGAATTGCTATAATTGCCTCCAAAACAGGCGATCTATAAGTAGCTTCAAAGATAAATAAACACCGACAGAGCACAAATAAAAATGTAGGCTATATCACTCGCAGTTTACCTGTCTACAGAATCTGCATTCTAGTAAATGTTTGCCTTGTGGTGGTTTTAATGTTAACACTGAAGCATACGGTGCGCAAATAAACCCTAACCAATAAATAAACAACATGCCAACGTGTCCGTGAATATACACGCATAAGACTGTATGTGTAAAATGAAAGTGTGGTCCTAATAAATAAATACATTTCTAGTGACCACAGCGCGTCACGTCTCAGAACCACGGGCTACATTTGTGTATTTATTAGGGCTGTGCAAGTTGCGTTATGGCAACTCATTAAACTATTAACGCCGACATTTATTTTACTGCGCATTAATGCATGTTGCTCACATGCTTTTATTTTGTAAAAGTCTGTTGCTGGCTGCTGCGGTGTAGGGGTCAGAGTCGCCGGACAGTCGGACACCGTAAACATGCGCTGTGCACCTCTGTAAAATTCTCAATAAAATTTCATGAATGAGTCTGTTTTTTACCCCAGAATACTAATATCCCTCCCCCTGCGCTATGCTGACCTGACGCGTCTAGTGATTGATAGCTCTCTCTCTCTCTCTCTCTCTTTTTTTTTTTTTTTTTTACTTTTAATGATAAAGTCACGTCAAACCAGCCATTCCCATTAGGAGAGCCAAATGCCTGACGCGCGATTCCGCGATGATCTACTGGCACTGACGCACCTGTCTTAATATGGAACTCAACATGAGAGCGAAGGTGCGCTCTGCTCTTATTTCCATCTCACCCCACACTCGACCTGTGTCTTGTGAAGACGTACAGCGCGATGGAGAGAGGGCGAGAGAGAGAGAGAGAGAGATCATACAGTACGCTATACAGCGCGCACTGCACATCAGCTGATCCGCCGGTCCACTTGAAATAAGCAAG
Organism: Trachurus trachurus; assembly: GCF_905171665.1. Taxonomy (NCBI): domain Eukaryota; kingdom Metazoa; phylum Chordata; class Actinopteri; order Carangiformes; family Carangidae; genus Trachurus; species Trachurus trachurus. The sequence goes on along the minus strand of NC_139901.1, from coordinate 32,411,851 downwards.
TTAGTCAGATAATCAGGGCCTTTGCTAGGAATTCTGGGGCCCCTGAAAGAATACTAAAGTGGGCCCCTGCCCCCTGACTTTTCCACTTTTTTTCTTAGACTACATATGTATGATCATTTTTTATTTAGCCTACTTTGTTTTGATGCTAATGCAGCATTACTATGAGTATTAAGCCGTTTTCCCACTAAAATTAGCGGGTCGACGCGGGTTTTTTAAACGCGGGTCGACCCGCTAACAATCGGCATTTGGCCCCTTTCCCATTGACCAAAATGAGCCGAGTCTGACCCCCCGCTGAGGGATCAGACAGACCATAAACCAGTCGCCCCGCTCTCATCCGCGGTGCAAGAGACACACACAGTCATGATGCCACAGCCGCCCGCCGCGGAGTGTCCGTCCGCCGAGGCAGACTCTCTGGCTGGCTGACCTGGAGCACCAGGACCGCGGAGGACAGAGAGTCTGCTGCGGCCGGATGACGGACGTCCGCGGCACAACACGTCAGTTAAACAGACTGTCGCTTCTTTTCTTTTCTTTTTTTCTATCGTTTTGGGTCAGTGTTCTCTGATGTTTTGATCCCAGTCTCGGATGAGAGCAGAGCGGAGCAGAGCTTTGTTTTGGTACGTGATATGAGACGCGACCGGCGCGATGACGTAGCGTCACGTAACGTTCAGTGTCATCACGTAAATTAGCGGGTTGACGCGGGTCTGGCGTTCCCACTGCAAGCCGTTCGGAGCCGAGCCGATTAAAGGCGATTTTAACCCGCGTCGACGCGGGTCGACGCGGCTCGGTGCGCCTTTCCCACTGCCACCAAAAGCCGATTGTTAGCGGGTTTAAACGGGTTTTTTGGCCAGTGGGAAAGGGGTATTAGTCAGGGTCTTATGCAGAATAATTCAGTCATTAGACTAGGTGCAGCAGGTGTCTTCAACTTTGTGAAGTTGTGATATCAAATCGGAATGGGGTTTATAGGGGGATTGACAGTATAGGCTAGTGGTGCCTATAACTAGTAAATTATAGTGAAAAATCAATACATTTAATTAATAAATTTAATCCAGAGGAAGTACAGAGTTAAATGAAATTCCAGCACTGACTCCATATGTTCAGACCATCTGCAATCCTGTTTGACACACTGTGTGTGTGTGTGTGTGTGTGACAGTTGAGGGTCCTGTCACTATGCCTCCTATTGATCATGCGCCCTGGATACTTGGCCAAGGCAGCAGCATGGCAGGGGAATTTCTATGTGGCTCCCACTGTAAGAAAGAAAAACTTGCTCCACTGTCAGATTTTTCTACTTATTTCAAATGAAAATAGACTTGAAAGAAGTAAAAAGTGTCTAAAAACAAGCTACTTTTTTATGTATAACTATGTACTGTATGTATATGTATAAATATACATATTTTAGGTATAATGAGATTTGTTTTGACTAGAAATAAGACAAATATTCTTGGTAAGATTTTGAGTTTTTGCAGTGTGCAGGGCGGATGCGTCGTGTAAATAATCTGTCATTGAACACGAATAAAACCGCGGAGATGATAAACGATCTGAGGGAGAGGAAGGTTACAGCACAGCTCAGCACACACACCCGTTTACTGTACACCTTAGAGGGTGAAAACTTTTTAAATTGCTGCTCTGAGCCTCCATCACCGAGGCCGAAGCTTCTCTAGGGAGCTTCTCTTCGGTGGATGTGAGGGGTCAAAGGTCGGAGGATGTTGTTATGATGCTGTGTGAAGCCCTTTGAGACAAACTGGGCTTTACAGAGAAAACTGCCTTGAAGAAGTTTGATGCATCAGCAGCTTCTACAGAAACACAACTGAAGATGAACTAGAGCCGAAACGCGTACATTCCTTCTACTGCTTTGCAGGGTAATTGACGTTTTTTATGTACAATCTGGTGTACAATTCAGTGTCTCTAAGGATTCCAGTCATGTACCAGAGATATTTGATTGTTTTCTGAGTGTTTGTTGTGGTTGAAAGAATTGCCCCCATGGTGTAACTCCGGTTTGCCTGCACCAATTTGCTCCCCCAACACTGGGTGACCATCAGGAAAACGATTTAGGGGTCAAAAATAGCTGGAATTCTCCTTTAATGGGGGTAATGGATGGCAAACTGGTTCATCAGCTGGTTTAGCTTCCTCAGACACAGTCTTGATACAGTCTTGTCTCGTGAGTCGGGGTGAGATCCTCTGTGATGTAGGGTCAGAGCAGTAATTTAAAGGGATAGTTCAACATTTTTGGCAAATTGTCCCATTGCCATATAACCCCTATAGTCATAGCAGTAGGTTCGTTACCTTTAATTGTCGGTGCAAGCTGTTTTTAGAACGGCGGAGCAGAGCCGTGAGCTGCTCAGAGCTACGCTACGGAGGCTCATTATGGGATTTCTTGGTTTCCCTCATCATCAAACTCATCAAATACACAATCCCACAACTCCACAACGCTCTGGTGGACAAGTTGTGAGCTGCACATTCACCACGCTATGAGATAATAACACAACGCTACCACACAGAGTTGTTTTAGAGGTAAATTCAGAGACTGCTTGATGAAAAACTGTCCCTGAAGGCAACGCGCATCAGTGGTTTTGCATGAATTTACCTCTAAAACAACTCAGCAGCTTCTATAGAAACATAGTGGGAAGCATCATCATCATCATCATCATCATCAGCAGCAGCAGCTCCATCACAGTGTGGCATGGAAACAGGACAGGAAGTCTCCCACTGCAGCATCGGGTCAACACACACACACACACACACACACACACACACACACACACACACACACACACACACACACACACACACACACACACACACACACACACACACACACACACACACACACACACACACACACACACACACACACAAGTTTCAGAGTCCTCCGTGGCTTCTCTGAGTTACAGGGGGTCTCGGCGTAGCAGTGCATGTCCATATAACGGTTGCAAATGGATACCAACTGTCTTCGTAACAAAAAGACACACCAAAAAACATCCAAATACCTCCATGCTGCTCGTATGTAATGTCCGTCTTGTATTGAAGCCCCGAAATGCGAAATTGTTCCGAAAAAAATTAAATTAGTCTATTTTTCAAGCTTGTTTTGTAGCGGAAGCTCCTCTTCCTGGTTCATCAAATTTGGACAAGACAAGACAGGTATTTGGATGTTTTTTGGTGTGTCTTTTTGTTACGAAGACAGTTGGTATCCATTTGCAACCGTTATATGGACATGCACTGCTACGCCGAGACCCCCTGTAACTCAGAGAAGCCACGGAGGACTCTGAGACTTCTCCCAGCCCTTAGTCCACATGAGGGGGAGGAGATAATGAGTGAAATTGAAGTGAATTTTGGGTGAACTATCCCTTTTAAATGTGTACTCATGCTCTTTATCACTCCAACTCAGGTTTTATGATGCTTCTAGTCGTCCAACGTCTCCTTTAATTCATCCTTTATCGATCTTAAGGCATGCATGGTTTTAAACATTGGTGCATATGACAATAAACTGAATCAACTGATCTGCTCATATATACTGTAGGCTATTTCTATTTATTTCTAAGTCTAAAATGATAAATATGGACCAAGTGTCTCATCGTTAGTCAGCATGATTCACGCAGCTTTAACATCTTACAGTATGTGACACATCGGAGTCATGTGGGTTTCCTCCAGCTTCCTCAGAGGTGTGAACCCCCCCTCCCTCACTCACACACACACACAACGCAGCTCTGCATGCATGAACGATTATCTGTCAATCACCTCTAATCAATCAATCACTGATCAGAACAAGAACATCCTGCAGTGTGTGTGTGTGTGTGTTACAGTGTGAGTCATTTACTTAAGGTGGTTCGTTCCAGACCTTTTACAGCTCAGATGTTTGATCTTTTAAATCAACATCGTGTTCAAACAGTAAAAAGCAAAGAAACATAAACCAGGTTTTAACACTTCTCTCCTGCAGCACAGTGTGCAACACAACACACACGCACACACACACACACACACACACACACACACACACACACGGTTCACCGAGTGTGAAGTACTGTACATGTTGTGTTGTCGCTGACATTTCCTGTATAAAAAACCAAACTGTCACACTCATGCATCACTTCCTGGTGACTTCAACCTCACATAAAATAACCCCATATGATGTTTGAAGCTAATTCTGCAGCTTTTACCCTCCACCTAACACACACAAACACACAAGCTGTAATTACAGCAGCGTGTGTGTGCATGTTTTGCTCCTATAGCAAACTAAAACCCTCTTGTTCCATGTGTGTGTTGCTGTTGTACCTGGTGATAATCTCTCACTTCAACACAACAACACAACAGCTCTGTTTGACAAACCTCCATGGAGATCTGACACAACATGAGAGCTACAGACCTAAACCAGGAGAATTAAAATATATAAAATGATTTTAAAGGGGAATTGCTGTTTTTTTTTACAATCTGGACCTTATTTCTAGCATAAAATCCGATCATTTCCTCCCCCAGATAACTTTGGTGTCATTACAAGTGGTTGTGATGAAATGAGCTCCAGCCGAGAGCCGCGTATATCCGTATAATGGAGTCTACAGGGCAGCAGAATGCAGCCTCTAAATAACACATTATCTGCAGAGAAACTCCTTCATTTCACCAATATTTAGTTGTGATAGGCTAGTGCTATTCCCCTCTGAGTCCGGGGTTAGCTGTTATCAACATCCGGGGTCTGTAGGTTGACCTACTGACCTCTCACCTGGATGATGTCATCTCTGAGCGCCGCGCGGCTCATTCTGATAATAATCATTCTGCTTCGTCATTCGGGTCCATTTTTATCTCAACTAGCCGGAGCTTTAGTGAGTCCAGGTTGAGGAGAGGAAGCCTGTGGAAGCTGAACTTCATCCAGCTGCTCATTTTGTTCTGACAAGTCAGAAACACGCAGAAACGAACCGTAGCATTAGCGGTAGCAACAAGCTGCTCAGAGATGACATCATCCAGGTCAGAGGTCAGTAGGTCAACCTACAGACCCCGGATGTTGATAACAGCTAACCCCGGACTCAGAGGGGAATAGCACTAGCCTATCAGAACTAAATATTGGTGAAATGAAGGAGTTTCTCTGCAGATAATGTGTTATTTAGAGGCTGCATTCTGCTGCCCTGTAGACTCCATTATACGGATATACGCGGCTCTCGGCTGGAGCTCATTTCATCACAACCACTTGTAATGACACCAAAGTTATCTGGGTGAGGAAATGATCGTATACTATGCTAGAAATAAGATTGTAAAAAACAGCAATTACCCTTTAAAGGGATAGTTCAACATTTTGGCAAATTGGCCCATTGCCATAATCCCTATAGTCATAGCAGTAGGTTCGTTACCTTTATTTGTCGGTGTAAGCTATTTTTAGAACGGAGGAGCGGAGCGGCAGGCTGTTCAGAGCTACACTATGGAGGCTAATGGAATTTCTTGGTTTCCCTCATCAAACTCATCAAATACAAAATCCCAAAACTCCAAAACGCTTTCGTGGACAAGTTGTGAGCTGCACATTCACCACGCTATGAGATAATAATAGAACGTTACGAGACAGAGTTGTTTTAGAGGTAAATTCATGCAAAACCGCTGATGCGCGTTGCCTTCAGGGACAGTTTTTCAGCAAGCAGACTCTGTATTTACCTCGAAAACGGCTCCGTTTCGTAACGTTCCATTATTATCTCATAGCGTGGTGATTATGCAGGTCACAACTTGTCCACGAAAGCGTTTTGGAGTTTTGGGATTTTGTATTTGATGAGTTTGATGAGAGAAACCAAGAAATTCCATTAGCCTCCATAGTGTAGCTCTGAGCAGCCTGCCGCTCCGCTCCTCCGTTCTAAAAATAGCTTACACCGACAAATAAAGGTAACGAACCTACTGCTATGACTATAGCGATTATGGCAATGGGCCAATTTGCCAAAATGTTGAACTATCCCTTTAAGTTTCCCCCTCCCTGCAGCTCTCTCTCTCTCTCTCTCTCTCTGCCCTTTGGTCTGAGATCATTAATCAAAAAGCTGCATCAAGGTGAAAGTCTAGCGGCCGTAAACGGAGGAGGAACAAATGAAACTAAACCCAGACTGAGTCTGTCAACACTAAAAATAACTGCGACCATCGTCGTCTTTGACACTTTCATCTCATTCTCAAGGAGCTGCTGCATTTATTTTTACTCTGAGCTATTTTCTCTCTGCAAAGATGCAGCAACAGCAGCAGCATCATCATCACATGAAAACAACACACAGAGAAGCACCAACTAAAAACAAAACCTCTCTGTGACTGTGACACAGCTGCTGGATCTGAGGTCAGCTGGGGGAAAGGTAAACACACACACACACACACACACACACACACACACACACAGACACACACACACACACACACACACACACACACACACGTACTGTACAGAGTCACAATTATCATCATCTGACTCGTGTTAAGCAGTTCAGAGGAGGAGGCGAGTTGAAGCAGGAATTCACAGGGCAGGATGAGACAGAGACTGAAGCTGAAGCTGAAGCTGAAGAAATATTTTAAAGGTGAATTGACCTGTTTTTTCTCCTCCTCCTCCTCCTCCTCCTTTGGATCAGAACGGATTGACCCACCTGATTACATGTGTAAGCTCTGCAGAGGCAACAGTCTGGCAACGCAGCGGGTATCAGGATGTTGGATCTACACTGATCTCCGGCCTGGCGGCGGGGTTTGGACACAGAGAGAGAGAGAGAGGAGAGAGGAGAGAGAAAGAGAGAGAGGAGAGAGGGGAGAGAAAGAGAGAGAGGAGAGAGGGGAGAGGGGAGGGGAAAAAGAGGAGGGGAGAGAGAGAGAAAGAGAGAAGGAGGAAAAAAACAGAGAAATACATGGTGTCATTTCCTGGACTTAGATTAAAACAGCCTGAGAGCTCAACAATGATAGGAAACTGGTACATGCAGAAGAAGGTGTGGTACTGTGGGCACCAGCTTTATTAACACACACACACACACACAAACACACAGAGACACACATACACACACACAGACACACACACACACACACACAAACAGACCACACATGCCACACACACACTGTACAGTTTGGGGCAGACAAAGAAAACACACAGAGCTGCACAAATAAAAAGCTCATTCACTCACTGTGTCATTCATGTCTTTTACACTGACAGTGAACTCTACACACACACACACACACACACACACACACACACACCGCTAGCAGCTACACAAACTTTACATCACCGTCTCAACCAGCGACTCACAGACAAATCTTTCCCCGGCGGAACTCACCGGTCGTCGGCCACACTGGCAGCGGTTTCCCCGGTAACTCTCTGGAGCCTATGTGGTGTTTCTATGTGTGTGTCTGTGTGTGTCTATGTGTGTGTGTGATTTCCCTCTTTGTTTACAGGTAACGCGCTGCCCGCCCGGTTCACCTGTGCCCCGCGCGCACAGCAGTCGCCTCTTCACTTCATCCGGAAGTTTCTGCAGCTTTACAGACGGCGCGAGGCGAGCTGCGAGCAGCGCCGCACGTGACCAGGGGGCAGGTAGTTTTTAGGTGACGACGGTGGAGGGAGATAATGATGAGGTGTGGTCGAAACCGTGAGGAATTACATCACATTTATCCATAAAATAATAATAATATTGTTATGAATATCGATATGAAAATTGATATTATTCATATTGGGAAAGGCAAGGCAGGGCAAGGCATCTTTATTTATATAACGCATTTCATACCAAGGCAACTCAATGTGCTTTACATAAAGACAAAACATTAAAAAAAGAAGCATAAGACAGAATAAAAACAAACAAAACACTAAAAGCAAGAGCAAATAAAAGTAAAGTAAAAGAAAATAGATAAAGTTTTAAGTTCTCAGCTATATGCACGTGAAAAGAGAAATGTTTTTAACCTGGATTTAAAAGTGCTCACAGTTGGGGCTGATCTCAGTTCTGCTGGTAGTTTGTTCCACTTGTGTGCAGCATCACAGCTAAATGCTGCTTCACCATGTCTGGTCTATATTATTATTATTATTTGAAGCTTGTCTGACACCACGTGCTTTTATTACTCACCTTTATACTTTCAGTTGTGTTATGTCACAGTTTATGCATGGGTAGCCTAGGGGTGTGTGTATAAGGCAGATGCGCACATGTAAGATATGGCAGTATGGTAGGCTATATGAAGATGTATGGGTGTGTGTGTATATACTATATAAGTATATTGTAATAAATTTTGTTGTTTAAGATGTTTAGAGTAACGTCAAGCTGCCACCACCTTTGTTAACCCGGTCTGGTCCGGTATTAGAGGTCAGAGAGCACCCACCACAGACAGATATGTATAAAAATAGACAATCTTTATTTCCAATTAATTTTTAAGTTAGGGACGTTTGCACCCAGCAGGCCAATGAGGGCAGCTCCAGCAGGTCAGGCAGGTAACTCCACCATCCGGCGACACCAACACTGCACACAAGAGAACACACCCAAAAAGGGACACTGCACACAAATCACTGCACAGCAACTAGCACAGGTATCACACTACACACAATGGGAGCTCAAAATCACACTGGCTCCTTAGGGACCACTACAACATAAAGGGTCAAACCCCACTCTTAACACTAGGGGGAGATAGAGCGCTGCAAGAATAATGAGCTGCCCTTAACGGGGCCGCTGGCACACTGACGTCAGTTAATTAAAAACCTTTCTTTAAGAGGAAAATCATATAACACTCGGACATTAACTGACAAGACTACAAATACGTTTATATGGAAGTCATTAAAATATAGGACTTATCCTGCGTCTGGTGACGAGATCCCCCCGTGGGGTCTAGGCAATGGAACTGGGCTGTGCACCGGAGAACAGGCTGCTCAGCTGGCAGGCGTGGAGTCGTTCAGCGTGGTCGGCGTCACTGATGTGGCTGCTGCATGAGAGCACAGGTAAGGCACGGCTACTCCCCGGTCCCTCGCTACCTAAAGGAGGTTTCTGGCCTCCCCTCTTGATACAGGACTGATCGACACGACGAACTCCCCTACTCAGCTGTCTTCACTGCCGGCAGCACTATAAGCTGCGAACAGCACCCACCCGCCACAGTGCCACTGGCTCTCACAAAGCTCAGGCCGACGGCTCTCACGTCCTCCCGTCTCTTCGTCCCTCTCGCTCTCCCCTCCGCCTGTTTTCTTCCCAGCCGCTGAACCCCGTGAGTCTCCTCCCCTCCTCAGGTGAACTGCATCAGCCCTTGATTGCCTCCCACTGCGGTGAGTTCCTCCGCCCCACACCACTCCCTCACTACACTCCTCCCTCCCCTAATGGAGAAGACTCGTCCTCGAGTCAACATGACAATTCATAGTCTCTTGACCACGCCGGTGCCTTCCTCTCACGGACCGGGCGTCTTCCTTGTGCAGGGTCAGGTTGACAATCCCCCCCCCCTGTTAGGGAGAGTGGTGACTCACATGGCTGTTCCAAAACCACCTCAGTGTCCATGTCTTTACTGTGGTGAACTGGTGCCTGAACATCTCCCGTTCCTCCAGGCGGGCCCCCTTCGCTCATCACTCCAGAAGGCAACCTTTGCGATGGTCCACCAGCTCTTTGCCTGCTTGTCAGATCACCTCCGCCCGGGCTTGATACCCCCTCTGACTGCCTTGGAGGACCAACTCTTATGACATCTTGGGCTGGTGGTGATCCTGGACAAGGGGACAAATAAGGTTTAAGACGGTTAAAATGCATCACTGACTCGCCCCCCCCAGCAACTAATGCCACCCGATACAGCACTTCTGTGACTCTCTCTACTATCTTATAGGGACCTTTAAACCGCCTCTGCAGTTTAGGACACAATCCCCTCCTTCTAGCCTTGTTAAGAACCCACACAAGTTCCCCTTCAGAATAAAACTGAAGACTCGCTCTAAAGTCAAAATTGGTCTTTTGCTGATTTGACGCTTTAGCCTGATGCTTCCTTACTGCCTCTACTACTGTAGACAGTGTCTCCACCAAATGGCCGACATATGCACTGACTGAAGAAAATGCTTCCCCAGCCCCCACATCAAGCATTATGTCCACTGGCAGTACCATCTCCCGCCCAAACAGCACCTTATATGGAGTATAACCTGTACTAGCGTGTACACTGCTGCGATATGCCATCATTACATATGGTAACAAGGTGTCCCAATTGGACTGATTTTCCTCCACAAACAGTGACAGCATACACAACAATGTACGGTTAAATCGCTCAATTAGACCATCCGACTGGGGATGATATGGTGTAGTTCTTGTTTTGTGAATATTCAAAAGTTGACACACTTCCCTGAACAAGGTCGACTCAAAAGACCGCCCCTGGTCAGAATGAATACTACGGGGGGCCCCAAATCTGCACACCCACTCCTCCACTAACACTTTAGCAATAGTATGGGCCTCTTGATTAGGCAGGGGATATGCTTCTGTCCATTTGGAGAAGTAATCCCCGACAACCAAAACATACTTATTCTTGCGAGATGTCTCTGGCAACGGGCCCAAAATGTCAAGTGCCACTCTTTCATATGGTCTTGACACTGTGGATATTTGGAGGGGGGCGCGAGGAGCACGACCCTGAATCTTCCTGGAGGCACAATCAACACACTGTCTACACCACTCTTTCACATCACCAAACCACCCCAACCAGTAAAAGCGATCCTTTACTTTCCCTTGCAATTTCTGTATCCCTAAATGACCACCTGTCGGGGAGTCATGCAACTGAGCTAAAACTTTAGGGACCAGGGCCTGTGGGAGAACAACCTGAACCTGGGATGCTGCATCAGTGTTTGCAGGGGGCGCCCTTACCAAACGTGAATCCCTAATCTGAAGTTGAGGCCACACAGGAGCATACTTCTGCAAGGGCGAGTTCTCAGGAATAACCTTCCCCTGTGTTTTAAGCTCAATCAACTGCTTCAGCTCATCGTCCTCCTGTTGGGCTTTTGCTATTTCGTCACCAACCAATTCCTGACCTGCTGGTGGACTAGCCCCCCCCTCCTGCACAGCACACACACTGGGATCTGAAAGGTGCTGCTCCATAGTGTCACACCGTACTTGGCCAGACCGGGGCAGCTCAGCTTTAAAGGCAGGCAGCCTCGACATGGCATCTGCATTGGCATGTAATTTCCCCGGCCTGTGGACGATTTGGTATTGAAAACTGGCCAACTGTTCCACCCACCTAGCCAGCTGTCCCTCCAGGCCCTGGAAATTATGTAGCCACCTAAGAGAGTTATGATCAGTACGCAATATGAACTCCTTCCCCAATAGGTAGTGCTTGAAATACTTTGTAAATGCTACCATACTTAACAACTCCTTTTTGGTGGTGGCATACTTTCTTTCCTGCTTGGATAGCGCTCTACTGGCATAAGCTACAACATGCTCAACCCCATTCCCCTCCTGTGACAAAACTGCACCAATTCCTGCATCACTAGCATCGGTGTCTAAAATAAAAGGTTTTGCAGGATCTGGATAAGCCAGCACGGGGGCTGACACCAAGTGAGCCTTCAACTGTTCAAAGGCATTCTGGCAAGCTTCAGACCACTTAAAACGCCGGCCCTTCTCTGTTAACTGGTGTAGAGGGCGCGCCATCTCTGCAAACCCCTGTATAAAGCGCCGGTAGTAAGATGCCAGTCCCACAAAACTTCTCACCTCTGTCTGATTTTTAGGTGTGGGCCACTCTTTTACTACCTGAACTTTAGCTGGATCTGCACCCACCCCTTCTGTCGAGATGATATGACCAAGGTACTGCACCTGAGTGGAAAACAAATTACATTTAGATGGCTTCACTTTCAGGTTTGCCTGGCGCAATCTAAGCAACACTTCATCCAAGCGTGACAGATGCTCCATGAATGTGCGGCCGAACACAATAATATCGTCTAGATAGACCAAACAAGTGGTCCACTGCAGGTCAGCCAGAACCACATCCATGAGCCTCTGAAATGTGCTTGGTGCGTTGCAAAGGCCAAAACTGAGCACATTAAACTCGAACAACCCCTGCCGAGTTATAAAGGCAGTTTTATGTTGGTCTTCAGGATCAATCTCGACCTGCCAGTAACCACTGGCAAGGTCAAGAGTTGAAAACCAGCAAGCTTTGTGTAGACTATCTAGGGCATCATCGATTCGGGGGAGGGGGTAGGCGTCCTTTCTGGTAAGATCATTCAACCGGCGATAATCAACGCAAAAACGCAGACCCCCATCCCGTTTCCTCACAAGAACTACCGGGGCAGCCCATGGGCTACAGGAGGGCTGGATGATACCACTCGCCTGCATCTGTTTAATGTGTTCTGCGCATTCTTCCTGTAAATGAAGAGGAACACGACGTGGGTGCAATTTCACAGGCTTGGCATCTCCGGTGTCAATTGTGTGCCTTACAAGGGGGGTCCTCCCTAGATCTGTATCACCTGTACTGAAGACAGAAAGATGTTTACACAACAGATTATGGACAGCTTGTTGGTCTGAATTTCCCAGCCCCTTCTGATTCAGCCCCAACTTCTCAACCAGAGCATCTACAGACCACGAGGGCTCCTGACCCTTCCTCCCATTAACCTCCCCCAAATCATCCCCCACTTCAATATCAGCGTAGAGGGTGCCAACTTTCATGCCCTCCCTCAAAATCAGTTCTTCATCTGTCACATTGATAACACGAATTGGGACAATCCCTTGTTCTACTTGACACACAACTCGGGCAACCAAAACATTACAGTGATCGGACAGTGAGGTTGAGGGTTCGAGCATACCTTCCACACGCTCCCTGAAGGGATTTATGATCATGCCAGGCAGGATAGCCTCGCTCCGCGGTGGCACTGCAGTGTCAGATTTGATAACCACAGTGCGGGGCTTCTCAGGATCTTCTGAAAACAGCAGGGGTAAGGTCTTGCCCATCAAGCGAACAACCCTCCCCTTATAATCAATCACAGCCCCATACTTAGACAGGAAGTCGAAGCCCAACAGAATATCACTAGATGGAACATCAGCGACCAAAAACTCGGCCACTAGGGCTAAGGAATCAAACTGACAAACAGTCTGCCATACCCCAGATATACACATGCCCCCCCCATTAGCAGCAGATACATTCCCAGAATAGTCAGTCAATTTGCACGCCCCCTTTGTAATAGTCATCCATAACTCCCTGGGAATTATGGAGCGGTCAGCACCACTATCCACTAACACTTGAAAATCCACCCCCCCCACTTTAGCGGCTATATGGCTACCCTTACGGTTGCTAGAGGCCAAAGTCCGAGTCACAGCCAAGGGGGCAGGCATTTGGCCTGCTGTGCCCACCCCCTTTAGTTTCCCTGCACATAGGGGCAGTCGCGGCGCATGTGTCGGTCACATCCACACTCCCAACACACCCCAGCCTGCCTACTGACTCTACGCCTAGAGGGGGCACTTGGAACAGCTCCAAGACTGGCATCAAAGTTCCTGGATGGCCTAGAAGGATTAAGAGGGGTTGCTGCACCAGGAGGCTGTTGTAATACCTGCACAGTAGCTTGCATCATTTTTACCTCCTGCCGCAGCCCCTCAACTGCTCCTAATAAAGCCTCAAAACGCTCCTCAGTTTTGTTGGGACCTTCTGTAACCCCCCTTACTTTAGCATCAGGGGCAATGTGTGTTTGTTCCAAAGCTCTAAGAAGCTCCATTTCAGCAGCCAAATGAATTGCAGCCTCCAATGTTTTAGGTTTAGCTGCACGGAGGCTAATACGGAAGTCCCCTACAGTGAAATGGGTAATGAACTGATCTCTGGCTAATAAATCTCGGGTATGGTCATCCACGGAGGGGTATGCTTTAATAACCAGTCTGCGCAAAGCATTACCAAATTCCTGGGCGGTCTCATTAGGCAACCTCCTCCTTTCAGTGAAGGCAACCCTGTTCCAGTCATCACCGTGACAGGGGTCCAAACATCTGGACATAGCTGCTTTCAACAGGACATAATTACTTTTTGCCTCCCCCGAGACCCCATTATACATATCACGAGCATGACCCGACAACAATAAAGACATGAATTTAAGCTTAACAGAGTCATCCCACCCATTTACATTAGCGGCCAACTCAAATTGTTCCACCCAATCAGACCATTCACGGCCCACCCCAGTAAAAACTTGGGGCATAAACACAGGGCGTGGAATTGCACCAGTTGGAACAGACAAGGAGCCCATACTACCAGAAGGATTATTCTGGCTAGCATTTGCTTCTGAAGACCCCTGCTGGGGTGAGATACTCTCTGCCTCTGACATTGTTCTTTAATATATTTAATATTTATATATTTTATCCCACCGCTGCCACCAGTGTAATAAATTTTGTTGTTTAAGATGTTTAGAGTAACGTCAAGCTGCCACCACCTTTGTTAACCCGGTCTGGTCCGGTATTAGAGGTCAGAGAGCACCCACCACAGACAGATATGTATAAAAATAGACAATCTTTATTTCCAATTAATTTTTAAGTTAGGGACGTTTGCACCCAGCAGGCCAATGAGGGCAGCTCCAGCAGGTCAGGCAGGTAACTCCACCATCCGGCGACACCAACACTGCACACAAGAGAACACACCCAAAAAGGGACACTGCACACAAATCACTGCACAGCAACTAGCACAGGTATCACACTACACACAATGGGAGCTCAAAATCACACTGGCTCCTTAGGGACCACTACAACATAAAGGGTCAAACCCCACTCTTAACACTAGGGGGAGATAGAGCGCTGCAAGAATAATGAGCTGCCCTTAACGGGGCCGCTGGCACACTGACGTCAGTTAATTAAAAACCTTTCTTTAAGAGGAAAATCATATAACACTCGGACATTAACTGACAAGACTACAAATACGTTTATATGGAAGTCATTAAAATATAGGACTTATCCTGCGTCTGGTGACGAGATCCCCCCGTGGGGTCTAGGCAATGGAACTGGGCTGTGCACCGGAGAACAGGCTGCTCAGCTGGCAGGCGTGGAGTCGTTCAGCGTGGTCGGCGTCACTGATGTGGCTGCTGCATGAGAGCACAGGTAAGGCACGGCTACTCCCCGGTCCCTCGCTACCTAAAGGAGGTTTCTGGCCTCCCCTCTTGATACAGGACTGATCGACACGACGAACTCCCCTACTCAGCTGTCTTCACTGCCGGCAGCACTATAAGCTGCGAACAGCACCCACCCGCCACAGTGCCACTGGCTCTCACAAAGCTCAGGCCGACGGCTCTCACGTCCTCCCGTCTCTTCGTCCCTCTCGCTCTCCCCTCCGCCTGTTTTCTTCCCAGCCGCTGAACCCCGTGAGTCTCCTCCCCTCCTCAGGTGAACTGCATCAGCCCTTGATTGCCTCCCACTGCGGTGAGTTCCTCCGCCCCACACCACTCCCTCACTACACTATATATAAACATAGGAATGATATGATAGTATAGGATATGAAAATATGGATCTATAATAGGATATGGCTGCAGTAGTAAAATGTAGGCCTACTGATATGAAATCGATGAGTGAGGAAGTTAAAAACCTCACCATGGTTATAGGTTTTTCTTGTGTTGTTTCGTTTTTGCTTTTATTGTATTTATATGTAGGCTAATTCGGGCCCCAGGAAGAATAGCTGTAGTTTTGCTGCAGCT
Source organism: Trachurus trachurus (assembly GCF_905171665.1). Lineage (NCBI taxonomy): Eukaryota > Metazoa > Chordata > Actinopteri > Carangiformes > Carangidae > Trachurus > Trachurus trachurus. The sequence goes on along the minus strand of NC_139901.1, from coordinate 32,396,310 downwards.
AATGGGGATCTTAATAAACTAAAAAACTTATCAGCAACATACGTAAAGTAAAATAACTATTTCGGCTGTAAATTGTCACATCACTGGTAGGGTTAGGGTTATAAATAATGTATTATATATATATATATATATATATATATATATATATATATATATATATATATATATATATATATATATATATATATATATATATATATATATATATATATATAATGTATTATAATGTTATATTATTATATTATAAATTACACTATGAGCTCGATAACGTATTTTTACAGTTGTAGTTTGTTGAGGTTTGACCGACTGCTCCTCCATATAAACATGTTTTAGCTCAGAAATCAGAGATAAATCCAGTTGATTGTGAGATGATTGATCAGGTGATTATAGTAATATGTATTTGTATTTTTATATTTTCTAATCTGATTATTATTATATACAATTATTTTGTAGCTAGTTCTTGTAGTTTTGTTGTTGTTTCTGACACTGTGTCAGTGGTTCACAGAGGAAACGTTACAGCTGTAGACACTGTTTTTATATGTGAGGCATCAGAAAAGTTTAGAAGTTTAGACAAGAGGCATAAAAGACACTTGGCTTTTTATGTGAATAAATGAACCGATGAATTAAACAACTGCACTTATACTTAATAATAATAATCCAAAAACCAGCTTCTTACATAGAAACTGTTGTAAACTCAGGTGAGCTGTGATTTCCAGCTGCAACCGGAGACAGAAGAACTGTAAGAATGTAAGTTTCTGTCTGACGTCACAAAGGAGTTAGGTTATTAGGTTAGGTTTGTCAGGTTTGTCATTTGAGCTGCTTGTTGTGCAGAGCGGCGTCAAACACAGGTCGGAGGTGAAGCTGCACTTTACCCACATTCCTCTGCTGCTTTTGTGTTTCTACTCTTTTTTGGTTTTGTAGAGATAAATATTGCATATTTTTGTGACATCTGGAGTTTCTGGTTACTCTATTAAGATTTTACACAAGTTAAACAATGGATTATAGATACGAAATCAAATGACTTTGTTAGTTAATCCCTCATCTATTTGCAGAAGAATTAAAAAGCCTGATGTCTGTAGGTATAAAGCTTCTTCTACATCTCTCTGTCTATCAAGGAGTCATGAAGTGGACTGTGCACATCCAGATGTGTTAAAAAGCCCCTGCTGTTGAAGGTGTTGCCCCCCTGTTTGCCCCCTAGAGGGCGCCAGAGGAAAATAGTCAGTGATTTAACATTTAAAAGCTAAATTTGACTATCTGGAATGAACATTGTAGATATCAACAACGTCTTTCTGACTAGTCGTAATTACATTTTGAATAGTTGGATTTTTGATTCAAGATAATCTGTAACGTAATTGTGACAAGTGGAAACGACATGATATCTGTAATTCAGTTTTGACAAGGCAGAATGAAAGTTAAAGATATCTCAAACCTCATTATGTCAAGTCTTTGTCCTTAATCTGCAACGTCAAAACTCTAATTCAAGATATCTGTAATTACATTCTGACTAGATATCTCCAATTTCAGATATCCCTAATCAAAATTCAGTTCAAGATATCTATTACTTGATAATAGATAGGCCTACCTACAATTAAATTACGACTATTCCTAATTCCAGTTTGAGATATCTATAATGTCATTTCACCTACTGTAGTCAAAACTTAATTTAAGATACCTGAAAAAGGACATGTTAATATATTTAACTGAGGTGAATTAAATATATCTTGAACTGGATTTATGACTATTCAGAATCAAATTGTATAAATCTTACTACCAGTCATAATTCAGTCTATAATTCAGCAACTGAATTGTAGATATCTGTAATGACAAACCCCATACACATGAATGGTTAAAGTGACATCATTTGTCCTACGGGAAGAATGTAGTTGTGGATCTGAAATGTTGTTTTTGATGAGGCAAAACTGCATTACAGATATCTGCAACACATCCAGTCTGACTTTTAGTAAATGTTAAATTAGTAAATGTTAAAATTAGGATTAGAACTAGAAAAACTTTATTGTCCCGCCAAGGCAGGAAATTCTTCTTTGGTCTCACTATTTACGGTACATAAAAAGAACACAGACGCTTGCCAGCAAGACTTAACTTACATAAGACAAAACAGATCAACAATGATCACATAATAAAAATACATTCATACGTTTACTCACCTTTGTCCTCGTTTCTCACCGTCTTCCCCACGACGTGACGTGGATGATCAGGGCCGGCCCTAGGATGTTGGTGGCCCCCTAAACAAGGTTTTTGTTTGTGGCCCTGCACTCTAAGCGCAAACACCAAATCACTGGTTAACACTGAATACAGACATGTTTATCCCTCTGAGGTTTGAGGCCATTTTCTTGAATTTAACATATTTTCTTAAATTTATCTTTTTAAGATACTTGCAGATGTAACAATACTCAAGTGTTTTATGTCTAAATATTAGAACCTCCGCTGTAAGCACACTGAGGCCAGTTTGTCCTAGAACACTGTAGAAAGAAATAATTTAGGCCAAATGCTGGAAATTTGAGGTCTGCTTTTTGAAAAATGTCAAATCCCTTGTGAAAACACTCCTTCAGTCATGAGAATGAACTGTTTTGGTGCTTGAAATAGGATATGAATACAGTAATAGATAAGTGTAGAAAACAAGTCTAAAATGAAATTTTGTAAGATTGCTTTTTGAGCACAAATGTTGTCATTCTGCCGTTCTATTTTCACCAAATGTCTCAAATGTGAGATAAAAGAAGCTGAATATTGACTTCACATTACATATAAAGCTCATAGCTGCACGTGCAGACCTCAGGATGTTTAAATGACTTGATGAACCCCGGTACCTTTCTGATCATGTGGCCCCCCACCTAACGGCTGTGGCCCTAAACAACCGCATACAGTGTTTATGCCAGGGGCCGGCCCTGTGGATGATCCCAGTTGTTCTTCAGTGTGTTTCTCCTCCAGTGTCTCCATCAGGGAAACGTGACTGAAGTCTCCTGGTATTTTTAATAAAAAGCGCCTTGGGATGTTTAGTCTGTATCCTAGTAACGACTGCAGCGGTTGCCATGGCAGGGATGTACACAGAGATATGTTATGATTTGAAAAAAAAAAAAAGTCTTCATCAGCATCAGCACCGGCTCATCATCCCGCTTGTTGATATTATTTCCCATGATGCCTAGAGTAGAGTAACTAACCCTACATCTCCGCCCCCAACGCCTCTATGAAAATGTAGCCTACTTGTACATTAAATTAGATTGCACAATTGTTCATCTAACTGAATTACTGTAAATATGTTTTATGTTTCCTTATTTTACTTATCTCCAGAGTTATCGTATCTGTATCTTTTATTCTATTCTATTGAGAAAACAATCATTTCCTGCAAAGGATTAATAAAGGACCATTCAAACCTTTTTTCACTATATTCTAATGTTATGATTTACTGAATTTTGGGTTTTCATTGAATGTAAGCCATAATCAAGACATGAAACAGTCTGTGTGTAATGAAGCTTCAGTATATAATAAATGAGTTTCACTATTTAAAAAAAAAAGTACTATTCTATTCTAAAGCCTCTATGAAAATTAACTTGTACATTAAATTTCATTGCACAATTGTTCATCTAACTCACTGATTGTTCACTGACTGAATTACTGTTTTATGTTTGCTTATCTCCTGAGTTATCGTATCTGTATCTTTTATTCTATTCTATTGAAAAAACAATCATTTCCTGCAAAGGATTAATAAAGGACTATTCAAACCTTTTTTCACTATATTCTAATGTTATGATTTACTGAATTTCGGGTTTTCATTGAATGTAAGCCATAATCAAGACATGCAACAGTCTGTGTGTAATGAAGCTATATAATAAATGAGGTTTTTTTTTAAAAGTAGGCTACTATTCTATTCTATTTTATTCTATTCTAAAATGCAAACACCTCTTCATCATCTCAGCTGGAACAGGGAACAGGGCGGCATCCTGCAGCCCTGTTCCTTTGTTTTCAGTGAAAGGAGCTCTTCTCTCCTGAACAAACTCCTCTCCACACACACAAATATCCGTCAGCAGTCGACTAAATAGGTAACACACACAAACACAACAGAAATAAAGTAAAAACTCAGAGCTACTGTAAGTAAGTAAGTAAGTAAAATTTTATTTATATAGCACTTCTCACAGAGAAGACTCACAAAGTGCTTCACAGATACATAAAAATACAAACATCATACCACTATTATACAAAATAAACAACAACAAAGCAGCAACATAATTGAAGAGACGTACAGCATCACAATACAATACCCCCAGGCTTATTGAAATGCCTGCCTGAACAAATAAGTCTTTAACTGTTTTTTAAAAGTGTCGGCAGAAGAAGCGGCTCTTAACTCAAAAGGGAGAGAGTTCCACCATTTTGGAGCAATTGACTGAAAAGCTCTATCACCTCTGGTTTTTAGTCTGCTGTGTGGAACCTGGAGTAGCAGGCTTCCAGCAGATCGCAGTGACCTCACAGGGTGGTAAACAGAGAGGAGATCAGCTAGGTATGGGGGGGCTTGACTGTTGAGGGTTCTGTATGTAAGGGTGAGGATTTTGTATTGGATTCTGAAATTTACCGGGAGCCAGTGCAGGGTTGCTAAGACAGGAGTGATATGAGAAAATCTGTGGGTTCTGGACAGGAGTCGGGCGGCAGCGTTTTGAATTAATTGAAGGCGGTCTAGTGAGGCTTTATTGAGGCAGGTGAAGAGAGAGTTACAGTAATCTAAGCGTGAGGAGATGAAAGCATGGATGATCATTTCCAGTTCTGAGTATGATACAATTGACCTGAGTTTTGAAATATTTCTAAGGTGGAAAAAGCAAGACCGGGTTATAGTTTTTATATGTTCATCAAAGATCATGGACTGGTCAAAAATAACACCAAGGTTTCTAGAGCTGGTGCGCACATTAGCAGGTTTGGCCCCTAAGCAAGTGACAGCTTTAGAGGCCAAGCCTTCGGGGCCAATAATCAAAGCCTCAGTTTTACCACGTACCACGGCCACGTACCGTCTGCAGACTCTGCTGCGACTCTGCTGCGTCTGCAGACTCTGCTGCGACCAGTTGAAGTGCATCATCATGCTCTAGAATAGAATAAAAGTTGATTTGTGCATCATCACCTTTCACATATGGTAGTAAATGTACAAAAACATTACGGATGGAAATTAGCCCTGTGCTATATGGTGCACCCATTGTTTCGTTTTTCATATCAGTTAGAACAGTTCAACAACAACAGGCCGATAAAGAGCAACGACATGAAACGGAGCAGCTTTATGGTGTTTGATTTAAGATATAGATGTGACCTAGAATGACTGTACAGGTATGTCACAGTTCATTACACACACACACACACACACACACACAAACACACACAACCTGTGGTTTTCTTATAAGAGGTAAAAATGAAAGTGAAACGTGTCAACGCCCCGGGTTTATAAGTAGAGAAGAGAAGAGTGACCTTTGTCACTGTCAACCCTGTTACCTCTGCAGTGTCGGCAGTAGGATGTCTGTCCTGTCATCTATTACTCCTGTCAGCCATGTTGCAGGTAAAAAAAAAATTGACTTTCAACTCTTACCATTATAATCTAAACTATATAGACTTCTATAGAAAATAATCTCAATGAAAACAGAGACTAAAGTAGTGCTAATATACTATGTACCATACTGTATATTGTAAAGCTTATGTCAGTAACAGGGTTGACGAATACGAAAACATTAAGGAGAAAAACTGTAATAAAATATGAAATTCCACAGCCTGAGATGGCACAAAGTCATTTCTTGTCATTTTAAACTTTCTTTGATTCCTGGCTACTTAAAAAATACTGTAGCAATTAAATATAGTCTAAATTTTAACATTTCAAAGTTGAAAAGTCACCGATTTCATGGAATGAAACACACAACACAACATCTGGCTGCTGTCATATACAAACTTTATTCAAACAAACTTTCAGATTTGAACAGCAGGATTTAACAAAGAGCGTTTCATCTTAAAATCCCCGTCGGATACAGTAGAAAAGAGTAAATATAGTAAAACATCTGCATAGAGAGGAGGAGGAGGAGGAGGAGGAGGAGGAGGAAGACCCACCGAACCCACAGGAAACGACCTCGGCTCGTTAGCAACAGGCTACACACACACACACACGCGCACATATATACACATGCACACACACACACACACACACACACTCCACACTGCAAAAACTCAAAATATTTCCAAGAATATTTGTCTTATTTCTTGTCAAAATGTCTCATTTCTAGTCTAAACTAATCTCTTTCCACTTTAAATAAGACTCATCACCTAAAAATTAACTTGTTTTTAGATAATTTTCACTTGAAATATGTAGAAAAATCTTTTTGTGCTTGTAATAAGGAAGAAAAACTTGCTCCACTATCAGATTTCAAGTGAAAATCTGCTTGAAAGAAGTTAAAAAGTGTCTAAAACAAGCTGCTTTTTAATGTGATGAGTCTTATTTTAAGTAGAATGAGATTTATTTCGACTAGAACTAAGATTTGAGTTTTTGCAGTGCAGTCACATGATGATCTGAAGGGAAGTCACTGAATCGTAATCAGAAGAGTTTCAGAAAATCAGAGCTGGAGACTCGTTTAAATGTTGAATAATTATGGAAGTACAGAAGATGGCAGCGCACACACATACACACATGCACACGCACACACACACACACACAGACACACACACACACACACACACACACACACACACAGACACACACCATGCTGGTTCAGGAGTGACACTGCGCAGCCTCGTCTGAAGCAGCACCAAACATGTTCTGCTGAAGATTATTATTATTATCACCGTGTAAACGTGAGGTTTGATTGATTGTATTATGGGATGGAAGAGCGATGAAGCGCTGGTTATTATTTGATCAGTAGTCCAGCAGTTTCTTCCTTCACACCATAGTCGGAGCTGCTCACCTGTTCTGCACTGCAAAAACTCTAAATCTTTCCAAGAATATTTGTCCTTTTTCTTGTCAAAATGTCATTTCTAGTCAAAACTAATCTCTTTACTCATCACCTAAAAATTAACTTGTTTTTTTGATAATTTTCACTTGTTTCAAACAAATTTTCACTTGAAATAAGTAGAAAAATCTGCCAGTGAAAGCAAGTTTTATGTGTTTGTAATAAGGAAGAAAAACTTGCTCCACTATCAGATTTTTCTACTTATTTCAAGTGAAAATCTGCTTGAAAGAAGTAAAAAACTGTCTAGAAACAAGCTACTTTTTAATGTGATGAGTCTTATGTTAAGTATAATGAGATTTGTTTTGACTAGAAATGACATTTTGACTAGAAATAAGACAAATATTCTTGGTAAGATATTTGAGTTTTTGCAGTGTGGTCTATCACACGATTGAAATAACACACAGCCGAGAGAATTAAGGATTCACAGGAAAACATGCACGAAGAAAAAATAAAAAGATAATAAAAATAAAAAGAGAGAAAAACATACTTTGCATTGTAAAAATGTTTCTATAATATCTTTATATATATATATTCATTTAATATCATAACCGTCAGATGTTATTTAACCATGAAAATGAAAAGTACCATAAACATAAAATTTGATGCTGACAGAAAAAAATAAACACTTGGGTTATTTTAAAAGGAATAAATTAAAAGGTGATATATATATATACATTTAAAAAAAAAAAGAAAAAAATGTGGGATATTTACAATTCAGTTTCAAGATGCCAATTTATTTGCTATACATGCTGATTGTGTGAAGCTCCTATTCTGCCCCCTAGAGGCCGAAGGGAGGCATCAACACTACAGGAACAAGCTCCAGTGTAAGGTTTGTGCTCACAGATGCACTCATTAATATTAATTATTATTTATTATTATTAGGTATTAAAAATAGATTCATATCAACGAGGAGAAGGAAAAGTCACCTGATTTTTAATTAGTTCAATGTTTAAAAAAATAAAATAAAATAAAAACAAACAAAACACCGAAGTCGACACCTCGTGGTTGTGGTGCGCTGATCTGGAAACAGTGGATTCGTCCTTTTGAGGAGAACAGGTAAAAATCATCATCATCATCATCATCATCATCATCATCATCATCATCATCATAGTAAGAAAAGTTCAGAGTAGTAAAATACACTTTTTTTTGTTTGTTTTAAAAGAGAAAAGTAGAAAAAGAGACTTTTTTTTTTTCATTGGCACAAAAACTCCAGAGTTCAGAGTTCATCGTCTCCGTCCTGAGACGAGCGGCGGCGTCAGTAGCATTTCATCCAGAGGAGGAAAATAAAAGTAAAAGACGAACTCTGCAGCCTCACCTCTGCTTTGTGGGCGAGCAACACACACACAGACACACACACACACTGCAAAAACTCAAAATCTCTCCAAGAATATTTGTCTTATTTCTTGTCAAAATGTCTCATTTCTAGTCAAAACTAATCTCTTTCCACTTAAAATAAGACTCATCACCTATAAATTAACTTGTTTTTAGATATTTTTTACTTGTTTCAAACTAATTTTCAATTGAAATAAGTAGAAAAATCTGCCAGTGAAGTTTTTTGTGCTTGTAATAAGAACGAAAAACTTGCTCCACTATCAGATTTTTCTACTTATTTCAAGTGAAATCTGCTTGAAAGAAGTGAAAATGATCTAAAAACAAGTAATTTTTTTTGATGTTTTGAGTCTTATTTTAAGTGGAATGAGATTAGTTTTGACTAGAAATAAAATTTTGACTAGAAATAAGACAAATATTCTTGGTAAGATTTTTGAGTTTTTGCAGTGCACACACACATATATATGTCACACACACTGATGGGGATCCAGAGTGTTTTGCATCATCATCCAGAATCTCACAACCATCATCAAACTTGCAGCACAGAGAAGAAAAAAACGTGGTTATAGAGTTTAAAATATTCACCAGAAAGTTTTTTTTTTTTTTTTTTTCCAGTTGCTCCAGGTTGAATATTAAAAAAAGAAAAGAAAAGAAAAGAGTAAATATCCCCACAACAGTTGGAAGACTCACATGTTGAATCAAGTGCGTTAAAAATAAAAAAAATCCTGTAGTGGTGCTTTCAGCAGGACAAACCTCGTATCCACGGTTACGAGTCTTTAAGAGTCTGGTGGATTAACACAGGAGGAGTGTCGTCGTCGGAGGGGGATGAAGTGTCTTTTATAAAGTCACCTAACCCGACACACACACACACACACACACACACACACACACACACACACACACACACACACACACACACACACACACAAAGAGAGAGAGAAGTAGAAAAACCTGCTCGTCCAGACAAAGTGACTGATTGCTTCGATGTCTCACTGACGATCCCTGATGCACTGCAAAAACTCTAAATCTTACCAAGAATATTTGTCTTATTTCTAGTCAAAATGTCATTTCTAGTCAAAATAAATCTAATTCTACTTAAAATAACGGCTGAAATACACTGGGAACGGCCGCGACGCGAAACGTACTGTATGTCGCGCGACAGCCGCAGCAGCTCGCGCCCATTCAGCCAATGGAAGCTCCTCCACCGGCCATGTGAGCAACACGCACTGCAGCGGCCGTCGCGCGGCGTTTCTCTTCTTTTTCGCGCCGGGTCTATTTTATTTCCTCGTGGCGTGGCTACGCGGCCCTCCAACAGGTAGAAAACTACAGAGAACTGTGTATAAAACGAATATATTACGTTTAAAAGTGATTAAAATAAGTGTCTCATGTACCAGAGGCAAAGCCAGTAGCAGTGCAACATTATGGGGTTTGTTTTTTTACATTGTTGATCCATGATCGTGTAGTTAAACAGTTAATTGATACCATTTAATATAGTCTGCACTTGCAAACCCTACATAGTCAGCAAATTACCTGTGAAAAAGGTACTGTCAATCCATTTTAACAGGAGGGATGTAAAAATGTGTTGAGATGCATGAAGTGCACTCATTTCTGCCCCGCTTACGTATCGCGTTGCGGCCGTTCCCAGTGAACTCCTGGCGTAAGACTCATCATCACATTTAAAACGTAGCTTGTTTTTAGACCCTTTTTTAAAAAAAAACTTTTTTCAAGCAGATTTTCCACTTGAAATAAGTAGAAAAATCTGACAGTGGAGCAAGTTTTTCTTTCTTATTCAGGGTATCCGCGGGGTCTTGAAAAGTATTTAAAAGGTGATAAATCAATTTGGGGAAAATTAAGACCCTTAAAAAGTATTAAAAAGTCTTTTCACGACTTTATAAAGTCTTAAATATTGAAGGTATTTCTTCTGAATTAGCTGTCCAAGAGTTTGAGTTGTAAAAAACATTGCGGAAGTGTGTGAATTTATTAGTTTTTATTAAAAAACAAAGATGAACCGGTTCATGAAAAAGTTTTTTGAGAGTTGAGCAATGTTTTTTTTGATAAACTTTGCCTTTGATTTATTATCCCAGCCTTTTTTTTATTCTGTTGTATCATAGTGGTCTATAGTCTTTATCACAGAAACTAAAACTGTTAAGTTGAAAGTGTCACTGATGTAAATGGTTACAGCTTGAAGCGACGGTGAGATATTAAAAAATGTTGAGAAGGTCTTGAAAAAGTCTTAAAAAGGTATTAGAATTAACTTCAAGATTCCTGTATTTACCCTGTTATTACAAGCACAAAAAACCTGCTTTCACTGGCAGATTTTTCTACTTATGTGAAAGTGAAAATTTGTTTGAAACAAGTGAAATTGATCTAAAAACAAGTTAATTTTTAGGTGATGAGTCTTATTTTAAGTGGAAAGAGATTAGTTTTGACTAGAAATGAGACATTTTGAGAAGAAATAAGACAAATATTCTTGGAAGGATTTTGAGTTTTTGCAGTGTGATGTCATCAGAGAGCGACTGATTGTACCCGGATGTACTGCACACACACTCTCACACACACACACACGCGGGTCTACAGGTTCTCCCCGGGCTGGTACTGCGGCTCGGTGGAGGTGAAGTAGTCCTCCAGGAAGCCCTGCAGGTACTCGAAGGTGGGCCGCTCCTCCGGCTCCTTCCTCCAGCAGGTCAGCATCAGCTCGTGCAGCGAGTCGGGACACTCGGCCGGACACGGCATCCTGTAGCCGCGCTCCACCTGGTCCAGCACCTCCCGGTTCACCATGCCTGGGGGGGGGGGGGGGGGGCACAGAGCAGAGAGATTTGGTTCAACTAAAAACTGTACAAATCGTCGACAGCAGTGATTCTCAACGTGGGGTCCGGGGACACCCAGTGGCCCTATAGAGGGTTCAAGGGGGTCTCCAACTTTTTCTTGAAATGTTACCACTTTTTTCTCGAAATTTTATCACTTTTTTCTAGAATTTTTCTCTTTTTTGGGGGGAAATTTTACCACTTTTTTCTACTATTTCTAAAACCTTTTTTGATCAATTTCACTGTTTAAATTTTACTTTTTCGAGATTTTTATTTATTTATTATTATTTATTTATGTATTATTATTATTATTTATTTTTTTACAGTTTTTTTTTTTAACTTTCTTTTTGAGAAATGTTACCACTCTTTTCTTGAAATTTTATCACATTTTTCTAGAATTTTTTTGGGAAATTTCACCAGTTTTTTGTAGGATTTTTAAAACTTCTTTTTATTCTTTATTTATTATTATTATTATTATTATTATTATTATTATTATTATTATTATTATTATTATTATTATTATTATTATTATTATTTATGTATTTATTTTTTTTTACATTTTTCACATTTAAAAAATGTTTTTTTACTTTTTTATTTTAAAGATTTTTATTTATTTATTTTTTTTTACAGTTTTTTTTAACTTTCTTTTTGAGAAATGTTACCACTTTTTCCCAGAAATTTCCCCAAAATTCAAGCCAGTGGCCCTAATTTGAACATACATTTAGGCTACTAAGAAAGTAACGTTATTCAGTCTCAGAACAAACATTTGTGTATTTCTGTTGTTTGTTTCAGAATTTTGTCCAGTGGGGGTCCGTGGTCTAATTTGTGTCAATTTATGGGTCCTTGATGTAAAAAAAAAGAAAGAAAAGTGTCCTTGTCTACAGGGCAAAACATAATGTACCACCTGGTAATATTCAGGGACTTTAATTGTGAAAGGGAAAGTAGATAATGACAAAGAGATACGAATGACCTCCATAATTGTGCGTCTGTTCTATGTGAATATGTCATTCGAGTCCAGTTGGAAATAATTTATGGGAGGGAAAAAAACACCAAAGCATGATTGATGAGCAGCATTAGACAGATAAAGCGTGTCAGCAGCGGTGAACCATGACGTCCAGACTCTGATGATAACATCTGTGCATGTAGCTCCGTCTCAGATAAACACGGCCTCTTCCTCTACACCGCTCCGTCTGTCTCTCTCTCCGACGCCCGAGGGGAAACACACACACAGACACACACACACACACACACACACACACACACACACACACACACACACACACACACACACACACACACAGACACACACCAGATCTAGATCCTCACCTGGGTACGGGACTCGGCCTTTAGTGGCGAGCTCCGTGAGCAGGATGCCGAACGACCAGACGTCAGACTTGATGGTGAAGCGTCCGTAGAGCGCCGCCTCGGGGGCCGTCCACTTGATGGGGAACTTAGCTCCTGCAGGAGAAGAAGAAGAGGAAGAGGAGGAGGAAGAGGAGGAGGAGGAGGAAGAGGAGGGGTTCATGAGATCAGATCAATGAGACAAAACTTAACGTCTAACTGCAGAAATTATAACGCTTCGTGAGCTGTACACTGCAAAAACTCAATATCTTACCAAGGATATTTGTCTTATTTCTAGTCAAAATGTCATTTCTAGTCACATTTTACTTAAAATAAGACTCATCACATTAAAAGTAGCTTTAGACACTTTTTTTTTTACTTCTTTCAAGCAGATTTTCACTTGAAACTCAACAGAAGTGATGCACTAACACTGAACTGCTCCTAACTGTCCTTTTTTCTTTTTTCTAACTATATGTTTTAACTGTGTTTTTAACGGCATTCTTAACTGCTGTATGTTTTTAATGAAATGTTGTATCTTTACGGTGAGCCAAAGGCAAATTTCCACCATGGTGGATAATAAAGATTTATTGTATTGTATTGTATTGTATTGTATTGTAAATAAGTAGAAAAATCTGATAGTGGAGCAAGTTTTTCTTCCTTATTACAAGCACAAAACAACTTGCTTTCACTGGCAGATTTTTCTACTTATTTCAAGTGAAAATTAGTTTGAAACAAGTGAAAATGATCTAAAAACAAGTTAATTTTTAGGTGATGAGTCTTATTTTAAGTGAAAAGAGATTAGTTTTGACTAGAAATGAGACATTTTGACAAGAAAAAGGACAAATATTCTTGAAAAGATTTTGAGTTCTTGCAGTGTAACATTATAGTTGATTATTAATAAGAGAGATAGATGCAATATTAATGGAGCAGAAGAGGACTACCCAACCCGAGACCAAGTCCAAGTCCATCACTGTCTCCAGTCCCAGTCCTCATAATAATTATGTGTCTTGATATTTACATTATTCCTCCTCAGCTTAAAAAAAGAAAAGATGATTTGATGTAAAATCTAAACCATATTTAATGTAAACAAAGTTTGTATTGAACAGAAGAACACAGCACAGAAGCTGCTGAAGTCTCCTCCCACTGTTGTCATGGTGACACCAAGTTGTTCAGATGGTTTAACACGAGCAGATACTTTAGTACAACTATCTGAATTATCTGGAACTTATTGAATCACATCACAGAAACTAAAGTGAGACAGAGACACAGAGACCGAGACAAGACCAAGACCTTGAAGATGTGGTTTCAAGATCGGTCTGAAGTAGCCTACTACTGTACAACGCTAAGGATTTCTATAAGTTTAGACGTCTACCTACTCCTTTTTGGACATTGAGAACTTGTGTTTGTTATTAAAATCTAAATCTAAATCAATAATCAGAGATTGAGGAGCAGTCGTTCTCAAATCTGAGGTGAGAAAGAGAAAAGAAACTGTTTGGAAACATTATTTCAGTCAGTTCTTTCTCCCTATAAAAAAAAATAAAAACCAACTGCTGGTGTATTTTAATATTGTTGGAAAGCTGAAGATAAGTCGCCTTTACAACGAGGTATGACTTGTAAGGATCGTGCATTTGTGGAATGAGCAACACAGCTAAATGTGTGGGTTACGATGTCAGAAACCTTTTGAATGTAAAACTTCTTCACTCTTTATCCTGTTGTGTCAAACTGTGTCACAATTGTGCACATAAAACATGTTTTGTGGCCTTTAACTTTGACCATTAACCACTTTAAATTCTAGTGGACATCATTGCATGAATGAATGAATGAATGAATGAATGAATGAATGACTGAATGAATGCAGCAGCCTGAATGAAGCTGCTCTCTCACCCTGTCTGGCCGTGTACTCGTTGTCCTCGATGAGCCGAGCCAGACCGAAGTCGGCCACTTTACAGACCAGGTTGTCTCCCACCAGGATGTTGGCGGCGCGCAGGTCTCTGTGCACGTAGTTCATCCTCTCCACGTACGCCATCCCAGAGGCGATCTGAGGGAGCAGAGGGAGGAGGGAGCGGCTCGGTGAGTGGACGGGTTGAAGAGATACAACTGGATGAAATTCAAAATCTTTCCAAGAATATTTGTCCTTTTTCTTGTCAAAATGTTTCATTTCTAGTCAAAACTAATCTCTTTCCACTTAAAATAAGACTCATCACCTAAAACTTAACTTGTTTTAAGATCATTTTCACTTGTTTCAAACAAAATTTCCATTGAAATAAGTAGAAAAATCTGCCAGTGAAAGCAAGTTTTTTGTGTTTGTAATAAGAAAGAAAAACTTGCTCCACTATCAGATTTTTCTACTTATTTCAAGTGAAAATCTGCTTGAAATAAGTAAAAAAAATGTCTAAAAACAAGCTGCTTTTTAATGTGATGAGTCTTATTTTAAGTAGAATGAGATTAGTTTTGACTAGAAATAAGACAAATATTATTGGTAAGAGTTTGAGTTTTTGCAGTGTGCTGTACAACAGGAGGAAATTATTATTTATTATTTCTGTTTTTCTGTTCTTACTGACCTGCGAGGCCATGTCCACCAGCTGCGGGAGGCGGAGCATCTTACCCATGTCGCCTTTCAGGAAATCCAGTAGGCTGCCTGTTAGGGAGCGACACAGAGAGCAGGTGTTCATTTCCTGATGTGCAACTTAATTTATTGTAACGTGTTTATTAATTTTCAGAGAAAATGATCACACTACAACAAATAACACAGGTGCAAAACGGAACCATCACAGTAAAAGCTCATCTTCAATAAGGTAAATAAGATATATATTATTTGGCACAGTCCAAAACGTGGTTCAAAAGTTATCTTAGTTATCCTGAAGAGAAAACTAACAAACTAAAGATATTTAGCCTCACGTTAAAAGTGAGTTTCTCCAGGTCAGACACTAACGCTTGGTTTCATAGTGGATTTACAAGATTTTGCTGTGGTATGTTTAGCTTGTTACATGCAAAAAGTCATCATAGACTTGTTTGCCTTGCTAAAATTATGATTTACAGGAAAAAAGACACACAGTTGGGTGCATATTGATAGTTTTATACCTGTAAAATCACATCCATTACAATAAGAAAAGTCTGGATCTGTGGGTAAAGTCCCATATGCAGTGAGGCCTGTCTGTCGGGATTATTGGGGTTGAATTTATTTATGTTGCACATATTCTCATTATCCACTTATATTGAAGTAGATTAAAATGGGAATTTATTATTCGTGTTTCCCACACCATGCCAGTCTTTTATTATCTGAAGAAACCTGAGACCCATCCATGATTGTTGCATAGAAACTTCAAGTCAATCGCCTCTTAGGAGTGTTGATTTGTTGCCATTTCTTCTACAGAGGTAAGAGAAGGTAGAGATAAAGATTTCTGTGTCATACATGTATAGTTTCTTATCTGTAAGTATTTAAAATAGTGTTTTGGTTTGGATGTCATATTTTCGTCTCAACTCTTCAACTGACATGAGAATGTTATCGCAATTTTACTTACGCCTTTGTTTACCCAGATTTTCCTGATGTGCAACTTTAAAAACATGATTAAATAGAGAATTTTATCTATCGTCGTCTCGTTTTGGTTAAATACAACATTTGCATAAAAGTATAACTTCACAAGAGAGAGATTTATCTTCCTCTGCCCAGGAACATCACGTCGTAGCAGACAAACAGAAGTCCTGACTCACTGACCTTGGCCCATGTACTCTGTGACGATGTAGATGGGCTCCTCCGACACGACGGCGTAGAGCTGAACCAGCTTCTCGTGTCTCAGCTTCTTCATGACCTGAGCTTCCTGCAGGAACGCCTCGGGAGACATGGTGCCGGGCTTCAGCGTCTTGATCGCTACACGAGTCGTACCGTTCCACGTTCCTGGTCAGAGAAGAGAAGAAACAAAACAAATCTACACGTTTCTAATGTGTCTGTTAGGAAGTGAACACTGCAAAAACTCAAAATCTCACCAAGAATATTTGTCTTATTTCTAGTCAAAATGTCATTTCTAGTCAAAACAAATCTCATTATATTTAAAATAAGACTTATCAGATTAAAAAGCAGCTTGTTTTTAGACACTTTTTACCTTTTTCAAGCAGATTTTCACTTGAAATAAGTAGAAAAATCTGATAGTGGAGCAAGTTTTTCTTTCTTATTACAAGCACAAAAAACTTTCACTGGCAGATTTTTCTACTTATTTTAATTGAAAATTAGTTTGAAACAAGTAAAAAATATTTAAAAACAAGTTAATTTTTAGGTGATGAGTCTTATTGTAAGTGGAAAGAGATTAGTTTTGACTAAAATTTTGACATTTTGACAAGAAATAAGACAAATATTGTATTTTTTTTTCAGGTAAAACCTCTTTTAGGCCGTGAAAATAGGCCGTTTCTTTGGGTCTGTTCACAACACTGTATGTTGTAAATCTCTGGGCAGGGCTATTATGGGCTGGCGTTGCTAACGGGAGGAGTGCAGAGAGTCTTCTACTGCAATTAAAGTACTTAGGGGCTATTTGTAGATCATACAACCCCACTTTTAAAAAAATGCTACTATCCCTTTAAGGAAGGAAGAATAACTGTCTGCAGCAGCTGACATTTTAAACATTTTTTTTTCTCTTTTAGAGGCTCAGACTTTGATGGAGGTTAGAAGACGGAGGAGAAAGCAGCTCTTACCCATCCAGACCTCTCCGAAGCAGCCCTGCCCCAGCTTCAGGTCCAGCCTCAGAGACTCTCGGGGGATCTCCCAGGCGTCCTTGGCCAGTCCCTGAGTCTGAGGCTTCAGGACGGGACAGATCTCCGTCAGACTGTGACACAGCCCGTCGGCGTGCTCTGAGGTCAGACACAAACAGAAAGAATAAACCTCAGACATATACAGATATACAGCAACACAACAGCTTCACAAAGGTTTCTTCAAAAGCATCTCTACATGTTTGGCACTCTAACTTTTTTGTTATTTTATAGGAAGATTATAAAATAGGTTTAAGAGATAAGGAAGGAAGGAAGGACGAAGGGAAAGAAGGAAGGAAGGAAAGACAAAGGGAAAGATGGGAGGAAAGAAGGAAGGGGAAATGGAAGGAAAGATAGATCATGGAGGGAGGGAACAGATTGGGGTCAAAACGGTATAGGACGAAGGGAAGAGAGGAAGGAAAGGAAAAAGGATTGTGGAAAGAAGGAAGGGAAAAGGGAAGGAAAGAAAGATGGAGGGAGGGAACAGATTCATTCATGGAAGGAAGAAGAACGAAGGAAGAAGGGAAAGAAGGCAGGGAAAAAGGAAGGAAAGAAAGATGGAGGGAGGGAACAGATCAGGTCAATTGGATCAAAAGAGGAAGGAAGAAGAAGTAAGGACGAAGGGAAAGAAGGAAGGAAAGACAAAGGGAAAGATGGGAGGAAAGAAGGAAGGAAAGATAGATGGAGGGAGGGACACGACACGGTGGTGGTGAGGTTAGACACAAACAGAACAACCTGAGACGTGTGATATACAGTCAGCAACACAACAGCTTCACAAAGGTCTCTTCTCAAGCATCTCTACATGTTTGACACTCTAGATTTTTTTTTTTATATATAGGAAGATTATAAAATAGGTTTAAGGGATAAGGAAGGAAGGACGAAGGGAAAGAAGGAAGAAAGGTAGGAAGGAAGGAAGGTGGGAAGGACGAAGGTAAAGAAGGAAGGAAGGACAAAGGGAAAGATGGGAGGAAAGAAGGAAGGGGAAATGGAAGGAAAGATAGATCATGGAGGGAGGGAACAGACTGGGTCAAAACGGAGGGAAGAAGTAAGGACGGGAGGGAAAAAGGATTGTGGAAACAAGGAAGGGAAAAGGGAAGTAAAGAAAGATGGAGGGAGGGAACAGATTCATTCAAGGAAGGAAGGAAAAAGGGAAAGAAGGGAGGAAAGAAGGGAGGAAAGAAGGGAGGAAAGAAGGGAGGGAAAAAGAAGGAAAGAAAGATGGAGGGATAGGGAACAGATCGGGTCAATTGGATCAA
This sequence comes from Trachurus trachurus, assembly GCF_905171665.1. Lineage (NCBI taxonomy): Eukaryota > Metazoa > Chordata > Actinopteri > Carangiformes > Carangidae > Trachurus > Trachurus trachurus. Next base: position 32,377,866 of record NC_139901.1, on the reverse strand, counting down.
AAGAGGAAGGAAGAAGAAGTAAGGACGAAGGGAAAGAAGGAAGGGGAAAATGAAGGAAAGATAGATCATGGAGGGAGGGAACAGATTGGGTCAAAAAGGAAGGAAAAAGTGAGGATGAAGGGAAGAAAGGAAGGAAGGAAGGAAGGAAGAGAGGGAAAAAGGATTGTGGAAAGAAGGAAGGGAAAAAGGAAGGAAAGAAAGATGGAGGGAGGGAACAGATTAATTCAAGGAAGGAAGAAGGAAGAAGGGAGGAAAGACGGAATGGATAAAGAAGGAAAGAAAGATGGAGGGACAGGGAACAGATCAGGTCAATTGGATCAAAAGAGGAAGGAAGAAGAAGGACGACGGGAAGGAAGGAAGGAAGGAAGGAAGGAAGGAAGGAAGGAAGGAAGGAAGGAAGGAAGGAAGGAAGGAAGGAAGGAAGGAAGGAAGGAAAAAGGATTGTGGAAAGAAGGAAGGGAGAAAGGAAGGAAAGAAGGAAGGCTGGAGGAAGGGAACAAATTGGGTCAATAATTTAACCCAGAAGGACAACAGGAGTGTTAACAATATCCCACCAAAATTGATTCATAAACTCTTCCTAATAAGGTAAAAAATTATTATTATTTTATTATTCAAGGTCTGAAAAGAGTTGTTATTTTGACTAGTCGTCATTTTCTGCAAATAAATGCTCAATAAATGACAATATTATTATTTTAATTTTGGGAGAAACGTTGTGAGTAGTTAACAGAATAAAACAAAAATGTTAATTGTGTGTGTGTGTGTGTGTGTGTGTGTGTGTGTGTGTGTGTGTGTGTGTGTGTGTGTGTGTGTGGGACTGACTGCGGTAGTGGTTGACCAGCTGCTGCAGAGCGCTGAACTGAGTGCGTGACGTGATGTAGAAGCCGCCGCTGTCCAGCTTCCTGATCTTGTAGTGCTTCACGTTCAGACCTTTGGTGTTGTCGTAGTCCAGCACAGACAGACAGTAGGCACCTGCACAGAGAGACAGAGAGACGACGTCATCATCATCATCATCATATAACAATCATATCTGATTCATGCTGCTGCCTGGATCAAAGGACTTGATAGTTTCAAATCAAATGAAATAACATGTTATTTGTATAGCACAGTCATTGTAACTCAAAGTGTTTTACATACACAGACCCGTTGTCATCCCACTGTGCTTTCATGACAGGGAGCTGTTAAAACCAGAGTGAACTGAGGCAACGCTACTGTATCATTACTTTGCAATGAGGGAAAAAATAAAATAGTAATAATAAAAACAAATACGAAAGCTAAGAAATAATAGCTTATCCATAAAATTATGGAGCAAAAAAGTGTAAAAAATCAGACAATAAATGAATAAATACTGCTACAAATAAAACCAAAGTAAAATGACATACAATAAAAAAAACGTTTTTATTCAGAATGGCTTTTAATGTTGAGAGATGCTGTGACATCTTCCTGTTTTTTTTTTTTAATTATTGTTTAATGTTTTAATGTCTCTATATTTGTCTTATTCTTGCTGTGTTCTTAAGTTTTAATGTAAAGCACTTTGATCATTATTTTAGATATTGTAAAGTTCTATACAATTAAACTTTGATCTGATTTGATTTGATATAATAACTACAGAAGGCATTTCCTGAAGGAAATACGGGTGAATGCTGAAAGCTGAAAGCTGAATGAGCTGAATGAATTGTTGAAACAATGCTGAATGAGGTTAAGAAACTGCTGAAGAAATCTTGAAGAGATGAAACAATATAAGTTCTATACAATTAAAGGGACAATGAGGAGTTTCTATTTGGTTATAAAAAAGTCTCACATTAACGTGGATGAATCTACGTTACCACTTGTTAATGGACCCATTTTCGATAAATATATCATTTTGTCTCTATCGTTATTTTATTATTTTAATTAATGGTGGAAACGCTGGGCGAGCCGACCAGCGTTTCCTTACTTTCGGTTTTGCGGACGCTGCCCGGCGAGTCATGAGAATAACGCCGCCGAATCGCTGTTTATAGTCGGAACTACGACGGTATGTGATCGTCTTCCAACCTCTGACTTCAATTCTTGATGAATGAAAACATTCTTGGCGAGACGTCTGTCTTGCGCCGGTTCAAGAATTTCACCGTGCGCGCGGAGGCTCATGGGAAATGTAGCATGAGAAAACTTCGCTTTCCAAAACTCCTCGTTGTCCCTTTAATGGAAATCACTTCAATCATTATTTTAGATAGGCTATTGTAAAGTTCTATACAATTAAACTGATTTGATTTGATATAATAATAAAATATACTAATAATAATAGACTAAAAAGATGCTTTTACATCCGGATTAAAAGATAATTTGATGTTTTTTGTTTGTTTTTGTTTCTTCCTGGGGGGTAATGTCTCCATCCGTCCAGCAGGGGGCAGTGTGAGCTCAGTGTGAACCAGTGTGACTCAGAGCCATATACAGTCTATGCTCAGAGCGCGGCCGCGGGCGACGCTGCCTCTCCCTCCTTCACTGTTTAACTGGGTGATACGGCCGGAGGAGCTTCAGTCCTCAGCTCCACATTGACCTACTTCTGTCTGACTGACTCACCCACCAGCACCAGCACCTCACTCCTCACCCTGCTGCTCCTCACCCTGCTGCTCCTCACCCGTCCCTCCCTCTGCACCTCCTCCTCCTCCTCCTTCCTCACAACATGCAGCAGAGTGTATGTACATATACACGTCTTGTAATGTAAAGTGGAGAATCCCACAAGGTCTGTGTTCTCTTGTCTCTCTCTGCATTTTTACTGAAACATGTCACTGGATTCAAAAAAAAAAAAGTGCTTCATGTTGAGATCTGAACATTTCAGTAAAAAAAAAGAAGAAAAAACTAAACTAAGAACACTGCAAAAACTGAAATATCTTACCAAGAATATTTGTCTTATTTCTAGTCAAAACAAGTCTCATTATACTTAAAATAAGACTCATCATATTAAAAGTAGCTTGTTTTTAGACACTTTTTACTTCTTTCAAGCAGATTTTCACTTGAAATAAGTAGAAAAATCTGACAGTGGAGCAAGTTTTTCTTCCTTATTACAAGCACAAAAAACTTCACTGACAGATTTTTCTACTTATTTCAAGTGAAAATTTGTTTGAAACAAGTGAAAATGATCTAAAAAACAGTTAATTTTTAGGTGATGAGTCTTATTTTAAGTGGAAAGAGGTTAGTTTTGACTAGAAATGAGACATTTTGACAAGAAAGAGGACAAATGTTCTTGGAAAGATTGTGAGTTTTTACAGTGCATGAAGACGCCTCCACACATGATAACAAATGATGATACGCTATCTGCTGCTGCAGGTCTGCAGAGTTCCCACACTCTCACTCTGTTATAAAGACACAAACCACACTGACATTTAAAAAAAAAAAAGCCCCTGCAGCTATTGTTGGAAGAAACCGACCATCATCATTACTTCTTTAAAAATAGTTCCTCTGGTTAATACGATGAGGGATTACTGTACGATCCCCGAGTTCCATAAAGAATCAGAATGAGGTGTTTGTCTTTGAGGAAGATTCATGTTCCCTCTTTAAAAACCTCTGAATAAAGAAAAGAGAACTCGACTACCACCGGCTCCAAACAAACTTTCAATGTACAGTTTCATTCAAACATCAACGTTACGAGCAATATTTTAACTGAAACCAAGTTTTTACCTCCAGGCCTGAAAGCTGCAGTTCCTGAAGTGACCACACGAGGCTGATTCTAATCTCCATAGACTCACATGTTAAATCCTCAAACTTTAGAAATAAACATGATTACAGCCTGGTAGAGAAACAGCTTTGGTCTCTGCAGCCAGTTTCTCTCTCTTCTTACCAACTGTTTTATACAATTCACCCATTTAAACATTTTAACACAGCTGAAACTTTCATCACGTTCACGACTCCATTAAGGACGTTAAGTTATTAGTCAGAGTTCTGTTCTGGAGCTTGGCATTTAATGGGGATCTTTCATGCTTTTACAGCTTTATATATGTTTAAAATGTTGGATACTGGTGCTGGAGGACGTTGAAGTGCCGTATCATGAGGTGAATTCAGAGTCAGAGTCAGAATAGAGGAGGACACCGACAGATTGTATGTGATAATTATGGAGTTTTTTTTATTGATCAAAACTTTCAATAGTTTGCCACTGGGGTTCAATATCATATTTAAAGCCCCTGAAATGAGCATTAGAGGCAACTCTTTAAAGGGACAACGAGGAGTTTCTCCATCGGCAGAACGAAAAATTCTGCGACAATAAAAAAGTCTGATATTAATGTGGATGAATCTACGTTACCACTTGTTAATGGCTCCATTTTAGATAAATCTCTGGTTTTGTCTCTATGGTTATTTTGTTATTATTAGTGGTGGTGGAAATGCTGGGCGAGCCGACCAGCGTTTCTTTACTTTCGGTTTCGTGGCGAGTCATGAGAATAACGCCGCCGAATCACCGTTTATGGTGGGAACTACGACGGTATGTGATCGTCTTCCAACCTCTGACTTTAATTCTTGATGAATGAAAACATGAGTCTGTCTTGTGCCGGTCAAAGAATTTCACGGTGCGGAGGCTCATAAATGTAGTGTGAAAACACTTCGCTTTTCCAAAACTCCTCATTGTCCCTTTAATAATTAGTTTTTTTATTGATCAGAACTTTCAATAGTTTCCCACTGGGGTCCAATATCATATTAAAAGCCCCTGAATTGAGCATTAGAGGCAACTCTTTAACTCTGTCTTATCTTAATCTTTAACCTATTTTATGTCTCAATGTAAAGCACTTTGGCTTCCCCTGTGGTTTTTTAAATGTGCTATATAAATAAAGTTGATTGATTGATTGATTGCCACAGAAACATCGTCCATCTATATATACTGTATTCGGTCTATAAGTCCTGAGGTTTTTGAGAAGAAGCCATCGCTGCCTCTCTCTGCTCTCTTACCTTTGGTGGTTTCGCTCTCTCTCACCAGGAACGTCCCCCTCCTGTTCTCTAAACTGAGCAGCAGCCGCTCCGAGTCACGGCGCGTGATTTTGCCAAAGTACCACCTGGTGATGTTGACAGAAAAGAAGCAGCAGCAGCATGAGACACACACACAAACACACAAACACACTAACACACACACAGAGATAAGAGTGAAGAGGAGAGGATGCACAGTAGTCGGCTATGTGGGTGGAAGAGAGGAGAGGAGAGGAGGGAAAGCAAACATTTCAGACTAGAAGGACAGCTGCTTACCTGGACTCTAGAGTCAGTCTGAGGTGACTGGGGCAGCAGGAAGCAGAAGGTGAGAAATGAAGGTGTTAGAAAAAAGGTTAGTTCAACAGTTGGTGCATGTACAGATCAGCTGCATGTTGGGAAATACACTAAACACTAAAACACTAAACACGAGACTTACAGAGCAGGGGCCGCGTTTATCCAGCGGCTTAGAGCCATGACTTAGTCTTAAAGGAATAATTCACCAAAAAATGAAATTCAGTCATCAGTGCCTCCCCCTCATGCTGATGAATACTCTGGAGTAATTTTTTATTCCTCAAAGTGCATCTGGAGACCCGGGAGGCCGGTTCCTAGTCCAACCAAAACTTTATATGAGAGTAATAATAGCGCCCGACACAAAAACATCCATAAAACTACACAACAACCATTTAATATTCCTCCACACTGCTCGTCCACTGCAATCCAAGTGTCCTGAAGGGAGATAGTCCAGAGTTTACTGGAAACTACCTCATTTAGGACATTTCTACAGCCTCAACAGTCCTGGATTGAATTTGCCTGGGGCGCACTCTCACGTTCACACGACGCACGCGGACGTGACCGGACTTGCCTCAATGACGTAGTTTCCAGTAAACTCTGGACTATCTCCCTTCAGGACACTTGGATTGCAGTGGACGAGCAGTGTGGAGGAATATTAAATGGTTTTTGTGTAGTTTTATGGACGTTTTTGTGTCGGGCAGGATGCACACGTGGACATGAGAGTGCGCCCGAGGCAAATTCAATACAGGACATATGACGTTGTTTTGGGTAAACTCGTTTTTGTGTCGGGCCCTATTACTCTCATATATAGTTTTGGTTGGACTAGGAACCGGCCTCCCGGGTCTCCAGATGCACTTTGAGGAATAAAAAACTACTCCGGAGTATTCATCAGCATGAAGGGGAGTCAATAATGACTGGATTTCATTTTTTTGGTGAACTATTGGGGAATTTGTGGACTGCGCTGTAAAAGCCTGATGCCACTCTCTCACGGTGAACACAGTGAAACAGCAGCAGCTGCTTGTCTCTTATCTAAGCACAAACACTGGAAACAGAGGGAAACAGCTTCTCTGGCTCCGTCCCAAACACGTTGAGCTCATGATGCTGCTGGGATTCAGTTTTTGCAGTGATGAAACTGAGGGTTGTGGCTGGACTGAAGCCAGGAGGGAGGGAGGAGACACAGGTGACAAACACACACATTCACACTCACACCTTTGGGAAAAATCACAGATTATCCTGCACAAGTCCGACTCATCCCACTGCGAGGTGACAGTGGGACAAACCACTGCTCCACATGTGCTGGTGGGAAGGTTATGTTGTTATATTTGGACAGACGGAGCTATAGAGGATAATTGCTTCCCTCTGTTTTCAGCCTTTAAGCTAAACAAACTAACTAACTGTTGATCTTCTCAATAAGAAAAAGAAAAACAAGAAGAAGCACACTGCAAAAACTCAAAAATCTTACCAAGAATATTTGTCTTATTTCTAGTCAAAATGTAATTTCTAGTCAAAATAAGACTCATCACATAAAAAGTAGATTGTTTTTTAGACACTTTTTTCAAACATATTTTCACTTGAAATAAGTAGAAAAATCTGATAGTGGAGCAAGTTTTTCTTTCTTATTACAAGCACAAAAAACTTGCTCTCACTGGCAGATTTTTCTACTTATTTCAAGTGAAAATGTGTTTGAAACAAGTGGAAATTATCTAAAAACAAGTTCATTTTTAGATGATGAGTCTTTTTTTAAGTGGAAAGAGATTAGTTTTGACTAGAAAAGAGACATTTTGACAAGAAATAAGACAAATATTCTTAAAAAGATTTTTTTAGAGTTTTTACAGTGCAGCATATTTCCCAACATGACGTCAATCAATTCTCTAACATTTCAAATTCACACACAGAGAAAGAGAGAGAGAGAGAGATACACAAAAGGCTAGAACGAGACAGAGAGAGCGTTAATTCTTCTGGTGAAAAACAGATAAAGGAGACAGTGCAAGAAACAAAAAAGAAAAAAGGAGGGATTTACTCTTCTGCCTGGATGGAGTCGGATGGAGCCACATAATTACTGGGGATGTAGCCGCTCTCTCCGGTGGTCAGGGAGCGCGCCAGCCACCAGTCGCCCTCTCTGCAAACCATCAAACCACAACACACAGCTTCAGCGAGGCGCATCACACACACATAGCACAAATAAAACACTCACTCATGACTTCTTTCAGGGCTGCTGTTTATCAAGCGTCTCATTACAGAAAGGCCTCACATCCACTTTGCACTTTGCACTTTGTGTGTTTTTTTGGAGTTAACCTCACACGATGATTCAGATCGAAGTATATTAGTTCCTGCAATGAAGCTGGATAAATATCAGCCCAAGTGTCTCTCTACTGTTAAAGAATAATAATAATACAACTAATTCATGTCATATACATTCATGCATTCATGTGGGTATGACAACACAGAGGGATGGTGCTCGAATCCTAGACGTTACCAGGGAGTGAGCTGCTGTAGCTTTGCAGCACTAGATTACACTTTAAAATGTAAAGATCCCATAATGTTTATAAATGCAAAATATCAAAGTCTTTGGTCTTGAAATTAGTCTTAAAGGGATAGTTCAACATTTTGGCAAATTGGCCCATTGCCATAATTCCTATAGTCATAGCAGTAGGTTCGTTACCTTTAATTGTCGGTGCAAGCTATTTTTTAGAACGGCGGAGCAGAGCCATGAGCTGCTCAGAGCTACGCTACGGAGGCTCATTATGGGATTTCTTGGTTTCAACTCATCAAACTCATGAAATACACAATCCAACAACTCCACAACGCTCTGGTGGACAAGTTGTGAGCTGCACATTCACCACGCTATGAGATAATAACACAACGTTACCACACAGAGTTGTTTTAGAGGGAAATTCATGCAAAACCGCTGATGCGCGTTGCCTTCAGGGACAGTTTTTCATCCAGCAGTCTCTGTATTTAGCGTAGCTCTGAGCAGCTCACGGCTCTGCTCCGCCGTTCTAAAAACATCTTGCACCGACAATTAAAGGTAAAGAACCTACTGCTAAGACTATAGGGATTATGGCAATGGGCCAATTTGCCAAAAATGTTGAACTATCCCTTTAGCTGAAATCTTCCAATTTAAAAAAAAAATCAAACCCAGAAAACAGTCAGCCAATTAGAAGAGAGGCTCAGAGCCTGCTCTCTCCTGATTGGCTGACACAGAGCCCCAGTAAGAAGCTGAGAGAAGAGATATAAAATACACTAAAATGATTATCAAGTATATCAGTCCTTCAAAATAAAACAGAAACATAGGGACCTTTAAAGTGAACTCATGAGTTACCGCTGTCTGACCTGCATTAATTAATAGTGCTGCAAGGCTTCACACACACACACACACACACACACACCCCCCACTGCACTAAGGGATCATGGGTAATGAGCAGGAGTTATGCGAGTGTGTGCATTTTTCTAGCGGAGTGGTGTTACGGTGCAGAAGTACAGTAGAGTAGAAACGCTTCAGGTGAAACAAGCACACGGGCAGACAAACAGAAAAAATAAAAATGAAATAAATAAAAAGGGTTCAACAGTTCAAATACAAACTGCAGAGAAGCTTCAACAAACCTGCAGTTCACCTTCCTCCTGTAAAAAATGTGAGGATGGTTTGTGACGGAGAGAGATGAAAGAGGGAAGCGGTGAGAAAGAAAGAAGGAGGTTAAAGAAATACAGAGAGCATGTTGTATTTATGTATTTATATGTACAGGCAGCAGCAGAACAGCAGAGTAGCTACACACAGAGCAGACCTGGACACGGCATCACATTTAAACCATCTCATAGATAAACTCACTAACTGAGCAGCATCTATACTTTAAAGGGATACACCAACATTTTTTTTTTCATTTCTTGCCTCACTCCCGAGTCCATGACCAGCAGATAGACACCATCCTTTCAACTGTGCGTGCAGTAACAAGGGAGATAGAGCCATATCGCCCGTAATTAGCTTAGCTCAAACACTGGAAGTGTATAGGTAGTGTTAGCCTGCCTCCACCTAAAGTCGCTAATTAGCTTAGCTCAAACGCTGGAAGTGTATGGGTAGTGTTAGCCTGCCTCCACCTAAAGTCATCAGAGAAACTCTTCAGCAACTCTAAACGGAAACCGGCGGGCCGATCTTCGTCTCAGAGCTGACAAAACTCTCCGGTAAGGCATCTTGAGCGGTCAAATGCCGCTAACGGGACGAGATCGGTCAAAACGGAGGGTTCAAGCTAAGACGCTTTATTTTGGTTCAAGCTAGCTACATCGAGGGTAGGTTAGCTTCCTGTTTCAAAGTAAAAGCACAAATTCTATCGTCATGGTTTTCTGTATGTAAAGGGCAACGGGTGTTTTATTTTGTGAAAGTAACCGGAAGTGCGTTGGTCACAATGGCTAACTTGAGTAGCGCCGAATTCGTCCGAACAAAATTATAAACAGCTGGTATTTAGACAAATTAACGACACACACTGCTGATCTAAACGGCTACTTTCTCTCCTAAACATGTTTGAAATGTGGATAAAGTGATATATTTACAGAGTTTAGAGCTAAAATGAAATCAGCTTCTGACTGCTGGTTTCAGCTCGGGTAGGAGGCAGGCTAACACTACCCATACACTTCCAGTGTTTGAGCTAAGCTAATTAGCGACTTTAGGTGGAGGCAGGCTAACACTACCCATACACTTCCAGTGTTTGAGCTAAGCTAATTAGTGACTTTAGGTGGAGGCAGGCTAACACTACCCATACACTTCCAGTGTTTGAGCTAAGCTAATTAGTGACTTTAGGTGGAGGCAGGCTAACACTACCTATACACTTCCAGTGTTTGAGCTAAGCTAATTAGTGACTTTAGGTGGAGGCAGGCTAACACTACCTATACATTTCCAGTGTTTGAGCTAAGCTAATTATGGGCGATACGGCTCTATCTCCATGGTTACTGCACGCACAGTCGAAAGGATGGTGTCTATCTGTTGGTCATGGACTCGGGAGTGAGGCAAGACACAAATATTTTTTTTTGGCGTATCCCTTTAAAGGAGCGATATGGAAGACTGAGGCCAAAACTGTTGTTGCAGTCAAATTCAAAACACTGCAGCCTTTCGTCTTTGTTGTTTATCTTGTGTTCACTTCCTGTTTTATTTTGTAGTAGCCTAATGATTCTTGTTTATTTCGTCCAAAGTTAGGTCCTGTTTTTTCTCACACACCTGTACCTTGTTAGTGTTTCCATGTGTGTCCTCTGCAGATCCTTTGTACCTTAGTGTTTCCCACATGGTTTTTGACTATATTCTTGTATTCTGGTTTTTGTGCTTTTCCCCTGATTGGATTAGGTTGCCATCTCTTTCCTCTCTACTGTACCTGTGTATGAGGACCTTTGGACCGGACAATTAAAAGTTTTCTCTTCACAAATCATTTGTGTCTCCTGTTTTTTTTCTAAGTGTCGTCTAAGTGTTGTGCAAGAGTGTTACAGTTTCTGCTTTTGTCAAGTTGTTTCTGAGAGTCATAGCGAGGTCTTTTAATGTTAGTAAGGTCACACATTTTATTTTTATTATTATACATGATCCACAATGCTTGTTTTACTTGCAGCTCAGTAGTAACTGGCAACCTGGATGACGCAAAACATCCAGGTTGCACACAAAATCAAAACACAATGCGAATATTCTGGCTGTGCTATTGTATATTTTTCAAATTAACATGATTCCTTAGTCTCTGGTGACGACATATTGGGTGATTTTATGATTACTTGCCGTAGGCTACATTTATTACATTTATTCACTTTTATTTAACCAGAAAGTCCCATTGAGATCAGAAATCTCTTTTGCAAAGGAGACCTGGTTGCATAGCTCCTGGTGACTCGTCTTGGCGCCGGCTGCAGATCTCTGGCTGCACTTGACCCAATAATGAAGCAGGTCTGTGGCTTAAGGGGCCAGATGCAGCGATAATCCACTATTGTCCTCAGCTGCTGCCTTCTAGGTCAGGAGTTAGTAAACTGGGCGAGCAGCAGCAGAGGCTGGGGGTGCTGTGTTGTATACTGTATGGTTCACTGCTCCTCCACTGACTCACACAACAAGCGTTTCCCCGCTGCTAGGACCCCCTTTTAAAACAGGTCTGAGATCAGTTCTGCAGAGTAACCAGGTCTCAGGAGCCACATGTGAGCTCAGTGAGGAGGAGGTGGAGGGAGATTCTGGTGAACGGAGCTACATTTGTGCAGAAACGTGTCAGATGAGGTAAAAGCACCGAGGCTTTGTCTGAAGTCTGTCACACACAGAAGAAGAAGTTCTGTTCACTTCCTCCATCCTTCCTTCTTTCCTTCCTTTCTCCCTTTTTTCCTTTCCTTCCTTCCTTCCTTCCTTCCTTTCTCACTTTTTTCCCTTCCTTTCTTCCTTCCTTCCTTCCTTTCATCCTTACTTCTTCCATCTTTTTTGACCCAATCTGTTCCCTCCCTCCATCTATCTTTCCTTCCTTTTTCCCTTCCTTCTTTCCTCCCATCGTTCCCTTTATCCTTCCTGCCTTCTTTCTTTCCCTTCGTCCTTCCTTCCCTTCGTCCTTCTTTCTTTCCTTCCTTCTTTCCCTTCGTCCTTCCTTCTTTCCCTTTATCCTTCCTTCCTTCCTTCCTTCTTTCCCTTTGTCCTTCCTTCCTTCCTTCTTTCCCTTCATCCTTCCTTCCTTCTGCCTTTCCCTTCGTCCTTCCTTCCTTCCTTCCTTCTATCCCTTTATCCTTCCTTCCTTCTTTCCCTTCGTCCTTCCTTCCTTCTATCCCTTTATCCTTCCGAATTCCTTCCTTCTTTCCCTTCGTCCTTCCTTCCTTCCTTCCTTCCTTCCTTCCTTCCTTCCTTCCTTCCTTCCTTCTATCCCTTTATCCTTCCTTCCTTCCTTCTTTCCCTTCGTCCTTCCTTCTATCCCTTTATCCTTCCTTCCTTCTTTCCATCCTTCCTTCCTTCCTTGCAGAAACGTGTCAGATGAGGTAAAAGAATCGAGGCTTTCTGAGGCGTTTCTATGGTGACAGGAAGTTTCAGAGAGACATGGTGATGACAGTTCCTCTTCATCGAGAGAAAGAAAAAATATTCCAGGGTTTGTTTGTGTTGAGAGGAAACAGAGGAGACAGAGTGTGTTGTGTTGTTGTGTTGTGTTGTTGTTGTGTTGTTGTTGTTGTTGTGTTGTTGTTGTGTAGTTGTGTAGTTGTGTTGTGACCTACGTGTTGTTGACGATCTGCAGCCGTTCTCCCTTCCTGAACGACAGGTCTGAGGCCGTTCGAGACTCGTAGTCGTAGAGCGCCACGAAGGTCGTCACTCCTCCTGACGAAGAGGAGAACAAGATTAAAGGATAAGAAGAATGAAAAGAAGAAGAAGAAGAGGGGGATGAAGAGGAAGAAGAAGATGAAGAGGGGAAGAAGAAGGGGAGGAAGAGGAGGAAGAAGATGTGGAGGGGGAGGAAGAGGAAGAAGGGGAGGAAGAGGATGAAGAGGAAGAAGGGGAGGAAGAAGATGAAGAGGGGGAGGGAGAGGAAGAAGGGGATGAAGAGGAGGAATAAGATGAAGAGGGGGAGGAAGAAGATGAAGAGGGAGAGGAAGAGGAGGAAGAAGGAGGAGGAGGAGGTAGAAGGAAGAGGAGGAGGAAGAGGAGGAGAAGGAAGAGGAAGAGGAGGAAGAAGGAGGAGGAGGAGGAAGAGGAGGAGGAGGAAGAGGAGGAGAAGGAAGAAGAGAAGGAGGAAGAAGGAGGAAGAGGAAGAAGAAGGAGGAGGAAGAATAAGAAGGGGAGGAAGAAGGAGGAGGAGGAGGAAGAGGAAGAAGGAGGAGGAAGAGGAGGAGGAAGAAGAAGGAGGAAGAAGATGAAGAGGGAGAGGAAGAGGAAGAGGAAGAAGGGGATGAAGAGGAGGAATAAGATGAAGAGGGGGAGGAAGAAGATGAAGAGGGAGAGGAAGAGGAAGAAGGGGAGGAAGAGGAGGAAGAAGATGAAGAGGGGGAGGAAGAGGAGGAAGAAGGAGGAGGAGGAGGTAGAAGGAAGAGGAGGAGGAAGAGGAGGAGAAGGAAGAGGAAGAGGAGGAAGAAGGAGGAGGAGGAGGAGGAGGAAGAGGAGGAGGAGGAAGAGGAGGAGAAGGAAGAAGAGAAGGAGGAAGAGGAAGAAGAAGGAGGAGGAAGAATAAGAAGGGGAGGAAGAAGGAGGAGGAGGAGGAGGAAGTAGGAAGAGGAAGAAGAAGGAGGAAGAAGATGAAGAGGAGGAGGAAGAGGAGGAAGAAGATGAAGAGGAGGAGGAAGAGGAGGAAGAAGATGAAGAGGAGGAGGAAGAGGAGAAAAAAGATGAAGGGGGAGGAAGAGGAGAAAAAAGATGAAAAAGAAGGGGAGGAGGAGGAAGAGGAGGTCTGGTTTCTTGCTGCACACACACACACACACACACACTGCACTGCACTGCCTCCTCACCTGCCAGCGTCATCCTGTTGGGCGACGTGACGCTGTTGTTGTCGACGCCTCCGAACAGCGCTAGCTCGGCGTTGGGCTGGTTCCCCCCCAGGCCGGGGTCCATGTTGGGGCTGCGGCTCGGCGTCATCGACTGCTGGGTGGAGTTCAGGTGGTGGCCGCCGCCGCCGCCGCCAGAGCTGAGGTTTCCCTCCAGGCTGCGGGATCGCTGGCTCGAGTCCTTGGGCTTAGACTTGGACCCCCCCATGGCCAAGGACGGAGAGAGGACTAGTCTGTAGGACACAGAAGAAGGAGAAACTTTATTTAAAACACCATTTGATTGCACAGTGACAGACAGGGGCGTTTCTAGACACTCTGGAAGCCGCGGGCAGGAAAGAGGCACCTCGGAGCCACCCCCCCTGTTTTTAACAAAAATAGTCTCTACTCTTACAGAATATAAATAGCAACAAAGAATATTGATAGAACAAATCTCCTTGTTGTTTACAACTACTTCCGGGTAGAAAACCAGCATGAGAACAATAGTGACACACGAGAGTTTCGCTATATATATCTAATTTTTCAGGTCACTATATCACGGTTTAGACAAATCTGATGTTTGTAAAGTTTATAAAACCAATGATTGGACAAACATTACTATTTATGTGTGCACATTTTTGTAATTAGTCATGGTTATCATAGATTAGCCGGGCTAACGGTTAGCTACCTGTTTAACTTTAATAACTCAGTGACTCAATAAACGCTCCATGAAAAAATATATTTATTTATTTTGGATATCTGAGTTACAACATGACTGAGCTAACTGGAGTAGTTTCATGTCGTGTCCCACAACGGGAGGGTTTTAACAGCTGACGTCCTGCTGTTAGCTTAGCTACCGCTGTTAGCTTAGCTACTGCCGTTAGATGTCCCCGTCAGCTGCAGCCACTGATGCTTTCTAGACACCGTGATTCCCCCAAACTGAATAAATCCAACACATAGCAACACAAAACACACACACAGAAATAGTAATGTTTCTTCAATCATTTCAGATTTGTCTAAACGGTGATAGGGCGTGAAAAATATGATATAGGCTAGCTAAACTCTCGTTCTCATTCAAATTACGTGCTGGTTTTCTACCCGGAAGTAGTTTTAGTTGTAAACAAGGCGATTCGGTCTATGCTCCTCTTGGATAAATTTGCTTCATGGTTTATTTGTAAATGCATTTGACACCAGGAACTCCTAGTAGCAAGCTGGCAGGTAGGGGGGCACATTAGGGACATTCCCCAATGTCTAAGGGGTCCCTTGATGTTCTCATAAATATGGACCAATGTCAACCATCTCTGGTGACAGATGGATGACATCATCGTGCACTTGCGTTATTATGATGTCATTTCCTCCTCAGAAAACATTCTTTGGAAAAAATTCCTGAAAAGCCGGAGGCAGAAACCAGAGAAGGAGCGGATCGGAGCGCTGAAGCCACAGAGACGCTGCTGTGTCGACCACAAGCTGCTCCGAGTCCCCGCGGACCGAGGAGCAGCTGCCACGCTTCGGTTTCAACAGCACACACACACACACACACACACACACACACCCCGACACACACACACACACACACACACCCCGACACACACACACACCCAGACGCAGCAGACATGTGGCACATGCCTGTACAGTATTCACATGTGTCTGACACAGATGCTCAGACTTTCTGTGGCGTCGTCTCGTCGTTCTTCTGGTTTTATTCACACTGATCATTTACAGATGAGTTACAGTTTATTGACTTGGTAAAAAAAAAAAAAAACGGCAACAACCAACAAATCTCACGTCAACGAAACACTGCCGGGGTTTTTTATCCTCATAACACAAATTTTGATAATCAGTCAATTCTTTAATCGACCAATAAAAAACACCACACATTAAAACTTCCCGCCTGAACTCTGGGTTGGAAACTGTGTGGGCTATTCCTGATCACTGGTTGGATGATGTAACTTTATTTATTTATATAAAACTTTTCTTAACAAAGTGCTTCACAGAAAAATAAGAAGGTCTGAGCGTCAACAAAAAGTAAAACAGCATAAATAAAAAGTATTTCTTCTATATATGATGCAAAAGGACGTGACAATGACTGAAGAGCCTGAATATATATATATATATATTAAAAAAAGGGGGATAAAGAATTACAAATAAAACTCAAAGTGAAACTGGAATGAACTTTTAAAGCAGAATTAATTGCAGCCTCACATAAACTCCTTATAGGCTATTTGCTGCTTTATAAACACATTATAAATTGTACAGTATTATTCATTTGAACAAATATAAAGTCTGACACTCATTCAAGCCTTTAACATGCTCGACTCGCAGTCCTGACTGCACTCTCAACATTTTATTATAGTGGCCTACTTATATTTATGCAACACTATATGTGCTGTTTTAATATTTCATATCTTATGTATATTATGCTTTACACTGCGTCTTTTTATCTTATTATTTCTGGAAGCAGGCAGAGAAATAACACATTTAACTGCACACTGACTGTACTATGACTAGGCTATGTATAATTGTGCCTTTTTTAAAAATCTTATTTGCAGAACACGTCTTCCTGCTGCGTCTGGCAAAACACGAAAACAGAAGCTAAAGATGCTGAGAGATAATGAATCATTTGTCTCATCCTAATATAAAATCCAGACGGAGCAGTGAGTGAACAGTAGTTTAAAATGCAGCTTCTTTGTTTAACTTTAACTTCATAGTACCGATGTGAACTGGCCGAGGTCAAGAGGTCGTCCAGTTCTGTTTTTGTTTTTTTTACTCTCTCTGTTCCTCTTCATTTGTGAAACTTCTCCGCCCACTCAGGATCATGAAGTAGCTCTAATCACAGCTTAGTGCAGCAAATTCATTAAACTAAGCCAGTGGAGAGGAGGGGTGGGGGTAATTTAGGGACTCAGGCCCCCGTGTGCTCTCGTTGGAGCCGCGGGGAGTCTGCTAGGAAATGCTAATTTACAGAAAACAGAAGAGGCGGTGGTTCATGGTGTACAGTACAGTACAGCAGCAGCAGCAGCACTGATGGTGATGATGATGATGATGATGATGAAAAGCAGATGAAACGCTACAGCAGCTCATTCTCTTCTGTAAGAACCTGAACTCTGGACTCTGAGCATGCAACATTTTGGTGCTATTCACACTCCTCTAAGTTTTAGGCTGTATTTACACAGTCTACACAGTTGACATTTATTCATTCATTTATGTGCAACAGTTCCATTTTTGTGTACAACATGTGCAATAGTTTCTTTGGTAACACTTTAGATTAGGGAACAATATTCACTATTAACTAGGTGCTTATTAATATGCATATAAGTAGCTTACTAGTTCCTTATTAAGCACATATTAACCCCTTATTCTACATAGCCTTATTCTACCTCTATTATACCATGAATTAAGATTTTTCCTGATATAAACTCCTAATTATCACTTATTCATTGTAAATTAATGCATTAATGCTATCTACTAATTCAGAGTGGTGAAGGAAGAATTACTGTTCTTGTGCTACTGCCCCAATAACCCACTGGTTATTCACATCATTATTCAGAAACAACAATGCATTAACCTCATGCTTGCAGTCTAGAACATGGTAACACTATCAACTCAAAGTCTCTAGTTTTTTCTTTATAGGCACTTATTTGGAAAAGAAATCCTTAGCAGGGTCGAAAGAAGTCAAATAGATAGAGTTCTAGCTGATGTCACAATGTGATAAATCATTTTCCAGGTTTTCCAGGATGCATGGGAACCCTGCACTCTGTATATCATGTTTATTCTATTTAATTCTTGCAAATATGCTTGAAACAATTTGGCACATAACTATACAGAATCTCTCGGTTTTTTATTTTCATGTTTTTTTATATATCGCTTTATACTGCTATATTTTGCATATTTTTCTACTCTTTTATCTTGTATGCTACAATGCTACTGCAACAACCAAATTTCCCATGTGTGGGATAAATAAACAGTCTCATGTCTGATGTCAGGAGCTTGACTCGGCGGCTCCTCTGGTCTCATTCACAAGCCGACGAGCGTCTAATCCTGAACCAGAGAGACAGACCAGGACTTCAGCCCAGACCGTTGCAGCGCTGCAGTGACATACGGTGGAAAATGTGCAGCACAAAGACGAACACAGTCCACTAACCACACAAGGGGAGTGAGTGAAGCTGTCACTGGTTCATGTCGCTCATTTTGGCTCTGCTCTGCTCTGCTCTGCTCTGCTCTGCTCTGCTCTGCTCTGCCCCCCTCCTCCTCCCCTCCTCTCCATCCTTTCCTTTTCAACAGAGTGAATCTACCAGGGAGGAGGAGGAGGAGGAGGAGGAGCTCACTGGTGTCAGCTAAGGTGAGTCCTGTCTGTCTGTCTGTGTGTCTGCAGAGTCGTGATGCTGCACGGAAATAAACATTAAACAAATTGAAAAATAGACGAGAGGAGGAAGAGGAGCAGCAGGAGGAGGAAGAGGGGGGTTCATTCTGGGTTGGGGCATCGAGGAAGTGAAGAGGGGTCAATGGGGCCGGACAGTCAATACCCCCCATCACCCCCCCCCCCCCCCCCACACACACACACCTCGGGGCATGTCTGCATAAAGGGGGTCGCGTGCATCCCAGTCAGTGTGTAACACACAGACACAAAGATGACGGGTGCATCAGGGAGTTGTGTGTGTGTGTGTGTGTGTCTTTGTGTGTTTTGCAGCCTGACTGGTTGAATGGTTAATGAGCACAGATACAGACAACGGCTGCCTTCACATACACACACACGATGCTTTGACTTGTATATAAATATATATACAGTATATATATATACACACACACACACACTATATATATATATATATATATATATATATATATATATATATATATATATATACTTACAGTAGTAGTATTTTGTATATATCTGTATTCTATTCTTTTATATACACTGCAAAAACTCAAAATCTTTCCAAGAATATTTGTCTTATTTCTTGTCAAAATGTCTCATTTCTAGTCAAAACTAATCTCTCGTTCCACTTAAAATAAGACTCATCACCTAAAAATTAACTTGTTTTTAGATCATTTTCACTTGTTTCAAACTAATTTTCACTTGAAATAAGTAGAAAAATCTGCCAGTGAAAGCAAGTTTTTTGTGCTTGTAATAAGAAAGAAAAACTTGCTCCACTATCAGATTTTTCTACTTATTTCAAGTGAAAATCTGCTTGAAAGAAGTAAAAAGTGTCTAAAAACAAGCTACTTTTTAATGTGATGAGTCTTATTTTAAGTATAATGAGATTTGTTTTGACTAGAAATAAGACAAATATTCTTGGTAAGATTTGGAGTTTTTGCAGTGTAGTAGGCATATATGTGTATTTATAGTAGCCTATATGCGATTTTTTTTTTGCATATCCACCTTTTTCCGAACATCAAAAACGTAGCCTGTTTTGCCGGTTTTGCTCTTCCGGTGGAATTTTATGTTTACGTTTCCATGGTTTCGGTAGCTGCAGTAAATGCATGGATTTTTTATTTATTTTTTTCAATGAAAATCTGTAAAACGCATGGATCATCACAGCAGCTTTTAACAATGGATATCACACAGATGGACATACATGTTAAAAGCCAGCGTTACTGTAATAGATCCATGCGTTTACTGCAACTATGACAACGACTGAAAAACATGGAAACGTAACGTAGCTACAATTCAACTGGAAATGCAAAACCGGCTTCCAGTTTTGACCATAGATGACATTCGGACACTTGTGGATAGTATATGCGTATCCATTTCACTAGAATATTTTAATTCACTCTATTTTATCGTATTTTATTTAAATTCTCAATTCTATTTCTATCGCTCCCTTTAAACTATTTTTGGTACCTTTGTGTTTTGCACCTGACACCAAGACAAGTTCCTTGTGCTGTAAACTGACCTTTACTGCTCTTGGCAATAAAGTGATAAACAGTTCTGATTCTGATGTGGAGAAACAAAAAAAAAGACATAAAACCTCATGTTCAGACTCAGACACCCACACACACACACTGACCGACTGAGGCGAGTCGAACATGAAACATGGAGGCAGCCGGAGTCAGAGCATTAAGCATTTAGCATTAAAAGAGAAAGAAAGAGAGAGAGAGAGTCTCTTCTGGTCTTTTCCTCACACACACTCTCTTTCCAACAAAGCCGTCTTTTGTCGGCTCACAGCGGGGCGGCGGCGGCGGCGGCGCAGTAAGACACAGACACAGACACAGACAGAGCGAGGCCTACAGTAGCTAGTGGCTGCAGGCTGCCACAGATCCTCGCCTGCTCTCAGCTCCAACAGCCACTGGGAAATAATATGGAAATGAAGGAAGAAGAAGTCATGAAGCCAAACAAAGTCGTTGGGCTTTTTGTTTGCAGACGAGTAGCTGGAATCATGTCTGCGTTGTGTGTGTGTGTGTGTGTGTGTGTGTGTGTGTGTGTAACAGTATAACTAATGATAATGAGAGGCTGAGGTATCTACTGTATGAAATGCATGAAAATCCCTGTGGCGAGGCAACGAGAGGCGAGGCGAGGCGGGGGTGTGGCTGCATGGGTGAGGTGGGAGGGGGGATTTGCTTAATTATGCATAAGATCAGGCAATGAATTCCAAATCCGTTAAGTCTCCCGGGCCTCTGGTAAATGGGAATAGTCTTTTAATATTGCTGCTGTTGGGGTCGCCTCCCTCCCTCCCCCTCCTCCTCCTCCTCCTCCTCTTCACAGGATGCTGCATATCCAATGATTTGCTTTTTCATTTCATGTAGAAAAGAAAACAATTACAATCTGTGAACACTGAAATAATAATAACAATAGAAAAATGACTTTTTCTTTGCACAGGATCGAGACCTCGCCCATTTCCTCCCCTTTGCAGAGAACTCTACAAATCTTTTTATCTTTTTAAGAAGGATCAAACAGTCCTGAACATCAAAATTGAAGAGACTTCAGATGTTTTTTTTTCTGTGTGTGTGTGTGTGTGTGTGTAGTCTTAATGAGAGATTTCCCAGCTGTAGCTAAACTCAAAAGTGAAACTGAGGCAGGATCGAGTTGACGGTGAAAATAGTTCTGAGTTATGTGAACGGACGTGTTCAGACCTGTGAGCTGCAGTGACAGTTGCAGTCGACCCCTAATTCTACCTTTAGCTATAGGACTGACTGCCTGACTGACTGACTGACTGACTGACTGTACGGGCTAATACATTAGATTAGAGACGTGTTCACTACAGGACCAGACACTGCAAAACGCCTCAGGCAACAGCTAGATTTAAAGGTCACAACAACTGAGCTTTGGCGGTATAATGCCATTACAATGACAATGAGCCTGCTTTGTGTTTGTGTCAGTCACACTGTAGAAAAATAACTAATGATTCTCTCTGTTCACCTTTTATGATTCATCACTGCGGTAGCTAGGCTAAAACAGGTTTAAGCTTGAAAGCCGTCTGCATAATTGAATGCCACATGAGCAACATGATATTTATTTGTTTAACCATGACCTAGCGTATTTATTTAGTAGGTCACACATTCCTTTTTTTTTGTCATCAATCAGTTCCTGACAAGACAGTTAGCCTAGCCTAGCCTAGCTTAGCCTATAGCCTACACTTTTTTCATTAAAGGATCTGTCATTTCACCTCAACTTCATGTGGCTCCTTCAGCCACACACTACAAAGCTAAAAATTAAACGTTTGGTCAATGTGCACAATTTATCAATAATAAATGATTGCCACATTAAAATATCCCATTTCCAAGACCTTAAAAACAGAGGTTAAATCCACAATGCAGTTACAGCACCAAGCTAATTAACGTTAGCATGGGACGTAGCCCTGAGCTATTTAGCGAATCTAGCTACAAACATGTTCCCTGTTTCTTTGTTATTGAATTACGAGGCTCCAACGTCTTTGTGAATTGGAAATGAATTTTTTAAAGGGATAGTTCACCGAACATTGAAATTTCACTCATTATCTACCTACTCCCCCTCATGTGGACTAAGGGCTGGGAGAAGTTTCAGAGTCCTCCGTGGCTTCTCTGAGTTACAGGGGGTCTCGGCGTAGCAGTGCATGTCCATATGACGGTTGCAAATGGATACCAACTGTCTTCGTAACAAAAAGACACACCAAAAAACATCCAAATACCTCCATGCTGCTCATTATGTAATGTCCGTCTTGTATTGAAGCCCCGACATGAGAAATTGCACTGACGCCGGCGCATATCTCGCGAGATTTAGACGGACCAGGAAGAGGAGCTTCGAGAGGCTTCCGCTACAAACAAGCTTGAACTATAGACTTATTTAATTTTTTTCGGAACAATTTCTCATGTTGGGGCTTCAATACAAGACGGACATTACATACGAACAGCATGGAGGTATTTGGATGTTTTTTGGTGTGTCTTTTTGTTACGAAGACAGTTGGTATCCATTTGCAACCGTTATATGGACATGCACTGCTACGCCGAGACCCCCTGTAACTCAGAGAAGCCATGGAGGACTCTGAAACTTCTCCCAGCCCTTAGTCCACATGAGGGTGAGTAGATAATGAGTGAAATTTCAATTTTGAGTGAACTATCCCTTTAAATAAAACAGTCACAAACTGAGTCACAAACTGAGTCACAAACTGTAGCTGTATGAAGTCACACACTGATCCAGATACAGAGCTCCAGACCAGGCCAAAGGTAGCCTAAAGGGATGCGACTGTGAACGTGTCTTACATCACGCGACCGCCGGGACCGATCAATAGATCTACACACCCTCTGTCCTTCTGGCTGAGTGAACAACAGGTGCCAGACTGTTGGGGAGATAACATCCTGTTTTTATTGCATTTGCATAAAATCAGACATCAAACGTCCTAATAAAAATGTGTGCGACTGGACTGGGTGTTCGTGGGACACGTGGAGCGGATAAATGGACAGACTGTACTCATAGTCAAAATCAGAATAGTACAAACAAACTCACACTTGACTGATGATGACGACCTCGTTCCAAAAGGGTTTTTACATACAACAGCAACTGATTTAGAGCAGTGTATATGTGTGTGTGTGCGTGCATATGTGTGTGTGTGTGTGTGCGTGTGTGTGTGTTTCTGCAGGGAATGCATGCACGTGTCTTTGCCTGAGTGAGCGAGTGCATGTGATCCTATAATGTCAGCCCGGGTGGATGTATTCCTTCATCTTAATGCTCTCTATGTAATTACTAATGGGGAGGGAGGGAAAGTGTGTGTGTGTCTCTATGTGTGTGTGTGTGTGTGTGTGTGTGTGTAGCAGTAGCCTATAATCCAGTCCTGCTTGTTCTGTCCAGATTATCAACATCTATTCCCTAATCGCATTCATTCGCCGTAACGCCGTGATGATGACATTCCTTCCATCTGGGGCCGGCGAAACGACACGAGACAGGACCGACCGGTCAAACCACCGACACAACAACCTCCACCTCCACCTCCACCTCCACCTCTACCTCTGCTGCTCTGAGCGCTTTGCTTCATCAAGTCTCAACAAATCCATCTGTAAAAAAACAAAACCACCTATAGAAGGAGAGGCTGCGAGGAGAAGGAGCAGGTCGCAGCAGCTGAAGGCGCTGCACTGCAAATATAGAAGAATATTTGTCTTCTTTCTTGTCAAAATGTCTCATTTCTAGTCAAAACTAATCTCTTTCCTCTTAAAATAAGACTCATCACCTAAAAATTTACTTGTTTTTAGATCATTTTCACTTGTTTCAAACACATTTTCAATCGAAATAAGTAGAAAATCTGCCAGTGAAAGCAAGTTTTTTGTGCTTGTCATAAGAAAGAAAAACTTTTTTCTACTTATTTCAAGTGAAAATATACTTAAAATAAGACTCATCACATTTAAAAAGTAGCTTGTTTTACTTCTTTCAAGTATAATGAGATTAGTTTTGACTAGAAATGACATTTTGACTAGAAATAAGACAAATATTCTTGGTAAGATATTTGAGTTTGTGCAGTGTGTGAGGTCAGGTGGGCCGGGCTCAGACTGCGGCTCCTCGCTCACTCGCTCAAACAACCGGGTGTAGCTCAGCTCAGTGTCACTGTTGTTTCTCTTCTCCTTCAACAAATAGAGGAAATGGGTGCTTGGATGGATGGGTTGTTTGCACACCACGACCCCTCCCTCCCTCCCACACACACACACACACAAGTTTTCATCTACACTCAGAAACCGTCCACACGAATACAAGTTTCAGTGAATCAGTTTTATATTGTTTCAGTGTGAAACAGGTCCCAGAGTTGGAAAATCTAAAAACTTCGCCCCAGCGTTTTCATGGGTAGATGCCCAAAACGGATTATATTTTGTTAAATGATGATGTCATACCCCCCCCATTGCTCTAACCTGAGCCACACCTCTACTGTAGATGGTAAAGGTTCTCAAGGTTTTTGCGCTTTTGCTTTGTTTTGTTGTACACGTGGACATTTCTGGGTGGAGAGCGAGAGAGTCTGTGTTTTCTCTCCAGCCAATGACGGAGCTCAGGTGAAGCTACGTCAAAGACGGTTTATAAACCAAGAGCTTCCATGAGGAGTCAGCTTCCTGTATGATGTCACTAGGCTTCTGCTCGGCCACGCCCCTTTAGGGAGACCAGAGGCAGCATAGCAATTTAATGTGAACACCGATTATGGCCGAGTCTTTCTCCCCACAGTCACTGAAGTAAATTTTGGACTCATTTTTCACAAGCCACATCTCTTCTGAACAGTTTGACACCAAAATGGACAACTTTCAGACGGACAAATCAGGAGAAAATCCACTTTGTTCCAGACCTGTCTCTGTCTCTACGACGACACACTCTCGCCAGATTTGGCACCGATCTCCGAGGCAACGTCAAACAAACGGCCGCAAACTCCCGTGAAAATTATTTAAATTATTTTTGTCATGCTAAATATGACTGTTAGTAGTGTAAATATTTAATGTTATCATAAGAAAATATAAACATCTCACTTTCATCTACCTACAGATTGTATAAATCCACACACACGTTCACAGACGAGGTGGTGACGGTTGGCCACGCCCATTTAGAGAGACAGGAAGTGAAACCATTTCTATCATTGGAGCAGTCTCTCATGGAGCATCTTTCCGTACTGAATATCTTTGTTTTGGTCTTTTGCTTTGTTTTGTTGTGCACGTGGACGTTTCTGGGTGGAGAGTGAGAGAGTCTGTGTTTTCTCTCCAGCCAATGACAGAGCTCAGGTGAAGCTACATGTAGCAGAGTAGGAGGCTCAGGCCTGCTAGCCGGATGCTAGCGAGTGCTAGCATGCCTCTCTCTCTCTCTCAGCAGCAGCAGTCAGGACCGCAAAGGAAAATAAGTGAAGCGCAAGGAACCGCAAAAGAAAAAGAAATACAGTCCAAGTGAAGCACCGCATGGTGCCGCGGACCGATACCTGGTCGACAAAGAGAGCCTGGAGTGGTAACGAGTTGGAGGGGCAGATGTTAGCCGCCACCGCTAACACCTGGTAGCTCGACGCTAACTTCCCCACTTGTTACCACTCGAGGCTCTCTTTGTCGACCAGGTATCGGTCCGCGGCACCATGCAGTGCTTCATGCTGCTGTCAGGAGGCTACACATTCGAGCCCGAGAGGAGAGGCCCGGTTTGAATGTTTTGTTTACAAACTGCAACGAACAAACCTCCAGACTCTACCTTTAAAGTCTATGGACGTAACAACAACCACCACAACAACATTAACAGTGGAGCTACTGTCGGACCCTCAGACACTGCGGCTGAATGAATCTCTCTCGTGGCAACGTTACAGCGCCACTCACAGGCCTGGTGGACGTACTGCAGCGTTTAGAGGCATCATATTTCTTCAAACAATGTGAGTTTACAGAGATTTTTTTTTAAAACGAACAAGAAAAAAATTTGTTTTGGGTGAAGCTCCGTGGACAAACACTGAGGTCGATCATTAGGCTACAAAGAGCCAAGATGGAGGTGACACAGCAGAGAGGAGGGAGTTGTTGGTATTTCAGCTGCTGCTTTGCATTGTGAGTGACACTGAGTCAAAGTGTGTGTGTGTGTGTGTGTGTGTGTGTGTGTGTGTGTGTGTGTGTGTGTGTGTGTGTGTGTGTGTGTGTGTGTGTGTGTGGAGGTCTGGGAGTATACTCCAATGGCAACAGGACTGTGCTGAGTCCTGGATAAAGTGTGTGTGTGTGTGTGTGTGTGTGTGTGTGTGTGTGTGTGTGTGTGTGTGTGTGTGTGTGTGTGTGTGTGTGTGTGTGTGTGTGTGTAGCTCAGCCCTCCTGTCACGGGCAGACACAGGCATGGGGAGGTGGGGAAGTCAATATTTACCACTCCTCACACACACACACACACACTGACGCACACACATGTACACACAGGGCCGTTGCCATGGAGGCGATTCCGAGCATTCCACAACCAACAAACTGCACAGATAGTTGCACACACACACACACACACACACACACACACACACACACACACACACACACACACACACACACACACACACACACACACACACACACACACACACACACACACACACACACACACACACACACACACACACACACACACTGCATGCCTATCTGATGAAGAGGCTGGTGGAGAAAAAGCCAAGATTAACAGAAGCTCTGAGTCGATCTGTCACTTCCTGGAAACACACACACACACACACACAGGGTGTGGAGGCACGAGCAGCGTTGGGCATGTTACTGTAAAAGGTAATTAGGCAAGTTATAGTTACTATAGTTAGTAACTAGGGCTGCAACTAACGATTATCTTCATTATCGATTAATCTCTCAATTATTTAAACGATTAATCGATTAGTTGTTTGGTCAATAAAATGTTAAAAAATGTTGAAAAACATCAATCAGTGTTTCTCAAACCACCAGGTGACGTCCTCAAATGTCTTGTTTTGTCCACAAACCAAAGAGAGACTCAGTTTATTGTCATAAAGGATAAAAAAACAGAAATATTCACATTTAGGAAGCTGAAATTAGAGAATTTTGACTTTTTTTCTTTAAAAAACAACTCAAACTGATGTTATTAGATTATCAGAATAGTTGCTGATTCATTTAGGCCTAATCATCGATTATTGTTTGAATAATCAATTAATTGTTGTGGCTCTATTACTGTAGTTACTTTCCCCAAAAAGTAACTGAGTTAGCCTACTACATGATAAAAGTAATTGATTATAAAAATGATTGCGTTGATCAAATATGTCAAATCACTTGGACTTCCCTCCCTAACCAACTCACTCAGTATCCCTCCACGCACACAGGCTCAGCGACGCACTGTAGCCTATCACTCCGCCTCAGTCAAGTAACGGCTCATTTTATTATCGTAACAGCGCTGTAACGGGGGAGACAGTAACTTTATTGATTACTCGTTAGTAACGCTGTTATTCCCATCAGTGAGCCTGACACAGAAACACACACAGTAAAGGTCCGATCACCTGAAAAACTCCTTTTTTTTGGTTTGATTCCTATAAAAACATGATGTTGACCCGTTCCCCGGCCTCTCAGCAGCCGGCGCTGCTGTGGCTGCTGTAATAGGATCAGAGGCTGTGAGCCCTTATCCCTTTCACTGAGCTGTGTGTGTGCGTGTGTGTTTGTGTGTTTTTGCTTAAAAAAAAAGAAAAAAAAGCGAACTGCAGTGTGTTCATGTCACCTTTTGTTTCACCGAACCCAGACCTGGACCCATGTGACTCTCTGGGCCTGATGGTGGTGGTGGTGGTGGTATACAGCAGCAGCAGCAGCAGCAGCCGCTCCGTCTTAAAGCCGCTCCCTCGTGCTGCTTACACAGGAATTTTTCTTTTTTTTTCGGTCCACTTCCGAACAACAAACACTGCTGGCAACCGGCCGCAGGTTCATGGGATTTTCTGTGATCCCCTTTGCTCCTAATCTGAGTATGACATACATCAAATTATTTTGGGATTGAGGCTCAGTGGGAAAAATATCTGGGCCATTTTAGATGAGGAAAAAAAATGGGACAGTTCAACATTTTGGGACATAGATGACGAAGAGTTAGACGAGGAGATCAATGCAGCTCGACATCCAGCTGCTCAACAAGAGGCAAATACCAAGTCTGGCTCCGTCCAGAAGCAACAAAACCAACATATGAGCATCATTAAAGGGGTAGTTCACCCAGAATTGAAATTTCTCATTATCTCCTCCCCCTCATGTGGACTAAGGGCTGGGAGAAGTTTCAGAGTCCTCCGTGGCTTCTCTGAGTTACAGGGGGTCTCGGCGTAGCAGTGCATGTCCATATAACGGTTGCAAATGAATACCAACTGTCTTCGTATAAAAAATTAAATGAGTCTATTTTTCAAGCTTGTTTGTAGCGGAAGCTCCTCTTCCCAGTTCGTTCAAATTTGACAAACTAAGAGGAGCTTCGAGAAGCTTCCACTACAAAACAAGCTTGAAATATAGACTTATTTAATTTTTTTCGGGACAATTTCGCATTTCGGGGCTTCAATACAAGACGGACATTACATACGAGCAGCATGGAGGTATTTGGATGTTTTTTGGTGTGTCTTTTTGTTACGAAGACAGTTGGTATCCATTTGCAACCGTTACATGGACATGCACTGCTACGCCGAGACCCCCTGTAACTCAGAGAAGCCACGGAGGACTCTGAAACTTCTCCCAGCCCTTAGTCCACATGAGGGCGAGTAGATAATGAGTGAAATTTCAATTTTGGGTGAACTATCCCTTTAACCGTTATGATTAGTTCAACACTTTATATTGAAATCAAAGTGCAAAAATGACAATTGGTGGTTTTACAGAGAGTTGCCGATGAAAGTCATTCTTAGATGGGAGCTGTAACGCACAAACTGGCCTTTTTACGTTTTGTGTATGTTTTGCCATTTTCTCTATAATACATTTGAATTGTTTTGTTTTTTTTAATGTAAAAAGTGCTACAGATAATCTGAAAAAAACAAAACAAAAACAATCAAAGTGAAGTTAAAAAACTTTATGCTGTGAGAGATGTGGACTATATCTTGTTATATGCAACCTCTCAGGAAGACCAGTTGCTATTCTAGGTCTTTTGTGCCTTCTGCAATTAATTTGTTGAATGCTGAGCTGGCTTGATTTTTAATATATATTTCCCTATTTATTATACTTATTGTAGGCTACTTTCTTAATTTGCACTGTCTCGCACTTTCCTCCTCACTTGTGTGTATGCTCGTGCATACAGTATGAATGTGGTGCAATAGAAACAGAATTGCCCTATGGGACAAATAAAGTAATATCAACTCAACGACTCTACTGCAACATTTTAATAATCTATTTTCTATAATCTATTCTCTCCATTCTCCTCCTTCCTCTCACCTGGAACCTGCTCCATAAGCTCCGCCCCCTCTACATGATGTCATATTGACTCCAACACACACACACACACACACGCACACGCACGCGCACGCACACGCACACGCACACGCACACGCACACACACACACAAGCAGCACTGTGATTAAAACTAGAGATGAGGCCACGTCACCGAGGGACACATCTCAACATGTAATAAAACTAAATCTCTGGAGCTCAGTCATCAGTGTGACTCTACCCGACTGTCCTACCAAGAATATTTGTCTTATTTCTAGTCAAAATGTCATTTCTAGTCAAAACAAATCTCATTCTACTTAAAATAAGAAACATCACATAAAAAAGTAGCTTGTTTTTAGACACTTTTTAATGAAATAAGTAGAAAAAATCTGATAGTGGAGCAAGTTTTTCTTCCTTATTACAAACACAAAACAACTTGCTTTCACTGGCAGATTTTTCTACTTATTTCAAGTGAAAATTAGTTTGAAATCAGTGAAAATTATCTTTAAAAAAGTAGATTTTTAGGCGGTGAGTCTTATGGAAAGAGATTAGTTTTGACTAGAAATGAGACATTTTGACAAGAAAACGGACAAATATTCTTGGAAAGATTTAGAGTTTTTGCAGTGTGTGAGTTTACCTGGAGAAGCAACTCAATCTTCACCTCCTCTCACCCTGAAACACTCGTCAGCATCGTCAGTGTGTCGCTGTGTTGAACTGGGAGTTTAAACCAGTGTGTGTGTGTGTGTGTGTTTGACTAACATCCCAGACTGGGTGGGACAGGGACGGCTCAGACACCACACACAGAGAGAGAGGACATCATCGGTGTAATTTCCTCTGCTTAGCTCACCAGGTTTCGTTACAAAACAGCTGATGGATTCCAGCGCGTTGTTGCACAATTAAACATGTCACAGTTTCATGTTCATGAGGAAGAGACAGAGAGACAGAGAGAGTGTGTTAATGTCAAACGGTGAATTAACCGGCGCCTGTGTGTGTGCAGCTCATGTTAATACACGTGTCGTGCTGCTGTTTCATGGCCTCAGGTCTCCCAGCTGTTCCACTGTCACAGGTGACGGATGCAGACTGAGGTAGATAAACAGAGAGAGAAGCAGCTGCAGCAACTTAATCTGCTGTTGCTCTGTCATTGTTTCATGTTTTCAGCGCTGTTGTTCGTGTTAATGTCACAGCTTGATGCTTTTAGCTGCAACTGTTTTCTCTGCTTGGTTCGTCTGCATGCCTGTATGCCGTTACGTTCAATTTTTTTTATACATGTCATTGCTGCTACTGTATGTCTTAGCTTATTTGTTATTATGAGCTTATTATTATTATTATGGGTAAATTAATATGTGAGTTGCACTTTAATGCATTAGTTAATTGATGCTCTAGTTTCTTAATACTTTAGCTCTAATAGAATGAATCATCAGATTTTCTTTTTAACCCTCCTGTTGTCCTTCTTTCCTTCCTTCCTTCCTTCCCTTCGCCCTTACTTCTTCTTCCTTCCTCTTTTGATCCAATTGACCTGATCTGTTCCCTATCCCTCCATCTTTCTTTCCTTCATTTTCTCTTCCTCCTTTCCTCCCTTCTTTCCCTTCTACCTTCCTTCTTCTTTCTTCCATGAATGAATCCATCTCTCCCTCCCTCCCTCCATCTTTCTTTCCCCTTTCCCTTCTTTTTCCCACAATCCTTTCTGCTTCCCTCCCTTTGTCCTTACTTCTTCCAATCTGTTCCCTCCCTCCCTCCATCTATCTTTCCTTTCTTTTTCCCTTCCTGCTTTCCTCCCATCTTTCCCTTTGTCTTTCCTTCCTTCCTTCTTTCCCTTCATCTTTCCTTCCTTCCTTCTTTCCCTTCATCTTTCCTTCCTTCCTTCCTTCCTTCCTTCCTTCCTTCCTTCCTTCCTTCCTTCCTTCCTTCCTTCCTTCCTTCCTTCCTTCCTTCCTTCCTTCCTTCCTTCCTTCCTTCCTTCCTTCCTACTGTAACTCTGTGTTTTTTGTTGTTATGGTGTTTTATGCTTTTCTTTTCAAATGTTTTGTCTTTATGTAAAGCACTAAAGCACATTGAGTTGCCTTGTCATAAAATGCGCTATATAAATAAAGATGCCTTGTCTTGCCTAAATAAATACTGTTGATTAGTGCTGCAACATCCCTGTTAAAGGGATAGTAGCATTTTTTTAAAGTGTGGTTGTATGATCTACAAATAGCCCCTAAGTACTTTAATTGCAGTAGAAGACTCTCTGCACTCCTCCCGTTAGCAACGCCAGCCCATAATAGCCCTGCCCAGAGATTTACAACATTCAGTGTTGTGAACAGACCCCAAAGAAACGGCCTATTTTCACGGCTTAAAAGAGGTTTTACCTGGAAAAAAAAACACAGTTCCATTGTTCGCTATAATATAATTTTTTCCAGCCCCTCAAAGTGCAGGAAAAACACAGTTTTTATTTGGACCGAACCAACTGCTGATCGGCGGCGCTAACCCTGGGCGGAGGGATACGTGAGTTGGTTAGGTCCAAATAAAAACTGCGTTTTTCCTGCACTTTGAAGGGCTGGAAATAATTATATTATAGCGAACAATGGAACTGTGTATTTTTTTTTCACGTAAAACCTCTTTTAGGCCGTGGAAATAGGCCGTTTCTTTGGGTCTGTTCACAACAATGTATGTTGTAAATCTCTGGGCAGGGCTATTATGGGCTGGCGTTGCTAACGGGAGGAGTGTAGAGAGTATGCTACTGCAATTGAAATACTTAGGGGCTATTTGTAGATCATACAACCACACTTTAAAAAAAAATGCTACTATCCCTTTAAATAAACCAATAAACAGCCCAAATAAATAAGCAGCAGTAACAGTGACAGTAGAAATAGAAGCAGCAGTAGAAGCAGTAGAATCAGCCTGACTCTCTCTGGTTGTTGAGGCGTCATCGTCCTCAGACTGAGCTGTGGCTGCAGTGAACAGAGCTGCAGGTGCTTCATGTATTATTGTGTGGACAGAGTGAGAATCCATCCTCACATTGTTCGTCTGCAACACCAAGAAAAACTGTCTCTTTCTCTTTTCAGGACAAAAAGCCGTCAACCAGGTGAAAAGATACTGGATTAAACCAGATTACAGATGATTAATGCTGCTTAATGAGGACTAATCTGGTTCCTCTGTGAGCCC
Organism: Trachurus trachurus; assembly: GCF_905171665.1. Taxonomy (NCBI): domain Eukaryota; kingdom Metazoa; phylum Chordata; class Actinopteri; order Carangiformes; family Carangidae; genus Trachurus; species Trachurus trachurus. Next base: position 32,345,832 of record NC_139901.1, on the reverse strand, counting down.
GTGTGTTATCACTGCAGGGACATGTGTGTGTGTGTGTGTGTGTGTGAACCATTAGTCAGGCATAACATGGAAACACCGACTAATTAGCAACAGACTATAGAACAATAGACGTAACCATGGCAACAGTATGGAAAGCAGCTACAAATGAAAAAGCGCTGTGAAAGCAGAAATGAGACTAAAATTAGACAAAATATTATGTTCAGTTTTGACGACTCAGATTATAACGACTTTAATTATGACAAAATGACGTAAAGGGATATTTTTATATTTATAGATTCTGGGCCTGTTTCTACATTCAGCAGCTCTGTGGAATAAAAATTTAGTTTCTGACTGGAGACTTGGTTCATTAAAGTTAATTAAGTTAATTAAGTGCATTCACATGTCGGTCATGTAGGTTAAAATCATTATTGGTGCTTAATTCAAACCTGTTCCTAATGATACTGATCCATCACTTACTCACACTGGTTTCTATCTGTTTTTTTTTTATTATATTAGGACTCAGTTTTCAGTTTGTTTTCTTTCCTGTCACATTAACAAAGATGTAGCAGGAAATAACAGATTAAAACTGAAGTGAAATGAAGGATAAAGAGCTCTGTCATCCTATTGGTCAATGTTCACGCCATATTAGGAGATTCAAACCAGGCAGAGAAATGTAAAAAACATCTAACATGCTACTGATGGACCGGAGACCTGGTGGATGTTTGTTTTGTCTGCTTTTTAAAATACTACGGCCATCATATGATTTATATCCTGTCACATCTCAACCATTTTATGTTCTTCTGTTCTTACCTGCCCAGGGACGACAGGTGGAAACGAGCAGAAGCTGCTGTAACCTGCTCAAGACGTCTTTTCTTGTCCTATATGGGGTTATTATATTTGTGCATTGTCCCTGTTTTAAATAAATAAATTCCTACTGTATTTGGTTTAAACTGAATCACTCGTCCCCTACTGTACATTACGTTTACATTCAGATTCTTCAACTACTAGAACGTCCTCATTGATCCCAAACTGATCGATAGACCGAACACAACAAGTGTTCTTTTGTTTTTTTTACCATCACTAAATGCTATTGTCAGATACAACACATTAAATCAACACACACATACACACACACACTGCTGCTGCTGCTCTGACACACTGTCTGATCCACACATCACACACTCAGCACGTTTACATGACACTTGAGAAAACCGAATTATCGCCTTTAATCCGACTAGAACTGGACGACTGAGTGCATGTAAACGCGTCTCCAACTCCGATTAAGACTCCCAGATAATGCGATTGGAATTCGACTTTCTCCGACATGTATACGCCTTAAAGGGACAACGAGGAGTTTGTATTTGGTTATAAAAAAGTCTCATATTAATGTGGATGAATCTACGTTACCACTTGTTAATGGTCCATTTTAGATAAATCTATGGTTTTGTCTCTATCGTTATTTTGTTATTATTAGTGGTGGTGGAAATGCTGGGCGAGCCGACCAGCGTTTCTTTACTTTCGGTTTCGTGGCGAGTCATGAGAATAACGCCGCCGAATCTCCGTTTATGGTGGGAACTACGACGGTATGTGATCGTCTTCCAACCTCTGACTTTAATTCTTGATGAATGAAAACATGAGTCTGTCTTGCACCGGTCAAAGAATTTCACGGTGCGGAGGCTCATAAATGTAGTGTGGAAACACTTTTTTTTTTTTTTACAAAACTCCTCGTTGTCCCTTTAATCAGAGTTTAACTGGACAACGCATGTGCGCCTGCTCCACACCCCCCGCCGTGCTGGTCTAAGACCCCGGAACAAAAACATCCAAGAAAGCCGGTGACAGAAGTTATTGTTGTAGCGTTATGGCTGGAGGGATGGTGTGCACCTGATCTGCACAATAAGTAACACACACATTACGTACGAGATGAACAAAGCTGTACAATTAACCATCTCGCTGTTGTTAGAAAACGCCGGTCTGCCGCCTGCTGCCTGGCTAACAGGTCAACCGGAGAAGGGGTCGTATTAACCTGCTGAAACCACGGATATCGCCACCTCGTTCCCTCAGTTTTTAGATTTTCTTAGTTGCAGGTAAACTGGGACGAGGACAGAAGTCTAATCAGACACCAAAGTTGAAGTTTGAGCCTAGCTCGATTAAGCTCTGCATGTAAACGTACTGACAGAGCTGCTGACTTCATCCATCCAGCTCATTACATGTTGCTTCTCTATGTACGACATCATCATCATCATCATCACCATCCTCCTCTTCCTCCTCTTCCTCTCTGCTGCTGCTGCTGCTGCTGCTGCTCATCTAAATATGGTCATGATGTGAACTGAGACTGATGAGCTGCTCATGTGTTCAAACCAGCAGCGGAGGAGAGAGAGGGAGGAAGAAGAAGAAGAAGAAAGATAATCCTCCAGGGCTTTGGCCCACCACCACCACCCCCCTTCGTCTTCCCCCCAAGTCTTCCTCCCTCACAGTCGGCCTATACTATACACCCCTCTCTCTCTCTCTCTCTCCCTCTCTCCCATTCTTCCTCCAATCCTTTCAGCAGATTTCCAGAGGGAAACTGTGGAAATAAAGGATTTCAATTCCTCTGATGTGTCGGCCGCGGTCACGTGAGGAAGGATGAGGAGGAAGAACATCGTCTCTCTGCTTTCCAAATATTATTATTGAACTGGCAGTCAACTCAGAGATGAGGAGGAGGAGGAGGAGGAAGAGGAGGATGGGGTTTAGTGGGGGGGGGGGGGGGTCCTGCTGAGAGAGATATCTGAACACACAGGGATCTGAAAGTCTCCGACTGTTAAAGCTACGACACTAATATGTTAGAAAGAGGCAGCAGAGGAGGAGGAGGAGGAGGAGGAGGAGGAAGAGGGTGATATCACACACAGGCCTGTGTTCAGAGCAGCTGGATCTACAGCAACACACACACACACACACACACACACACACACACACACACACACACACACACACACACACAGAATTCACCTCCTCTCATCCCGTTTCAAAAGAAGCAGCATTTGATCTGCTGGAGTCCACAGAGACTCCCATCATGCCTCAGTAACCGAGGGCTTCACCGTTTAACTCCTCATCATCAGCAGCACCGCTCTGACATCCCATAGGCCGGACCCACAGGGAGGAGAAATACACACACACACACACACACACACATATATATATATATATTTACACTGTAGCCTATATGATATACTATGATGCATGGAGAAAATGCTACAAACATCTTTGAACATCCGTCATTGCAAAATCTGCTGATTTTTAAAACTTTTTCTTGAAATTTTCCCTTTTTAAAAAATTTTGTATTAGTTTTTTATCCAAGTTTTTTTTTTTTTTTTAGAAATGTAACCACTATTTCTAGATTTTTATTTTTTTGACAAATTTGACCACTTTTTTCGAGAAAATATTTTACTGTTTTTTTTTTTTTTTACTTTTTTTAATAGAAATTTAGCCACTTTTTTCTAGAATTTTTTTTTAATGAAATTTAACCACTTTTTCTATATTTTTCTTCAACATTGTTTTGACAAATTTTATCACTTTTTTCTAGAATTTTTTAAAAACTCTTTGAAAATTTTACCACTTTTTTTTAAAAAGAATTCTTACCACTTTTTTTCTAGAATTTGTTGTAAAAAACGTCTTTATTTGAATTTTCTCAACAATATTTCCACAAATTCACGCCATTGGCCCTAATTTGAACGTATACATTGACTAAAAAAGTAATGTTCTTCAGTCTCAGAACAAATATTTGTGTACATGTCATTGGTTTATAACCAGAACTAGGACTCTGGAGCTGGAAGGAAAGGGACAAGTAGTTCCTCTTTAACAGCTCCTCTGAAGCGTGGCGTGGACAGTCATGCTGTACAGGAGGAGGCTGCACTGCGGTTGCATTATTGTTGCATCGCTACCGGCAAGAAAAAGGCAGTTAACCGAGGAGGACAGACTGGTTCGTCAGGAGTTCGTTCGTCCTACAAGAAGAAAATGAGTCAAAGCTTTAGAAGAAATGAAAGCTGGATGACGACGAGCTGAAGCTGAAACTCGTATGTGAACATTTGCAACAGAGATACAGGATCAATAATATTTGTTTTTATTTGTAATAAAGCTGAACGTCACAAATTTATCGGCATTAAAAAAATGGCGTTCACTGGAAAAAATGAAGGTTCTCTCAGCTGAATACCAGCGGTTACACTGCAAAAACTCAAAATCTTTCTAAGAATGTGTCTTATTTCTTGTCAAAATGTCTAATTTCTAGTCAAAACTAATCTCTTTACACTTAAAATAAGACTCATCACCTAAAAATTAACTTGTTTTTAGATCATTTTCACTTGTTTCAAACAAATATTCACTTGAAATAAGTAGAAAAATCTGCCAGTGAAAGCAAAGTTTTTTGTGCTTGTAATAAGAAAAGAAAAACTTGCTCCACTATCAGATTTTTCTACTTATTTCAAGTTAAAATCTGCTTGAAAAAAGTTAAAAATCGTCTAAAAACGAGCTACTTTTCAAATGTGATGAGTCTTATTTTAAGTAGAATGAGATTTGTTTTGACTAGAAATAAGACAAATATTCTTGGTAAGATTTTGAGTTTTTGCAGTGTAAACATAACATGTAAACCTGCTCAAGTATGAGAAAGTGGGCCAGGTGTGTACGTGCATATACATGTGTGTATATACGTGAGTGTGTGTGTGTGTGTGTGTGTGTGTTGCAGCAGCAGCAGTGTCATGGCTGAGGAATGCAGAGTGCGAGTCTCGACTCCTCTCCGGCTCCCACAGCCCTGAGCAGGAATGTGCAGCGAGCAGGTAGAGACACCGTCCGCTGCCCCCGAGACACACACACACACCACCGACACACACACACACACACACACACACACACACACACACACACACACACACACACACACACACACACACACACACACACACACACACACACACACACACACACACACACACACACACACACACACACACACACACACACACACACACACACACACACACACACTCACACACACACACTCACACACACACACACACATTCCCTCCACCATCTGTCAGAGAGCAGCCGAGGAACGCAGCGTCCAAGTTTCACACAATGTAAGAGCAGGAATGTGAGTCAAGGTCGCGGCGCTGTGGAGAAGAAGCTGCTGCGTCGTGTTTGTTGTCAACACAGAGAAAGTCGTCGTCGTGCTGCCACCGATCATCCTCATCCTCAGCTCATTATGGGACTTTTCTCCCCCCTTAAAAAATATATCGACAACATCTACGACTCTAAGACATCTAAGGTTCTCAAAGTGCGGTCCGGGGACCCCCAGGGGTCCTTGAGAGGGCTCAAGGGGGTCCCCAACCTTTTCTCTAAATTTTACCACATAGAATTTAAAAAACTTTTTTCTTGAAATGTATTTTTTTCGTGACATTTTAAAGTTTTTTTTTTTTTATGTTATCACTTTTTTCCAGAATCTTTACTTTTTTTTTTTACAATTTTTTTCTTGAATTTTAAAAACTTTTATTTTGAAAAATGTCACTTTTTTTTTTTTTTTTTTTTTACATTTTTAAACTTTTTTTTTTTAGAGAAACAAAAATTCTTGATAAATGTCACTTTCTTTTTTTTTATATTTACATTCTTTAAACTTATTTTTAGAGAAATTAAAAAAAAAAAATTCTTGAATTAACTGTTTTTTCGATAAATGTCAGTTTTTTTTACATTTTTAAAAACTTTTTTTTAGAGAAATTTCAAAAAAAATTCTTGAATTTTAAAAACTTTTTTTTGATAAATGTCACTTTTTTCCCTTTTTAAACATTTTTTAAACTTTAAACTAGCAACCATTGTTACTGTATCTGTCCAGAATGACCTACTGTAACTGTAATAGATATATGCTTCACTCATATCCCTCGCTGTCAACTTAACTCTATGTTTTTGATTTTTACATAATGCCTGGGACGGTCGGTATTGTTTTTGAGCAACAGTTTTTTCTTTGTGCATCTGTAATGTCTGTTTGTTCATGAACACTTGTTCAGTGTCGTGGTTTTCTTATTGTGACACAGTGTACCTACCTGTTGTCATAAATAAAATATTTAAAAAAATGAACAAAAATGGAGGGTCACGTCTTCTAAACTGACTGAACTGGAGAGTTTTAAGTGCGTGTGAAAAAGCTCCAGAGCGTCCCGAACAGCTCGACCTCTGTGCTGAATTCAAACTAAAAAACAACAAGACACAAAGATCCCAGTAATGGAGGCGCTCGCCGCTTCCTCGGAGATAGACAAATAAGAGCCACAGAGAGACAGAAACACCCAGAAGGGTTTGCCATTACATTAAAATTTTTAAAATGTGCCCATGTCACGCTCCATCATCATCCCAACGCGCTGCTACGTAACTACTGCTGCCGCCACATTTCCATAGCAGATTGGAGGGAACGGCCCCCAAACACAGGACCGATTTCCTCCATCGCTGTTCAACCGCGGCTTTGTTCGGCGCGGCCTGATTTCAATATTCAAATGTATGCAGCTCAGTGAGAGAGGGGGGGGCATGGGGTCGGGAGGAGGGGGGCATGGGGGCAATCAGAGAGAGAACAATGCTGATGAATGCTGATCAGAACCATTATTGATGTCATTTAATATTGTTGTCGTTTTTTACTATCATTTGTTACTGTCATCATTTAAGAACAATATGTGTATGTTTTATATATAACAACTTGCAACAGTCTAATGATGCCCAATCTTACCACACACACACACATTATTTATTTTTTAAGTTTCATGTCATTTAGACTAAGAGAGTTCCTCCGTCATTGGCACAAACCAGTCGACCAACTGATTGGATCCAGACCAGTGGAGCCTCAGGGGAAGGGGGTACAAGAGGTTGTTGTCATGGTTACAACAACAACAAACACACACGCCTCTCTGCATCGAGTTCAGAAACTCACCAAACCATCATGACCAACAACAATAACGAACATATAGGCCTACACTGCAAAAACTCAAAATCTTTCCAAGAATATTTGTCCTTTTTCTTGTCAAAATGTCTCATTTCTAGTCAAAACTAATCTCTTTCCACTTAAAATAAGACTCATCACCTAAAAATTAACTTGTTTTTAGATCATTTCACTTGAAATATTCACTTGAAATAAGTAGAAAAATCTGCCAGTGAAAACAAGTTTTTTGTGCTTGTAATAAGGAAGAAAAACTTGTTTTTCTACTTATTTCAAGTGAAAATCAGCTTGAAAGAAGTAAAAAAGTGTCTAAAAACAAGCTACTTTTTATATGATGTTTCTTATTGTAAGTATAATGAGATTTGTTTTGACTAGAAATTACATTTTGACTAGAAATAAGACAAATATTCTTGGTAAGATATAGATCATATTGTAGGTGTAAATGTTTTATACATTTGATTAGAGCTGCAACAATTCATCAATTAATCAAACAATAATCGATTATTAAATGAATCGTCAACTCTTCTGATCATCTAATATTCGGTTTGAGTAGTTTTTTTAAGAAAAAAAAAGTCAAAATTCTCTGATTCCAGCTTCTTCAGTGTGAATATTTCTGGTTTCTTTGTTCCTTTATGACAATAAACTGAGTCTCTCTTTGGTTTGTGGACAAAACAAGACATTTGACGATGTCGTCTGGTGGTTTGAGAAACACTGATTGATGTTTTTCAACATTTTATTGACCAAACAACTTATCAATTAATCGATAACGAAAACAAACGTTTGTCACAGCCCTAGATTTGATATTTTAATATTCATATTTATTCATAAGATGATGATAGACTCAGTTGGAGCTGTTGTCAATTTCAGTTCTCAACCCTCGAAGCTCCAACACAGAGAAACAATAATCCACCGTGATAAAAGAAACCGAGCAACAATCACACACACAGTTGTTCTCTGTCCATCACAGCTCAGCAGCTAAAAATACAACCACAACCACAACCACGCTTTAAACAAGTCAGAGCAGAAACTGTTTCTGTTGCTCCAGAACCGAGCTGAGAGCTGTGAAGCCAGGTTTTTTTTTTTTTTTTTTTTTTTTTAAACTTGGCAAAAAAAAAGTAATGAGTGAGTCATTGTTTAGTTATTGTTGAACAAAAACTCCCACAGATACGTAGATTCAGTTTGTTGAGGAAACTTCTCTTCTCTTCACCACCTCCAGAGCAGAAGCAGAAGCAGAAGCAGGAGTCTGAGCTGCAGCTGCAACGTGTCGTCGTTAATGTGACGGACTGATTATCTTGGAAATAGAACAACTGGATTTCTTCAACGCTGCACAATTTAACAGACGATATCTAACAGAAAAGTACGTGCACATCCAAAAGGTTGCATTCAGGTGCGTAGGAAAGCAAAAGGAAATAGAAGATCCCTAAACACTGCTCTGCTAAAACCAATGAACCTTCTTAATAGTGAAACCTGACAATTTGCTCCCAATGAAACTTCATCAAAACTCTCACAGACAATTCACTCTGGAAGCTTAAAGGTAGAGTCTGCAGGAGTTTCCTAAAAAATAAAATATGGACTCATACAACTGATGTTTTGGAGTAGTCGGGAGGGACGTTTCTGGGTGAGGTCGAATTTTAAAAAATTGAATTGAATTTGCGCCACAAGTCTCCATGGATACAACTTACTGTTAACCGTCGCACAGTGTGACGTCAAACAATATCGACAAGAAATTGCAGTTTTCCTCAGTTTTCCTGTCCACAAATGACTCCTGAAACTGGACTTTAAGAAAAAGTTCGAAAAACTCTGGTTTCAGGAGCCCACAACTGCTGTTACGTGTGGATGAAAAAAGGCCAAACCGTATAGAGAAACACGCGGTTTCAAAAATACCCGCGTTCGTATGGACGGCCCCTTTTAGTCGTGTTTTTTGGCCTCCCCCCAACACTGGGGGTGCGTTCCGATCGCCCTCTAGTTCCCTGCGCAGTGGACTACACAGGGTGTAGTTTGCCCAGTTCACCGTATGTTGACAACCGATATTACCCTTCAGTCATTGCGCTCCGGCGTAAGCTTTGTTTACGTGCGTTACGTAAATTGGCAGGGCTAACCGTTAGCTACCTGTCTAACTTTAATAACTCAGTGACTCAATAAACGGTCCATATGGACGGATATCTGAGTTACAACATGACTGAGCTAACTGGAGTAGTTTCATGTCGTGTCCCACAACGGGAGGGTTTTAACAGCTGACGTCCTGATGTTAGCTTAGCTACTGCTGTTAGTTTAGCTACCGCCGTTAGCTTTGCTGCTGCCGTTAGCTTAGCGACTGCCGTTAGCTTTGCTGCTGCCGTTAGCTTAGCTGCTGCTGTTAGCTGTTCCTGTCAGCTGCAGCCACTGATGCTTTCTACACACCCTGATGCCCCAAAACTGAATAAATACCACACGGCACACAGAAATAGTAATGTTTCTTCAATCATTTCAGATTCGTCTAAACGGTGATAGTGGCGTGAAACATTTTGAAACTTAAAAACTTTATTTTTAAACTCGACCTGTTAACAGCTGTGACGTTGCAGGGTGTTCCTATTGGTGTTATATCGGTTGAGTGAAGTTCCTTACGGCAGATTCCCTGTGCAGGGAGTAGGGGGTAGGGGGCTCTGTCCAAGTAAACTGTGGATCGGAACGCAGCCTGGGGGGCCATCAGGACAACGATTTAGGGGTCAAAAATGACCGGAATTCTCCTTTAAGCAATGACAATAAAGAGATTCTGCTGATTCTGAGATATGCATGCATAATTAGCTACTGTATAAAATGACACGACAGCAACGAGTTAACAATAAAACAGCTTCAGATTCATTCATGTCGAATGAAAAGCTGCAGGAATATCTGGATCCTGAGGAATTTCCCACTGTGTGACTCAGTGCAAGGACAATAAATCATATTGTTTTCCCACAGCGCTTAATCCAGATTTTTTTTTTTTTCTTACGAAATTCCACATAAGCATATTTGTGTTATCACCACCAGCGGGTTGTGGTTGAGATTAGCAGATCTGAGTTCAGTCTGACGGAGTGCTGTTGTTGCTGTTGTTGTGTTGTTGATGTGCACGACTTCAGATTCTCAGAGGAACGGATGGAGATCCTCACGTTGAAGAGCCGGGTGGGAGAGCAGCATGAGCTCTTCTTCCCTTCCCAGCATCTCATCTCATCACCCCGAAGCCGCGCTCGCACTCGCACAGCTGCGCCCACACAAAGACACACACACACACACACATAGAGACACACACACACACACAGAGGCATCTCTCTCTCTCTCTCTCGCTCTCTAAATGCCAAAGACGCTTTTCCTGTCACCAGAAACGTGCACGGAGCGCTGGGAATGAGGGGTGTGAGAGCGATCCACAGAGCTTCCAACAGTGGGTGGATTGAGTGGAGATGATGCGTGGCCTGTGTCGCCCCTGGCAACCGGCCCAGAGCAGAGCAGAGGGGACAGGAAGTGGCCGGAGGAGGAGGAGGAGGAGAGAGGACGATGCAGCAACAAGCTCTCCTCTGTCTGTCTGTATCAAACCTCCATCAGATACTTCATTCAACTGACCACAGACTCACAGAGCAACGAGGCAGAGAGACAGAGAGAGAGGGAGAGAGAGGAAGATGTCAGAGTTGCTCAGTCCGGCTGCATCCTCATCCTCATCCTCATCATCAGTCAGTGCAGCAGCGAGTACTTTCCACTTCTACTGTGGTAGGAACCAACCAGCGGTGTTACAGGTCTGACCTCGGTTCAAAGGATTCAGTTCAATGTTTCGACCTTGAACTCACCACAAAGAGAGATGTTGAACTCGCCAGAGAAAGACCTTAAACTCGACCTTAAACTCACCTCAGAGACCTTAAAGTCCCTGGAAAGTGAAATTGGAGTTTTGTTTCAAAATATATTAAAAGTGTTCGAAATGTATTGATAAAAACATGCAAAAAGACTCATTTCTGTGCAGTGCTTAATTTTAGAGGTTAGGGTTTCACAGTTTCACTCTGCTTCAGTGGTCTTTGTTTTTAAGGGCAGGCTTACAGAGGGGGCGCCGTGACGCACTGGCGTCCCTACTTTCATAACTCCTCCCATGTGCACAGTAATATTATAAATACTTCAAGAATGCCAACGAGCGTCTGCTGCTACTACCTCTGGAGCTACCAGCGCCGCCGGAGCTCCCAGTCCACTAGCTTGGTCTCTGTCTTAATAAAATGTAATGCAGACTTATCAGGTCATTGTAAAACATTTATTTATTGATATAAATGTGGTGTTATTTGAACATAGTCTATGCAGATCCCAGAGGCAGCGCTGCTCTTATGTGAAACATGAAGCTCCACTTTTAATTCAAACAAACTAATGAGACAGCCACAGTGGGACCAGCCGGCGCTCGGCGGCAAAACTCTAAAAGCCAAAACAGCCACAGTCCAGGTGAACCTCTGCAGCGTCCGTCCCACAGCTCACCGCCACAGCAACAGCTACACCGGCAACAAAACTGAGGGGCCGAGGGCCGCCGCCATCAGCAGATGAATCTCTGCTTGCCCTGATAGCGTTAGCTCGGCGGCTAGCGCTAGGCCCGTCGTCCTGTGCTGACGGTGGCGGCCCTCATTGTTGTTGTTGTGTAGCCTTCAAGGCTCCCGTTGCTGTGGCGGTGAGCCGTGGGTCCGATGCTGCAGTGGCTCGGGACCATGGAGGCTCGGGGTGAACGGGACGAACGGGGCTAGCCGCCGAGCTAACGGTTAGCGCCGGGCTAGTCGAGCTAACGCGTTAGCGCCGGGCTATTAGCCGCCGAGCTAACGCTATCAGGGTAGCGGAGATTCGTGTGCCCCCAGCATATTTCCCTCACTGCTCAGTGTGTATCCGAGACATTCAGATAAGAGCTGGACTCAGACTCAGGCTCAAGCCCGTAGCTGCTCGGGTACGATGTGACAGTTAGCAGTAGGCCATTTGATTGACAGTTGAAACTTGACGAAGCTCAGCAAGTGGGCGGGGCTTATGTGCCTGCAGCAGACATCCAGAGCTGCGAGAACTGCCTCATTTAGTCATGATTTTAAAACCTAATTTCACCTACTAAACGAATTTTTCTAGCATCCAAAATTGGCAGGATGGTTAATAGGACATATGTCTGGGATGTGATTAACTCAGAAAACGAATCCAGTGTCACTTTTCAGGGACTTTAAACTCGACCTTAAACTCACCATAGAGAGACCTTAAACTTGACCATAAACTCACCACAGAGAGACTGTAGGAGCCGTATGTAAGTCTGTGTGTGTTTGGTTTGTGGATGTGAACACTGCATTGGTGCGTGGGTAGGGGTGTGTCACTGTGGGCGTGTGATCCGTGGTTACTTGTGATTGCACTCACCTGGTCTCATCAGTTGGCGTTTGAACATGGCGTGGGGTGAGCCACGGGGGTGAAACTTTCTGTTGACCGCTGCGCTATCACATCACATTGTGCTTCCCTTATTAACCTTGCGCGGACGTTTGTAAGCAGTTGGAGCTTCTGTGTTGCCGTGATATGGAAATAAAGGTGCTTTGAGAGCAAGAGTAAAGCGAAGTGTGCGCGTCAACTATTTCTCCCGTGTTCAGCCCACCGCGGCTGATTGTTTTTATTGGTCTCAGTTTAGCCGTAATATTAGTCAACAGAAAAGTTACCGAAGTGTTGATCCACGGAAAGTTTCGTTTACGCTGGATTCCTGGGATCATTCTGGAACGCTTCAAACAAGGAAGTTGGAGCGCGCAGAGACGCACCAGTTCATTCATCGCCATAGTAGGTTTTCATTCATTCACAAGCCAGCCCGTGCGGCTCATTCATCACAGCTACGGGAGCGGAGGTATGGTCACGCATACACAAACACACACACACAACAGGTAATATTTGCGAATTAGCCTAAATAATTCCCCTGGTAGGCTTTAGCAGTGTAACCACATAAGGTGGTTGTACTCCTTTTTTGTTTTAAGCCGTTTGTTATTTTCGTGTCATCAAGCGGGTGGAGCCATTGGCTCGGGAGTGCCGCCGTAGTTCTTTTTCTAAGACAGTTTGTCTTGTTCAAGACTAACGGTATATAGGTACATAAATACCCACCGCTAGTATGCACAGAAGACTAGGGTGAGTTTAGATAGTTTTCTATAGGCAGTTCAGCGGGGAATACATGACGCAATTGCCTGTTTGTGGATCGTTATCGCTCGTGTGTATGCAAGGCTTCCTGTGACGTATTCATGCCATTAAAGCGCTGTGTGTGATCTATAATGTTTTGGGCTGTGCATGGATGTTTTTGATAATTCATAAATGAACATGGATTTAAGTAGATCTTCTTCATGTCCTGATGTTAATGTGGGAATTGAAAAACGAATAATAAAACTCTCTGTGAAAGCATTGGAAAATCAAATACAAACGTTTCAAACAGATCGTCAAGCTAAGGTTAATAAAATTAAAGCCGCTATAAAGAAAATTAAAGAACTTATGCAAAATGAAGATAATGCGCCAAGTGTTCAGTCTCATCTTGCAAACTTATCTGTGTTGCTTGAGGATGCAAGCCAACTTCATGAAGCTGTGATTCAGTTGCTTCCTCAAGAGGAACAAGAAAAACAAAACACCTGGTTCTCGAGTATACTTAAGCATAACAGTGGCTTTATAGACAATGTAAGGGGGTGGCTTTCTGATGCAAGTAGACAATCTAATCAAAGTGCTGCACAAATGAGCACAGATGATGTCCTCACCTCGCCTCAGTTACATCCACCTTACATTGAACCATTTGATGTAAAAACTAATGGAAATGATTTATCTAAACACTCTGAAAATGGTGCGGGGATTGCAGTGACAGTAGATGATGTTGAACCGAGGGACAGCATTTCCAATGTTGCAAGTAGAACCTCAAGGAAAAGAAGTTCAGCAGGAAGTAAGTCCTGTGTTTCATCTACCTCATCAGCACGTATTAAAGCTGAGGCAGACATGGCGGCCCTCCTTGCTCGCCAAAGCCTTTTAAAGGACAAACATGCTTTGGAAGAGCAAGAAGAGCTGCTCAGAAAAAAGAAAGAGCAGCTTGATTTGGATATGGAATTAGCTGCATCAATAGCTAAAGTTAAAGTGTTAAAGGCCTCGGAAGGCTCTAGAGTTTCCAGCATTAAATCTAACGGAATGAACTCATATTTGGAGAGACAACAAAGGAGAGCTCCAAAACTGAATGCTGATGCTGAGACATTTGTGCCTGTGGTAGCTAAACAGCCATCTCAGTATATGCCAATAGGTGACCAGCCACGTTCACATTTGTTGGATGCGAGACCTAAGGAGAAAAGGAATGAGCTGCAGTCACAAGTCACATGGTCAAATGGGTTGGAGCCAAAGGTGCAACAAGGTAAAATACAAAGTACACGATCATGTCATCAGTTTCAGTTGAACTCAGAAAATCCTTTACCTGTGATGCAAAATACCATGGATCATAATCGTTTAATAACGGTCTTGGAGAAACAGAATGAAATTACATCCTTGTTGGTTGAGCAGCAGTCTCTCTTTTTTCTTCCAAGACGGGACATTCAGATTTTTGATGGTGATCCTTTACAATTCCAAACTTTCATGAGGGCATTTGAACATAGTATCGAAGACAAGACGCACAGTGCTAAAGATTGCTTATACTTTCTTGAGCAGTACACCAGAGGCCAGCCCAAGGACCTGGTTAGAAGCTGTCAGCATATGCCTCATGATCAAGGATATGCCAAAGCTAAATCTTTGTTGCAAGAACATTTTGGCAATTCTTTAAAAATTGCTTCTGCCTACATGGAGAAGGTCCTCACATGGTCAGTTTTGAAACCTGAGGACGTGAAAGCCCTGCAGGCATATAGTTTTTTATTACGAGGATGCTGCAATGCCATGGGAGAGGTAGGTGCCATGCATGAGTTGGACGTTACAGCTAATATGCAAACAGTCATTAAGAAATTGCCTTATAAACTCCGGGATAGATGGAGAAACGTTGCCTGTGAGTTACAGGATAAATTCCATCGCAGAGTGACTTTTTGTGACATTGTTGAATTTATTGAAAAACAAGTAAAGATTGCAAGTGACCCACTGTTTGGAGATATTCAGGATTCTCAAACAGCAGTAAGAAAGGATGTGAGGAATTATAAATCCCAACCTTATTCTAAAGCAAAAGGAAGTAGCTTCGCTACCACCGTCGCTACATTGGACAAAACTGTCGAGGCCAGCCAGAGGGAAAGGGCCTCAGCTGTTGTAAAGGTTTGCTTGTTTTGTGGTGCTGGACATGCCCTGGATCTGTGTCGTCTATTGGAAAGGAAGTCACACAGTGAAAAAATGTCTTTCTTGAAACAAAATGGGGTGTGTTTTGGCTGTCTGTGCATTGGGCACAGGAGCAAAGATTGTCGTAAGCGTCTTTTGTGTAAAGTATGCAATCTGAAACATCCTACCATGTTGCATATCCATTCTAAGGAAAAGGAAGCTGTTTCAGAGCAAGCTAACATGGGGCCAGAGACAGCTAACAGAAGGGCTTTAATCTCAGTACAATCTAGCGGGCTTACTGGGGCCGGTGATCGCGACTGTACACTCTCCATACTTCCTGTTCAAGTGAAGTCGAAGAAAGGAGATGAAATATTGATCACTTATGCCTTCCTGGACCCTGGGAGTTCTGCATCATTTTGTACTGAAAGGCTCATGAACAAGCTGAATCTCACAGGGAGAAGAACAGCTATTCTCCTACGGACAATGGGTCAGGAGAAAGCTGTCGATAGTCACATTGTTTCAGACCTGGAGGTAGCTGGATTGGACACAGATTGTTTCTGTGAGCTGCCTGACATATTCACCCAGAAAAGCATGCCTGTCCTTCAAGGTAACATTCCTCGACAGGAAGACCTTCAACGATGGCCACACCTGAAACATGTGAAAATTTCGGAGATCAATTCAGGGGTAGATCTTCTGATTGGTACTAATGTTCCTATTGCTCTAGAGCCATGGGAGGTTGTTCGGAGCACGAATGGAGGTCCATACGCAGTCAAAACTGTGTTAGGCTGGACTGTAAACGGTCCTCTCAGAGGAGACTTCGGCAGTGACGCTGCTTGTATGCAGCGACATGCCACTGTCAATAGGATTTCTGTTTCAAGACTTGAGGAATTGTGGGAGCAGCAAACAAAGGCCGATTTCCCTGAATGTGCACAGGATGAGCAGCTTGGATTATCGAAAGAAGACTGTCATTTCATGAAGTTGGTCAACAAGTCTGCCACATTGGTGGATGGTCATTACAGTGTTGGTTTACCTTTGAGACAAGATGATGTCAAATTGCCTAATAACAGAACTGTTGCAGAACAGCGTGCTCTGAGTCTCAAAAGGAGGTTTAACAGGGACAGCTCATTCCATGCTGACTACACCAACTTCATGGGTGACATAATTTCCAAAGGTTATGCTGAGAGTGTCCCAGCCGGGGATCTGGAGCGCTGTGACGGTAGGGTATGGTACATACCTCATCACGGTGTGTACCACCCACAGAAGAGAAAGATTAGGGTGGTCTTTGACTGTGGAGCTTCATTCCGGGGAACATCTCTAAATGCCCAGCTCGTCCAGGGCCCTGATCTGACTAGCTCGCTGGTGGGGGTCATAACCAGATTCCGAAAGGAGCCTGTAGTACTAATGGCGGACATTGAGGCTATGTTCCATCAGGTCAGAGTACCACGTGTTGACACAGACCTCTTAAGGTTTCTTTGGTGGCCGGATGGAGATCATGGCCAGGATCTGGTGGAGTATAGAATGGTTGCACATCTGTTTGGCGCCACATCCTCTCCAAGTTGTGCAAGTTTTGCTTTAAGAAAGTGTGCAGATGACAACAAGGAACAGTTCAGTCCAAGGTCAGTTGATTCTGTGTTGCATAATTTTTATGTTGACGACTGCCTTGTGTCTGTTGGTTCAGAAGAGGAGGCAGTCTCACTTTATGAAGAATTATGTGCGCTTTGTGCTAAAGGAGGCTTCAAGCTCACTAAATGGATTAGCAACAGACGTGCTGTCATCGCTGCCATACCTCAACCGGAAAGAGCTATAGAGGTGAAGGATCTGGACTTGGACAATGACATCTTGCCTATGGAAAGAGCCTTAGGGGTACAATGGTGTGTCCAGTCAGATTCATTCAAGTTTAAAATCACGCTCCGGGACAGACCTCTAACAAGGAGAGGGATCTTGTCCACTGTCAGCTCTATTTACGATCCTTTGGGATTGCTGGCGCCCGTTGTGCTATCCGCCAAAAGGATTCTTCAAGACTTGTGTAGGCGACAGCTTGGTTGGGATGATGCCTTGCCCCTCACTGTGGCCCAGGAGTGGAGGGCCTGGCTAAATGAGTTACATCGGCTTGAGGAGTTTAAGGTCGACAGGTGCTTAAAACCTCTCAACTTTGAGGAAGTTGCTTCTGCTCGGCTCCACCACTTTGCAGATGCGAGTGAGGATGGGTATGGAACCGTGACCTACCTGTTGCTGCATAACATCTGTGGTCGGGCACATAGTGCCTTTATAATGGGAAAGGCACGTGTAGCTCCATTGAAATCGATCACCATCCCTCGCATGGAGTTAACAGCTGCGGTGGTTGCGAGCAGAATGGATAAGTTGTGGAGGAAAGAGCTGAAAATGCCGCTGCAGGAGTCCATTTTTTGGACTGACAGTACCTCGGTATTAAAGTACATCAGGAATGAAACATCAAGGTTCAAGATATTTGTTGCAAATCGGGTCTCAGAGATACTTGCCTCGACTAACTCATCTCAGTGGAGATATGTGAATACATCCAGCAATCCTGCAGACTTGGCTTCAAGAGGAGCAAAGGTTGAGTCCTTCCTAAAGAGCGATAGTTGGGTGTCTGGGCCTAAGTTTCTTGTCGAACCTGAAATGAAATGGCCAATAACTCCTGATTTGTCAGGAAATGTCTCTTCAGAAGATCCTGAGATCAAGACTGTCATTTCTGTGAATGCTATCCAAGCTAATGAGCAGGGGGACATCATTATGAGCTTTATGAATCATTTCTCTTCTTGGATCAGGTTGAAAAGGATGGTGGGCTGGCTTCTTAGGTTCAAGAGTTGGCTGTGGGATCTTGTTGGAAGGAGGAAGCAATTGAAAGCTGTTCTTGTTCAATCTGGCCTGGATGAAGAACAGCTCAAGAAGAAGATAGAAGATGAGATGCGGAGTGTCAAGGCTCGTGCTGCCCTCGGGCCTCTTTCACTTGAAGAGTTTGACAGGGCAGAAACCGCAATTCTCTGTTTTTGTCAAAGGAAGCGGTTTCCAGAAGAGATAACTAGTTTGCAAAAGAGAGAAGGTGTGAAGAGGACCAGTCACCTTTGCAAGCTTGATCCCATACTCGAAGGAGGTGTTCTAAGAGTTGGAGGCAGACTTAGCAGAACAGCCATGCCGGATGAGGCAAAACATCCGGCTATACTGGCCAAGGATCTTCATATTTCTGACCTCATTTTACATCATGTACATCTGCAGACAGGTCATGGTGGGCGTAACCACATGTTGGCAAAGTTACGCCAAAGATATTGGATTCCTGGTGCGAGCATTGCAAGAAGGAAGACTTTATCCAAGTGTGTTGTCTGTCGTAGATTACATGCTGCCCCAGGACATCAGCGCATGGCAGATCTTCCCCAGGACAGAGTGTCACCTGATGAGCCTCCATTCACCAGAGTGGGAGTGGATTGCTTTGGACCGTTTGAGGTCAAGCGGGGAAGGGGAACAGCGAAAAGGTACGGTGTAATTTTTACATGTCTTGCGATGAGAGCTATACACCTGGAGCTGGCATCGTCTTTAGACACCGATTCCTTTGTGAACGCCCTTAGACGGTTCATTGCAAGACGTGGTCAGGTGTTGGAGTTGCGTTCCGATAATGGCACGAATTTTATCGGAGCTGAGCGTGAATTGAGGGAAGCTGTCGGAAAATGGAACCATGCCCAGATCAATGACACACTCCTTCAGAAGGGAATCAAGTGGATTTTCAACCCGCCCACTGGTTCACATCACGTCGGAGTGTGGGAGCGATTGATTAGATCTGTGAGGAAAGTGTTGAATTCTGTCTTGAGAACGCAGAATCTGGATGAAGAGTGTCTCTGTACAGTCTTTTGTGAAGTTGAGGCTATTATTAATAGCCGCCCTATAACCAAGGCATCCACTGATCCAAATGACTTAGAAGCGCTGACCCCGAATCATCTGCTGCTGCTCAAGTCCAAACCTGCATTGCCACCAGGAGTGTTTCAAAGGGAGGACATATACGCTCGTCGACGGTGGAAACAAGTGCAGTATATGTCCGACTTGTTTTGGAAACGCTGGGTCAAGGAGTATTTGCCCCAGCTTCAGGAGCGCCAGAAGTGGCAGAGCACCAGACGAAACTTCATGCCAGGGGATGTTGTGATCATCGTGGACGACTCGGCTCCCCGTAATTCATGGCTTACTGGAAGGATTGTGCGGGCAGACCCTGACAGAGGAGGACTTGTGCGTCGGGTCCGCATTAAGACTAGGAGCAGCTATCTGGACAGGCCCATCACCAAGGTGTGCCTTCTTCAAGAGGCGGAGGAGTCAGAAGAGCTGCATGGACTCTGAATATGGACAGTTTGTATTGACTTGGACATTTGTGCACGTGAATGGACTTGGACTGATTTGTATGATTACCGGGACTATTTGCCATAAATCGTAGGTCATGGGTAAGAGATATTTTTGAGTGTGATGTTGATATCTTGCTAACCTTAAGTTTGGTCTCCTACATGTTATAATTGTGTAATTATTGCCTTAAATAATTAGGGGCCGGAATGTAGGAGCCGTATGTAAGTCTGTGTGTGTTTGGTTTGTGGATGTGAACACTGCATTGGTGCGTGGGTAGGGGTGTGTCACTGTGACCTTACATGACCTTAAACTCACCACAGAGAGACCTTAAATTCAACCTTAAACTCACCACAGACAGAAAGACCTTAAACTCACCACAGAGAGACCTTAAACTCGACCTTAAACTCACCACAGACAGAAAGACCTTAAACTCACCACAGAGAGACCTTAAACTCAACCTTAAACTCACCACAGAGAGTCTGTAAACTCACCACGAGACCTTAAACTCACCATAGAGAGACGTAAACTCGACCTTAAACTCACCACAGAAAGATCTTAAACTCGCCACAGAAAGATCTTAAACTCGACCTTAACCTCACCACAGAGAGTCTGTAAACTCACCACGAGACCTTAAGACCTTAAACTCACCACAGAGACCTTGTTGTTGTAGGTTTCCCTTTTTGCCAGTGCATCAAAGTTTGTGGTTTTTGCTATAATTTTGTGCCAACATTTGACGCTGGGATTAAAAAGCCCACTAATTTGCTAACTAAAGCAAAAATGTACTGGATGCACAACAGGCGAGTAGAAGTAAAATGAACTCACAGTGGCAAATTTTAGAGGCAAAACGCGACCGTTGAGCTTCAGTCTGGATGTTTCTTATCGTTTCCTTTTGAAAAAACCTGCAGTTTGAACCAAACGGTGGCGTTTAGCAGAAACACAATCATCCTGGAACTCATCCCACACAGAACACAAGCTTTATGTTAAACGCTACTATACTGCACTGAAAAGACGACGACAACAATGACCGACGGGAAACTAGGCCACTCTCACACACCAGGAGAGAGATACTGAGAGAGAGAGATGGAGGGATGAAAGAGAAGAGAAGAGAAGAGAAGAGAAGAGAGCAGAACAGGTGGCAGCGGCGTTCCCATGCTCACACACCGCGTTGCCCTTGAACGTCGCCGGGCGCTAATTAGCAGCGAATCTGGGCCAGAGCCACAGAAGTTTAGAATCTGCCACATGAAAAATTCAAAAGGCGTTTGGTTTGTCAGCGGGAAGTCGTCACTAAAACCTCCTCATGGTTCAACCCCTCCTTCCCTCCTTCTCTCCCTCTCTCTCTTGTCTGGTTTTCCGAGTGAAGAGTTGGCATCACACTAATGTTTTGTTTGTTAAGCGGCGCTCTGCAGCCAAAGGGGAATCGTTATAGTCGTGTGTTATTCCAACAAGGAAGTGGAGCAGCGAGGAGCTTTAATACTACGACTACTACTAACCATGACTCACTCTCCGCTCTCCTCCTCCTCCTCTCAGCCAATCAGATCCCTTTCTGCTCTCAATAATATCACCAGCAATTACAAATATGTCCACACACACACACACACACACACACACACACACACACACACACACACACACACACACACACACACACTGCTGCTGCTGCTGCTGCTTGGTGCCAATTAATCCTCATCTGACCTAAAGGAAAAGTGGGACACTCGTTCAGATCAAATGATGAACTCACTCAGCTAAACCTCCAGCTACAACACAGACACGCAATGCACCTTTAAAACACACCTTTTCAAGCTCGTTTTTAATGTTTAATATTGCCTCTTTTTTTTTTAAAGCTTAATTGTTTTAATGTTTTTCTAAATGTTAAACTAACAGATGTCACCATGAAACTTCCCAAGTTTATCACTCACATTAAGACAAATATTTTTTGTATTACAAGTCTTGTCAAATTTGGTTTAAATATGTAAATTAGGCAATATGTAATCAAATATGCGCTAATTTGCATACATTTCCAGAACAGAAATCTGAACAATGGATAAAGCTACTTTCAAAATTCTTGTTTTATTTTGTTGACATACGGTATAAGAGTCAGAAGTTTTTACAGAGGCAGATTTTGGATATCTCTTTTTATCACTCTGTAAATGAGAAAATACTGTCACCAGCCCTAAAAAAAATCTAATGTCGCATTGTTTGTAGTAATAAAATGTTGTATAAATGAGGCTGTGAATGATATATCAACAATCCCCTCTGTAAAAACCTTCAGAATATAGAAAGGGATCAAAGTGGAAGGTTTGGTGTCTGTAAGTGCTGCTGAAGTGGAGATTTCTAGCTCAGAGTCTGAGTCTGAAAAACTCTTTCTGCCTTTAAAGACTTGGACTGTAAAATTACATAGATTGTTATTGTAAATCGTACTTTTACGATTGGTTGCAGATACAATTTTTTGGAGCCTACATCAAAAAATGTTGCTGGTTGCACATGTGCAATAGATGCAAATGTTTGTAGCGAACTTCTCTCAGATTTTAGGGGGGAAATGGCTCCATCTAGGCCGACTGTTTCTTAGATATCTCCTGTATTGCTTCATCTATTGCTTACACAGTGTATCTGAGTTCCTTGGAAAGCGCTTTAAGATAAAATGTATTACACACACACACACACACACACACAGACTGGGTCAGAGGAGTTGCTCTCCGTGCACCGAGGCGTTTCTTCTTTATGTGAAAGTGGAAGCGACTTTTCAACAGAAACAAGCAGCTCATTGATGCCGCAGCTCAGTCAGTGCATCATCCTGACAGACACATAGACACATAGACACAACTCCTCCAGTATGAAGGAGGAGGAGGAGGAGGAGGAGGGTAAAGGGGAGTAAAGGGGGGTAAAGGGGGGGCCGAGCTCTGCACAAAGGGGCCACACTGCAAAAACTCAAAATCTCTCCAAGAATATTTGTCTTATTTCTTGTCAAAATGTCTAATTTCTAGTCAAAACTAATCTCTTTCCACTTAAAATAAGACTCATCACCTAAAAATGAACTTGTTTTGAGATAGTTTTCATGTGTTTCAAACTAATTTTCACTTGAAATAAGCAGAAAAATCTAAGAAAGAAAAACTTGCTCCACTATCAGATTTTTCTACTTATTTCAAGTGAAAATAGACTTGAAATAAGTAAAAAAAAAGTGTCTAAAAATAAGCTACTTTTTAATGTGATGAGTCTTATTTTAAGTATAATGAGATTAGTTTTGACTAGAAATGCCATTTTGACTAGAAATAAGACAAATATTCTTGGTAAGATTTGGAGTTTTTGCAGTGCAGTCCCACCACCACCGCTGCCACTACAGACACGAACACGTTGCCAATTAGCAGGAATTTCAGGCCTTTAGGAGACGAGAGAGACACTGACACCAACAACATCTCTCCCTCTCTCTCTCTCTCTCATTCATGGGATTCCAGGCAGCATTAGGTTTTTTTTTTTTTAGGTTTCTTCCTCCTCCTCCTCCTCCTCCTCCGGCGGCGGCACAATGGACTTGATCCCGTCGCACCACTTTGACACAAACGCTCCTCACTCGCCGTTCTCTGAATGCTAAGAAGCTGGCAGCGGTTTTTTGTTTTGTTTTTTTGTTTTTTGTCCTTTGGCTTATTACAGTAGGTGAAAGGAATTTTTTTTTTTTTTTTTTTTTTTACAGTGAATCCATAAATCTCCTTCCTCCTCCTCCTCCTCGTCCTCCTCCTCCTCCTCCCTGAGACGATGATGCGTGGATGGATGGTTAAAGACAGAAATGGGCACCGTGCCCTGAGGGTTTTATGTGCTGAACCCCCTCCCTCCTCCTCCTCCTCCTCCTCCAGCATCAGCCTGCGTGTCACCGGCCCAATATTATTAAATTTAAAGGGATAGTTCAACATTTTGGCAAATTGGCCCATTGCCATAATACTCCCTATAGTCTATATAGCAGTAGGTTCGTTACCTTTAATTGTCGGTGCAAGCTATTTTTAGAACGGCGGAGCAGAGCCGCGAGTTGCCCAGAGGCTAATGCGATTTCTTGGTTTCCCTCATCAAACTCATCAAATACACAATCCAACAACTCCACAACGCTCTGGTGGACAAGTTGTGACCTGCACATTCACCACGCTATGAGATAATAACACAACGTTACCACACAGAGTTGTTTTAGAGGGAAATTCATGCAAAACCGCTGATGCGCGTTGCCTTCAGGGACAGTTTTTCATCATCAGTCTCTGCATTTCCTTCTAAAACAACTCTGTGTGGTAACGTTGTGTTATTATCTCATAGCGTGGTGAATGTGCAGGTCACAACTTGTCCACCAGAGCGTTGTGGAGTTGTTGGATTGTGTATTTGATGAGTTTGATGAGTTGAAACCAAGAAATCCCATTACCCCTCTGGGCAACTCGCAGCTCTGCTCCGCCGTTCTAAAAACAGCTTGCACCGACAATTAAAGGTAACGAACCTACTGCTATGACTATAGGGATCATGGCAATGGGCCAATTTGCCAAAATGTTGAACTATCCCTTTAAGGATATTGAATCCAATGGGGATAATATGTTGCTACCAAACCAAACCAAACATCCTTAATTCCTTCAGGAAAAACAGGCAGAAATCTGCAGAGGATTAATCTAATGCACCACTGATAATCAAATGTAATAGCAATTTGAGTTTCCATTTAAAAAAAATATTGACGTCTCTCTCTCTTTATCTCTTTTATCTCTTTTATCTCTTTCTCTTTTTTTTTATCTCTCTCTCTCTGGAGAAATGCTTCAGATCTGATCTCACGCAGGATTACAGACCGAAACAACTTGTGAGGTTTATACACAATATTTAGGTTTCAGTCAGATCAAAAAGCTGCGACAACAACACACTGCAAATGTGGCACAGCTGGTTTGTATGTGTGTGTGTGTGTGCGTGTGTGTAAATGTGTGTGCATGTGTGTGTGTGTGTGATGTCAGAGGAGCTGTGTGTATCTCCACTATCATCATGGGAAAAGTGTCACACGCTGCTGATCCTGCATCAGAGGAAGAAAACCAGCAGCACACACACAAACAACAGAGATGGACGGACTGAGTGTGTGTGTATGTGTGTTTATGTTGCAGTGTGTGTGTGTGTTTAAGTGTGTGTGTGTCGCCTCAATGAATTACAGACTACACACTCTGTTACATACCTTAAGTCTCTCTTCTATTATTAGTTTCCACCACATTAGAGTCAATATTTGGGCCTTTGAGTCATGAGAGACTTTAATCCTGAGCATATGACGGTGTGTGTGTGTGTGTGTGTGTGTGTGTGTGTGTGTGTGTGTGTGTGTGTGTGTGTGTGTGTGTGTGTGTGTGTGTGTGTGTGTACCTTCTCCACATTCACACACACATTCATACACACATGCAGTCAAATCGTAAAGTGCAGCAGGTAGCCAATCCAATGAAAGAGGAGGAAACTCTGGACGACTGCAGCAGTGTGTAGTAGACAGACAGATGTTGATGTGACACACACTCACACACACTCACACACACTCATCCATCCATTCATGTTTAATGAACCTCTGTCTGTGTGTGTGTCAGTGTGTGTGTGTGTGTGTGTGTTGCTTTACTCACCGTGACGCGCAGGTTTTGGTTTTCTTTCCTTTTTTTGTGGATAATTTGGCGTCGCTTCTCGAACAGGCAGATTCCGCCTCAAATCATGAATGAGACTGAAGCGACTGGAGCTGAAATCCTTAAAACCTCAGAGAAAAAAACAACAACCCTCAGATCTGGAGCAGAGGCGCAGTCGGTGCCAAGACGAGCAGCAACGATCCCATTCAGGAGCTTGAGCCTGAGTCTGAGCGCAGAGCTGAGGTCATGATGACGGAGGAACCGGAGCTCCGCAGACTTCCACCGGGCTGAGCTGCAGACTGAGGCCGGAGAAGGTGTCTCATCCGCGGCTACAGCGGCGTGCAGGAGGGGGTGGAGGAGGTGGAGGAGCGGTGACCGAGCAGCAGCGAGCACGGACTGAGAATCACGACCAAAACACCGGGATGTGAGAAGAGACAGAGAGGAAAAGAGAGTGAAGGGGAGAGAGAGAGAGAAAAGGGGGCGGGGCCTACAGGCTGCTGCCGAGCTCTGATTGGTTGGACTCGACTTATGCATAATTGACTTGTGATTTAGTTGAATGGCGTTTCACAGAAGCCCCGCCCACCACCACCAGAGAGAGAGAGAGCAGGTTCAAACGTGGCTTCATAATAAAACATGTGTGGGTGGTTTTTATTTTATTTCTTTTATTTCATTTTATTTCACTTTTTAACATTAACTTTTATTTTATGACTGTATTAAACTCCAGAATCACTCCAGGTTACTGTTTTTTATAATATAGACTAGCTACTAGATTATTAATGATCAAAATAAAACGTCATTGCTGCTCTTGTAGGTGAAGGCGCGAGTCTTTACAGAATAAAACCTTTATAAATGACTGAAAAAGAAAAAAAACATAAATCAAAGCTCATGTGGAGTTTGATCAGATTATTGACATGATGCTGCCACCTGCTGCTCACACCAGACACATGAACATGAAGCAGCAGCCAGAACTGCTGTACCTGAAGAGATGCTGTCATTCTAAAAATGCAGATTATTGCATGTGTATACTCAGTATAGTAATTGTAAATTGTGCATATGGTAATTATATATATATATATATATATATATATATATATATATATATATATATATATATATATATATATATATATATATATATATATATATATATATATATATATATATATATATATATATATATATATATATTTGACTTTTTTTTACTTTTTTTGGTATCTATCTTTATATATTTTTTTCCCTTCAGTGTCTGGTGGGTTTATGTTTTTGGTGGTGTATCTACATGGTGCATAGCCTATATTGTGTCACATGTAGGCTATAAAAGGCATCTATCTGTATATATTTTTTTATTCTATTTTTTTTCTCATTTAATTCTATAGTGCTTTTTATTTTAGTAATATTTATATATCTTGATTGCTTTTCTTACTATTCTGGAGTTTTATTTGCAACAAAGAAAAAATTCCCTCTGGAGATCGAAAAAGTAATTAATATTCTGATATTAAGGAGCAATAAGGACTGAGATGAAGGGATTAAAAAAAGAAAAAAGTACTCTACTGTAAAACTGTGCTGTGTAAAAGAGGTTCAGTGTTATTTGATTTTTATCACCATGTATAAACATGGCGGTTGCAGTTTAATATTAAAGCTGGTTTGAATACTAGAAGTTGTTTAAACTTTTCATCTGCACGATGTGAAAACTTCATGGTTAGTTAGATTTTTAACTGCATTTACAGATGAATCCAGCAGAGGACAGTAGGCTATGTCCCTCTGGTAGAAGTATAAAGGAGCAGAAAGAGGAATTATTCAGATAAAGCAGTGAATGTGATAAGTATTTAAGTAAATGAACTTGAGGTGCTGCATTAACCCTCAGGTTTTCGCTCATAGCCTACTTAAAAAATAAAA
Organism: Trachurus trachurus; assembly: GCF_905171665.1. Lineage (NCBI taxonomy): Eukaryota > Metazoa > Chordata > Actinopteri > Carangiformes > Carangidae > Trachurus > Trachurus trachurus. The sequence goes on along the minus strand of NC_139901.1, from coordinate 32,318,865 downwards.
AGATAATTTAACACAGTCGCTCTTCCAACACATCACACACAGTGATTTAAACTCTTCTAATAATCTGGATGAATATATTATACACAGCAGGAGGGAAAATAAGTATTGAACGCATCAACATTATATTTCTAATGGGGATGATGTCGGTACAACCACAGTAATCCACACATCCACAGAAATCAGAACATAAATGTCCATGTTCATGAAGTGAATAAGTATTGAACACATGAGGAAGAAATGGAATGAAAGAGAACGTGTCAATGTTTAGAAAGTGATCCTGTCTCTTGTCAGTGCTCATTAAAGGAGAATTCCGGTCATTTTTGAACACTAAATCGTTGTCCTGATGGTCACCCAGTGTTGGTTGGAGCAAAAAACACGACTAAAATGGATGCAGGCAAACCGGAGTTACCATGGCTAGACGACTCTAGGGATAGCGTTGTTTCAACCACAACAAACACTCAGAAAACAATCAGATATCTCTGGTACATGACTGGAATCCTTAGAGACACTACTGAACTCATATAGTGTACAGTATAAACAGTATAAACTTTGTGTTTTTGCATGTAACCACTGACCTCAGATAGCCCAACTCTGAAACATCCTGTAAAGACATTACTATCCCATCACAGAGCGCCTGCTCTCCCCGCCACAGAAACTAACACTTTTTCCTTGTTGTGATGATTTCTTTTCCTTACAAACGGTCAGAGATATTCTGGACATCACCACTGCACTGCTCCACCGTTTATTTTTGTAAAGAAATCATCACAACAAGGTAAAACCCATGGTCCAAAGCACTGTAACACCGTGTTAGACCCCCCCTCGAGAGATGAAGTCTGCTAACCGTTAGCTTCTCTAGTTGTAGCAACTTTAGCAATGGCCGCACCATAACAAACAGGGCAGTCTATTGATCCACGCGCAACTGATCAAAAAGCCACTCATAGCCACAAATAAAACTCAGAACAGCACCAAACGTCATAAACAGTACAAACAGGGTCCCAGCCCATAATACGAGGCATCAAACATCTGTTATTTAGCCTGGTTTCTATCGAAATAGATGAAAACAACTCACCCACTCTCCTCAAGTTATATGCTATGCAGCAACTTTCCGCGTCCAGCATAGAGTCCAGGCACTTTTCTCCTCCATTTCCTTCAGCTCGTGTTCGGTAAACTCGGTCTCCATCAAAATGAAACCAGTCGTCGTTGTTCTCAAACTCCATAAACTCAGCCGTGTTGTCCCTTCTGTGATGTCTTCTTGTTACTGCCATGGTTACAGGTAGTCCGCTGGCGTGGAGGCAATTAGGAGTTCCCGCAGCTCAAAGATGAAAATGTGTGTGTATTACTCCATATAATGCAGCCAAAGTTCCTACGTATCTTGCCTCTCAGTTTATAAAAGTTATTATTGCGTGTTCACAGGGAAATGAACGGAATTGGGCATTTAAATTCTAACTTTATATTCGTGGGAGAGAATCACGTAAACAAGCGCGAGATTAGACGCAACGTCACATGCGAGAGGACAACGTTCGTTGCCGGAAGAGACTGTAACAGTGAAGCAGACATCACAGAAGGGACAACACGGCTGAGTTTATGGAGTTTGAGAACAACAACGACTGGTTTCATTTCGATGGGCGCCCCTATCAGTTTGAGACTGAGTTTACTGAAGACAAGCTGAAGCAAATGGAGGAGAAAAGTGAAAGAGGGAGAGCTACGGTGAAGTCTATATGCTGGACCACGGGGAATCAATGGTCAGTGTGGTGGTCACTGTCTGCCAGTGGCCGCTGAAACCAGATGTTTGTGCTGCCAGTCGGACTCGGACATGTGTTGTCAGTGCCTGGACTCTGTGCTGGACGTGGAAAGTTGCTGCATAGCGTATAACTGGAGGAGAGTGGGTGAGTTGTTTTCGTCTCGTTTCATTATTGCGGCTATGAGTGGCTTTTTGATCGGTTGCGTGTGGATAAATAGACTGTGCTGTTTGTTATGGTGCGGTCAGCTAGCGGTTAGCAGACTTCATCTCTCGAGGGGGGGTCTAACTAGAGTAGGTGTGAACTTTAAAAAAAAATTAATATTGTAACTGTGGACCCCAGGAAGAATACTGGCTGCTGAGGCCGTGACTAATGGAGATCTATAATAAACTAATAATGAAGAATGACACAATTACCCTCAGGATTTATTATATTATTATTAAATTAAATTATTTTATATTATATTATATTATATTAGGCTATATTATAGTGTATGTCTGCAGGTCTTAGAGGAGATGTTTTTAATCCAGATGTTTAATAGAGCAGCAGTAACAGCTGTAAGAGCTCTGATATAAACAACACTGCTGTGTTCGCTTCATTGCTGGATTATTTTGTGCTGTGACTCCATGTGTGTGTGTGTGTGTGTGTGTGTGTGTGTGTGTCACTGTATTGTTCAGTTGTGCTGACACTGAGCACCACAAAGAGAAACAACAATAAAAACAATGATGTGCAGACAAAAATTCAGTTTAAATCCACTTTAAAGATAATTAAATTATAAACAGCAAACTGCATTAATTACAAGCACAATAAAAGTGTTTTAAAAAAAACTGCATATGGAACCAGAGTCGAAGAGTCGAAGAAGGACAATTAACACGTCAGGATTAATACTGTATGTGTGTGTGTGTGTGTGTGTGTGTGTGTGTGTGTGTGTGTGTGTGTGTGTGTGTGTGTGTGTGTGTGTGTGTGTGTGTGTGTGTGTGTGGGAGTTTAAGAGCTTTCACAGTCATTTATAAAACACTGATTTAACTTCCACTGAACCTTTGGGACTCGACACAAAACAGAGAGCGTCGTCCAGTCAGAGACGATGTTCGACTCCCAGGAGCTCACGACACCGACGTATCCATGACGACAACTAATCAGAGGTGAGAAACAGCACTTTATGTTGTTGTTGTTGGGTCGTTTGTGTTTGTGTGACAGAGTGTAACACTGATCATGGTTTTAAATAAGAGGTTATAATGAGGAATAGGAATGTGACTGGAATGACAGATTTTAGTCAATTTGACTTTCACGTTCTGTGACCAACATTATTATTATTATTTTATTTTATTATTATTATTTCTCCTCATGCTCTTCTACTTCTGTGTGGTTGAACCGTGGTGAGTACACTGCTACACATTTCTGGGAAGAAAGATAAATCCCTTTTCTCTCCTGCAGTTTATAGCATGTTTATATACAAGTGTCTTGCAAGAGTTTTCATACCCCTTGAACTTTTTACACATTTTGTCACGTTACAACCACAAACTTAAATGTATTTTATTGAGATTGTGTGTGACGGTGGAGTCTATGTGCTGGACCTGGGGGAATCAAGTGGTCAGTGTGGTGGTCAGTGTGGTCACTGCCTGTCGGTGGCCGCTGAAACCAGATGTTTGTGCTGCCAGTCGGCCTCGGATGTGTGTTGTCAGTGCCTGGACTCTATGCTGGACGTGGAAAGTTGCTGCATAGCGTATAACTGGAGCAGAGTGGGTGAGTTGTTTTCGTCTTGTTTCAATAGAAACCGCTAAGCTAACAGATGTCTGATGCCTCGTATTATGGGATGGGACCCTGTTTGTACTGTTGATGACGTTTGGTGCTGTTCTGAGCATTATTTGTGGCTATGAGTGGCTGCACGTGGATCAATAGACTGCAATGTTTGTTATGGTGCAGTCATTCATTGCTAAGCCTGTGAATATTTTCATCTGTCCAGGTCATAGTTATCTCAAGGAAAATTAAATCGAGTGCAACTTCATCTCTCGAGGGGAGGGTCTAACTCGGTGTCACGGTGCATTGGACCATGGGTTAAACTTACACACCGGAATATCCCTTTAATTACCACACATACACACATAAAGTACCGAAAACAGATACCGTTGTTGTATCCTGGTACCGGTTCCAAGGAAGCGAGTATCCGTACCCTATTGGTTCAAATGTGATGTTTGTGGTTATAATGTGACAAAATGTGGAAAAAGTTGAAGGGGTTGAATACTTTTTGCAAACCACCGTATCTCTCTCTCGTCACCTTTTCATCCACAGTCTGAAAACGTCTCTTACACACCTGGACGACTCCTGGTGTCCTCTAAACCCCCGGTCTCTCCTGTCCAACACCGCAAAAACTCAAATATCAAGAATATGTCTTATTTCTAGTCAAAATGTCATTTCTAGTCAAAACAAATCTCATTATACTTACAATAAGAAACATCACATAAAAAGTAGTTTGTTTGCAGTTTTTACTTCTTTCAAGCATATTTTCACTTGAAATAAGTAGAAAAATCTGATAGTGGAGCAAGTTTTTCTTTTTTTATTACAAGCTCAAAAAACTTGCTTTCACTGGCAGATTTTTCTACTTATTTTAAGTAAAAATTTGCTTGAAACAAGTGAAAATGATCTAAAAACAAGTTAATTTTTAGGTGATGAGTCTTATTTTAAAGGGACAACGAGGAGTTTCTCCGTCGGCAAAACGAAAAATTCCGACAATAAAAAAGTCTCATATTAATGTGGATGAATCTACGTTACCACTTGTTAATGGCTCCATTTTAGATAAATTTATCGTTTTGTCTCTATCGTTATTTTGTTATTATTAGTGGTGGTGGAAATGCTGGGCGAGCCGACCAGCGTTTCTTTACTTTAGGTTTCGTGGCGAGTCATGAGAATAACGCCGCCGAATCTCCGTTTATGGTGGGAACTACGACGGTATGTGATCGTCTTCCAACCTCTGACTTTAATTCTTGATGAATGAAAACATGAGTCTGTCTTGCGCCGGTCAAAGAATTTCACGGTGCGCGGAGGTTCATAAAACTTCTTCTTTTCCAAAACTCCTCGTTGTCCCTTTAAGTGGAAGGAGATTAGTTTTGACTAGAAATGAGACATTTTGACAAGAAAAACGACAAATATTCTTGGAAAGATTTCCAGTTTTTTGCAGTGAACACCCGTCTCAGTCGTCCATGTCCCTGGCGTCGGAGGAGCCGATGGGGAAGAGCATGTCGCTGTCCAGGGAGAGGTTGCTGCCGAGGCCGGCCATGCGGCTGCGCAGCAGGAAGTGCGTCCGCCGCTGCAGCAGCCGCTGCTGCTCCTGCTTCAGCTCCACGTAGGAGCGCGAGAAGGTGTGGAAGATGGAGGTGACGGGGAACGCCATGAGGAGGATGCCGCTCAGGATGCTGCTCAGCGCCACCACCTGGCCCGGGATGCTGCGCGGCACCATGTCGCCGTAGCCCACCGTCGTCATGGTGATGACGGCCCACCAGTAGGTGGCGGGGATGCTGGTGAACTCCTGCGCGGCGGCCATCTCGTTCTCTATCAGGTAGAGCAGCGGCGAGTAGAGCGCGATGGCCACGCACAGGAAGAGGAGCAGCAGGCCGAACTCGCGCGTGCAGCGGCGCGCCGTCAGGCCGAGCGTCTGCAGCCCCAGCGAGTGGCGCGCCAGACGCATCACGTACAGGATGCGCAGCGCCCGCAGCACGCGCAGCACCAGGCCCACCTTGTCCAGGTAGCTGCTGCCGGAGCCCAGGCGCTTCTCGCCGGTGGAGGTGGAGTCGACCAGCAGCGTGATGTAGTAGGGCAGGATGGCCACCACGTCGATCAGGTTGAGCGGCTGCCGCAGGAAGGTGAGTTTCCTCCGGTCCTGGATGAAACGCAGCGTGAACTCCAGAGAGAACCAGGCCACGCACACCGTCTCCACGATGAAGATGTTGTAGCACATCTGGGAACACGTGCCCTGTAGGAGGGGAGGAGAGAGACAAGCTTTATTTATATAGCAGGTTCTTAACTCTTTCACGACCATTGACGAGTAAACTCGTCAAAACCGTTTTTTTTACAGATTACGATAATAGACACTCTGAGGTACCCTGTGTGTGAATATGGTAGTCCTCTGATATGTAAAACTGTTTTAAACTAAAATCAAAACATAATGTTTTTTATAAACTGTGTGATCTTGGTTTTGTTTGAGTAATCGTTCTCCTTGAATGCTGCTGTGGGGACAGCGTGCAGCGCTGTGCGGCTGTCGGCTACAGTGTTGCGACTTTCTCGCTGAATCTGGCGACTTTCCAAACCCTCTTTTGACAAAAGCGACCGACGACAAATCTGGCGAGTTTTTCCGGTGCTGTTACAAACGTTTCTGGTTTGGAGATTCGGACCTGAAAGCCCGTTATCACGGCTGTTTTCACGGCGCTGTGCAGCAGAGCGGGCGCTCTGCAGCGGGGGCTGTGACCGGCCGCCCCCCGCCCCCCGCCCCAGAGCACCCACCGCCGGCCAGTCACACAGCAGTGTCACGGAGCTGCTGCGTTGCAGCCAGAGACCCACACCGCTGCACCGCTGCTCTCCAGGCTGCCACACCCCCCAGATTTGCCTACAAATATATTTATTTAGCCGTAGAAATGATTTGGGAGACGCCACACTGCAGAGTAGCGGTAAAATGAGCAGATTGCCACTTGACACAAAAGTGCGTTTTTCTCTGAAACTAGAGCGGGAGCTCCGTTTTTGGAGAAACCCAGCTCTCTTCTTCTCCTTCGTACTCAAGAACGAAACGGCGGAAAAACTCGCAGTTTTTTCGTGGAGCACGTTAGAAAGTCACTCTTCAACCACGTGAAGACCGTTTGTTTCTAGGTGATGTACAGAGTTCGGTTCGACGTGAGATAAAAGGTAAACAAATAGCCAAAAACATGTGGTCCTGAGCGGATGTGCTGAGGAATTAGTGTGGTCGCGAAAGAGTTAAAGGGATAGTTCAACATTTTGGCAAATAATAACAGAACATTACCAGACAGAGTTGTTTTAGAGGTAAATTCATGTAAAACCACTGATGCACGCTGCCTTCAGGGACAGTTTTTCATCAACAGTCTCTGTATTTACCTCTAAAACAACTCTGTGTGGTAACGTTGTGTTATTATCTCATAGCGTGGTGAATGTGCAGGTCACAACTTGTCCACCAGAGCGTTGTGGAGTTGTTGGATTGTGTATTTGATGAGTTTGATGAGGGAAACCAAGAAATCCCATGAGCCTCCGTAGCGTAGCTCTGAGCAGCTCACGGCTCTGCTCCGCCGTTCTAAAAACAGCTTGCACCGACAATTAAAGGTAACGAACCTACTGCTATGATTATAGGGGTTATGGCAATGGGCCAATTTGCCAAAATGTTGAACTAATCCTTTAACAATTACAAACAAATACAATTACAAATAAATACATTAGATAATTAGGGTGTGCCAAAAAAAATCGATTCACATAAGAATCGTAATTCTCATCAGAATCGATATAAAATGTCCCAAAATCGATTTAAAAAAATAAAACAATGAAACAAATCTGCTGCTGTCCGCATCCATTTCCTTAGAATTTAAAAGGCAGCATGTTTAACTGCACTATTTTTTTTTAAATAAAGAGGCACTTTTAGTTTTGATACTTTAAAGCAGAAGTAAGTGATATATTTGTGTTAATATAAGTCTTAAATAGTTATATCTTCCGACAGCAATCACTTACATAGAGTGTTTGGACTGAAACACGGGTCTGTCAGTCACTCTGCTCTGCTCTGAGCCGAAGAGAAAACATTTATCGTATCCTACAGTTTTTATCCAATGAGGAGAGAGAACGGCATGCAGGGCTGTGTGTGCAGCCAAGGAACGCCGTGAATGTGGTGACGTAGGGACGAGGACTGTTATGGTGCGTTCAAGGAGACTCGTAACTCGTGTTTTTCCGACCTGTGAAGTCGTACCAGTTTGATCTGGTAGGAGTTCACGGGTCGGAAGTTACGAGTGGCCGTTATAGTGACTTTCACAGGTAAAACAGGTCGGAGAAACACGAGTGGGTTGCCTGGAACGCTACAAAGTCGTAAGTTGTGACTTGAAGCTGTAATTTACGGTTTCAAAAGCCTGCCTGGAACGCAGCATTAGCCAAAACGACCGGATCGCTTACTTCTGCTTTAAGCAATATGTGATATTGCTTTTATGCAACAGTTTCAACAATTCCATCTAAGCATGGATAAATGTTTTAAACTCAATAAATGTGAAAAAGACACTTCAGTCATTCTGTCTTGTAAAGCAGACTGGAGTAGATCATGAGGATCCGTTGCACCGATAGACTGAAGCAGAAATCATTAGGAATCAAATCGATTTGCATCTAAAATCGATTTTTGAATCGAATCGTAGCCCCAAAAATCTGAATCGGATCTAATCGTGAGATAGTAAAAGATTCCTTCCCACCCCTAATAATTAGATAATACATTAGCATAATAATATAGACATAAAATCTATAAGAAACAACAAGAACCATCATGATAAAAACAATCAGTTTGGAGTGTTAAAAGCCAAGAAGAGGTGGGGTTTTAGCAGGGATTTAAAATTTCCGGTGTGAAAATGATAAAGACAGAAGAGCTAGCCAATAATATTGTTGAAAACTGCCGATTATAATGTTTTGTAGAAGGATAACTAATAATGTACTTGTATTACTTTGCACTAAAACAAAGGGAAACATTTACTGTTCTCATTATTTATAGTTATTATGCTCAGATGTTTCTGGTCCGGCCCACTTGAAACTGAATTGCGCTGAATGTGGCCCCCTGAACTAGGATGAGTTTGACCTGCCTGGCCTTTTAACAGTTTGGTTTGTCAAGGAGGAAGTGGTTGGTTGGCTGACCGTTGTCACAGCGACCACTAGAGGGCGCCACGCCACTGCAGTGTGGAACTGAACCTAGGATGAGTTTGACCTGCCTGGCCTTTTAACAGTTTGGTTTGTCAAGGAGGAAGTGGTTGGTTGGCTGACCGTTGTCACAGCGACCACTAGAGGGCGCCATGCCACTGCAGTGTGGAACTGAACCTGGAGATTTCTACAACAATTTTCCCTTGTCTGGAGATGCATCTGTAGTATTCTCTCTCTCTCTGAGTCTGAATTATATTTTCAGTAATAATCTGCAAATAAAGTAAAATAAAAAAACAATGGAAGGAGGAGATTTGGAGATTAGAACCATATTTGATGTTAAACTTGTGGATGTTCAGTCTTATTCTGCATGTCTGAGCATGATACTGTATGTTGTGTTGGTTTTTTTTTAAATATCCTGGCTAGTTTCATGGATAAAGCCTGGACACTGAGACAGAAAACATGATATCCCCCATAAAACCATACATTCTGTTTATTGTTTTGCATATCTTGGAAGCTTGTCTGTTTTTTTTGTTTTGTTTTGTTTTGCTTTTTCTCCTTCCTTTTCTTTTAAGATGACACGCTAGCCATTCTTGAATGTATGAACTTAATGCTTAATAGTGCAGGCAAGTCAAACTCATTCTAGTTCAACCAGGGGCCACATTTGATCTCAACCGGTAAAATAAGATCATAATAACCTATAGAAATAATGAGAACTCTAACTATCTTTGTTTTAGTGCAAAGTGGCCTACGTTATTACACTGCAAAAACTCAAAATCTTTCCAAGAATATTTGTCTTATTTCTTGTCAAAATGTCTAATTTCTAGTCAAAACTAAACTCTTCCCACTTAAAATTTAACTTGTTTTTAGACAGTTTTCACTCGTTTCAAACAAATTTTCAATTGTACGAAGTAGAAAAATCTGCCAGTGAAAGCAAGTTGTTTTGTGCTTGTAATAAGAAAGAAAAACTTGATCCACTATCAGATTTTTCTACTTATTTCAAGTGAAAATAGGCTTGAAAAAAGTAAAAAGTGTCTAAAAACAAGCTACTTTTTTTAATGTGATGAGTCTTATTTTAAGTAGAATGAGATTTGTTTTGACTAGAAATGAAATTTTAACTAGAAATAAGACAAATATTCTTGTTTTTGCAGTGTAAGATGTTTACGGTTAATGAATTATCCTTTTACAAATGTATTATGAACAGCCATGTCTTATGTAATTGTAAATAACTTAGCATGTTTGTCTTATAGGCCCATGTGCATGACTCAATCAATCATTCTACAGGAAATAAAACAAGGACAGGAAATAAAACTGCCCACAGATGAAACATATTAAAAAGCTTTCCCATAAAAGTGTTAATTCAATACTTCATGATGGTGCTGAGTCAGTGCAGGCTGAGGAGCTTCAGAGTGGTTCAGAGCCCATGCATCGTACTCACACATGTAGCACAGAGGGAAAGTGTCATTATGAAACACACTCCCACAGGAGGAGAGGAAACGGTACAAGCACCTGCAAAAAAAAAAAAAAACACAAAACACAAAAAAACTCCAGTGCACCTGCCTGAGAAACGAAACGACGGGAACACTCACACACACTTTGAATGCAACACTTTGGAGGAGCTGTGGAGAACGAGAATATCGGCACTTTTAATGAAACAGCTTAATCCAGTGTGATAATACACACACTCTTCTTCCTCTCATCTCATTTTATATTTGTTTTTTTGTGTTTTTAAAGTTTGCACTGAACTTTAAACTCATTAAAGCTGAAGAAACTACATGTGAGTTACTGTAGATCTGCACTGCAAAAACTCAAATATCTTACCAAGAATATTTGTCTTATTTCTAGCCAAAATGTCATTTCTAGTCAAAACAAATCTCATACTTAGAATCGTCATCACATTTAAAAAGCAGCTTGTTTCTAGACATTTTTTACTTCTTTCAAGCATATTTTCACTTGAAATAAGCAGAAAAATCTGATAGTGGAGCAAGTTTTTCTTTCTTATTACAAGCACAAAAACCCTGCTTTCACTGGCAGATTTTTCTACGTATTTCAAGTGAAAATTTGTTTGAAACAAGTGAAAATGATCTAAAAACAAGTAAATTTTTAGGTGATGAGTCTTGTTTTAAGTGGAAAGAGATTAGTTTAGACTAGAAATTAGACATTTTAACAAGAAAAAGGACAAATATTCTTGGAAAGATTTTGAGTTTTTGCAGTGTGGACTGAAACTTCAGTCAGAAGCGTTAAACCGTGGCTCTCTGATACCGTCAAATTGAAAAAAACAAACAGTTGAGATTTCAGTTTCCCATCCACCCACCACGTCACGTACTGTATCTGTATCTGCACTCGGTTTCCTGAAGCTGCAAGTGAAAGTAGATTATTTGAAAAAAAAAAAAAAAAAAGACAACAACAATGTTTTTACAGTAAGTAAAGTGGAAGGAATCGCTCTCGGTTTCTTTGCTTCATTAAAAACCTGTTTGCATATCTTTTTTATTTTGCAAGAAAATCAAACACGTGTGGCTGAAATATTCCTCGTTCCTTTGATTTGACTCAAGAGGCCGGGGTGCTAATTACGGTTGTGATTGAAGTCAGACATAATAATTAAAGCATTTCATGAAAGCATTATTATTATTTGATTTTTTTTCTGGTTAACGCTGCGGCTCTCTCAGCAGTCGGCTTCCACCAACAGTGTCGTGACGGCTGAGTCGAGCCATTATTAGATTTTTAATCACTGCTTTTCCAAATTACATGTCAGTTTTCTTCAGTTTGGGGTTTTCAATACAGTTCAATTCAAATCCGCCGGGAAACAAAGACAAGCTCCGTCTCGCCACCACGTTAGGTTCAAATGCTCATCGGAGGAGGAAAAACAAGAGCAGTTCCCACCAGACAAACAGTGGAGTTGTGTTGTGTCATGTCTTCATTTTTAATGGTCTGAGACTTTATAAAGTTTGATTCTCTTTGATTATAGATCAGCTTTAAGTTCTTTCTATATTAACACTGTGAAAGTATTAGAGAAATGCACACACTGCAAAAACTCAAAATCTTTCCAAAAACATTTGTCTTATTTCTTGTCAAAATGTCTAATTTCTAGTCAAAACTAAACTCTTTTCACTTAACAAAAGAATCATCACCTAAAAATGATTTTAGATCATTTTAATTTGTTTGAAACAAATTTTCACTTGAAATACATAGAAAAATCTGCCAGTGAAAGTTTTTTGGAATAATAAGGAAGAAAAACTTGCTCCACTATCAGATATTTCTACTTATTTCAAGTAAAAATCTGCTTGAAAGAAGTAAAAAGTGTCTAAAAACAAGCTACTTTTTAATGTGATGAGTCTCATTTTAAGTAGAATGAGATTTATTTTGACTAGAAATTACATTTTGACTAGAAATAAGACAAATATTCTTGGTAAGATTTTGAGTTTTTGCATTGCACAGCCTGTATTCAGAAACTGAGCCTTAAAACCAGCTGTCAGGACTTCCTGTCACTTTGTGATGTCACAACAAAGCCCCGCCCCCTCACCACCTGGACCATCCATCCAACAACTTTGCAGGATTTGGTTTCTCTGAGTGTTTTGTTCTGAAATCTGCTCTGTTTTTTATTGGATAATTTTTAGAAAACTGTCAGCCAATCACAAGAGATCAATCACAAGGCTGACACCGACCCGTTGTTATTAGAGCTGCAGAGAGGAGATGGAAAACTACACTGAGATGTTTTTAGGATCTTCAAACCACTGATTTGAGCTATTTTTTGTGTTTCCTTGCATCTTCTCAACAGGTTTGTGAGCAGAAACTTTTTGTTTTTCACTTCTCTCTGAAATGTCAAAGGGATAGTTCAACATTTTGGCAAATTGACCCATAATCCCTATAGTCATAGCAGTAAGTTAGTTGCCTTTAATTGTCGGTGCAAGCTATTTTTAGAACGGCGGAGCAGAGCCGTGAGCTGCTCCGAGCTACGCTACGGAGGCTCATTATGGGATTTCTTGGTTTCCCTCATCAAACTCATCAAATACACAATCCAACAACTCCACAACGCTCTGGTGGACAAGTTGTGAGCTGCACATTCACCACGCTATGAGATAATAACACAACGTTACCACACAGAGTTGTTTTAGAGGGAAATTCATGCAAAACCGCTGATGCACGTTGCCTTCAGGGACAGTTTTTCATCAAACAGTCTCTGCATTTCCCTCTAAAACAACTCTGTCTGGTAACGTTGTGTTATTATCTCATAGCGTGGTGAATGTGCAGCTCACAACTTGTCCCCCAGAGCGTTGTGGAGTTGCTGGATTGTGTATTTGATGAGTTTGATGAGGGAAACCAAGAAAATTCCATAATGAGCCTCCGTAGCGTAGCTCTGAGCAGCTCACGGCTCTGCTCCACCGTTCTAAAAATACCATACACTGACAATTAAAGGTAACGAACCTACTGCTATGACTATAGGGATTATGGCAATGGGCCAATTTGCCAAAATGTTGAACTATCCCTTTTAAAAAGTCCTTTTTAAACTCACCGCCTCCTCCTCCTCCCTCATGGCCGGCATGGTGCTGATGGAGAGGTTGACGGCCGTGATGGTGACAAACAGCACGGACAAACAGGCGAAGATCTTCCCCGGGAGGCCTGAGTGCGGCCGCTCCACCATGTCCCTCAGTTTTCCCATGCAGCGGTTGACTCTGGACTCGGCGGCGTTCTCCCCCCCGCGTGGTCCGCCGCTGTCCGAGTCCAACATGTCCTCCAGCAGCTCCTCCTCCTCCTGCGCCCTCTCCATCTCCTCAAACTCCTCGGCGCGCTGCAGCAGCCGCCGGCGGCAGCACCACTCCAGGTTCTCCTCGGCCACGCCCCAGTAGAGCAGCTCCTCCCGGAAGGAGAGCGCGCACATCTCCCGCAGCGAGCGCAGCTTCCCGGCCCGCAGGAAGGTCAGGATGGTCCTGAAGGTGTGAGTATGGAAAGCCATTTTAACATTAAAAGCCAGACTGGATATGTTGTTGTAGTAGATATCTGTTATTCAGTTTTGCCTAGTAGTCAAAAAGAACATTTCAGATATCTGCAACTACATTCTTCCTATCCACAATTGACCTATGGCTAAGCCACGCCCCCAAACACGATGAGCCAATCACAGTGCACATAGCTAGCCCATAGACCAGAGCGGCATCACTTTGCTAGTCTGGGGCTGTTGACTCGCTGTTTTGGTAGGAAACAGATCCAGGGCGAGAGAGACAGGCCTTTCCGTCAAAATAAAAGCACCAAGCTAATAAAATACAGTAAAACTCTTTAATTTAAGGAATATAATTTACAAGAAAGTCCCCGAGCCATTAAGTTAACATTTTGCTTTTATTGTATTACAAGTTAAAGCAGATATCAGCTTCACGGCCGTTTCGGCTAATGCTGCGTTCAAGGCAGGCTTTTGAAACCGTAAGTTACAGCTTCAAGTCACAACTACGACTTGGTAGCGTTCCAGGTAACCCGTAGCTCGTGTTTTTACCATCCTGTTGTCTGTGAAAGTTCCCTATAACGGCCACTCGTAACTTCCGACCCGTGAACTCGTACCAGATCGAACTGGTATGACTTCACAGGAAGGAAAAACACAAAGTACGAGTTTCTTTGAACGCACCATGAGTTAGCAGCCCCCGCCCTTGTCAGGCATCAATTGGTCCTCGTGCTACGTCACCACATTCACGCGCATCCCTTGGCTGCACACACAGCCCTTCATGCCGTTCTCTCTCCTCATTGGATAACACTTGTATCCCACAAGGAAAATTTTCTCCTCGGGTTACAGCAGAGCAGAGTGACGGAGAGACTCGTGTTTAGGCTGAAATACTTCATGTAAGTGATTGCTGACGGAAAATAGGACTATTTAGGACTTATATTAACAAAAACATTCCACTGATATCTCCTTTAATGTTTATTTTATAAGTTTTATGTTGGTGAACACTTTTACTTTGGTGAATTTGGTGATTTCGGTTTCCGCTACAGACAGGAACCAGAATGCAGACGAAATTCGAGGTAACGGACACCAGGCTCTTCGCTTGTCTGAAGAGCCTGGTGATGCGAGGCTATCACTTTGCAAATGAGAATGACTGATGCATCCTGGGTAATTTAGGGGCAGCGCCCGGCATTTTTACATTGCACTCAGTGGCTTTTTGTGTTTTGATGGAGCGTAGACTAACTAACAATCAATTTGAATGTTTTATTTTTTGTTTCTTTTGTAGCACTATGTCTCATAATTATTTTGACACCCTCTTTGAAACCCACCGTTCACGCTATCTTGAAAAATTACGATCAATTAATCTACCGGTATGCTCATTTAGCCTCCGACAATGATCAATGACTCCACACAGTGGCCAGAAATTTCTTACCCAGACATCTACACGTATTTGGTGGAATACATAAAAATGCATAAAAATGCCGCTCTGGTCTATACACTCGGACATTCTCTGCTTCCACGTCCATGGAAATGCATTGCAGTTAGTCAGTTTTCATTTGTTTGTATATGTTTTTTCTTGACATTTTAAGTTTAAAATGGTCAAATGGTGTGCATGGGGTACATGCAACTCCAACACTAGGTATCCTGAGTGGCTGGGCGACGGGGTGGATTTTTTTTTTTTTACCTTTTCCCAAGCTACATCTCAACCGAGAGAAGTGTCTGCTCTGGATAAAGTTATGCGATAGACCACAACACCAACTAAACCTGGATAAAATTCTTAACGGGGTCATTCCTATGTTCCCACAGCCCTATGTTCCCTCAGCCCTATGTTCCCACATTTCTAACTTTTGTTGTCACTGAAAATTAGGCCCTATGTTCCCACAGCCCTTTGGTCCCACCATTGGTTGGGTTTAGGCAATGAAGAAAGGAGTTGGTTAAGTTTAGTAAAAAGACCAGGTAGAGGCTAGACAGGCCAGATAGATAGAGTCCAGATAGGTAGAGAGAGTCCAGTGGGAACATAGGGCTGAGGGAACATAGGGCTGTGGGAACATAGGCACGCTCCCAAATTAACAAGGATGTCTACATCTGTTCTAAGTTAAGTCAACAACATATTTGAGGCAACATATTGTCAGAGATGTTTAGATGTTAGCCAGTATCACAATTGACAATGTAGATATCTGTAACTGGAATTATGACTAGTCAAAATGACGTTGTAGATATCTCAAACTGGAATTCGTACTAGTCGTAATTCAGTTACAGATATCCGTAATTCACATAGTGGATATCTGCAACTGAATTGTAGATATCTGTAATGACAAACCCCATACACATGAATGGCTAAAGTGATGTCATTTGTCCTAGGAAGAACGTAGTTGCGGATATCTGAAATGTTCTTTTTGACTAGAGGCAAAACTGAATTACAGATATCTTGAATAAAAAATCCAAACTTCAAAATGTAATTACGACCAGTCAGAAAGACGTTGTTGATAACTACAATGTTAATTCCGGAGAGTCAAACTTAGCTTTTAAATGTTAAATCCGCTTGCCATACATACCTGAAGGCGCAGGGGCTGCGGTCGAAGAAGAACTCGTTGTGCGTGACGTCGTAGTCGTCGCAGATCCCCATGATCTCGTCGAAGCTGCTGCAGAGGTGCAGCTGGCCCAGCCGGGACAGCGGGAAGTCCTCCAAGGTGGTCCAAGGCAGCTGGTACCGCAGGCCGCCCACATTGATGATGGCGTGCAGTTTACGGGCGCTGGAGAGCGAGGACGAGGAGTTGTCGTTGAGTTCAGGAGCACGCTGCGCCCGCTTGTAGAAAGCCCCCTTCCGAGCCTCCTCCTCGTGAATGGGAGGCGCGTTGAGGGAGGTGTCGGAGGCACAGCTCAGGGCGCTGTAGTCGTAGTCGGAGCCATCGCCCGCCAGCAGGGTCATCTTTACTGGTCCGCTCACATTCCTGTGCTCCGTCCGGCACCGGCTCTCTGTCGCCTTCAGAGGAGAAAACACAGAAACAACATCAAGTCTTAGGCCTCGTCCCAATTACCTCCCCTAACCCTAAATATTCGCTCTAACCCTATATTTTGTGCGTTCTCGTGTAGGGGTAGGGTGTCCCAGTGAGCGTACCTATGTTCCCAGGTTCTATAGGACCCTCTTTCTGAAAATGGGTCCTGTGTTCCCCGTTTTTACCAAAAAGGGTCCTATGTTCCCCGCTCTCTCTATTTATCTGGACTCTCTCTGTCTATCTGGCCTGTCTAGTCTCTACCTGGTCTTTTTACTAAACTTAACCAACTCCTTTCTTCATTGCCTAAACCCAACCAATGGGACAATTAGCCTACACTTCTCACTCAAAGTCACAACTCAACTTCTCACTCAAAAATAGGCAAACATATGCCAAGTCACTGCACAACTCCACTTCCAGGTATGGGTACAAAAATTGCATGTTCCCCAGGTCCTTTTGGGGAAAAGTGGGGAACATAAGACCCTTTTTTTTAGAAAAAGGGTCCTATGTTCCCCTGTCCCATACAAAGTGGGGAACATAGGACCCGGTGAACATAGGGATGATCCTGGTGTCCCATTACTGTAAAGGAAGCAAGGGGAAGTGCGATTTTGCCCTTAAATAATCAACCCTCAAAATGTAGTGAGGTCCGATGCAGGCTTAAAACGAAGTGAAAGAAATTACCCATGATAGCTATACATCTCATGTTCTTCACGCCCGATCACGGTGTCTAGAAAGCATCAGTGGCTGCAGCTGACAGGGACAGATAACGGCGGTAACTAAGCTAACGGCGGTAGCTAAGCTAACACCAGGACGTCAGCTGTTAAAACCCTCCCGTTGTCGGACACAACATGAAACTATTCAGTTAGCTCAGTCATGTTGTAACTCAGATATCCGCCAGAAAAAATATTTTTTCATGGACCGTTTATTGAGTCACTGAGTTATTAAAGTTAAACAGGTAGCTAACCGTTAGCCCAGCTAATCTATGATAACCATGACTAATTACAAAAATTGTTTAGACGGAGATAAACACAGCCAACACAACAGTAGCACGCTCCACCGGTGGAATTGTCGACGTATGTTAGCACGTTCGCTACGTTCACTACGCTAATTTGCATATAGTGGTGGTGTCCCATTTCTGTAGGGAAAGATTTTCACCTACAAGGGGAATTTACGGTTGAGGGCGCTCCCGCTCCAAACCAAGTGGAAGTTTTAAGGGGGGGGGGGAGAAATGGGACAGGGCATTATTGTGATGCCATATTTTCCTATGTTTACTGATTCATTAACAATGACACTGCTGACACTGAAAGCACATAGAGCATTATTCCACAATGCAGCCTTATTATGCAGTGCAGCAGGAGGCACTTATACATTATTTGCATTTTAATTCAAATGGCCTCGTGTCATTATGAGAAAGCCGAGTCCAATGTAAACAACCCACCCACTGAAGAAATGTAATGAAAACAGCAGCACATCCACAGAGTCTCATGTTGTTGTTGTTAACAGTGATAACATTTAAAATGTCAGAGTGACTCATAATGTCTGAGGTATATTGTGAAAGATTGATGGTTTGGTCCAAAGCAGTTATCAGCTCCCAGTGATCTCTGGTCGTCTGGCTCTACATGACTGACACGTTGAAGATGGGTTGAGAATTTGTTTGTCAGTCGACTCCAAAATGTTCCGTAACAGATCAAGATCTTGTTGTGTTTGGTTTAAGCTGCATGGAAATCAACATTTAAAGCTTGTTTGTGTTCAACAGAAATGTAACATGACATGGAGTCAGTGACAAGCAAAGTGAGAGATAAGACAAAGACAAATCTTCATTTATTTCCTCTTGCATCACAAAGATTTTCTTTTAATCATATATCCTATTGAATTATCTTACAAAGAGCCAAACAAAATTATATAACATACAAAATCATCATCATTTTGAAAAAAATCTAGCCTGAGTTGTTTTGAAATAAAACATCAGTTTGATCTTTGACCTTTAGCCTTTCTTGCATCGCTGAGGTTGAATTACACATGGGCGTTAATGGGGAATTAGTAGGTTTTGGTGTCTCTGCTCAGCATTACTCATTGTTCACTTGTTAACTAACCAGTAAATTAATTAAAGGTGCGTTGATTTACATTGGAAGTTGGAACTTGGAAGGATGTCACCTCCATGGTAAGTGTCAACATTTGTTGATAATGTAAAATTTCAAAATATGGAGCGATTATTAGCTAATGCTAGCCATTGTTAGCCACACACTTTGATACTGTAGGGCCCATTGGGCTGGCGCTGACTGGAATTGCACCATTAGCCCAAGGCTGCTGAATTGGGACACAGCTGATGTTTTTGGCTAGCTTAGGACAGTGCTAAGCTAAGCTAAGCAACAAGCAGTCAGTGCACACAGGCACAGACACAGAGCTGTATTGATCTTGATCTGTCATGTCGTTCATGTCAGGAAAGCCCAAGACACTTTTCAACCTTTCAAAGCTGAACCTTTTGCTCTTGACAAAGCTCCAAGACGAAGCCCAGAGAAAACGCTGCCAAGTGTAAACAACAAGGTCGTAAATATTTTAAAATTCTGTGTCAAAACCAAAAGAGAGAGTTATTCTGCGATAGAAAACACGCTTCTTGTGTCAGAGACAGCAGCAGATCAGTAGCCTATTATCTGTCCAACAGATCCCATGAGGGAAAATTAAATTAAGCTTTTTTCCACACACACACAACAATGCAAAGCAAAAACAGCGCTGTGTCTGTGTCTGTGTCGTTATCTTAGCAGAATGAATATGTCATTTCTGCATCATTACACACGGTGACTGATCTAAACACACTGGGCATTAAAGGGATAACAGTTTCACTCCCCACAGTGTGCATGAACATCTGTTATCCACTGCAGCCGGGGAATTATAAATAATGGCCTGATGTTTGACTGGCTGCTGTTAGGTAATTCACTGATGTAACTGTTTTGTGCTAAATTTAAACACAAGAAATAAATGTTTCAATGTGATTCAGTAAGAAAATAGGAATATCAATGTTAAAAAACTAAATGTTTACCATCTGTAGCTATGTCACGTGCACTGAGGATCTCTCTCTCGTGGCCTGTGTCCAAACTAATTTAATCAATTACAGTAATTTAGGGGGCGGCAGGTTGGGAAGTCAGGCATTAAAATGTCAGTGCCTGGATTCGCCGTACACCGCCAATTCTGGGGAGGAAGGAGGCCCGCGGTTGGTTTCTAAAACGGGGATGTGAATGTGTCACTGGATGGTTATTAGGCACCTGCACTGTCAGCCTGTGTGAGCTGCTGATTATTACAGTCAGCACCATCCAACACCCATGAAATTAGAGCGAACCCACCCTGAGCTCCATGCACTCTCCTCCACATGCCGTTGTTGCACGGTTGCATTAACCTCCACTCCACTTCCTGATGGCGTTATTAGACACTTGACGTATGGAATGGAGCGCACTGCAAAAACTCAAAATCCTACCAAGAATATTTGTCTTATTTCTAGTCATAATGTCTCATTTCTAGTCAAAACAAATCTCATTCAACTTAAAATAAGAAACATCACATTAAAAAGTAGCTTGTTTTTAGACACTTTTTACTTCTTTCAAGCATATCACTTGAAATAAGTAGAAAAATCTGATAGTGGAGCAAGTTTTTCTTTTTTTATTACAGATTTTTCTACTTATTTCAAATGAAAATTAGTTTGAAACAAGTGAAAATTATCTAAAAATAAGTAGATTTTTAGATGATGAGTCTTATATTAAAGGGACAACGAGGAGTTTCCATTTGTTTATAAAAAAGTCTCACATTAATGTGGATGAATCTACGTTACCACTTGTTAATGGGCCCATTTTAGATAAATATATCATTTTGCCTCTATCGTTATTTTGTTATTATTAGTGGTGGTGGAAATGCTGGGCGAGCCGACCAGCGTTTCTTTACTTTCGGTTTCGTGGCGAGTCATGAGAATAACGCCGCTGAATCGCCGTTTATGGTGGGAACTACGACGGTTTGTGATCGTCTTCCAACCTCTGACTTTAATTCTTGATGAATGAAAACATGAGTCTGTCTTGCGCCGGTCAAAGAATTTCACGGTGCGGAGGCTCATAAATGTAGTGTGAAAACACTTCGCTTTTCCAAAACTCCTTGTTGTCCCTTTAAAATCAGACTCATTACATTAAAAAGTAGCTTGTTTTTAGACACTTTTTACTTCTTTCAAGCAGATTTTCACTTGAAATAAGTAGAAAAATCTGATAGTGGAGCAAGTTTTCCTTTTTTATTACAGATTTTTCTACTTATTTCAATTGAAAATTAGTTTGAAACAAGTGAAAATTATCTAAAAACAAGTTAATTTTTAGGTGATGAGTCTTATTTTAAGTGGAAAGAGATTAGTTTTGACTAGAAATGAGACATTTTGACAAGAAATAAGACAAATATTCTTGGAAAGATTTTGAGTTTTTGCAGTGCGGCCTTGGACATGATGGAAAAAAATGGGTAAAGGTAACAAGGTTTCTGGTTTTAGTCCAAACATTGTCTGTCAACTCAACAACACAAAGGACAAAAACCCATCGGTGGTTGAATTCCTCCTCCTTTGTATGCATCCGTACATTCTCACATTCTGGCTCTCCCATGCGGCGGAGGTTATCGCTACGCCTACAACGCATCGCCACAGTGTGGATGTGCACAGGCCTACACCACTCTCCTACTAGATTAAATCACACTTAACCCCCTGGAGGCAGTTTGATTTCTCACTTTGCCTTTTTCCACCGTCACTGGAGCGATTTTTCTTTCTTTCTTTTTTTATAACTCTTGTTTTTGTTTATTTTATTTTTTCCATGCATCTCTCTCTGTGTGTTCTCTGCTCTGTGTAGTGCCTCACATCATGCCTCCTCTGGGGAAGACGGACTCTATCTGGGAGGAAGAAGGAGAGGAAGAGATGAAACGCTGTTCTCCTCTCCCTCACCAGATCGGCTGAGGTCTGGCCTCGCTCCGTGCCAGCGCTATCACAGCTCAGCCACAGGGCATGTTCTCCAGATTGCCTGGTGAGTCACTATGGGTTGTGTGTGTGTGTGAGCCTCTGTTGCTTGACTGCATTGTGCATGCATTCCCCACTGTGCCCTCTTCAAGAGTCTATGGAGAGGCCTCAATACCAGCAGTAGCCTATTGATGGAGATGGGTTTTAATGAGCAGAAGAATAACGATAATGATCGCAGAAGAGCTATTTATTTCCAAGCTCGTTCAGAAGCTGAGAAATCACCCAGATGTCACGATGATTGTGTCTATTTATTTATTTCAGTTTATATCAAGTCTGCGGAGAAATATGTGCAACATTTCTGACCCGTATGATGAGCAACAGTGTTTGGTGTAATGTAAACCTGCTGTTTAAAAATGTGTGGTGACATATTACAAAGACACACAAGCTGGTTTATTAATGACGACTATTTATAGCAGAAGACTTGGGACAGATTTGTTTCCAATCTGTCACTGAATCACTTGGAATTCAAACACAAACACATGGCGCCGTGCTGAACGGTCACTGTTCAAGAAGATGAAGATCTGAACCCTCCGACTCTCTAAACATCGGGTGGCAGTCTTGTTTTCTTGCACACATGCATCCTGGCTATATTTATTCCCCTGCTGTCGTATACGTAACGATAATGTATCTTGATGGAATTAAATAATGCTCTTGATGAAGAAGTTTCTCCGCCATCATCTTGTCTCTCTCTCTCTCTCGTCGTCTCTCCATCTTAATGACCAGTCAGACCACATGACGTCCCTTTTGTTCTCTCCAACAACCATCTCTCTTCCTATTCCCTTAACAGCTCGCTGTTCTCTAATGGACTGTAAGAGCCCGGTGTTTCCAGAAATGGACTCGAAACCACAAAGAGCTGCCAAGACTCTCTCTGTCTCTCTGAAATCTGAAATCTGGTTAAATGCTGAAAACAGTGGGCCATGCCAGGGGCGGTTCTCCCCCCAGAAGACCTTTCCTTACAGTAATTCCAGCAGGAATAGTTGTAAACAAAGATGTTTCTTATTTGTTGGGAGTGGGCGGCATTAATGCAAACAGAAAAACCCTGCAGAAGCTGCACCTCCGGGGCAATAACTGTCTCCCTCAGACTCTTGTCTGTGGTCCACCACCACCACAACGTGCAGCAGAGAAGTATTCTGTGGAATAATAATGTAATACGCCTCTGTAATGATGAGCTATGTTTGCATTAATGGTTTTGCATTTGGTTTTTGTTCTGTTAACCATTCGATACCGGCTTAAATACAAACCTCACATGCATTAAAACATGCAGCAGAGATAATGCATCTTTCTAACAGTTTTCTTTAGTAAAGCTCCATACAGTATAAAGGTAGATGTTTGTGTTAAAGCTCCTTCAAAATAAAGGTAGATGTTTGTATTAAAGCTCCATACAGTATAAAGGTAGATGTTTGTATTAAAGCTCCATACAGTATAAAGGTAGATGTTTGTGTTAAAGCTCCATACAGTATAAAGGTAGATGTTTGTATTAAAGCTCCATACAGTATAAAGGTAGATGTTTGTGTTAAAGCTCCATACAGTATAAAGGTAGATGTTTGTATTAAAGCTCCATACAGTATAAAAGTAGATGTTTCTATTAAAGCTCCATAGAGTATAAAGGTAGATGTTTGTGTTAAAGCTCCATACAGTATAAAGGTAGATGTTTGTGTTAAAGCTCCATACAGTATAAAGGTAGATGTTTGTGTTAAAGCTCCATACAGTATAAAGGTAGATGTTTGTGTTAAAGCTCCATACAGTATAAAGGTAGATGTTTGTATTAAAGCTCCATAGAGTATAAAGGTAGATGTTTGTGTTAAAGCTCCATACAGTATAAAGGTAGATGTTTGTATTAAAGCTCCATACAGTATAAAGGTAGATGTTTGTATTAAAGCTCCATACAGTATAAAGGTAGATGTTTGTGTTAAAGCTCTATACAGTATAAAGGTAGATGTTTGTATTAAAGCTCCATACAGTATAAAGGTAGATGTTTGTGTTAAAGCTCCATACAGTATAAAGGTAGATGTTTGTGTTAAAGCTCCATACAGTATAAAGGTAGATGTTTGTGTTAAAGCTCCATACAGTATAAAGGTAGATGTCCATGTGTAGTGTGATTATAAAGCAGCTCTAGGTTCTATATTAATACTGTGAAAGTATCAAAGCCTCAGTCCACAGAGAAATGCACACAGCCTGTATTCAGAAACTGAGCCTTAAAACCAGCCGTCAGGACTTCCTGTCACTTTGTGATGTCACAACTAAGCCCCGCCCCCTCACCACCACCTGGACCCACCATCCACCCAACACTTTGGTTTACCTGCAATCTGCTTGGAAATAAAAAATACATTTAAAATAAGATTGGACAGATTTTCATGATTATTGCAGTGAAAAGAATTCACAATATTTATGGAAAATCTAACTTTGTTCATTGTGTATTTTTTCCTCCTCTTTGGCAAATGAATTAGATTTAAATGCGTCTGGAGGTGGAAAGACTCTTTATCTGTAACTGTACAGAAATAGCAGTTCCATGATATTATCACACGTGTATTTTTAATATGATAACAGTTGGTTATTATCATCAGCAGCCACCACAACAGTTCACGCTTCACAGTCAGATTTGAAATGCTAAAAAGGCTATAACCTTTTCAAATGCCATTTACTGTACGTTTTTTTCCCCCCATGTCTCCCTTTGAGTAAAATGTCGCCCTAACAAAGTGCATCACACCTCTGTCATTTTCCGTCTTCAGTTTACTTCCCACTTGTCCCCTTGTCTGTCTGTCCATCCATCCGTCCTTCCTCCTAAACCACTCTATCCCCCCTAGATGCCGCCTGAGCCGTCCCAACAAATCCCCACATTTCTGCATCGCCGCTCCTCATCATTCCTCAGCACCGAGCCGCAGAAAACTGTGTGACGTCTGTCTGCGTCGTATTTACTGAACCCACAATGCATTTCACCATCTCACCGTGACCTCGACTTTACACCTGCACAAACACACTCACCGTTTAACTACAGGCTCTTGTTATTTTTTTCTCTCCCCGTTCATTTTCCTATGTATTATTCTTGCATGAGTGGATGATTGCACACTCTCACCGTCTACGAGTGAGTGCTTTACTAACTGGGTTATATAAAGATTGCATATCATTAAATTCTCTGCTTTGCTTTGTTATTCTTCCCTGGTTTTTCCCTGCAGAGCTTCTTCTACCTGACAGCTGATAAAAGTGTAGCTGCAGGTGGACACGACCTCGTCCTGTAGCGGTGAAGACCTGACCGACTGTCATGGAGAGTTTCAGAGCAGCTCTGGTTCTGCCGGTGTGATAAGGTGACAGTCAGAAAGTACTCGAAGAAGCACTGACCGATCAAAGATTATAGGAGATGGGGTGAAAAAAAAAGAAGAAAAATACAGCCTTCCTCTTTTAACACTCTATATAACACTGCGAGTGTAAAAAGTGCTGCAGCTGATGAGATGGAATAAATGGAGCAGACAAACAGCCACAGAGGGCTTCCTTCCTTTTTTCTTTTTGTCAAGGTTGATGGATGTGAAGAGAGGTTGTATGAAAGAAGATACACGGCCCTGATGGTCGGTACTTACTTAAAGGGATAGTTCAACATTTTTGCAAATTGGCCCATTGCCATAATCCCTATAGTCATAGCAGTAGGTTCGTTACCTTTATTTGTCAGTGCAAGCTATTTTTAGAACGGCGGAGCAGAGCCGTGAGCTGCTCAGAGCTACGCTACGGAGGCTAAAGGAATTTCTTGGTTTCCCTCATCAAACTCATCAAATACAAAATCCCAAAACTCCAAAACGCTTTCGTGGACAAGTTGTGACCTGCACATTCACCACGCTATGAGATAATAACATAACGTTACGAAATGGAGCCGTTTTCGAGGTAAATACAGGGTAAATTCAGAGAAAAACAGTCCCTGAAGGCAACGTGCATCAGCGGTTTTGCATGAATTTCCCTCTACAACAACTCTGTGTGGTAACGTTGTGTTATTATCTCATAGCGTGGTGAATGTGCAGGTCACAACTTGTCCACAACAGCGTTTTTGAGTTGTTGGATTGTGTATTTGATGAGTTTGATGAGGGAAACCAAGAAATTCCCTTAGCCTCCATATAGCATAGCTCTGAGCAGCTCACGGCTCTGCTCCACCGTTCTAAAAATAGCTTGCACCAAATAAAGGTAACAAACCTACTGCTATGACTACTGTATAGCGATTATGGCAATGGGCCAATTTGCTAAAATGTTGAAGTATCCCTTCAAAACGTCTGGTGCTGAGTGCAGAAAATAACAGCTTCCCTGTCACAGAACATACTGTAAGAGGCCAGTGACACGGGAGGGGAATGTGGTGTCATCTTACTTTTTTTCTTTCTTTCATTTTTTTTGCATGGCGTGGTTTGGTAATATCTCAGATCTTTAGACATTTGGAAGGAAGAAAAAGGAGGATATAAAGGAAGAGCTGCAATCTTTGCTCAGACATGGACTGAATTCAAAAAGACTTTGAAAGAGCACATCCATCATTTCCTGAGTCCTGACTGAAGATCTCTCAGGGAAATAAGTGTCGCTGATGGGACCTTGACACTTCGATCTGCTTTTAATGACACTTCAGGATATCTAACCCCCCCCTCCACCTATATACCTTACACATAAAGACACCTGGGAATAGCACCTTATAATTACTTTGTGGGGGCCCTTCTTTGCGGAGGAAGAGTCAGACATGCAGCCACTATTAGCTATTAGAACAGGAAAAAAGTCATTAGTTCATCTCATTATAGTCACAATTACCTGGAGGAGGGAGAGAGAGAGAGAGAAGATGATCTATCATATGATCTAGTATCACTGATCCCAAAGTCAGAGAGAGAGACGGAAACATTTGCATTGTGGACTCATATAATCACATTACGGGTCATGATCTAACATCGTCTTCACCGTGGCGACCGTCGTGTGCTGCGTTGTTGAAAATGAATCTCTCATGGATTCACCGAAACACAACACAACATCACATCATCAGCCATGAGTCACAGCTGAAGTGGCTCTCACATGCAAAAGTTTCTCTCGCCTCAGTTTGCATTTTAAAATTAGATTTTGAATCGCAGACGCTTCTGCAAATACGTATAAGTAGTGTGTATATATCATATCCCCGTGCCGATGGAGCCAGAGAGAAACTACCTCTCTCTCTCTCTCTCTCTCTCTCTGAGTCTCCAGCCCTGAACCTTGTCTCTGATGAGATATCAGTCAATGTTGACAGATCATAACACAGCGTAATGTAGCTGCAGCCTTGTTACCATGGTGTACAAGCTGTGTATCCACTATGCAAATCACTGGCATCTGTTAAAGACATATTGTAAATGGGTTTATTAACATAAAAATAATGCAAAAAAGAAAGAAAAATAATAAAATAATGGTCACTTCTAATGAAAATCCGATATTTTTGATCATGTTTAAAGTTTAAGATGATGTCATTCTGCATACTTGCACAGACAGATGTGTAATAACATGATCAAACAAAGCTCCTTCATGGTGTCAAATCAGCTGCAGAGTCGGTTCCTACAGATCCATGTGACAACTCTCAAAGTGTGACTTACAACTAATAAAGTGTGTGTGTGTGTGTGTCTCACTGAGCCGCACACACACACCCATAAGTTTGAATGTGTGAATATTGTACAACAACAACAAGAAGAAAAAGAAGAGGAAGAAGAAGATACTCACTGCTCCGCCTGCTTCTCCTCCCTGGCAGCTGTTGTTAGTTTTGCTGAAGGCGCCGAGGAAAACGCACATGAAGGGAAAAATAAAAATAAAGAAAAAAGCTCCGGCTGCTGCTGCTGCTTTGGTTTAACTCTGCTCCATCTGCGCTCAGACACAGACACACACACGGCTGCTGGAGTACCAGGAGGTTATTTGATGATCATGAGCAACAGGCTTCCTCCTCCCTCCCTCCCTCCCTCCCTCCTCTCTCTCCTCCTTACTCCCCCCCTCCACCCTCCACCCTCTTTCTTTCTTTTTTTCCTCCAGCACTGACATCAGAAGTGGGATGTGCCATTAAAAACCAAACGCTTTTCAGCTTTTCCATGGCAACCGCTGTGTAGAGAGCCGTGCTTCCCTTCCTGCTTTTAAATGGGAATAATCTTTTGATTGTAGAGCTCCCACCCCCCCTCCCCACCTCTCCTCTTCCCCCTCCCCCTTTTCCAAAATAGGTTTATATTTGTCCAGCAGTGGGGAGAGATGGATGGAGGGATGGATGGATGGATGGATGGATGAAGGAGGAGGAGGAGGGCCGCTGTAGGCTGCATGGCTCAGACTCACCAGGGTGTCCAATTTTAGACAAGTGGTTGCAAATGCTAACATGAGGTATGATGATGATGAGGAGGATGAGGAGGATGAGGAGGAGGAAGGCTTGGCTGGCTCATACACAGGATGTTTATCAGCACCAGAACAAACGCTACTGTATGAGTTCCTTCACTGCAAAAACTCAAATATCTTACCAAGAATATTTGTCTTATTTCTAGTCAAAAATGTCATTTCTAATAAAAACAAATCTCATACTTAGAATAATACTCGCATTCACATTTAAAAAGCAGCTTGTTTCTAGACACTTTTTTACTTCTTTCAAGCAAGTTTTTCTTTCTTATTACAAGCACAAAAACCCTGCTTTCACTGGCAGATTTTTCTATTTATTTCAAGTGAAAATGTCTTTGAAAAAAGTGAAAATGATCTAAAAACAAGTTAATTTTTATGTGATGAGTCTTATTTTAAGTGGAAAGAGATTAGTTTTGAATCGAAATGAGACATTTTGACAAGAAATAAGACAAATATTCTTGGACAGATTTTGAGTTTTTGCAGTGTTATACTTTTAATCATGGTTTGTTGGTTCCCATCTGGCCCTGAGGTGAGTCTTGAGTCTTGTCTTTATATTATATTATATTATATTATATAATCTGCCTCGGCACCGCGGGGACGTGGAGAACAGGAAGCGACTGAGCAATGAGACAAAAAACACAACAATATAATGTGGATGAATAACAAAAATGCAGAATGTGTGTTTCAGTTTCACCTCCTTCAGTATTGATCGATACTGTTGTTGAAGTGAATAGAAACTACAGAGGTTAAACAAGTCTCAAGTGTATTCTTTTCAAATGTGCATCATTTGTTGGGTGTATAGGTCCAATTTTCTCTTGTATCAAATATTGTTATGATCATTTTATGGCTGTGGACTTTTTGTGTGTGTGTTCAGAAAGAGATAGAGAGAGGAGGAAAAGTATAAAACATATGAATCCTGAGAGCAGAGCTGCTCTCCACAGTTGGGTGACTAATGGCAACAGAGGATAATGATACCGAATGATATACAACTATCTAAATCAACATAATAAAACCCTGCATGCTCCGGGGCGGCTGAATTCTAAAACTCTCTCTGTCCGACAGATGTGAGCTATGGTCTTTGTCAAGTCAAACAAAGTTAAAGTTGTTATCGTCTGCACGCACTGTTGCATCCTCCGCACGTCCACGTTGTTTTGACTGAGCTGAAGCAGCAGCAGCAGCAGCAAGAGACAAGACCAAACCAGACAGAAGAAATGTGTGATTTATGGTCGTCCAAGAAGAGCTGAAGCGACGCCAGCTGGACCCGGCTGCAGATACTTCACAAGACGCTTCGCTCCTCATCCAGCAGGCGTCTTCTTCGGCGGATAAATGCTAATGTCAGCATGAACACAGGTCCCACAATGCTGATGTTAAGTGGAGTGTTAATGAATCATCTCAGTTCAGTTCGGTTCAGTCCACAGCCTGATCCTCCCCCCTGGCTTCAATGATGATGTTCATAACAGACAAAAAAAACCCACCCACTCTCTTTATAGAGATTCATGAGAACCAAAGATCTCTGTTGGTGGTAAATGACTTAAACAAATCAAACAAGAGAGATGATCTGTTAAAAAAAAATGTTAACAAACCTCTTGGGA
The DNA here is from genome assembly GCF_905171665.1 of Trachurus trachurus. Lineage (NCBI taxonomy): Eukaryota > Metazoa > Chordata > Actinopteri > Carangiformes > Carangidae > Trachurus > Trachurus trachurus. The sequence goes on along the minus strand of NC_139901.1, from coordinate 32,289,388 downwards.
ACCAAAATTAACGATTAATAACCGTCACCCCCTCTGATCCTGCTGCTCCTCTTCGGTCCTAAATTGTCCTTAGGTCATCTCTTCAGAGTCAGCAGGATCCGTCCTCTGGGGACCACGATGAATAATCGTAGTTGAGATATTCTTCTTAAGTCTGGACCAACCCAAACACGTGCTGACTGTGCTCACTTTGTAAATCTTATTGTGCACTCTCTATGGCGTTTTTTAAAAATGTTTTTATGCGTGTTTTTGTATGTGGTCGATGGGTCTGGCGGCATTGTGCCCAAGCCAAATTTCCCCCCAGGGGGACAATAAAGTATCTATCTATCTATCTATCTATCTATCTATCTATCTATCTATCTATCTATCTATCTATCTATCTATCTATCTATCTATCTATCTATCTATCTATCTCCGCTACGAGTCAGTTTCCTGTATCAGTGTCTCGTGGGTTTATCCATGACTCCGCCCCCTTTAGGAGAACAACAGACCGTGACTCCGCCCCTTTTAGGAGAACAACAGACCGTGACTCCGCCCCCTTTAGGGGACCAGCGGACCATGACTCCGCCCCCGTTAGGCAAGCCAAGGCATCTTTATTTACATAGCGCATTTCATACCAAGGCAACTCAATGTGCTTTACATAAGGACAAAACTTTTTTTTTAAAGAACAGCATAAAAACAAAAAACTGTGACTCCTCCCCCTTTAGGAGACCAGCAGACCGTGACTCCGCCTCCTTTAGGAGACCGGCAGCAGCAGGTCTTGAGTCTATTGAATGAACCTGAGCTCAGATTATGGTCGGTTCTTTCGCTCCACATAATCACTGAAGTAAATATTGGACTCATTTTTCACAAGCCACATCTCTTCTGAACATTTTGACATGAAAATGGACAAATCAGGAAAAAATGTACTTTGTTCCAGACCTGTCTCTGTCTCAACAACACACTCCCACCAGATTTGGCACAAAAAACCCACCCACTCTCTTTATAGAGATTCATGAGAACCAAAGATCTCTCTGTTGGTGGTAAATGACTTAAACAAATCTAAGAGAGATGATCTGTTCAAAAAAAAATGTTAACAAACCTCTTGGGAACCAAAATTAACGATTAATAACCGTCACCCCCTCTGATCCTGCTGCTCCTCTTCAGTCCTAAATTGTCCTTAGGTCATCTTCAGAGTCAGCAGGATCAGTCCTCTGGGGACCACGATGAATAATCGTAGTTGAGATATTCTTCTTGAGTCTGTACCAACCCAAACACGTGCTGACTGTGCTCACTTTGTAAATCTTATTGTGCGCTCTCTATGGCGTTTTTTAAAAATGTTTTTATGCGTGTTTTTGTATGTGGTCGATGGGTCTGGCGGCATTGTGTCCCAGCCAAATTTCCCCCCAGGGGGACAATAAAGTATCTATCTATCTATCTATCTATCTATCTATCTATCTATCTATCTATCTATCTATCTATCTATCTATCTATCTATCTATCTATCTATCTCCGCTACGAGTCAGTTTCCTGTATCAGTGTCTCGTGGGACAACAGACCGTGACCCCGCCCCTTTTAGGAGAACAACAGACCGTGACTCCGCCCCTTTTAGGAGAACAACAGACCGTGACTCCGCCCCTTTTAGGAGAACAACAGACCGTGACTCCGCCCCCTTTAGAGGACCAGCGGACCATGACTCCGCCCCCGTTAGGCAAGCCAAGGCATCTTTATTTACATAGCGCATTTCATACCAAGGCAACTCAATGTGCTTTACATAAGGACAAAACTTTTTTTTTAAAGAACAGCATAAAAACAAAAAACTGTGACTCCGCCCCCTTCAGGAGACCAGCAGACCGTGACTCCGCCCCCTTTAGGAGACCGGCAGCAGCAGGTCTTGAGTCTATTGAATGAACCTGAGCTCAGATTATGGTCGGTTCTTTCGCTCCACATAATCACTCAAGTAAATATTGGACTCATTTTTCACAAGCCACATCTCTTCTGAACATTTTGACATGAAAATGGACAAATCAGGAAAAAATTAACTTTGTTCCAGACCTGTCTCTGTCTCAACAACACACTCCCACCAGATTTGGCACAAATCTTGCTAATGTCAACAAACTAATTTTTGTAGTGCTAAATATGATCGTTAGTATGTCATAAGAAAATACAAATAGCTCACTTTCCTCTACAGACAACTTTCATAAATCCACACACACCTTCACAACAGGAGGTGACCACTTGGCCCACTTGGGAGACAGGAAGTGAAGCTGTACCATTTCATATCATTGGCGCAGCTTGTGATGAGCCACCGTGAGTAGTAGAGGATCTTTGCTTTCACTTTGCAGCCTGAGAACTGTGCAGTTTTACATTAATATTAAAGACCGGTTGTTGCTCATGACTAAATCTTAATATGCTAATTCTGACTTGACTTGAGTGGGCCGGTTAATGTGAGCTTCGGTCAGGCTCCACTGCACCAACAATATGGCTCTGAATAGATGCAAAAACCTCCCCGGTAGCAAATCCACCGTCGTTAAACATAACTATTCACCACATGACAGTCGGATTGGATCAGTTGTGTCTCCTGATCCAGATCGGGTGCAACAGAAAAACCACAAACCAGTCGTCGTCATCATCAGCAGCAGCTGTGAAGGTAGCAACAGGTGTTCACCTGCTGATTGTTGATGCTAATTTTTGATAGTTTAACCTTTTTCAGTTCACAGGACTGATTCACACTGAGCCCTCCTCTTCCTCGGCTTTTCTCCAGCGATGAATCTCGGTCTCCTGTTGGTGTAAAAAGGCCAAACATTCAGCACTGTGAAGGTTCTTGGCTCCTGCGGTGCTTAACAATCAACTGCCAGTTTCAAAGGCACCTTTCATCTCAAACTCCTCAGATTATAAAAGAAGACGGTGAGAAAGATGTCGGCTGAGCTCAAGTCCTGCTAAACTACTACTACTAAACTTCCTCCTTTCACCTCTCAAAGATAGAAACAAAGGTTGATTGGTTTTATTGATCATGCAAATAGAGAACAAACTGTAGACGCTGAAACGTTTTAACACCATCTGGACTTTTTTTTGGCTTCACTGATTTGTAAGTGTGATGCGCCGCAAGGCTCTGTCATGATTGATTATTGATTATTTGCACTGTGAATTTCTTCAACCTCTTGAATAAAGGAACATGTTGGCTTCTCTTGCAGAGAATCAAAATGAGAAGATCGACACGTCTCTCATGTGAAGTCAACCACAGCCTCAGGGATTAAAACAACAGATTGCACTTTTCATTCTTCTGTCTCGTCGCTATGATTCCTACCTCGTCATTCGCGTGTTTCTTTATTGTTTTGTAAGGCATGCAAAATGAAGCAGAATTATGACATGTTTATAGCAAATTCATTGACTATTGGTTTATTTTGTTACTTTTAGTAGGCCCATATACTAGGCCTACAGTACATCACTTCGAATATAAAGTGTAAATCAACCCCAGGCTGCACTTTTGGCTGCATTTGATGTCATTTCAGATTAAAAATCGTAGATGGCTAAAAACATTTCAGGCTATGATGATGATGCGTAACAACAGATTAGAACAGATTTAATTAGTTTGTAGTAGCTAGGTGTGTAAATGATCAATAATCAGTATTACTGGCAATAATAGAGGGCTCCTTAGGGCCCCATGGAGGCTTGGGCCGGCCCTGATCACAGATAAACACAGCTGTCCAGTATTTAGAAAAAAAAGAAAATAAAAGGAAAACAGTGATACATGTCAGCCGCCGGTCGTCCTGGACTACCGGCCGTTCTTCTCCAGAACTACTACTGAGGCAAGAGATGCAATATATAGCAAGTGCAATAATTATTTATTACTTTGTATGAACCATGAACTTAGTCGTACTGTCTGTAAGTGATCTCTGTTGGTTGTGTGTGTGTGTGTGAGTATATGAAATGGTGTATGGTTTTAAAATCTGTTTTGCAGGATGTACAGCATTGATTGTCCAAGATAATTTTCCCTCCGGGGACATTAAAGTTTATTTTGATTTTGATTTGATTGAGAACACACAGATGTCCAGTCCGCCCCTGGTACAGCTACACTTGCGCTTCTGCATTTTGTGAGCAGAGGAAACGCTGCTCCGACGTGACGTCTGCTCCCTCTGTATGAGCGCGTCGCAGAGCCGCACACACAGAGGCAGCCTCTCGGGAATTACGTCAGGGATGCAACAAAATACCGGAGTAGGAACCTGCGTGTAAAGGGAGGGCTGTGATTGGGACGGTTGGCAACCCTAGACTCCGCCCCCTTTAGGAAAACAACAGACCAGAGAAGTATAAGATTTTCTCACCTTTTCTAAGCTAACTGAAGCCTCAGCTTGAAAGTGTTACAGCTGGTTTGTTGTGGAACTATGTAAGTCCGGTCGCTTTTCCACTTTGTCTCTAACCCTCCTCTCCTCCATGTGCATTTGTTTCCAACAACAAAGAAGCCGGTGAGAAATCAATCCATGGAGCGGTGGATAAGGTTATTTATCATCTACCATGTTACCATGTGTATACCTGTGTAGTCTTATCTGTCGTAAACAAGAGATTACGGGTTACGGGTTAGCGCGTTACGTTTGTGTGGCGGTGTTGCCATGGAGACGAGAGCTGGGACACCGGGTCGGAGGCTCTGATCTTACAAGGTTGGTTTTCAGCCAAGAGACGCTCCATTCTCCCTGGAACTAGTTACAAGGCATTGGTTTAACCAGCACTACACTGCAAAACCTCAAAATCTTTCGAAGAATATTTGTCTTATTTCTTGTCAAAATGTCTCATTTCTAGTCAAAACGAATCGCTTTCCACTTAAAATAAGACTCATCACCTAAAAATTAACTTGTTTTTAGATAATTTTCACTTGTTTCAAACTAATTTTCACTTGAAATAAGTAGAAAAATCTGCCAGTGAAACCAAGTTGTTTGTGCTTGTAATAAGGAAGAAAAACTTGCTCCACTATCAGATTTTTCTACTTATTTGAAGTGAAAATATTGGCGCATTTCCACTAGCACGGCTCGGCTCGGCGCGCGATTTGCGTGTTTCCACTAGCACGCAGTAACTGCAACCAGGTGCACTTTTGGTATCACCTCAGCCCTGGTTCCAAGCGAGCCGAAGCGTTACTAATACGTGACGTCAGCCGACTGCCTTCCACTGATTGGCCGATGAGTGTCGTCACTGGAAGCGTCATAACCGCGCGACGACCGACAACAGAAATGTTCCTGCTGAAGCCTGTTATTACCTACGTGACTTTATTAAGTTTTAATATTTTTTCATGCGAGAAAGTAACTGTTTAGATCCCCATGTGCGGTTAGTTTATCCAAACGACGGCTGTTTAGAAGTTTGCCCTGATGTTTTTCGGAGAAGTGAAGCTCCAGGTCCGAGCAGCGACCGCGACATCACAGAGGCAGCAGCCCGGCTCCTGACGTGCTCCGCCGGCCAGCCTACCATCGTCACCCAGAGGAGAAAACGACCGCTAATTAACTTACCCGATGGCTTTTAGAGGTTTACCACCGGCTGGTTAAAGCAGTACTAAAGAACTTTCAGTTTTGGTTGAGTTTGGCGGCGCCTGTGGACCAAAGCGGTAGTGTTTTGCCTGAAGGAAGACTCCATTTCCCATGAACACTAGCGTGAAGCCCTGTAAATATCCTGCATTAAAATTAACAGAAGACATCAAAACTAAGTTTCTGTTTCCAATGGATCATTTCAAAGTGAAAACACAAACATAATCCATTGCTAAAGTGCCGTTTTGCCTGTTCCCTCCTTGTTGTGACTCGCAAAAGTGAAAGTGAAACTTAAGTGAGAGCCGGGTTCCTACCATGCTCCTCAAAGCTGCTTAGTGCCAGAGAAAGAGATACAGACCCCCTCAGGCCATGACAGAGGTGTCATTCAACTTGTTGTAAGTCGATGTATCATCAAAAAAGTTATGAAAATATTTTATGAAGGTTGAAAAGTTCCTTAGTGCTGGTTTAAACTCTTTTTAGGGGATAAATGTTGGTCTCATTGATGAAATCTAACAATTGTGGCTGTAGCAGAAGTTTGTTTGTGGTTAGCAGCACTGCCTTGGGGTCTGTACGCACAGAAAACACCACATTTACATCAATAAATAAATGTTTTACAATGAACCAGGCCGATCTCAGAGCTGGCAGGACTCTCCGGTAAGGCATATTGAACGGTTAAATGCCGGTGACGGGACGAGAGCAGTCAAAACGGCGGTTTAAAGCTAGCTACAGCGAGGGTAGGTTCACTTCCTGTTTACAAAGTAAAAGCACCAATTCTATCGTAATGGCTTTCCTTATGATAAAAGGCAACGGGTATTTTATTTTGTGAAAATAACCGGAAGTGCGTTGCTCACTACGGCTAGCTTTAGTAACGCCGACTTCGTCGAAACAAAATTGTAAACAGCTGGTATTTAGTCAGATTTTCAACACGTTGGGGATCTAAACGACTACTTTCTCGCCTGAAAATGTTTCAAATGTTGCTAAAGTTATATATTTACAGAGTTTAGAGCGTTGCTCGGCGCCGTGTAAATGACGTCACGGCGGCACTAGTGATACTTAGTTGTAATGGAAACACAACCAAACCGAGCCGAGCCGTGCTGTGCCGAGCCGAGCCGTATCGAGCCGAGCCGTGCTAGTGGAAATGCGCCATTAGGTGTCCAAAACCCATCCAAACAGGAATTTGACCTATTTTCGCCTGTATTATATTATTATTTTCCTTTATAACTCCAGAAGTAAACATCCCACAACCAAGACATTGATTTAACCAGCACTAGGACTCTGGAGCTGGAGCTAAGGGACACATGGAGCTGAGTTAAAGTTCCTCTTCAAGTCTGAACTCTGCATCTTCACCCTAATGGACCTTCAGTTGTTTCATAAGACTCTGATGAGACCCTGTGGTCGTCAGTGTCCCGCTGCTTCTCCACTTTAGCTTCCGGCACATTTCCTGCCAGTGATGCATTAACAGTGTTGGATATTGTACAACTCACTCAGAGTCGTCTTTACTGTGTTGTTTGTTTGTGTCCCTCAGATCTTATTGCACATTCCACATAAATGAAAATGAGATAAAAACAGTGACTGAGCTGAAAAGCACTCAGACGTTAAATCTCAACTCCTAATTATTTCTTCACAGTGAAATCCCAACGGACGACGACGACTTCTTTGGATTTTTTTTTTTGCTCTGCTGTTTGAAGAAATTGATTCAAAAGCACAACAAGAAAACCTGCTGATAATCTTTTTTAATTCTCTGAGTGTAGTGCGCTGACGTGTCCACATTAAACAGGGATAGACTGAGCTCACATTAGATCTCTGTGAGTAATCGGCGCCACACGGACTCTGTTTAGCTCTGTTGTTTCAACCACAGACAGAGAATGAAGTGAAAACTTTGTGGGAGGTGTTCTCTGAATAAAAAAATTAAAAAAACGGACGAGTGCTTTATTTCTATGCAAACAGATAAACAGGCGCTGTCACATAACAGCTGTTATTCCCTGCTATTGCCCTCAGAGTAAATGCAACGGCCATTGTTTTTCTATTAGCAGATCCTGTAAATGTGAATAGCTGCTGTCATCCTGATGACATTAATTAGAAAACATCACCTGCAGCAGGAGAAAAGACAAAAACCCCTGAAGCTAATGAGAATCACACTCATTATCCACTTGTTTTTCCTTCCTCTCTCTCTCTCTCTTTTCTTTTCTTTTATTACCATGAGTTTTGACTGAGTGGAAACGCACTCTGTTAGCGCTCAGGGCTCTCGACGTCCAAGCGTGCCCTATACTATCCAAAGCTCTGATGAATTAAGAAACCGAACGAGTGTGGGTGGAGTAAATGAGATTGATCATCTAATTTTCCTCATAAGCCGACCTGTTGTGGCAGGAGAAGTATGTTACTCGGCACCGAGGTCGATACGGCAGCGGAGAGGTAATGTGCAGCCTGCAGCCACGATGATTACACAACACCTGAATCACAGAGGCCACGGCTCCAAATTCTCAAATTCTTAGTTCAAAAGCAGCAACGTAATGATGAAAAACGACTGCAATTCATCATGCGACCACTCCAGAGACTGTGTCCCTGTGACTGACGTGTTATTATAGGCCTGTAATGTGATTAGATTGGTCATAGGAGGTGGAGGAAACACTATAACTACCATATATACAGTACAGCAGCAGAGTCCAGTTGGTTCCTACCAGTCTTCTGTAGGTGTGAGCCGACCGTCATTAGACGCCTACGTCCTTCCTCTTGTCTGTCGCCATTTTAGAAACCAGGAAGCAACAACAACCTACGAGCAAGATAGAAGCTGGAAATAGGAACTTACAGTATGATCGATGGTGATGGATTTGGTGCAGTCACAAAGTTGACGTATGTATTTGGTATTTGTTAATGCAGATGATGAGTTTAGTCAGAGTTAAACTGACAATATCGTTTTGTCTCTATGGTTATTTTGTTATTATTAGTGGTGGTGGAGATGCTGGGCGAGCCGACCAGCATTTCTTTACTTTCGGTTTCGCGGACGCTGCCCAGTGGGTCATGAGAATAACGCAGCAGAATCACCGTTTATGGTCGGAACTACGACGGTATCTGATCGTCTTCCAACCTCTGACTTTAATTCTTGATCAATGAAAACATTATTGTTGTGCGCCGGTCCAAGAATTTCACAGTGCACGTGCAGGCTCATGGTAAATGTAGTAGGAAACACTTAACTTTCCAAAACTCCTCGTTGTCCGTTTAATAAAGTAAAGTTCTTCCTTTCTTTGAACTTGTGGAAGAGATGGACGAGGCTGAGTTCACTCCAACACCAGACCAGATAATTAATATTTTAAAAAACCGAAGAACAGAAGAAGACAGCAAAAAAAGCTACATTTTGCCACCATTGTGTTAACTTGACTAACGCATATAACATCCTCCCACTTTGGTTCTGCAGAAACCGGTGTGAACGCAGCTAGATTACTGAGTTACAGTAATCGAGCAAGTGAAACCTGACTTCACGTCTCCCACCGATCCTTCCCAGACGCTACATCACAGCGTCTGACTCTGCCGGTTGGGAAACGCCATCGACGGTGATTTTTTTTCACAATCTGTCAGACTGAGCAGACTGAAGTGAAGTGAAGGTCGACGCTGCCAGAGAAGCGCAGCTGTGCCTGTGTGTGTCGGAGGATCAGTCGTGAGCTCGACTTCGCCTCGCATGCGAACAATGGAGTTGATTTTTAGCGCCGCCAGAGTAAATATGGTAACTTCTCCTCCGAGTGTTGAGCAGCTTCCTGACAAAGAGAAAGCGAACAGGAAAACAGAGCGTTCAGAGCAGAAGAGTAAGAACACAACGTATGACAGCGTGGAGACGTGTGTGTGTGTGTGTGTGTGTGTGTGTGTGTGTGTGTGTGTGTGTGTGTGTGTTTGTGTGTGTGTGTGTGACCTCAGCCTATTTCTGACAGCTGCCAGATATTCACAGTCACACATACAAAGGTAGATAGCTGTGTGTCTTCCATCGCAGTCAGAGCCGAACGCTGTGACAGGAAATATACAGGAAGATAACACACATGGAAATCTCTAAACCCTCATGTTGTCCTTCTGCATGGGTCGAGGAAGGAAGGAAGGAAGGAAGGAAGGAAGGAAGGAAGGAAGGAAGGAAGGAAGGAAGGAAGGAAGGAAGGGAAAGATGGGAGGAAAGAAGGACGGGAAAAAGGAAAGGAAAGATAGAAGGAGGGAGGGAACAGATTGGGTCAATTGGGTCAAAAAGGAAGGAAGGAAGGAAGGAAGGAAGGAAGGAAGGAAGGAAGGAAGGAAGGAAGGAAGGAAGGAAGGAAGGAAGGAAGGAAAGATGGGAGGAAAGAAGGAAGGGGAAAAGGGAAGGAAAGATAGAAGGAGGGAGGGAACAGATTGGGTCGATCGGGTCAAAAAGGAAGGAAGAAGTAAGGACGAAGGGAAGGAAGGAAGGAAGGAAGGAAGGAAGGAAGGAGGAAGGACAAAGGGAAAGAAGGGAGGGAAAAGGGAAGGAATGATAGAAGGAGGGAGGGAACAGATTGGGTCAAGTGGGTCAAAAAGGAAGGAAGAAGTAAGGACGAAGGAAGGAAGGAAGGAAGGAAGGAAGGAAGGAAGGAAGGAAGGAAGGAAGGAAGGAAGGAAGGAAGGAAGGACAAAGGGAAAGATGGGACGAAAGACGGAAGGGAAAAAGGAAGGAAAGATAGAAGGAGGGAACAGATTCGTTCAAGGAAGGAAGAAGGGAAGGAAACAAAGATGGAGGGGTAGGGAACAGATCAGGTCAATATTGGATCAAAAGAGGAAGGAAGAAGAAGTAAGGACGAAGGAAGGAAGGAAGGAAGGAAGGAAGGAAGGAAGGAAGGAAGGAAGGAAGGAAGGAAGGAAGGAAGGAAGGAGGAAGGGAAGAGGCTTGACGTCAGCCCGACTTCCTACTCACCTTCGTTACCATGAAGCGTTGAGTCGTCACCTGGGCCCAGTATTTCAAAACTTGTAATCTGGATCAGAATAATCCGGATAATGAAATCCTCCTTTTCTCAGTCTTGGATCACGGTGATCCTGCTGACTTTATCTGAGTATTTCAAAACACTGGCAGGGTGGATCACCGTGATCCCTACCTGGCCGGATAAGGATTTCCAAATCTCAAGTCTCCGCCTCCGGATCTGAAACATGGCGGACTACTTCACCAAAGGAGCAGCTGGGAGCGCGACTTTCACGTCAAAGTGTAAGTTTACTGCCGTCTAATGTGTAGCGGTTTTAAGACCATACGAACGCCAACCAACACATCATGCAAGCCAACTATTTGATTTGTCACCTACTTGAAACGAGAGCGTAACGATCCCTAATTGATCCACGGCCGTGCTAACGGGAGCTAACTCGGCTCCATTGACTTGTGTGTTAAGCAGCTAGCGGGCTAGCGACGTAGCTGCTATGTTGATCAATTTTGCGGACTTTGGTTTAATTTACAAGGGAATTAATCTGACGTACATCATACCTTAACTGTTTTACACTTACACCAACCTGTTCAGAGTTTATTAACGTTATGCAGGGGACTTTTTTACTTTTTAAAGCAGGCTACCTGTGCTGTGTGCACTGCAGACCACACTGCTGCAGTAATTAGGAAACGTAACATTAACTTACACAGCACGTGAACAATACAGTTCATTCAGAAGTGTCAGTAATGCTGGTGATATCATGTTTTGACAATTTCTGTGACTATTGTTTATTTCTGACTGTGACAAAGATATACTCATACACCATCTCTTTTTACTTTCAGAGCCCACTCACAGCCATAGACCACTCAGCAATACCACTGGACAACAGTGCAACAAGAGTCTTGGAAATCCTTGGAAACCTTGGTGTTTGGATTTTGAATAAAGTGCTTGAAACTGTACTTGAAATAAAGCCATTGAAACTGCTTGAAATTGTGATTGCATTATTTTTCATAGCATAAGCCTATAGCTTGGTCAGTGACCCGATTAGAAACACTTTACTCTTAATTTGTCTTCCTTATAGCCTAGAAGCCTCTCACTAAACATGATTACCGTATGTTCATTTATCACACAATAACATTTGATTTGATGAAGTAAAATAATCAGTTTGTATACAAACACGTTTTGAAATACATTACTGCATGTTTTAAAATATCATTCACTTTACAAGCATTGTAAAAATGCATTTTCAAGTTTATTTTGAAGTCAAATTTGTCTTCATTAAATCAGAAGCATGAAAATATGCCTTGTAAATGCTTGGAAAGTGCTTGAATGTGATTTAAATTAATAAATACAGCAGTTTCAGGATGTATGGCCAAACAATATTTTTTGCCATGTTTTAAATTTCTTCAATTACTTCAATTATTTGTTAAAACTTAAACACTAACAATTTAGATTAAGTGTAATGAACATATTGAGTAACAAAATCAAGGAAAGTGGAGCTGAGACATTGTCAATCCAAGTCAAATCCACCTCTGAGGTGGGATCAGAATGATCCTGAAATTTTGGTATCAAGTTGATCCTGATATCTGACTTGACTTTTGAAATACCCAAATCAGCCTTTTATCTGGATTCAAGGGAGGATTGGATTACCAGAGCTGAAACCCTGATCTTCAGGATCAGGATTCTCCTGATCTGTGTTGAAATACCCAGTTTTCAGATCAGATCTAGATTTAATCCAATCCGACCAGGATAATCCTGTCAGATCACGTTTGAAATACTGGGCCCAGATGATCTAAAAACTGCATCTTCCCAGAAATAGCTCAGAGATCTATTTCAACAGGCTTTTTTTTTCTCTTTTTTTTCCTTTTGGCAGGTGATACGTAGCTACGGCTCCATCTGCTGCGCCGTGGCGTGAACCAGTTTGGATAGTTTCTAAAATATGAGCTCATTTCTCCTCCTCTTGAAATAGGCTAATGGGTTATTAGGCAGCATTACAACGAACGGGAACGCCGGCGTGGGCTCAAAAAGCCGTGAAAGCAGCCGGATCGGAGCGGCTGAAGAGGCCGATGGTGGAAACACCATCTACCAGCAGCAGCAGCAGCAGCAGCAGCATCTGAGCCTTTTAAATGAGCTCGATCAGTAGTAAAGCTGTGTGTGCTACTAGAAAGCACAAAAAAAACCATAATCTCACACCTCTGCAGATGTCATTTACATGTGTGATTTTAAATATGGGATGTAAAGTCCCAGTCATCAGACGGAGAATCTGGCTCCATTTTGATCCAGTTAGTTACTTCACAGTCCATATTTTTAACGTTTATCAACACGTTGCCGGAGCGAGTCGGAGCCTCCAGAGTCGGAGCTGTTCGTTCCTGACAGAAAAAACATGTGTATACTGAAAAAACCAGAGAAGTAACAAACAATGTCATCATCACTAAGGAAAAGTGTGATTAGTCACAGGCAAGAACAATCAACAATGTATTTCTTTTATATGAGAGTGTGTGTATATGTGTATGTGTACATACAGTATATACTGTATATATGCATATAGCCTATATAAGTGATAGTGTGTATACATGTATATATATAGGTATATTTCATACTTTATTTTACTCTTTTATATTATTGCTACATCTGTCTGCATTAGCTAAGTACTTTCTTTCAGAATGTTTGGAGCAGCTGACAGATTAATTTCCTTCGGGATTAATAAAGTATCTATCTATCTATCTATCTATCTATCTATCTATCTATCTATCTATCTATCTATCTATCTATCTATCTATCTATCTATCTATCTATCTATCTATCTATCTATCTATCTATCTATCTATCTATCTATCTATCTATCTATCTATCTATCTAAGCTTCACATCTGTAAAGCCTGAACCATGAAATAATTGTCAGAAAATTCAAAAATTTTGAAATTGGACCCTTTATTGGACCTTCTGACAAAAAATGTAAAAAAAAAAAAATATATACAGTATATATATATAAGTCCAAAATGTATTTATTTATTTTTGAATAGGAGATTTACATAGGAAATGACCTTACATAGCTGCTGTATCTAATTTGATACACACATTTTCAACACGGTTCTACTATATAATAAGTTATGAAATATTAAGTAGTTTTACTTTGCATCAATGCAGTAACTATTCCTATTGAAGTTTCAGTAAAAATGTTTACGTTTTTCTTACGTTATCTTTAAAATTGGCAATAACATCCATGAGAAAACACATTTGGGTCACTGACTGACAGCGGCCATATTGGATGTCTCAAGTGAAGGCTGCTGGTGCAGAAATAACTGATTGTAAACATTAGGTTTTTCAGGAAAAAAGAAATCACAGTGAGGATGTACAGTAGAGTGGAGGTCTGAAAAACTCATGCATTTTCATGTATCAAATTTGATACAAATGGCGACATAGGAACAAACATGTGACATTTTATATTGTTTGTAATGTCACGAGTACTTGTTTTCACAATTAATCGTGGTATTAAACGCCACAATTAATTAATTGTGAAGGTTCCTAAACACTGTTACTTTCATAAAAATTTGATGTTGGAACCGTATCGGCAGAATGTGCTGCAAAAATAAAGGTAAATGCTCAGATACTGGTCCATTTAACGTAACATTGAATTGGTAGGAATTTAAATGTTAGCCTGTCGTTTTTCATTTTAAAAAAAGCAAAACAAAACAAAAAACGATTAAAATAAACGCAAACGTTTGGTAGAGATGACAATTTACGACCTGAATATTTCAAACATTTCCCCTGGGGATTAAGAATTGGTCATAATATTAACTTGAAATATTTTGTGTAAACAACGAGTAATTTAATTATAGGCTATTTTTACTATATTTGATTTTACACATTCATAGTGTTCTGAAATTAGTAATTAGTGCATAATAATCATGAGAATCGTAGTACCATGATTATTTCTCCGACAATAATCGTACCAAGATTAATGTATAATCGTGACATCCCTATGATATATAACATCATAGCTGCATTTCTTTGAATTTACAGTAACCACTGGCCAATGAGGAGCCTTTTTGGGATCAATTTTACATCTTCAAACACAAAAGAGAAGAGTGAATTTTATTGCACTCTGCAGACAAAAATGTCCACGAGCCAACGTTTCCACTCTGCAGAGGGAACATTTCTGTGTAATTGAAGCGTCACATTGAACATGATGGTGAGTGTCAGTGACTGCAGCGCCGCTCAGGGTCTTTTATTTAATTTCTTCAAAAGCAGGATGAGAGTCTTCCTGTCAGTCACAGAGGACAGGACAGTACAACCTGCTCATGTTGCAGACGACAGCTTGATTGTGTTCGTGTCCGTTAGCTGCCACCGGGGCAGACAGCGTTGTGTGGTAGCTACGTACCATTTATTACATTTATAAAGTCCAGGTCGACCTCAGACTCTCAGACGTTCACATTGTTCAGGTTGATTAACTCTGTTTTACATCACAGGTCTCCAGCTGCTACAGAGAGAGAAGATTACAGGTTTTGAAAGTTTGTGCACATTGTGAAAGTAAAATATATAATTTGTTATGTAACTGTTTTATACCAAGTTTCAATGTTATAGTTTTAGGGCCTTTTGTTTTCATCATGTATACATTATATTGTGTATACATATATACAATTTTCATCTTTGTAATTGTTCATAATACAATTTTTTCAGTCTTTTGTAACCTCATAAAATCTGTATACTGGAAATAACACCAAACCAGAACCAGGTTTCCACCTTTGTTCCACTTAAAGCAGAAGTGAGTGATCCGGTCGTTTTCGCTAATGCTGCGTTCCAGGCAGGCTTTTGAAATCGTAAATTACAGCTTCAAGTCACAACTTACGACTTTGTAGCGTTCCAGGCAACCCACTCGTGTTTTTCCGACCTGTTTTACCGGTGAAAGTCACTATAACGGCCCCTCGTAACTTCCGACCCGTGAACTCGTACCAGATCGAACTGGTACCACTTCACAGGTCGGAAAAATACGAGTTTCCTTGAACGCACCATAACAGTCCTCGTCGCTACGTCACCACATTCACGGCGTTCCTTGGCTGCACACACAGCCCTGCATGCCGTTCTCTCTCCTCATTGGATAAAAACTGTAGGATACGATAAATGTTTTCTCTTCGGCTCAGAGCAGAGCAGAGTGACTGAGAGACCCGTGTTTCAGACCAAACACTCTATGTAAGTGATTGCTGTCGGAAGATATAACTATTTAAGACTTATATTAACACAAATATATCACTCACTTCTGCTTTAATATTCACTGTCAAGTAGAAAGAATTTAAAACTGGTAAACCTGTTTCATTTTAGGTTTAAACCAGAAAACAGGACCAAAATATACATTTTTTTCATTACCCTGACCGTTGTCCTTTGCATCTGATTCAGTTCAAAGGTTCCCTCTGAAGAAATAAATTCATTTGAAATAAAAAAGAAACTAATTTATTGAGCTAATTAAAAGCTGACTTTCTAGTTACAATGATTCATAAGTTCCTTATTATATTTAAAGACATCAATTTGAGTTAAAATGTTTTCATAATTTCATTCAGCTAACTCATCAAATCTCATCTCAGCTCACCCATCAAAGCCTCCTACTTCCGATCCTCAACCATTACGTTTAGCTATACTACCTCGCAAGAAACAACCACAATCTTGGCAGCAAAACCATACTTTATGTTAAACGTTGTTGTGTTGTAAATTTCCCTCGGGATCAATAAAGTTGAATCTATCTATCTAAACCACTGCAGCCGGTTAGTAACTAATGACGGAAACTCAGAGTCATGTGACGCTCTAATGGAGCCACAGTCCACAGGAGGAAGAGGAGGAGGAAGAGGAGGAGGAGGAGGAGGAGGAAGAGGAGGAGGATGGAGGGATAGATGGGTCAGCACAGCCTGAGACTCTGACTCTGCAGACCCTGTTAGCTAACGACAGACCACCGCTGTTTGTTTCTTTTTAACCCACCGGCCTGACCACAACTGTTGCTTATTGAGTTGTTATTACAGTAACAGACCGTGATGACGAAGGTCCTTAAGCCTTAAATGAACTGTTTTTTTAAACTCAGACCACGACGCTTCTCTCTCTAACCTTAAACCAAACCACCATCTTCCCTGAACAAGTCAAACGTACGCACAGCTGAGTCAGAGAAAACGTATTCATACGTCATGATGGAGAGAACAGCTACACATCTGGAGACATTAAAGGTCTGTAAATGTCCCCTCCTGTTGTCCTCCTTCCTGGGTCAAGGAAGGAAGGAAGGAAAAAAGGAAAGATGGAGAAAGGGAACAGATTGGATCAGGGAACTGGGAAGGAAGAAGGACGAAGGGAAAGAAAGGAGGAAGGAAGTGAAAAGGATGGTGGGAAGAAGGAAGGGAGAACGGAAGGAAAGAAGGATGGGCAAAGGGAACAGATTGGGTCAAGGAAGGAAGAAGAAGGATGGATCGAGGGAAAGAAAGAAAGAAAGAAAGAAAGAAAGAAAGAAAGAAAGAAAGAAAGAAAGAAAGAAAGAAAGAAAGATAACAGATTGGGTCAAGGAAGGAAGAAGGAAGGAAGGGAAATGATGGTGGGAAGAAGGGAGGAAAGAGGGAAAGAAGGATGGAGGAAGGGAGGAACAAAGGAAGGAAAGGAGTGGAGAAACGAGGGAGGAAGGAGGGATGGAGAGACAGAAGGAAGGGAGGAAAGAAGGACCATTCGAAACAGATTGGAAAGAAAGAAAGAAAGAAAGAAAGAAAGAAAGAAAGAAAGAAAGAAAGAAAGAAAGAAAGAAAGATGGAGAAAGGGAACAGATTGGATCAGGGAACTGGGAAGGAAGAGGGACGACGGGAAAGAAGGGAGGAAGGAAGTGAAAAGGATGGTGGGAAGAAGGAAGGGAGAAAGGAAGGAAAGAAGGATGGGCAAAGGGAACAGATTGGGTCAAGGAAGGAAGAAGAAGGATGGAAAGAAAGAAAGAAAGAAAGAAAGAAAGAAAGAAAGAAAGAAAGAAAGAAAGGGTCAATGAAGGAAGGGAAATGATGGTGGGAAGAAGGGAGGAAAGAGGGAAAGAAGGATGGAGGAAGGGAGGAACAAAGGAAGAAAAGGAGTGGAGAAAGGAGGGAGGAAGGAGGGATGGAGAGACAGAAGGAAGGGAGGAAAGAAGGACCATTCGAAACAGATTGGGTCAGTTTGACCCAAGAGGACGACAGAAGGGTTAAACAGATATTGTAGATTTATGTATTTTTCACATTCCAGCTCAAAACAGATAAATTATCTTTGCAGTAAATCTATGTTTCATTGAAAATATTTTACTTAACATTAACTTTTTCAGCCTCCAATGCTAGAAACTCTCTCCCTTCTGCATCATACGTGTAAATTTATGGGATGAAACAAGACTTTTACTGACTGGTCTCTGGTTACTGTTAAAAAAAAAAGAAAAGGGGGGGGGGGGGGGAAAGGAAATGCATTCACAGCAGCAGAAACAAGGAAGAAAAAAAAACAAAAGAAACAGCAAGAACAACAGAATATAATTATATGTTGAGCAATAATCAGTGCTTTGTGTATTTAATGAATCACAATATGAGTTTCCTTCTTGTTATTGAAGAATAACACACAATTTAAACCTATTGTCCAACAAAACCCTTTTGGCCACAGCATGAAAAATATACAAGCAGCAGCATGATGTAGTAGGAGAGCTGCAGCGGTGCAGAACAGAGGCAATTACATCACTGCCTCAAACGCACACAGCTGGTACAGTATATGGTAATATCATAACCTGAGTATCTGCTGGAGCTTCGCTATCACACGTTCACATGTCAGAGGTTCACATGACTGGATACCAGGAATAGCAGAAGGTCTGCGGGTTTGTTCAGGACGATGCAGCAGCAGCAGAATAAAGCAGCTTTCTGTGTTCGCCGCTGTGTTATTAGTTGTGTTGTTGTGTCCTTTCCCCCCCGGCTTCCTCTCAGAGACCGTACGTTCAGCTTGACCTGCATGACTTCATCCATAATTCCCATAGCAGGCTAATCTTAGCACTTTACATGGCAGTTAAAGCACACAATAGCATTAGGAGGCTGATAGCGATGCAGAGCTCCGAGCTGCAGCTACAGTTGGTTCCTGTCTGTTGGTTTTATCAGGAGGAAAAACTCAGTCAGACATAACGATGATGATGATGATGATGATGATGATGATGATGATGATCAGCTGCTGGAAAATCTGTTCTGCTTGTACTTCAAATAGAAATGACTATAAAAAAAAACTACAGTAAAATTATAAATCAATGTAAAAGGGAAGTCAGCCTTTAATGAGCTCTTTAAAACATTTTTTTTAAAGGGTTTCAACAACATTTTTTTTTTGTGTCTTGCCTCACTCCCGAGTCCATTTCAACTGTGCCAGTGTCAACTGTATCGCCCGTAATTAGCTTAGCTCAAACACTGGAAGTGTATAGGTAGTGTTAGCCTGCCTCCACCTAAAGTCGCTAATTAGCTTAGCTCAAACACTGGAAGTGTATAGGTAATGTTAGCCTGCCTCCTACCTAAAGTCGCTAATTAGCTTAGCTCAAACACAGGAAGTGTATGGGTAGCGTTAGCCTGCCTCCACCTAAAGTCGCTAATTAGCTTAGCTCAAACGCTGTAAGTGTATGGGTAGCGTTAGCCTGCCTCCACCTAAAGTCGCTAATTAGCTTAGCTCAAACACTGGAAGTGTATGGGTAGTGTTAGCCTGCCTCCTACCTAAAGTCTCTAATTAGCTTAGCTCAAACACTGGAAGTGTATGGGTAGCGTTAGCCTGCCTCCACCTAAAGTCATCAGAGAAACTCTTCAGCAACTCTAAAGGGAAACCGGCGGGCCGATCTTCGTCTCAGAGCTGACAAAACTCTCCGGTAAGGCATCTTGAGCGGTCAAACGCCGCTAACGGGACGAGATCGGTCAAAACGGAGGGTTCAAGCTAAGACGGTTTATTTTGGTTCAAGCTAGCTACATCGAGGGTAGCTTAGCTTCCTATTTCAAAGTAAAAGCACAAATTCTATCGTCATGGTTTTCTGTATGTAAAGGGCAACGGGTGTTTTATTTTGTGAAAGTAACCGGAAGTGCGTTGGTCACAACGGCTAGCTTGAGTAGCGCCAAATTCGTCCGAACAAAATTGTAAACAGCTGGTATTTAGACAAATTAACGACACACTGCTGATCTAAACGGCTACTTTCTCACCTAAACATGTTTGAAATGTGGATAAAGTGAAATATTTGAGTTTAGAGCTAAAATGAAATCAGCTTCTGACTGCTGAGTTCGGCTCGGGTAGGAGGCAGGCTAACACTACCCATACACTTCCAGTGCTTCAGCTAAGCTAATTAGCGACTTTAGGTGGAGGCAGGCTAACACTACCCATACACTTCCAGCGTTTGAGCTAAGCTAATTAGCGGTGCACCAGCTCTGCCTGTATCTCCCTTGTTACTGCACGCACAGTTGAAAGGATGGTGTCTATCTGCTGGTCATGGACTCAGGAGTGAGGCAAGACACGAAAAAAAAATCCCTTTGAGTTTCAAATTAATTTATTTCTGACCCTTTGAACTGAATGAAATACAAAGGACATAAGCTCAAAGGTCAAGTACTGACATTAAAGGTGTTAGCTACTAATTTAATTCCTCCCAGCTTGTAGGTGTCACATTCACCCTCGCCTGCTCTCGCTCCAACCTTCAATTGTACTGGTTGCCAGGTAGCTAAAGCTAAGCTAATGCTTACCGTATTTAACGAGCAGCAGCTCCGGACTGGAAACACATCTGAATAATTTCACACTAACTCACCTGCAGACGAACCCGACAAACCCACAGCATCACGCCTGCACCAGAAACGTTACAGTACCAGCTGACCGTTAGTTAGCATTAGCAATAGCATTAGCACGATGCCATTTCTCCACAGAGCTATCAGCATCTGGAGATCGTTTCATGCCGATGTTGCCAACCTAACCAGATGTATATTTATATATTTTGGACCCGTCAAAATTTATAAAACAATAGCATTTTTTTTAAAACAGTATAATTAATATTTTTATTCTAAAAAATGAAAAGAGTTTTTTCCAGTTACACAAGCAGTGAATATCAGGTGGAACAAAAAGGAAAAACTGGGTCATTTCTTTTGTTTGATGTTATGGTGCGTTCCAGTTCTAGCCTACTGGGAACTCCACTCAGAAATTTCATCTGGAATGCCGCGTCGTGTCGGGTTTCCATACAACCTGTTGGGGTTTATTTCTCCATAGCAACCTCCGAACTACATTATCCCTTAGATAACTATGGAGACGGTGAAATGGAAGTAAAATTAAACTGTCAAAATAAAAGTGAAATATTAAAGCAGAAGTAAGTGATATATTTGTGTTAATATAAGTCTTAAATAGTTATATCTTCCGACAGCAATCACTTACATAGAGTGTTTGGACCGAAACACGGGTCTGTCAGTCCCTCTGCTCTGCTCTGAGCCGAAGAGAAAACATTTATCGTATCCTACAGTTTTTATCCAATGAGGAGAGAGAACGGCATGCAGGGCTGTGTGTGCAGCCAAGGAACGCCGTGAATGTGGTGACGTAGGGACGAGGACTGTTATGGTGCGTTCAAGGCAACTCGTAACTCGTGTTTTTCCGACCGTGAAGTGGTACCAGTTCGATCTGGTACGAGTTCACCGGTCGGAAGTTACGAGTGGCCGTTATAGTGACTTTCACCGGTAAAACAGGTCGGAAAAACACGAGTGGGTTGCCTGGAACGCTACAAAGTCGTAAGTTGTGACTTGAAGCTGTAATTTACGATTTCAAAAGCCTGCCTGGAACGCAGCATTAGCGAAAACGACCGGACCACTCACTTTTGCTTTAACTTCATTAGAGCAAGGCCTTTTTTTTTTAATTCACTGGTGGCCTGTCAGTTCAAATTAAGATCAGTTTAGCTACTCAGTGTGATTACATTTGAGTGGTATTAATTAGTATCATGGAAGATTTGACTGGTAAAACAGATGTGTGCAGTAAAACGTTAAGATTAAACAAAATTAATTAGGTTGTTGAGCAGCATGTTGCCACTTCAGATGTTTTTTTGGTGCAGACATTGAGTGCATCCTGCAGCCACTGACAATGGTGAAGGAGCTGCCTTCATGGCCACTGACAGTATAGTGGCAGCGCTAGTCCCCATCATCTCTGTGTGCTTCACTTGCTTAAAAATATTAGAAAAATGTTCCGTGAGATGATTTTTTCAGACAATTCAACAGAGCAATATTTTATAAAACAGAGATGGAAGCAGTTTCACATTCACAGAGCCAGAGAGAAGCTGACTGCTGCAAACCCAGACCGGTCCCAACCTACCATGTTTTATTCTGAAAACCCAACACATTTTCCTTTTTGACTTCTTTCCCTCTTCAGTAACTCCATGTTTTTGTTGTGTATATAGAGGTGAAGTTTTGTAAATCTCCATTATTTAAACATGTTCTGCTGAGTTTGACCATTTTTGGACTGAGAAGTCGTCGTCAGATAAAGATCAATGTAACAGTAATTTCTGACTCATTATACATTAAACACGCGGTTCGTCAAATCTGGGCCTCCTGCAGCTTCTTATTCATACTTTATTGCTGTGATGTAAACAGTGAAGCAGACGTCTCATCCACTGCTCCTCTGGAAAGAAAAAAAAACACTTTCTTGTGAAGGAAATCCAACTGAGCGGCCGGATTTTAGCGGCTCTCATCCATCCTGCTGACGCTGAGCAGCTGATGACCTTTGGCTTGGCACCGAGCAGCAGGAACTCGTCCCCGTGGAGACATCGGAGTCATCGGATCACTCGGGGAGTTGTGAAAATGAGAAACACCGCTCCGTGCGTCCTCTCGAAAATGACATGATAGGTCACCGCGGTGCGAAGGTCGGTGGTGGTGACCAGAATGAAGAGTCGGTGTGTTCATCAGAAATACCTGAGCAGCTGCTTTTGAAGACGTTTTCCCGGCAAAATGAAGCATGAAGTGCACTTGACTTTCTCCATCTCAGCGACATAATGAAGCTCAGAGGTTGTGAGGAAAGGTGGCTTCACAACGACATGATTGATATTGAATTACAAGACTTTATTTTTATGTAATTATGCAAATGTTGCTCTTCATTTACATGATCCATACAGGGTCACTTCATTTTTTTTAACAGGAATTGGAGCAGCAGATCCCCGCTGACCTTCGTCCCAACCGTCTAATCACAGAGCGTTTTCTATCCAGGATACAAAGTGGATGTAATTACAGAGCTGCAGCGCTAGAAAACAGCTCTATCATGAATCCGTAGGATCAGATTTGGGGTCAGAGGAACTTCATTTGTTCAGGCTCTGGAGATTAATGTGCCTGAGTGAGGCGACGATTGCCAGTCGTTGTCAGGTGCAGAGTGCAGCCTCGTGTCAATCTACTTAATTCTTGTGAATTTCTTTTCAGTAATAAACTTTTCAGTCACGAATATTAAAGGGATAGTTCACCCAAAATTGAAATTTCTCATTACTCATTATCTCCTCCCCCTCATGTGGACTAAGGGCTGGGAGAAGTTTCAGAGTCCTCCGTGGCTTCTCTGAGTTACAGGGGGTCTCGGCGTAGCAGTGCATGTCCATGTAAAGGTTGCACACTGCAAAAACTCAAAATCTTACCAAGAATATTTGTCTTATTTCTAGTCAAAACAAATCTCATTCTACTTAAAATTAGACTCATCACATTAAAAGTAGCTTGTTTTTAGACACTTTTTACTTCTTTCAAGCAGATTTTCACTTGAAATAAGTAGAAAAATCTGATAGTGGAGCAAGTTTTTCTTTCTTACTACAAGCACAAAAAACTTGCTTTCACTGGCAGATTTTTCTACTTATTTCAAGTGAAATTTTGTTTGAAACAAGTGAAAATGATCTAAAAACAAGTTAATTTTTAGGTGATGAGTCTTATTTTAAGTGGAAAGAGATTAGTTTTGACTAGAAATGAGACATTTTGACAAGAAATAAGACAAATATTCTTGGAAAGATTTTGAGTTTTTGCAGTGCAAATGGATACCAACTGTCTTCGTAACAAAAAGACACACCAAAAAACATCCAAATACCTCCATGCTGCTCGTATGTAATGTCCGTCTCGTATTGAAGCCCCGAAATGCGAAATTGTCCCGAAAAAAATTAAATAAGTCTATTTTTCAAGCTTGTTTGTAACGGAAGCTTCTCTTCCTGGTCCGTGAGGTCTCGCGAGATTTGCAAGATTTGGACGGACCAGGAAGAGGAGCTTCCGTTACAAACAAGCTAGAAATATAGAGAAGAGAGAGAGAAATTTCAATTTTGAGTGAACTATTCCTTTAATTCTTGTGAATTTCTTTTCAGTAATAAACTTTTCAGTCACGAATATTACTGTAAGTCAACCCCAAACGGCCTTAAAGCAGCGACAATCCATAGTTTTGTAATAATGTGAAAACGACGTGAAAGCGACTGAAGTAATGAAGCTGCAGCTCTCAGGGCTTCAGACTCGTGTTTGTCTGCCAGCTCTGTAACTATCGGCCCCAGCAGCTCGATCCCGGCTGCTGCTGCAAATTATCCTTTACGTAACACTGGCTGCTTCTCTCAGTTGCGTTATGGTGACAAACGTAATGGAAGGCATTATTTTGAGGTAATGAAGCACCACCCACCACCTGAGTCGCCAGGTTTACAAAGCTCATGACTGTGACATAAACCAGGCTGCCATCTACCCGGTGCTGTGAATGCAAATCATGTTTTTCTTTTGTACATATAGCCACAAAAAGGTAAAATTGTTTGTCACCACAATCAGATATTTTGTTACAAGACTGGATGTTTTGGTTGAAAGCAAATGTATTATCCTGCACTGCAAAAACTCAAAATCTTTCCAAGAATATTTGTCTTATTTCTTGTCAAAATGTCTCATTTCTAGTCAAAACTAATCTCTTTCCACTTAAAATCAGACTCATCACCTAAAAATTAACTTGTTTTTGGATAATTTTCACTTGTTTCAAACACATTTTCACTCTGCCAGTGAAAGCAGGTATTTTGTGCTTGAAAAACTTGCTCCACTATCAGATTATTTTACGTGAAAATATGCTTGAAAGAAGGAAAAAGTGTCTAAAAAGAAGCTGCTTTTTAATGTGACGAGTCTTAAATCTTAAGTATAATGAGATTTGATTTGACTAGATATGACATTTTGACTAAAAATAAGATATTCTTGGTAAGATATTTGATTTTTTGCAGTGTGGTGATGAATTCAGTATCAAAGCTTTTGCAAATGGCCATTCGTGGATGGAGCTAGGTCCCATTTAGCGGTAAAGCCATTTAATTTACAGCCGTTAATTATTTGATAATGTCAAGAAATAGCAAAGAAATAACAATTAATTGCGTAGTAATGTCAAGAAATAGCCTAGAAATAACATTTTTCATAAAGGCAAAAGGTTACACATGCTTTGATTTTTTTGGGAAAGGCCAGAATCTTTTTTCTCCACCAAGTCCTTGCAATTGTCAATTACAATCAATTATTTCTGGGCCATACGCAATCAATTGCTATTTCTTGGCTATATTACTCAATATTACTATGAAATTGACCGTTATTTCTAGGCTATTTCTCGACATTTTGACACAATTACTTGTTATTTCTTGACATTATCATGTAATTAGTAACCTTTAAATTAAGCTCCCAACAGTTGTACAGTTGCTGTGTCACAACTCAGGAGCTGCATCCTTCGGAAGATGCATTTGAAAGCCAGTGACAAAGCCCGTCCCAATTCGAAGGCTCTTCCAAATGCAGCCGACAAATCCAGCCTTCTTTTGCCTGTTTTAAAGGGATAGTTCAACTTTTTTGGGGGGCAGTAGGTTCGTTACCTTTAAATTGTCGGTGCAAGCTATTTTAAGAACGGCGGAGCAGAGCCGTGAGCTGCTCAGAGCTACGCTACGGAGGCTCATGATTTCTTGGTTTCCCTCATCAAACTCATCAAATACACAATCCAACAACTCCACAACGTTCTGGTGGACAAGTTGTGACCTGCACATTCACCACGCTATGAGATAATAACACAACGTTACCACACAGAGTTGTTTTAGAGGGAAATTCATGCAAAACCACTGATGCACGTTGCCTTCAGGGACAGTCTTTCATTAAGCAGTCTCTGCATTTCCCTCTAAAACAACTCTGTCTGGTAACGTTGTGTTATTATCTCATAGCGTGGTGAATGTGCAGCTCACAACTTGTCCACCAGAGCGTTGTGGAGTTGTTGGATTGTGTATTTGATGAGTTTGACGAGGGAAACCAAGAAATCCCATTAGCTTCCTCCCACAGTCCAAACACTTGCACATTACTGTAGGTTAGATGGCGACTCTCAAGTGACCATAGGTGGACATGAGAGCATGGCTGGTTGTCTAGGTGACCGCTGCCCTCGCCTATTAGTACGAGCTCAGCGGTGGAGATGGAGGGAAACCATCTCAAGCAGCTGATTTAATCAAAAAGGATCTAAACCCGTGTCATACATCCCATCACCTGCCCAGGAGCAAATAGTGACAGACACAGTTAGTCACTGACTCACTGTGGAGGAGATTTCCCTCAGGAGCTGATGGAGAACTTCAATCAACCTGAACACTAGAGCAACATTCACCAGGCTTCAGATGAGTGATACCTACAGTACCTACAGCTTTAACACACCAGCTTCAGTGAGTTTTATTACAGGTTTAAAAGTGCTGCACTCAATGGGAATATGAACATTAAACCGCTATACATGACAACTGACAACATCTGTGTGAGTAGCTACAATCTAAAGCTCCAGGATGGTTGCTGCTGAACATCTGGACCGAAACAGAAACAGCTGTATCCAAGGACACTTTACACTGCAAAAACTCAAATATCTCACCAAGGATATTTGTCTTATTTCTAGTCAAAATGTCATTTCTAGTCAAAACAAATGTCATTATACTTAAAATAAGAAACTTTGCATTAAAAAGTTGCTTGTTTTTAGACACTTTTTACTTCTTCCTTATTATAAGCACAAAAAACTTGCTTTCACTGGCAAGTTCATTTTTAGATGATGAGTCTTAGTTTTGACTAGAAATGAGACATTTTGACAAGAAAAAAGGACAAATATTCTTGGAAAGATTTCGAGTTTTTGCAGTGTAGTCATGTACATTGCAAAAACTCAAAATCTTTCCAAGAATATTTGTCCTTTTTTCTTGTCAAAATGTCTCATTTCTAGTCAAAACTAATAATTTCCACTTAAAATAAGACTCATCGTCTAAAAATTTACTTGTTTTTAGATCATTTTCACTTGTTTCAAACAAATTTTCACTTGAAATAAGTAGAAAAATCTGCCAGTGAAAGCAAGTTTTTTGTGCTTGTAATAAGAAAGAAAAACTTGCTCCACTATCAGATTTTTCTACTTATTTCAAGTGAAAATCTGCTTGAAAGAAGTAAAAAAGTGTCTAAAAACAAGCTACTTTTTATGCGATGAGTCTGATTTTAAGTATAATGAGATTTGTTTTGACTAGAAATAAGACAAATATTCTTGGTAAGATATTTCAGTTTTTGCATTGCAGTGTACAGTATGTTCTGCAGTAACACAGGCCTCAGCTGATCATTATCTTTTAAATATTTTAATAGTATTGTCCTGTAATTTCAGAGGAACATCCCAGAGGAGCGGCTCCACGGACGAACACGAGGAACCGGCTTTTCAAAAAAAAAAAAATCCATTCCTATTTACAGAATTCCTGTCACAGAAGAAAGGATAAAAATACCCTTTGTTTTAAGTTTAATTCAGTTTCTATGGATACGCATATTGTTGCTATGTGACGGAGTTGAAGGACGAGTTGGAGAGTATATGCATGGCGTTGAGACAATTCATATATGTTCACGGTCACAACGACGATGAAGAAGACAACGACGGGGGAAACCGTGTCGACAATAGGCTCGTTCATTCAGAATCATTGTTTTTATTCTGTCCATCTGTCGCCAACGTGTAACGCAACGACTAAATGCAAATGTTTCACACCTCCAGAAGTGAATTTTCTAATTAGACCCGAGTTTCCCTTTAGGGCTGAACACTGAATATGACCTGTTTGTCAAAGGGCTGAGATTAGCTCAACGCCTAATTAGTCTGGGTTCATTAATTTAATCCACTGGAGTCGGTTCCTGCTTTTCGTCTTTGTTTTTTCAGCATCATTCATATCAGAGCCTCTTTTGTTTTTGTGATTCAGCTTCACAGAAACACAGAGAGAATAAAGAAAAAAAAGAACTTGAATAAGAAACAAAGAAAAACACAAGACGAATGGTTTTCTCTCTGTCAGTCTACTACGAGTACAAGAAGCAGCTTTAGTATAAGGACGTGTCAGCTTAAACTGAGACACTACAGGTGAATAGGGTAAAACATTTTAACTAACAGATATCACCATGAAACTTCCCAAGTTGAGCACTCACATTAAGACAAATATTTTTTGTATTACAAGTTTTGTCAAATTTTATGTTTAAATATGTAAATGAGGCGATATCTGATGAAATATGCGCTAATTTGCATATATTTCCAGAACAGAAATCTGAACAATGGATAAAGCTACTTTCAAAATTCTTGTTTTATTATGTTGACATATTAGAGTCAGAGGTTTTTACAGAGGAGGTTTTTGGATATTTCTTTTTTATCACTCTGTAAATGAGAAAATACTGTCACCAGCCCTAAAAAAAATCAAAATTTTCCATGTTTTTAGGAATACAATGTTGTATAAATGAGGCTGTGAATGATATATCAACAATCCCCTCTGTAAAAACCTTCAGGATATAGAAAGGGATCAAAGTGGAAGGTTTGGTGTCTGTAAGTGCTGCTGAAGTGGAGATTTCTAGAGTCTGAGTCTGAAAAACTCTTTCTGAGAAAACGGCCTTTAAAGACTTGGACTGTAAAATTACATAGATTGTTAATGTAAATCGTACTTTTACGATTGGTTGCTGATGACAATGAAGATGTAAGAGACAAAATGAAGTAAAATAACCTTAATGTGGATTTTTCTACCATTTCTTTTGACTTTTCTGAGAGAATACATGTTAAGGAAGAAAAACAGCCCAAAATCTCAAAATTGAACAGTAAAACAACAGTGTTTTTGCCTCTCGTCAGGTGTGTTGATCAAGGTCTTTGATTGTAGCTGCAGGAGAGCAGCTCCTCTGTTTCTGTGTTGTCTTGTCTCCCTGTGATGATGCTTATTATTAGCAATGTATCACTGGCATTATAACAAATGTCTTTCCTCAGGCTGGCTGCTTGGTGATTATTAAAAATAACTCATCTTTATCAATGAACCATCCTTCTACATTTACGCCTCCTCCCTCTTAAGTTCGATCTGTTTTCCAAATGACTCTTCATTATTTAAAAAAAAAATGCAAATATCATCAAGGTCGTGTTGCAGAGAAGCAACCGGCTCATCAGGTTTTAACTCGACTGGCCTCCATCCGTCATTTATTTAGTCCTAAATGTGAACTCTGAACTAACAAGCTGAGTTTGCTCTGCAGCTTGTTATCTGACTGACTGACTGACTCATTAGACGTAAACCCAACGAGCCGTTTGATTTCAAGGCTCTGGACGTCATTAAGACAGGCTCAGGCTCAAGGTCAGTCACACCGTTTGGACTGAGAGATTCACGCTGTTAGACGCGATCTTAGCAGGAACAGGAGGCCTCGGCTTTAAAATGTCAGAAAACAGTCGCATCTTTCAACAAACCAAAAAAAACCAAAAAAAACCACATACTGCCTGTGTTTGAAAAAATAAATATATCTTAAAAAATGTGAAGCTGCAACTCCGAAATGTTTGTGGGATTAAGTGCTTAAAGCAGATATCAGCTTCACGGCCGTTTCGGCTAATGCTGCGTTCAAGGCAGGCTTTTGAAACCGTAAGTTACAGCTTCAAGTCACAACTACGACTTGGTAGCGTTCCAGGTAACCCGTAGCTCGTGTTTTTACCATCCTGTTGTCTGTGAAAGTTCCCTATAACGGCCACTCGTAACTTCCGACCCGTGAACTCGTACCAGATCGAACTGGTATGACTTCACAGGAAGGAAAAACACAAAGTACGAGTTTCTTTGAACGCACCATGAGTTAGCAGCCCCCGCCCTTGTCAGGCATCAATTGGTCCTCGTGCTACGTCACCACATTCACGCGCATCCCTTGGCTGCACACACAGCCCTTCATGCCGTTCTCTCTCCTCATTGGATAACACTTGTATCCCACAAGGAAAATTTTCTCCTCGGGTTACAGCAGAGCAGAGTGACGGAGAGACTCGTGTTTAGGCTGAAATACTTCATGTAAGTGATTGCTGACGGAAAATAGGACTCTTTAGGACTTATATTAACAAAAACATTCCACTGATATCTGCTTTAAGTCTCAAAGAATTTAGCAATTAAAATTTTAGGTAACACTTTATTTTAAGGGGTCCTTGTTCCTGTGTAGTTACCTAATTAATTACAGTGTAATTACCTATGTAACTACATGTAATAGCATGTACTTACATTGTAAATACAGTGTGTATTTTGGTGTACTTACAGGTCCTTGTTACACTTGTAATAAGAAATGCTTGTTACAATACCTGGTCAAAGTGGCCTCTCTCTTTGGGGAAGGGGTACATCTGCAAGAAAAATGGGTGAAACCACAACCCATGTTGCCTGGGAAAACTTTTCCAACAATCTTCATCCTGCCTCTTGAGTCTTGGAACATTTATGCTGTTTCAAAACTTAGTCTATGTAACAGTTGTGTTAGTACACACTTGTTATTCTTTGATACAGTGGAATGAGCACATTGAAGTGTACCTGCTGGGATACCTCAGTCCTTACACATTAACTGCAATAACCAGTGTCTTTGATAGTGTACCACGTGTGCTGTTACACAACTTAGTATATGTAACAGTTGTGTTAGTACACCGTTGTTACACTTTGATACAGTGTAATAAGAACATTAAAGTGTACCTGCTGGGATACCTCAGTCCTTACACATTAACTGCAATAACCAGTGTCTTTGATAGTGTACCACGTGTGCTGTTACACAACTTAGTATATGTAACAGTTGTGTTAGTACACCGTTGTTACACTTTGATACAGTGTAATAAGAACATTAAAGTGTACCTGCTGGGATACCTCAGTCCTTAACCATTAACTGCAATAATCAGTGTCTTTGATAGTGTACCACGTGTGCTGTTACACAACTTAGTATATGTAACAGTTGTGTTAGTACACCGTTGTTACTCTTTGATACAGTGTAATAAGCACATTAAAGTGTACCTGCTGGGATACCTCAGTCCTTAAACATTAACTGCAATAATCAGTGTATTTGATAGTGTACCACGTGTGCTGTTACACAAATTAATATATGTAACAGTTGTGTTAGTACACCGTTGTTACTCTTTGATACAGTGTAATAAGCACATTAAAGTGTACCTGCTGGGATACCTCAGTCCTTAAACATTAACTGCAATAACCAGTGTCTTCGATAGTGTACCACATGTGCTGTTACACAACTTAGTATATGTAATAGTTGTGTTAGTACACACTAGTTACTCTTTGATACAGTGAAATAAGCACATTAAAATAAAGTGTACCTGGGTCGGGATACCTCAACTCTAATAAATTAACTGCGATAACCAGTGTCTTTGTACTGTCTTTGAGGGTTAAAAAAGTGTGTGCTTTTGTTCAAAGAAACCATGTCCGAGTGAGTGGTCTTCTCTTTGGTTCAGAGAAACCGCGTCGAAGTGAGCGCTCGGCTCGTCAAGTCCAGCTATGTTGTGTTTTTTCTGTTGCATGCTCACTTCTCATGCTCGGGTGTAAAAGTGAGCACAGACGGCCGCTAAACAGACTGCTAAATAATATTATTGGACGCTTTTGCCTTGGGGAATGTTTATCTGTGAGTATAATATGTCAATAGTGTTACATGATTGTGTATTTTTGTAATTAAGACATAATTAGTTATGTTTTCGGTAAATATACCTTGCTAGCTTTCAGTCTTTGCTAACTCTTTTCATTTTGTTAATCTGGATGCTAATTGAAGTGTACCTATTCATGCAATGCTACTGTAAGTACTGTAAGTAAATTGTGTTTCTGTGATCATTTCAGTTTTACGGAGGAGAAATAGAGGACTTCATTAAAGGACAGGAAAAGATCAAGCCTTGTGGTTTTTTTGGGATAATAAAAATAAAGGACGATAAAGGAACACTGAAATGCATTTTTTTGAGTGTGTGGTTTATGCATACAGATTGCTGATGATGTTTTCAGTTCCATATGAATTGAGTTATCCAGCATTGTCTCATTTTCTGAAAAAATGCTATTCTAGTTATTGGTTTATGTAAAAATACTTGAGTACCACGTTTCTGCATGATGTTACATGTAAGTATGTAGCAGGTACACTTTATTTTAATGTGCTTATTCCACTGTATCAAAGAGTAACAAGTGTGTACTAACACAATCGTTACATATACTAAGTTGTGTAACAGCACAAGTGGTACAAGATCGAAGACACTGATTATTGCAGTTAATGTTTAAGGACTGAGGTATCCCAGCAGGTACACTTTAATGTGCTTATTACACTGTATCAAAGAGTAACAACGGTGTACTAACACAACTGTTACATATACTAAGTTGTGTAACAGCACAAGTGGTACACTATCAAAGACACTGATTATTGCAGTTAATGTTTAAGGACTGAGGTATCCCGACCCAGGTACACTTTATTTTAATGTGCTTATTACACTGTATCAAAGAGTAACAACGGTGTACTAACACAACTGTTACATATATTAATTTGTGTAACAGCACACGTGGTACACTATCAAAGACACTGATTATTGCAGTTAATGTTTAAGGACTGAGGTATCCCAGCAGGTACACTTTATTTTAATGTGCTTATTACACTGTATCAAAGAGTAACAACGGTGTACTAACACAACTGTTACATATACTAAGTTGTGTAACAGCACACGTGGTACACTATCAAAGACACTGATTATTGCAGTTAATGTTTAAGGACTGAGGTATCCCAGCAGGTACACTTTATTTTAATGTTCTTATTACACTGTATCAAAGTGTAACAACAGTGTACTAACACAACTGTTACTAAGTTGTGTAACAGCACAAGAGGTACACTTTATTTTAATGTGCTTATTACACTGTATCAAAGAGTAACAACGGTGTACTAACACAACTGTTACATAATATGTAACAGTATATTATACTAAGTTGTGTAACAGCACACGTGGTACACTATCAAAGACACTGATTATTGCAGTTAATGTTTAAGGACTGAGGTATCCCAGCAGGTACACTTTAATGTTCTTATTACACTGTATCAAAGTGTAACAACGGTGTACTAACAAAACTGTTACATAGACTAAGTTTTGAAACAGCATAAATGTTCCAAGACTCAAGAGGCAGGATGAAGATTGTTGGAAAAGTTTTCCCAGGCAACATGGGTTGTGGTTTCACCCATTTTTCTTGCAGATGTACCCCTTCCCCAAAGAGAGAGGCCACTTTGACCAGGTATTGTAACAAGCATTTCTTATTACAAGTGTAACAAGGACCTGTAAGTACACCAAAATACACAATGTATTTACAATGTAAGTACATGCTATTACATGTAGTTACATAGGTAATTACACTGTAATTAATTAGGTAACTACACAGGAACAAGGACCCCTTAAAATAAAGTGTTACCAAATTTTACCGTCAGATGAAAAATAGTTCACCGAAGTTATTAAAATCTCTCCTCGGGGGGAAATGGCTGCGGTAAACTTCAGACAAAAGAGTTTTAAAATTATAATTGTTCATCTCACAATGGAAAGGAAAAGTTAAAGCCAGTCAGTGAGTTACTGTCTGTAGCAGAAGAAAGATTTATTTGTCAAATGCCAGATTGAACAACAGCAGTAAAATGTCATTGCAACGATTTCTGTGCAAATCAAATTAAAATGATGTATATGTGTAAAGTTCACGTAAGAAGAGGAGAATTGAGTATCTTTTTATTTTGTGTGTTGATGGTAGAAGAACTGAACAGAATGTGTGAAAGTTCGTGTGAGTTCAGGGTTTGACTGTCGGGTCTGAAACCCCACACAAATTTGGGAACAACAGGATGAAATTCACAGGGAGTATTTGTCACATAGATAATATAAAAAGGTATAAATTTGACTTATTTATGATTTTCCTTTAATATTCAGTTCAGTGGAACGGTATCAGCCAGATTTCCTCCATTTAGAATTAGTTTTCTCCTGTTATGATGCTGATTTTGGGGATAATGGGTTGAAATTCATTATTACATATAGTTTTTATATGTAGGGTTGAGGTTGGGGGTTGGGGCAGGCTTAACATAGTGTTAGGGATGACATTAACTTCGGGTTATCATTGGGTTAGGGGTGGTGTTATTGTTACGTTAGGTTACTGAAGGTTAAAGGGATAGTTCAACATTTTGGCTAATTGGCCCATTGCCATAATCCCTATAGTCATAGCAGTAGGTTTGTTACCTTTAATTGTCGGTGCAAGCTCTTTTTAGAACGGCGGAGCAGAGCCGTGAGCTGCTCAGAGCTACGCTACGGAGGCTCATGGGATTTCTTGGTTCCCCTCATCAAACTCATCAAATACACAATCCAACAACTCCACAACGCTCTGGTGGACAAGTTGTGACCTGCACATTCACCACACTATGAGATAATAACACAACGTTACCACACAGAGTTGTTTTAGAGGGAAATACATGCAAAACCGCTGATGCGTGTTGCCTTCAGGGACAGTTTTTCATCAACAGTCTCTGTATTTCCCTCTAAAACAACTCTGTCTGGTAACGTTGTGTTATTATCTCATAGCGTGGTGAATGTGCAGGTCACAACTTGTCCACCAGAGCGTTGTAGAGTTGTTGGATTGTGTATTTGATGAGTTTGATGAGTTGAAACCAAGAAATCCCATAATGAGCCTCCGTAGCGTAGCTCTGAGCAGCTCACGGCTCTGCTCCGCCGTTCTAAAAATAGCTTGCACCGACAATTAAAGGTAACGAACCTACTGCTACGACTATAGAGATTATGGCAATGGGCCAATTTGCCAAAATGTTGAACTATCCCTTTAAACTTGAAATACATTTGTGTACAGTATGTGTGTGTGTGTAGCAGAGCGATAAGCAGCTCTGCTGGTCTGCGGATTAGGAGGAGAGTAGTTGGTAAATGGTTTCATTTCTCTGATGAAACCACTGATGCTGGGAAACGTGAAACGGCCGTCGTCATCGGGACGGAGCTCAGTCACATTATTTGACTTACTGGCAGCTCTGGCAACCGTGAAACCAGAGACAGAAGAAACTCTCTGTTGTGAGCAAAGGCCTTCACACCATTAACATGCTGCTGCTGCTGCTGCTGCAACGACGTCCAGAAACAAATGGTAAATAAATAGAGATAAAACAGCGTCTGCAGATGAGATACAGTAGATGTTCAGCTGCACAGGACACACACTGCAAAAACTCAAAATCTTACAGAGAATATTTGTCTTATTTCTAGTCAAAAGAAATCTCGTTCTACTTAAAATAAGACTCATCACATTAAAAAGTAGCTTGTTTTTAGACACTTTTTACTTATTTCAAGCATATTTTCACTTAAAATAAGTAGTAAAATCTGATAGTGGTGCAAGTTTTCCTTTCTTATTACAAGCACAAAAAACTTTGTTTGAAACAAGTGAAAATGATCTTAAAATAAGTTAATTTTTAGGTGATGAGTCTCATTTTAAGTGGAAAGAGGTTAGTTTTGACTAGAAATGACATTTTGACAAGAAATAAGACAAATATTCTTGGAAAGATTTAGAGTTTTTGCAGTGCAGGTCATTGTGTTTATAGCTACTCTGGGATGTGATATTTCAAACCACCAAAGAAATCAACTTAAAGGACAGTTCCGGGTAAAAATTCAACCCGTCCCAGTGCTTGTAATAAGAAAAACTTGCTCCACTGTCAGATTTTTCTACTTATTTCAAGTGAAAATCTGCTTGAAAGAAGTAAAAAGTGTCTAAAAACAAGCTGCTTTTTAAATGTAGTGAGTCTTATTTTAAGTATAATGAGATTTGTTTTCACTAGAAATAAGACAAATATTCTTGGTAAGATATTTGAGTTTTTGCAGTGTATATATATAAAAGAAGAATTATAAGGCTACAAAAACCAAACAAATGTTATTTTAAAGCTGGTGATGAGATCATGTGCTGAACACATTTAGCAACACATCAGATCAGTTCTGGTTCCTCTCAGCAGCCAGTTTCTAATAAAAACAGAGCGGAGTTATGATTAAACCACCACAACTTCACCTACACACGGAGCAGAGCAGAGGAGAGGAGAATCCAGCTGAGTCATGGTGAAGCTCTTCAGCTGCAGGGACCAGACCATAGTTCTGGTTCGCTGGTTTGGTTGGTTGCTTAGAGGACGGACTGGGAAAGAAACTTATTCTCCACTGGGACGAAGCTGTGACAAAATCTAAAAACTTTAATGACTGTTTATGTTCCCACTGACTGAAGCACTGGTTCCCATGGTCGCTGCTGTTCTCTGACTCCAACAGAACCTTTAAATGCAATGTGACTTTGTGCAATCTGCTGTTTTTTGTTTTTACATTTTTACTTCCTAATTTTTTATTTTTTAAACAATATTTTTTGGATGTTTTTTGCTTTTATTTGATAGGCCATTGAGAGAGACTGGGGGAGTGACATGTGCTAAGGATTGTCTCGGTCATGAGTTGAAGCAGAGATCAGTCCTAGACATTTTAACATTAACTAAAAGTCAGACTTATATGTGTTGCAGGTATGTGTAATTCATTTTGCCTACTAACTACATTCTTCCTATAGGACAAATGACGTCACTTTAGCCATTCATGTGCATGGGGGTTTGTCATTACAGATATCTACAATTCAGTTGCAGATATCCACTATGTGAATTACAGATATCTGTAACTGAATTACGACTAGTAGTAATTCCAGTTTGAGATATCTACAATTGCATTCTGACTAGTCATAATTCCAGTTCAAGATACATTTAATTCACCTCAGTTAAAGATATCTACATGTCCCTTTTCAGATATCTGTAATTAAGTTTTGACCAGGTGAAATGACGTTGTAGATATCTCAAACTGGAATTAGTACCAGTCATAATTCAGTTACAGATATCCATAATTCACATAGCTGCAACTGAATTGTAGATATCTGTAATAACAAACCCCCATACACATGAATGGCAAAAGTGACGTCATCTGTCCTATAGGAAGAACGTAGTTGTGGATCTGAAATGTTCTTTTTGACAAGAGGCAAAACTGAATTACAGATACTCAAAATGTAATTACGACAAGTCAGAAAGACGTTGTTGATATCTACAATGTTAATTCCAGATAGTCAAACTTAGATGTTAAATCTGCTTCCCATAGTGCTTCTTCAGGTGTATGCCAACATGGCACGTGTTCCTTAAAACCACTCGACCACCAAGCACCCCCTTGATTTTTGGGCTCCAGACTGCCGCATTTTGCCCCTAAAATTAAATTTTTATTTTCATTTTAATTTTTATTTGGAGAGGACAGTGCACATTAATTAACATTTCTGTAAAAGTGCCAGTGTTAGCCAGAGGACACAGGAGACAAAAATTTGCGCAAGAATAGAACATATCCAAACAGTAATACACACACAAAAAAAAAAGGATGTGTAGTGCAATTAAATCAAATTGGGCGAGATGAACTGTCAGGGATGGATAAATGAGATGAAGGTGCAGCAATGCAAAAACCAGAGCAGGGTTTCTTGTTGGAGTTGTGTTAAGATGGATAGAGAAACACAACGAAACCAAAGACAATACAGTGTAATAATGTGCTACAGTGCTAAGACAGCGCAAGTACATGTTTTATCCACTTGCAACACATGTGCAACCAGTAAATTGTGTCAGACCAATGTGTGTGAAGATCATGAATGAAAAGGAAATGTGAATATTTGCCGTGCAAGTCGATTTACAGTTTGCGCCCCGAGATATTCTGCTTGTGCACCTAAAATGTTAAGTTGGTTGGGGGGAAGTCGCTGTGCTCCTAGTAAAACATGTTAGTCTGGAGATATATCTGTGATATACCTACTTTTTATGGCTCTATAATGAAATGTTCATATTTCATATGTCAAACAGAATCGGTGCATCATCACCACGGTGTTGTGTTGTGTTGTGTTGTATCTATAGGACGCCTATGAGCTTTACTACTGTCCCACGGCTGCTGCTCCCACGCCTTCGCCCACCTCTGACTGGAAGCAACAAGTTCATACTCACCGGCTGCTTTTCTGAAAGTCACCGAGGGAAACAGGAAATTACAGCACAACAGAGCGAAGTGAAGTGAAGTGAAGCAGCCGTTTGCGTTTAGGGGAAACACAGCGACAGAGAAAACTGTCACTGTGATAAAACATCATCATCATCATCATCTTGTGTTGTGCAGCAGCAGCAGCTTCATAAACTCCAGTTTCATGTGGTTTTTATCTGTTCTCTCTCTTAAAACAGCTCTTATTATATAAATCCACAGGTTTTCTATGAATATCCCGTCCAATTACTCGTCGTCAGTGAGGAGAGGAAAGCAGCGAGAAGGGAGCGTTATGTAAACGCAGGAACTCTGACTCTGGTGCAGGAGTAGCTATAGAAATGAACTGTGTGTTATTATTGCCTGTGTGTGTGTGTGTGTGTGTGTTGTTATTGTTGGTGGTGGGCGGCGGCAGCAGCAGCTGTATTTACCACCGGAGCCGTTGTTTCCTGTGATTTAATGAGCGTCAGGGCCACTTCAGAGCTGATGTCACCGCTCACCTCGCTGCAGCAGCAGCAGAACCACTGATAATAGATTATAATGAAGCCAGTCCACAGTTTGGACTCGTACATATATATATATACAGAATGTTGAATCCATCGACCTCTGTGTGTGTCTTTGTTTTAGTCCTGTTTTCTTCATACCTAACGTTTGGCAGCTTGAGGCCTCGGTGACAGGTGCACAGAGGTCACACTGCAAAAACTCAAAATCTTTCCAAGAATATTTGTCTTCTTTCTTGTCAAAATGTCTCATTTCTAGTCAAACTAATCTCTTTCCACTTAAAATAAGACTCGTCACCTAAAAATTAACTTGTATTTAGACAGTTTTCACTTGTTTCAAACTAATTTTCAATTGAAATAAGTAGAAAAATCTGCCAGTGAAAGCAAGTTTTTTGTGCTTGTAATAAGAAAGAAAAACTTGATCCACTGTCAGATTTTTCTACTTA
The DNA here is from genome assembly GCF_905171665.1 of Trachurus trachurus. Classification (NCBI taxonomy): domain Eukaryota; kingdom Metazoa; phylum Chordata; class Actinopteri; order Carangiformes; family Carangidae; genus Trachurus; species Trachurus trachurus. The sequence continues at coordinate 32,250,819 of NC_139901.1, read as the reverse complement.
TTTAAAGTGGAAAATTTGCTTGAAAAAAGTAAAAAGTGTCTGAAAACAAGCTACTTTTTAAAATGTGAGTCTTATAATAAGATTTATTTTGACTAGAAACGACATTTTGAATAGAAATAAGACAAATATTCTTGGTAAGATTTTGAATTTGGGTCAGAACCACCATGCTAAGAGGACACTTTACATTTGTATATTCCAAAAGCAGGTGAAGGGCCTCAGCACACCTGAAGATGCAGGTGCGTAGGAGGAGAAGGGCATAACCCAAAATACAAAGTTCAGAAAAGGCTCCCGCACACTGTCTCACTCTCAATTGATTTATTAAAGCAATGTTTCGGTCACAACTATGACCTTCATCAGGCATATGGAAAACATTTCAAACATGATAGATTCATAGTATATATACAGATATTCCCGGTGGGACTGACCAAAATGCAGTATGCAGTATGTAAACAAAAGCTAAATCTGCAGTATGCGAAAAATTCCCGGATGTCGTACTGATTCAGAAAACATCTCCAGTATGCATCTGACCAGTCTACATCGCATACTGTATCCCACAATGCAATGCGCCCCTGACGTCTAACCGTAACCAAAGGCGGTTTAGAGTAGTGAAGTATCTTTGCCGTGTACCGTAACCATGTTATATAGTTTAATCAAATAAAACGTAATGCAGACTGATCGGTTCATTGTAAAACATTTATTTATTTTTGGAAATGTAGTGATTTCTGTATATACAGAGCCCCGAGGCAGCGCTGCTCTTCTGTCCAATACACACATGAAGCTTCACTTTACATTCAAACAAACTAATGCTACTGCCACAATTGTTAGATTTCAACAATGAGACCAACATTTATCTCCTAAAAATTATTTAACCAGCCGGTGGTAAACCTCTAAAAACCTGCGGGGAAGTCAATTAGCGATCGTTTTCTCCCCCGGGATGACGACGGAGGTTGGCCGGCCGAGCAGCTCTGCAGACCGGCTGCTGCCTCTTTGATGTCCCGGTCGCTGCAGAGCTTCACTTCTCCGAAAAACATCGGAGCAAACTTCTAAACAGCCGTCATTTGGATAAACTGGCCGTATATTTGGGATCTAAACAGTTACTTTCTCGCATGAAAAAATATTAAAACTTAATAAAGTTTGAATCCCACATTCAATATGCAGTATACAGTATACTAACGAAGTATGTAGTAGGCAGTACCGTAGTATGCTGTTTCGAAAACAGCCAGAATGATTTTCTGTTTTATTCTTTCTCTTATTCTTCTATCGTGTCGTATACTTGCTGCTGTAACAGTCATCTTCAGCTTGGGATCAATTAAATATATCTTATCCTTATTTTATCTTAATGAGACAACTGGTTTCACGCTGTTTTTTAAAAAGCGTTGTTTGTGTATGTGTGTGTGTATTCATTATCGTCTATTTTCTATATACTCAGGAAGAGCACAGCTAATTTCTTTGTTCTTCTTGTGCAATGACAATAAAGTTTATTATTCTTTTCTATTCCAAACTTGAGCAATGACTATTTGAACCTTTGTTTAATCACTTTAAAAGGGAAACAGAGCAAAGTAAAGTGATGAAACTGAGAAACTGTCACTTTAAATCTTTGTTCTTCTCATTTTGTTTACAAGAATTTATTTCATATTCTTCTTTCCACGTTAGTTTTGCATTCAGCGAATCCTCCTCCTTGTGGTTGAGGTTGAGTTTCAGTTGAGTTTGAGGTTTGGTGGAGATGCAACACCTCGTCAGACCGACTGAGGCCTCATCACGTTCACGTTGACGTGGTTGCGTGTCTGTTAGTGTGTAGATGACTTGGGCGTCTACACTTCCCACAGCTCCTGTTGCTGTCAGTTCATGTAAAGAGGTTAAAGGAATAGTTCACCAAAAAATGAAATTCATTAGTGAATACTCTGGAGTAGTTTTTTATTCCTCAAAGTGCATCTAGAGACCCGGGAGGCCGGTTCCTAGTCCAACCAAAACTTTATATGAGAGTAATACTGTAAGGCCTGACACAAAAAGGTCCATAAAACTACACAAAAACCATTTAATATTCCTCCACACTGCTCGTCCACTGCAGTGTCCTGAAGGGAGATAGTCCAGAGTTTACTGGAAACTACCTCATTTAGGACATTTTTACAGCCTAAAGGATTGAATTTGCCTGGGGTGCGTGAATCCAAGACTGTTCAGGCTGTAAAAATGTCCTAAATGAGGTAGTTTCCAGTACACTCTGGACTATCTCCCTTCAGGACACTTGGATTGCAGTGGACGAGCAGTGTGGAGGAATATTAAATGGTTTTTGTGTAGTTTTATGGACCTTTTTGTGTCGGGCCCTATTACTCTCATATAAAATTTTGGTTTCATTTCATTTCATTTATTTCATAGGGACAGTGCACCACTAATCAACAGAGTTAAAAGAAAAACTGTAAGTGGGCCAGAGTTAGCCAACAAGGCTAGTTTTCGTCCGTTGTCCCTGGCCAGATGTTAAAGGCAACCTAAAAGCCAAAAAAAGGGGCAACAATTAAGTACTGTACTTTCAAAACACAACTTACATAACAATCTACCTAGTAAAAGCTCATAATAACAAGTAAAACAGGTAAGAAGTCTGACGTAGCCTACAGCATAACAAAAGCTCATGGCATGCAGACAGGGAGAAGAAGAGCGAGAAAAAGCAAGAGAGGAAAGTACAGCTAGAAACACATGCAAGTAGCACACAGAGTTAAAACATTAGCACAAACAATATCAGACAAGACAGGACATAAAATGGCAGGCATTACTGTAGGTAAGAAAACAAAAGCTAACAAACAATCAAACAAACAGGAAGAAAAAAAAAACAGGACATATAATTACAAGCATTGAGAAACAGCACAAGTAATGATTGATTAGTGGTTTACATGATTAGTGATTTCATGATTGATTATTGATTAACCACTGCCTGCATGAGGGGGAGTCAATAATATAATGACTGAATTTCATTTTTTGGTGAACTATTCCTTTAAAGTCAGGAGATCACTTGTCAAATGCAAAATTAAATTTATTTATGAAGATCAGCCAACTCCCTACAGAGGCACATTCTCTCCAGTGTTAGTCACATCTATTTTTACTCTTCGTCGTCGGCTTCTTCCTGCTCATTCAGACTTTCTGTTTTATTTCTTCACATCTTCACTTGATGCGTTTTCTTTTACTCATAAATAATGAGCTGAATTAAATATATTTCAGATTTTTAACCCCCAGCAGCTTATTGAATGAGCTGAAGTCGTTTTACCTAAATTAAACTGCAGCTGTTTTGTCAAAGAGGCTTTTGTGGAAGCTGCTGAATTTTTTTTTTGACTTCATCAGGTTCGATTCAGTGTCAGAAACCACACACATACACACACACACACACACACACACACACACACACACACACACACACACACACACACACACACACACACACACACACACATACAGTACACACACACACACACACAGACGGGTGTGAGGAGCGCTGGTGTTTTCTGAGCTCCGGTTGTTGTCTCCCTCTGCAGGACGTCGCCGGCAGAGCTCCGGCTGTGCTGCAGCTTTCCTCCGGCTGCACTAGTTGTCACTGTAACACAGGGAATGAACATGAAGCTCAGGAACTACACACACACACACACACACACACACACACACACACACACACACACACACACACACACACACACACACACAGTTTCTCAGTCATATACTGTATATTTATTATTATACACTATTACTAAAAGTTAGGGATGTTTGGCTTTTGGATTAAGTTTCAGAATGCACCTTAAATGCACTATAACCTTTACAGATGGACTTAATTTAAAGGAGAATTCCGGTCATTTTTGACCCCTAAATCGTTTTCCTGATACCATGGCTACCCGGCGCTAGGGATAGCAACAATGCTAACCTATGGGGGCAATTCTTTCAACCACAACAAACACTCAGAAAACAATCAAATATCTCTGGTACATGACTGGAATCCTTAGAGACACCACTGAACTCATATAGTTACAGTATAAACAGTATAAACTTTGTGTTTCTGCATGTAGCCACTCACCTCAGACAGTCTAACTCTGAAACATCCTGGAAAGACATTACTATCCCATCGCAGAGCGCCTGCTCTCCCCACCACAGAGACTAACACTTTGTCCTTGTTGTGATGATTTCTTTACTAAAATAAACGGTCAGAGATATTATGGACATTACCACTGCACTGCTCCACCGTTTATTTTAGTAAAGAAATCATCACAACAAGGACAAAGTGTTAGTCTCTGTGGTGGGGAGAGCAGGCGCTCTGCGATGGGATAGTAATGTCTTTCCAGGATGTTTCAGAGTTAGACTGTCTGAGGTGAGTGGCTACATGCAGAAACACAAAGTTTATACTGTTTATACTCTACACTATATGAGTTCAGTGGTGTCTCTAAGGATTCCAGTCATGTACCAGAGATATTTGATTGTTTTGCCCCCATACTTTAGCGTTGTGGCTATCCCTAGCGCCGGGTAGCCATGGTAACTCTGGTTTGCCTGCATCAATTTTAGTCACGTTTTTTGCTCCAACCAACACTGGGGGACCATCAGGACAACGATTTAAAGGTCAAAAATTACTGGAATTCTCCTTTAACTTTCTCTAAACTTTTGAATGCACATGTCCAATAGTTCAATGTTTCAGTGCTTATTGAATAACATGCTGTTATCTAACAAGGTGAGTAACCACAAACATCACTGATTTAGTGGTTCAGTCGTCATTGAACCACTAAATGTTCTGGTTCAGTGACAGTTTGTAGTCAGTCCTCTCCTCTCCACCATGTTACCATGGTGACATCATGAGACAAGACGACACTTTCATGAAATTGATCAACTTATTGAGACACTGAAATGTTTGTTGTGTTATAGCCACCACTGTTGTTAGCTTTTGTTGGAGATAAAGAAATGACCATTACATCCTTCTATTTAAAAGGTTTTCATGATAGAATATCACTGTAGCAGGAACTTTTAAAGGGATATTCTGGTCAAATATCCATCACTTTTTGTGATAGGGTATAGCTGCATCTTCAATTAAGTGAAAACACTAAAGTTTCCCGCTCCACTACATTAAAACCGTATAAATCAGGTTTGTAGCTTCTTCTAAATCAAACGAACAGTAACGTTCATTCATCACTTCATCGCTGCTCTTCAGATTTCGTCCGTCTTTCTTCTCTGTGCAGCAGCAGCAGCGTTCACGCACCTGAAGCCTGCAGGAAACTGACTCACGTCTCAGGAAACGATGCTTTTTTTTTTTTTAAGGAGTGTCTGTAAACGCACAATGTCACATTTATTCCACACAAACAAACAGCTCGTTATGTTGTTGCCCTGCACACGACCCCGTCACCCTCTCTCAACGCCCTTGATTTTTTGAAATATTCACATTTTAAAAGTACAGAAACTGAAAAAAAAAAAAAAAGCTAGAGACAAATACCAAACACAATCTGAGGTCCAGTCGTCTAATTGGACAAATAAACACGCAGTTTTTACCTTTTTTTTGAGGGGGAATCGTTTGAATAAGTAATTTGATCCAATATATAAATTGTTTTACACTATTAACAACAGTCAGGCTGTATATTTCTAGTGTATGTAGCGATGACCTTCTGACCTGCAGGAGAGCAGTGCCAGTTTTACACAATAAATGAGTCACTGATGTTGAAACACAGAATCTTTGAAATGATTTTGACATTTCTCTCCCCCCCCCTCAGAAAATTAAACTCTGAACTTTTAGACCTAAAATGTTAGGAAAATACAACCCTGAGTTGAATTTGCTCGGAATTGTCCTTTAACTTTAAGGCACTTCAAACAAAACACACTGATCATTCAGAGCTCTGACAGGTTAGAAGAAACAAGGTCCAAACAAACTGTGATGTCGTGTAGAAGACTGGGTCAGAAGAACATCTTAAAGGGATAGTTCAACATTTTTGGCAAATTGGCCCATTGCCATAATCCCTATAGTCATAGCAGTAGGTTCGTTACCTTTAATTGTCGGTGCAAACTATTTTTAGAACGGCGGAGCAGAGCCGTGAGCTGCTCAGAGCTACGCTACGGAGGCTCATGGGATTTCTTGGTTTTCCTCATCAAACTCATCAAATACACAATCCAACAACTCCACAACGCTCTGGTGGACAAGTTGTGACCTGCACATTCACCACGCTATGAGATAATAACACAACGTTACCAGACAGAGTTGTTTTAGAGGGAAATTCATGCAAAACCACTGATGCGTGTTGCCTTCAGGGACAGTTTTTCATCAAGCAGTCTCTGAATTTCCCTCTAAAACAACTCTGTCTGGTAACGTTGTGTTATTATCTCATAGCGTGGTGAATGTGCAGGTCACAACTTGTCCACCAGAGCGTTGTGGAGTTGTTGGATTGTGTATTGAAACCAAGAAATCCCATAATGAGCCTCCGTAGCGTAGCTCTGAGCAGCTCATGGCTCTGCTCCGCCGTTCTAAAAATATCTTGCACCGACGATTAAAGGTAACGAACCTACTGCTATGACTATAGGGATTATGGCAATGGGCCAATTTACCAAAATGTTGGAAGTATCCCTTTAATGTAAACAGCCGTCGTCATCCCGGGGGAGAAAACGATCGCTAATTAACTTCCCCGCAGGTTTTTAGAGGTTTACCACCAGCTGGTTAAATTCTTTTTAGGAGATAAAACTATTTGAATTATCTGGAACTTATTGAATTACATCACAGAAACCAAAGTCAGACAGAGACAGAGAGATTTGTAATACATTTATTTATTAATCTGCATTATAAACATGAGTTCTCTGACATCCTGCAGGCCAAACAACTTCCAGAGAGGTCTGGTCTGGTTTGGTCTGGTCTGGTCTGGTGGTGGATTTCCATGAGTTGGTTAATATGGTAACAAGCAAAAAAAAAAATAACACCATGATTATGTTTGTCTCGCTTCGTTTACAATTTGCAGGAAAAAAATACCAAAAATACCCGGTTTGGCTCCATGAATAGACTTCTCCCTGTGACATGTGTACGCCATGACGACGCTCCTGATTGATGGAATAAAAGTGACTCCATGCAGCTTCTTTTCTTTAAAAAGAAAAAAGAAAATCTGGATTGAATTTGTTTCCGTTGCGACGACGACGATGACTTCAGCTCGATGCCCTTCTGGGGTCGACAACATGAGTCATCAGTCACTCTCTCTTTTTTTTTTTTTTTTTTCATTCTTTCTTTCCTTGTTTTTGAGCAAACACAGAAACAGTGAAGCTGAATGAAATGCCAAGCTCATCATGTATTTCATTCTTGTTGGATTTCACACACACACACACACACACACACACACACACACACACACACACACACACACACACACACACACAGTTACAGTCCTAACTCATTACACCATCGGCTTCGCTAAAGGTCGATGAGTCACGGTGGCAGATCAGTCTGAGCGGCCGCGGCCCACGTGCTCCTTCTCTCTGCTTCTTTTTTTTTGCTTTTTTTTTTTTTTTTTTACCAGCGATGATGTCATAACTACAGACTTCCTGAACACAGGGTTCATTCACAGAGGCCCTTTCCCGACTGGCCAAACAAGCCGTCGCCGTGGCAACTGCAGCCTCCGGGCTTGTGAGGTCCCTTCTTCTTCTACTTCGTCTTCTTGTTGTTATTTGTTATTTGAGGGATTTAAAAAAAATAAAAAAAATAAATTAAAAACTGTGTGCATTTACCCTTTACCTGCACATCACACCATCAGTTCACTGCAAAAACTGAAAATCTTTCCAAGAATATTTGTCTTATTTCTTGTCAAAATGTCTAATTTCTAGTCAAAACTAATCTCTTTCCACTTTAAATAAGACTCATCACCTAAAAATTTACTTGTTTTTAGATCATTTTCACTTGTTTCAAACTAATTTTCAATTGCAATAAGTAGAAAAATCTGTTTTTGTATGTAATAAGAAAGAAAAACTTGCTCCACTATCAGATTTTTCTACTTATTTGAAGTGAAAATCTGCTTGAAAGAGGTAAAAAGTGTCTAAAAACAAGCTACTTTCAAAATGTGATGAGTCTTATTTTAAGTAGAATGAGATTAGTTTTGACTAGAAATAAGACAAATATTCTTGGTAAGAGTTTTTGCAGTGTTTAATATGTCCAATAGAGGTCCTTTGTTTTGGAATGGAGTTCCTCCTTCACACCTACACTGCAAAAACTCAAATATCTTACCAAGAATATTTGTCTTATCAAAATGTCATTTCTAGTCAAAACAAATCTCATTATACAGAAACATCACATAAAAAGTAGCTTGTTTGGGGGCCGTTCCTGCATGTCATTCCCCCTCTCTCTGCTTCCCCCTTTCCATGGCCAAAAAAATATACTTAAAAAAAAAAAAGTAGCTTGTTTTCAGACACTTTTTTACTTCTTTCAAGCAGATTTTCACTTGAAATAAGTAGAAAAATCTGATAGTGGAGCAAGTTTTTCTTCCTTATTACAAGCACAAAACACTGGCAGACTTTTCTACTTATTTCAAGTGAACATTTGTTTGAAACAAGTGAAAATTATCTAAAAACAAGTATATTTTTAGGTGATGAGTCTTATTTTAAGTGGAAAGAGGTTAGTTTTGACTAGAAATGAGACATTTTGACAAGAAATAAGACAAATATTCTTGGAAAGATTTTGAGTTTTTGCAGTGTAAACACACTGTCCGGCTTGGTCAGGGTCCAGCGGTCACGTGCGGGCGGCCATGTGTCACCACGGCAACATCACCAGGTTCTGAATATTTTTATGGTGTATTTAAAAAATAAACACATGAAAAATTTTAAAAAAAGTAAAAACAAACACACTGCGTCTCCCTGGGCAGCGTTTGATGAGTCACTGTCTGTCTGCTCCGAGTCGACGGATTCTTATAACTTTCCTCTCCCATAATCTGTGTGTGTGTATGTGTGTGTGTGTGTGTGTGTGTGTGTCAATCAATGAGCCGATTCACCGACACTCTGGATGAATATGGTTATTATTTATTTCTACTTTTGAAGGATACAAAAAAATTTGCACGAAAACACTCACGAAGACTCACAACGGAACAAATACACGACGACGACAACGACACATAATAATAAAATAACTCAGTATTAATTAATAACCTTTTCATTATACCAGAGACTTCTGTCAGGTTTGTAAAAATAACAATAGTAACATGAAGCGCATTAACAAAAAATATAACCTATTAAAAGCAAACGTACGTAGTTTTTAAGGTAACGCATCATAATTCCCTTCAGAAACTTTGACATGAGAATAAAAACAGATGAGATATAATGATAACTAATTATAAACAGATAAAAGATACAGAACAGACTTTGTATTTTAACCTACTTAAACAAAAAACACACTTCATATCTACTATTTACAGAAAAAGGGGGAAAAAAACAAAACTATTTCATATAGATTTACATTCAAGAAATGTCAAATGCACTTGTGCTGTAACTGGCTCAATGAAAAACCTCATGGATCAATGGATCAGTATTAGCTCTTATTAACTAATATAATCATCTTATTATCAAATATTTCCGTAAAAAATAATTATGAAACATTGAGATTCAGTCGTATGTTTTTACTTCTATCGTGTTGCATCGTTAAGTTAGTTTTGTCTCTACAGTCGTGTTAAAGGCACTTTAAAGGCTTTTTTCAGGTTCTCCAATTCACTCAGTGAAATGTGACCGTGTTACAAAAATAATATGTATTTAAACAAAGACAACTGCTTCTTTTCTTGTCTTTTCTTTTCTTTTTTTCCTTCATCCAACAAAGCCAGCTGTGTTAGCACATCTGTAATCGACAGGAAGTAAAAGAAGCTGCTGCATAGACAGGCACTTATAGCTTTGAGTATACTGATTGTCATTATAGGTAAAAACACACAAACACACATAATACACACAGTATACGCTTTGGATATGTTGTGTAAAGAAGATTTTTTGGTTTTTTACAATCCACAAATGAGACAGAAACAGTTTTTTGATTGATTTTTGGAAAAAAAAGAAAAGAAAACACCTTAAAATCTGAGAGTAAATAAAAACTGCTGCATCACAGGCTGCTAAATAATAATAATATATAGTTTACGAATATAAAAAAAAAAAAGTTGCATTATTCACATGACTCAATATTAATATATAAAACATAATAACATTTATTTAAAACCCCCTGGTGTGGAAAACAGTGCATATCAGGAGGCGTCACAACAGTTCCTTTGTATAAATGGTGATAATAATAATTATAATAATATAATAATAATAAGGCAGAGGTGGTTTCACTTCCATTAGAAAGAAACGCACCGAAAATGAGATGATCAGCACACACACACAACCACACACACACACACACACACACACATACACACACACAGACAGACACACACACAACATACACACACTTTGTGCAACAAGAATTAAACAAAAGTAAAATAATCACAAACTTTTTTGGGGGCGATTCTTTTTTCTTTTTTCATTTTTGGTCGTTTGAACCTGAAATCGATTTTGGTTTTTATTGCTGAGTGAGGATTTTATTTATTTTTATGGTTTTTCTTCAGTTGTTAAGAAATAAAATAAAAGAGGATAAGGCACCGACGGCCTGGTGTGTGTGTCACCTGCTCCGTGTGTGTGTGTGTTTCATGTCACAAACACAAACACACACCGGCCTGAAAAGAGGAAGTGCATCGTGTCACTGGAAGTCTGATGATGATGTGTCGCTGTTTGTTTCTGTGTGTGGCGGTGTGGGGGAGGGGGGAGAGGAGGAGGGGGGGGGGGGTGGAGGGTGGGATGGCGAGGTGGGCGGGGCTTCTGTTGCCATGGTGACCGTCTCTCTCTCTTATGTCTGCCCTCCTCTGGCCGGCTGGACGCCCGTCAGGTCCTTCCTGATGATCTCATTCACTGTAAAAGCAAAGACAAGAGAAACGACTCGTTAGATAAAGACAAGAAAGGACCATTTAATAAATAATCAGAAGATCTTTACACTGCAAAAACTCAAAATCTTACCAAGAATATTTAAAAAAAGTAAAAAGTGTCTAGAAACAAGCTACTTTTTATGTGACGAGTCTTATTTTACAGTAAGTAGAATGAGATTTGTTTTGACTATTGAGTTTTTGCAGTGCATCCTGTCTCCCTTCACTCTTTTACCAAAATAAAAGCATAAAATCCCAGAGGTGCTTGGTAAAGACATGTATGAGCTGATTAAGTCTATTTATGTGTAGTTTTATTTTTGATATATTGATGTTATTGATGTTTTTTCTGTTTGTTTGAGTGATTATGATTATTTGATTATTCTAAATTTTGTTTTTCTGATTTAATTTTACATATATATCTATATAGATAAACAAAACTGTGCTGACTGTTTGTCTACTAAGACAAATACTACTGATGTAAAAGTGGCTGTAAGGAAATTATATATATATATATATATATATATATATATATATATATATATATATATATATATATATATATATACACATATATATATCACTATGGACAGAAATGCATCATGGTCCGACTTGGAGGCTGCAGTAACGCTGAGTCGCCACTAGAGGTGCAGATGTGAGACGACACTTCCTGTTGCACAGATCACTACAAGTTTGTGCACACACACACACTCACACACACACACTCACACAGACACACACACACAGACACACACACACATATCAACAGAAGAGGAAGGGTGTTGAAATGGAAACTTTCACAGTGTCATGTTTCTAAAAATAGAAGCAAAGCGACAACGACGGCGGCGGTGGTGGCGAGCGAAGCGGGAGCGGGCGAGGGTGAGGGTGACGTGGGCGGGGATGAAACTGAATAAAATTAAAGTTTTTTAGATTTGTGGTTTGTGAAGTTGGCGTTTCTTTTCCTCCAGCTGCTCGTTGTTTGTGTGTGTGCAGCTCTGCAGCGTTTGAGTCGAGTGTCTGAGAAAATAAACGTCTGTCTGACATCTGAGCAGCGGCACAGTGTGGAGGGAAGTGCAGCTACACACACACACACACACACACACACACACACACACACACACACACACACACACACACACACACACACACACACACACACACACAGAGTGAGATGTTGGAGTGCCGACAGGTAGCTCAGGAATCCCAGCTATGTGCGACATGTCATCCGTCCAGATACGCGACAACAGGAGGAGGATTTCACACTCGGCCAAAAAAGCTCTTTGCCTGCAAACCTGTCTGAGAGTCTGTAACCATAGTGATGGGAAACACGGAAACACACACACACACACACACACACACACACACACACTGGGATGGGATTGGACACTTTAAATACAGTTGAAAAGACATGGTGGAGTCTGATTGTTCAGCACTAAATAAACAGTCTCTGGTTGGGAGGGGGGAGGGGCTTGGAGGAGGGATTTTGATTGACAGCTACAGCGGCCAATCAGAGAGCAGGATTAGACACCTGTGTCTCTAACCCTCCTCTCCTCCATGTGCATTTGTTTTTAACAATGAAGAAGCCGGTGAGAAATCAATCCATGGAGCGGTGGATAAGGTTATTTATCATCTACCATGTTACCATGTGTATATCTGTGTAGTCTTATCTGTCATCAACAAGAGATTACGGGTTACGGGGAACATGGAGCAGAGTTAAAGGGATAGTTCAACATTTTGGCAAATTGGCCCATTGCCATAATCCCTATAGTCATAGCAGTAGGTTCGTTACCTTTAATTGTCGGTGCAAGCTATTTTTAGAACGGTGGAGCAGAGCTGCAAGCTGCTCAGAGCTACGCTACGGAGGCTCATTATGGGATTTCTTGGTTTTCCTCATCAAATACACAATCCAACAACTCCACAACGCTCTGGTGGACAAATTGTGACCTGCACATTCACCACGCTATGAGATAATAACACAACGTTACCAGACAGAGTTGTTTTAGAGGTAAATTCAGAGACTGCTTGATGAAAAACTGTCCCTGAAGGCAACGTGCATCAGTGGTTTTGCATGAATTTCCCTCTAAAACAACTCTGTGTGGTAACGTTGTGTTATTATCTCATAGCGTGGTGAATGTGCAGCTCACAACTTGTCCACCAGAGCGTTGTGTTGTGGAGTTGTTGGATTGTGTATTTGATGAGTTTGATGAGGGAAACCAAGAAATCCCATAATGAGCCTCCGTAGCGTGGCTCTGAGCAGCTCACGGCTCTGCTCCGCCGTTCTAAAAACAGCTTGCACCGACAATTAAAGGTAACAAACCTACTGCTATGACTATAGGGATTATGGCAATGGGACGATTTGACTAAAATGTTGAACTATCCCTTTAAGGGATGCAAAATTAGATAAATGAACAATTAAAATGTGGAAAATCTAGTTTTCTTTAACATTAAATAATATGATGAACAAATTAATATAAAATGTGTGTGAATGAATGAGTCGGTTCAGTCAACAATACAACAGTCTGTTCTGCTACAGAGGGACTTTCTTCTTCAGCTTCTATTTAAAGCTTTGATTTACATAACGGTGGTGCAACTATTAAAAAACACACGTAAAATGAAATTGGACGCTGCCTCACACTCACACACACACACACACACACACACACACACACACACAGCATCTGATCAGATAACAGACTCACCACACTGTCTGCAGCAGAGTCACAGTGTTTTCATGCAACACCAACAGTCCACAGGTGTGAAAAACTTAAAAACAACAGCAAACATCTCGTGTTATTTCTGTAATTAGGTAAAACTGAAATGATTAAAGGGATAGTTCAGTTTTTTGGGGGGTTGTGTCATGCCTTTATACCAGGACAGAGCAGGTGTGACTAGATGTTGTGTAATACAGGAGATAAACGGCTGTGAACCGGCCTCAACTAATTTACCACCGATACAACAAGTCCCATCTCTAAATAAAATGTCTGAATCTCTCCCGTTAAAGGTACATTGTGTAGGAATTACACAACCCTGGTGGACGTACTGCAGCGTTACAGCGCCACACACGGGCCTGGTGGACATACTGCAGCGTTACAGCGCCACACACGGGCCTGGTGGACATACTGCAGCGTTTAGAGTCGTTTTCAATATTTCTTGTTAAAACGATGCCGTGTTTATGGTAAACTTTTTCAAAACGAACAAGAAAAAGATCGTTTTTGTGGTGAAGCTCAGTTTCCGTGTGGACGGGGCCTGAGGAATCTCATACATGAACTGTCCCTTTAAGGCAGTGGTTCTCAAAGTGTGGTCCGAGGACCCCCTGGGGTCCTTGAGAGGGTTCATGGGGGTCCCCAACTTTTACTTCAAATGTTACCACTTTTTTCTAGAATTTTAAAGATTTTTTTTTTGTTGAGAAATTATTTTATTTTATTTTATTTCTTTTTTTGAGAAATTTTACCACTTTTTCTAGATTTCTTTTTAAAAACTTTTTTTGAGAATTTTTTCAACTTTTTTCTAGAAAATTTTTAACTTTTTTTTTTTTTTTTAAGAAATCTTAAAGCAGAAGTAAGCGATCCGGTGGTTTTGTCTAACTTCCTGTCAGCAGATGGAGTTAGCAGTCCCCGCCCTCGTCCCTACGTCACCACATTCACGCGCATCCCTTGGCTGCACACACAGAGAGGACTGCCCCTTTATGCCGTTCTCTCTCCTCATTGGATAAAACTTGTAGGATGCGAGGAAAGTTTTCTCCTCGGCTCAGAGCAGAGCAGAGTGACTGACAGACCCGTGTTTCAGACCAAACACTCTATAGAAGTGATTGCTGTCGGAAGATATAACTATTTAAGACTTATATTAACACAAACATTCCGCTTACTTCTGCTTTAACACTTTTTTCCAGAAATGTCCCACAATATTTCCAGAAATTCACGCCATTGGCCCTAATTTAAAAGTACATTGACTAAAAAAAGTAACGTTCTTCAGTCTCAGAACATATATTTGTGTATTTCTGGTGTTTGCTTCAAAAAATTCTGTCCAATGGAGATCCGTGGTCTAATTTGTGTCAATTTACGGGTCCTTAATGTAAAAAAAAAGTTTGAGGAGCACTGGTTTAAAGGGACAACGAGGGGTTTTGGAAAAGCAAAGCCTTTTCACACTACATTTATGAGCCTCCGCGCACCGTAGAATTCTTCGACCGGCGCAAGACAGACTCATGTTTTCATTCATCAAGAATTAAAGTCAGAGGTTCAAAGAGGTTCAGTTACCGTCGTAGTCCCGACCATAAACGGCAATACGGCGGTGTTATTCTCATGAGCGTCCGCGAAACCAAAAGTAAGGAAAAGCGCTGGTCGGCTCGCCCAGCGTTTCCACCATTAATTAAAATAACAAAATAACCATAGAGACAAAATGATATATTTATCGAAAATGGAGCCATTAACAAGTGTGGGTAGCGTAGATTCATCCACATTAACGTGAGACTTTTTTATAACCAAATCCTCCTCATTGTCCCTTTAAGTAAGCAGACAGTTGAGGTGTTGAGATCAGAGGTGTGTGTGAGGGTCCAACAGGCCTATCTTTGTGTGTGTGTGTGTGTGTGTGTGTGTGTGTGTGTGTCGTCCTGCTGATCTGATCGCTCACAGATGTCGGCAGCTTTAAGAGTTAACGGCTGCACAACACTGAGCTGCTTTATATATAAAACCCCCGAGCAGCAGCAGCAGCAGCAGCAGCAGCAGCAGCAGCAGCTTCGTCCTCCTCCTGAAGCCAAACCGGGCGCTCGCTCGCTCGCTGTGCTGCCGCTGCGCTGTCGTCACAACATCAGCGTCCCTGTTTATTTTAGTCTGTGGAGGAATTCCCTCTGACACCTAACGCCTTAAAGAAACTTTCATCTTCTCGCCGTCGCATAAAAACGAGCTGAGAGAGACGCAGCGGGGAAACACACAGAGGAGCTTTAACTGACGGCTAATGAAGGGTTGGCAGCGATCGCAGGCTCGAACACTGGGGCCAGTCTCTTCAATAGGTGAGTGTCTGAACCCCCGAGGCCCCGAGGACCAATCAGCTGCTCTGTTTACCGAGAGAGAGAGAGAGAGAGAGAGAGCTTGTACAGTAGCTGACTCACTCAGTCGCTGCTGCACGCTGTGACCTGGAATGTGTGTGTTTGTGTTGCTGTTTGTTTGTGCGTCCGTGAGTGAGTGATTTGCATGTTTAAAAAAAAAAAAAAAAAGCCACAGAGAGAAAGTGGAGCGACTGGACGAGCAACTAACAACCAGACTAACCACAGGTGTGTGTCTGTGTGTGTGTGTGTTGTGTCATCAATCATCACACACACACACACACACACACACACACTCGTACGCACAGCGAAACAGTCACTAACTCTGTTATTGTCCAGTTAAAAAAGGAAATAAATGATAAATACAACTCCTCTAGGTGTCTGTCTCTTTCTGTTGAAATAAACTATAGACCGTCTATTTTCTTTGAGGGGGAGCAAACTTATGAAATCAGCAGACGATCAGTAGATAAAGTAGAATAAGATGGAGGTCAGCATGAACCAGACTACGAGACAGTTTAAAGGCTTTTAAGTTAATTATCTGATTAAAGAGTGACATTATCAGGTCACAATAATGAACTTTTTCACTGTATTTTAACTTTGAGATACTGAGATTTGGGGTTTTTCATTAAATATAAGCTATAATCATTACAATTAAAAGAAAAAAAGACTTTAAATATTTCAGTTTGTGTGTCACAGTTTCACTATTTGACCTGAACGACTGAAATACATGAACTTTTACATGTTTTTTTGATTTATTGCGATGCATCTTTATTTGTTCATTATATCCATTGTGTGTGTGTGTGTGTGTGTGTGTGTGTGTGACGTGACAAACACACACTCACTCTGAGCGACGCCCACTTCGTTTACTAAAAAACCTCACATTAGTTTCAGATGCTACACTTACTGTAACGTGTCATTGTGATGTCAAAGTCTGGTTCACATGAATGAATGAATGAATAAATGAATGAATGAACTGTTTTAACGTTTCATTTGGAGCATCAACAGGTGACAGAGTCAGTTCTGTGTGCACATTATGTAATAACGCTGCACAAACTTCTTGAACGCAACTTGTAATAAACTTTGCCGCATTTTGTAATAAATCGTTACATAATAATGCACCAAATTATTACATTTTCTATGTAAAAAAGTGCAACACTCGCATTTTGTGATCTCTAATGCAATATATACAGTAACAACTTATTAAAAAATGTGGCAATGTTTATTATTACCTAAGAATTTTATTATAAAATGTGGCAGATTATTACATCATGAGGTGAAAATGTATTATATTACATAATGCAACTTTATTACACAATGCGTCGCTACAAGGTGTTTAGCATGTTAACAATAAGATAAGATAAGATAATAAAAAAACTGCATTGTCATCGTATGATTAATATACAATGACATTTAGTCGTGTTCAGCACATTAGTGGTAAATCAAGGTGATATAAGAGTGAGAAAGAATCAAAAATAGAATAAAATAGAATAAGACAGATCTCTTGATTATATAATAATAAAGTATTAAAGCAGCTTATCAACAGTGTGTGTCAGTATTTAGCTCCTACCTCTACTTTGCATACAGATTCACCGTCACAGTGAGATCCGATCAGAAACATCGCAGCCTTTTAAAACTGTAGATGCACATGAACCAACTGTTGAACACTAGATTAAACAATGCTAAGTGTGTGTATGTGTATATATGTGTGTCTATGTGTGTGTGTGTGTGTGTGATGGAAGTGAGCTGAGACTAATGCGTGTCCACCGGCGCTGTTGCTATGTGCTTTATCTCTCCTTTCCCTGATCTCTACCTGCTGGAACAATTTCAGCTGCTCCGCTGCCTCTGGGCTTTATTCCACACCCACTAAATCTGTCGCTCTGCTTTCGCCTTCGCCAGTGGCTCGCTCCTTCTCTTTTATTCTTCTTGTTGTGTGTTTTTTCTTCTAAAACTATGTGTTGTTACTTAGGCATGGAGCAGGTGAATGCCATGCAGACATTCCTGCCCTCTCTAAAGGTCCAAAGGTACGGCACGTTCCTACAGGTTTCTTATTTTTAAATTCATGGGAATCAAAAAAATAAAAAAAAATAAAAATTAAATACGGCTCAAACCAAACAAACTGGGTTGTGTGTGTGTGGAAGAGATTACAACCAACCAGGCCTGAGTAACGACGAAATGAAAGAGACTTTTCATTTTAAGCTGAGACACTACAGGTGAATAGGGTAAAAAAATTTAACTAACAGATATCACCACGAAACTTCCCAAGTTTATCACTCACATTAAGACAAATATGTTTTGTATTACAAGTTTAGTCAAATGTTATGTTTAAATATGTAAATGAGGCAATATGTAATGAAATATGCGCTAATTTGCATACATTTCCAGAACAGAAATCTGACCAATGGATAAAGCCACTTTCAAAATTCTTGTTTTATTTTGTTGACATATTAGATTGAGAAGTTTTTACAGAGGAGGGTTTTGGATATCTCTTTTTATCACTCTGTAAATGAGAAAATACTGTCACCAGCCCTTAAAAAAAAATCTAATTTCGCCCCTTTTTTAGTAATAAAATGTTGTATATTTCCTTGAACCGCCACCTTACCGTGGTGGAGGGGTTTGAGCACCCGAATGATCCTGGGAGCTATGTTGTCCGGGGCTTAATGCCCCTGGTAGGGTCTCCCAAGGCAAACAGGTCCTAGGTGACGGGTCAGACTAAGAGCGGTTCCAAAACCCCTCATGAGTGGAACAATATCGAGGACGTTCACGTCGCCCGGATCGGCGTCACCGGGGCCCCACCCTGGAGCCAGGCCTGGGGTTGGGGCTCGCAGGCGAGCGCCTGGTGGCCGGGTCTCCACCCACGGGACCCGGCCGGGCCCAGCCCGAAGGAGCGACGTGGGCCCGCCTTCCAGTAGGCCCACCACCCGCAGGAAGGACCATGAGGGGCCGGTGCCGTGTGTTTTGGGTGGCAGCCGTGGGCGGGGGCCCCGGCGACCCAATCCCCGGACAACGACTCTGGCTTTAGGGACATGGAATGTCACCTCGCTGGGGGGGAAAGAGCCTGAGCTCGTGCGGGAGGCTGAGAGGTATCGACTAGAGATAGTCGGGCTCACCTCCACGCACAGCCTGGGCTCTGGAACCCAACTCCTTGAGAGAGGCTGGACTCTCTTCCACTCTGGAGTTGCCCATGGTGAGAGGCGGCGAGCTGGTGTGGGCTTGCTCATAGCCCCCCAGCTCAGCCGCCATGTGTTGGAGTTCTCCCCACTGAACGAGAGGGTCGTTTCCCTGCGCCTTCGGGTCGGGGATAGGTCTCTCACTGTTGTTTCGGCCTACGGGCCGAACGGCAGTGCAGAGTACCCGGCCTTCCTGGAGGCCCTGGGACGGGTGCTGGAAAGCGCTCCAACTGGGGACTCCATCGTTCTGCTGGGGGACTTCAATGCCCACGTGGGCAGCGACAGTGTTACCTGGAGAGGTGTGATTGGGAGGAACGGCCTCCCCGATCTGAACCCGAGCGGTGTTTTGTTATTGGACTTCTGTGCTAGTCACAGTTTGTCCATAACAAACACCATGTTCAGGCATAAGGGTGTCCATCAGTGCACGTGGCACCAGGACACCCTAGGCCGGAGGTCAATGATCGACTTTGTAGTCGTGTCATCTGATCTCCGGCCGTATGTTTTGGACACTCGGGTGAAGAGAGGGGCTGAGCTGTCAACTGATCACCACCTGGTGGTGAGTTGGATCCGCTGGCAGGGGAGGAAGCTGGTCAGACTTGGCAGACCCAAGCGTATCGTGAGGGTCTGCTGGGAACGTCTGGCAGAATCCCCTGTCAGGGAGGTCTTCAACTCCCACCTCCGGGAGAGCTTTGACCGGATTCCGAGGGAAGCCGGAGACATTGAGTCTGAATGGACCATGTTCTCCACTTCCATTGTTGACGCGGCCGTCCGGAGCTGTGGCCGTAAGGTCTCCGGCGCCTGTCGCGGCGGTAATCCCCGAACCCGGTGGTGGACACCAGAAGTAAGGGATGCCGTCAAGCTGAAGAAGGAGTCCTACCGAGCCTGGCTAGCTCGGGGGACTCCCGAGGCAGCTGACGGGTACCGGCAGGCCAAGCGGACGGCAGCCCGGGCGGTCACGGAAGCAAAAACTCGGGTCTGGGAAAAGTTCGGGGAGGCCATGGAGGAGGACTACCGGTCGGCCTCGAGGAAATTCTGGCAAACCATCCGACGCCTCAGGAGGGGGAAGCAGTGCTCCGCCAACACTGTTTACAGTGGAGGAGGGGAGCTGTTGACCTCGACTGGGGATATCGTCGGACGGTGGAAGGAATACTTCGAGGATCTCCTCAATCCCACTGACACGCCTTCCGTCGAGGAAGCAGAGGCTGAGGATTCAGAGGTTGATGCATTCATCACCCAAGCTGAAGTCACTGAGGTAGTCCGGAAGCTCCTCAGTGGCAAGGCACCGGGGGTGGATGAGATCCGCCCTGAGTACCTCAAGTCTCTGGATGTTGCGGGGCTGTCGTGGCTGACACGCCTCTGCAGCATCGCGTGGCAGTCGGGGACAGTGCCTCTGGACTGGCAGACCGGGGTGGTGGTCCCTCTCTTCAAAAAGGGGGACCGGAGGGTGTGTCCCAACTACCGGGGGATCACACTCCTCAGCCTCCCGGGGAAAGTCTATTCCAGGGTGCTGGAGAGGAGAATTCGGCCGATAGTCGAACCTCGGATTCAGGAGGAACAATGCGGTTTTCGTCCTGGCCGTGGAACGCTGGACCAGCTCTACACCCTCCGCAGGGTGCTCGAGGGTGCATGGGAGTTTGCCCAACCAGTCCACATGTGTTTTGTGGACTTGGAGAAGGCTTTCGACCGTGTCCCACGTGGCATCCTGTGGGAGGTGCTCCGAGAGTATGGGGTCGGAGGCCCTCTGCTGAGGGCTGTACGGTCCCTGTATGACCGGAGCAGGAGCTTGGTTCGCATTGCCGGCAGTAAGTCAGACCTGTTCCCGGTGCGTGTTGGACTCCGGCAGGGCTGCCCTTTGTCACCGGTTCTGTTCATTATTTATATGGACAGAATTTCTAGGCGCAGCCAAGTGCCGGAGGGGGTACGGTTCGGGAGCCACTTGATTTCATCTCTGCTTTTTGCAGATGATGTGGTCTTGATGGCTCCCTCGAGCCAGGACCTTCAGCATGCACTGGGGCGGTTTGCAGCCGAGTGTGAAGCAGCTGGGATGAGAATCAGCACCTCTAAGTCCGAGGCCATGGTTCTCGACCGGAAAAAGGTGGCTTGCACCCTCCAGGTCGGGGGAGAGTTCCTGCCTCAGGTGGAGGAGTTTAAGTATCTTGGGGTCCTGTTCACGAGTGAGGGGAGAACGGAGCGCGAGATCGACAGGCGGATCGGTGCGGCGGCCGCAGTAATGCGGTCATTGTATCGGTCCGTCGTGGTGAAGAAGGAGCTGAGCCGAAAGGCAAAGCTCTCGATTTACCGGTCGATCTACGTTCCCACCCTCACCTATGGTCATGAACTCTGGGTCATGACCGAAAGAACGGGATCCCGGATACAAGCGGCCGAAATGAGTTTCCTCCGCAGGGTGGCGGGGCGCTCCCTTAGAGATAGGGTGAGGAGCTCTGTCACCTGGGAGGAGCTCGGAGTAGAGCCGCTGCTCCTCCACATCGAGAGGAGCCAGCTGAGGTGGCTCGGGCACCTGTATAGGATGCCCCCTGGACGCCTCCCTCGTGAGGTGTTCCGGGCATGTCCCACCGGGAGGAGGCCCCGCGGAAGACCCAGGACACGCTGGAGTGACTACGTCACTCGGCTGGCCTGGGAACGCCTTGGGGTCCCCCCGGAAGAGCTGGAGGAAGTGTCCGGGGAGAGGGAAGTCTGGGGATCCCTGCTCCGACTGCTGCCCCCGCGACCCGACTCCGGATCAAGCGGATGAAAATGGATGGATGGATGGAAAATGTTGTATAAATGAGGCTGTGAATGATGTATCAACAATCCCCTCTGTAAAAACCTTCAGAATATAGAAAGGGATCAAAGTGGAAGGTTTGGTGTCTGTAAGTGCTGCTGAAGTGGAGATTTCTAGCTCAGAGTCTGAGTCTGAAAAACTCTTTCTGAGAAAACGGCCTTTAAAGACTTGGACTGTAAAATTACATAGATTGTTATTGTCGATCATATTTTCACAATTTGTTGTTGCCGATACAAAGGAAATGACAATATTTGGAGCCTACATCATTGTTCAGGAGAGAGAGCTTTACAACGACACCTGACATGACATGGGTCAGACTAACTTTTGGTGACTTTAGGAGAAGGTTCAGGTTCAGGTTACTTTATTGATACCCAAGGGTTCTTTTTAAATGTCCTGTTTCTGATTTGATTGTTCGTTTTCTGTTGCTTGTTTAACTCTCGACTGCAAAACTAGTCTAAACTAGTCAAATCTACCGACCAAAGAGACAAAATGAAGTAAAATAAAAACCTAAATGTGGATTTTCTACCATTTCAAGACATGATAAGGAAGCAAAATAGCCCCAAAATCTCAAAAATTGATCGGTGCATGAATGTCACTGCCTGTTAGTGTTACTGTCTTAAGAGTGGTGAGAGTAGGTTGAAGGTTGACACGGTTCAGAGATGTGACAGTTATCGACCACAACACTGTGACGATACCAGGATGTGGCATCGTCATCACCCCCTCTCTTCTCCTCCTCCTCCCCCCTCCTCCTCCTCCTCCCCCCTCTCCCCCTAACCCTTCTGTTTCCAAAAATGACTACACACGACGTCTCGATGAGTGATGTTGACAATCTCGCTTTTCGGTGAAGATGCGTTTGATCTTTGATGATGATCCCGCCGCCGCCGCGTTTTGAAGAAAGAAAGAAAGAGAAAGGTTGTTTTTTTTGTTTGTGGTCGGGATCATCACACCTCGTCACCGGAGGGATTTTTCTGACCTTATTTATCTTCTCACACTTTTGTCTGACAAAGACAAAAAATAAAAGATGTTTTGAATATGTGGGAAGTCCCCCTGTTTGTTAGAGATGACAACCAGACCCGGTGGGTTTCCACCTGCAGAGAGGGGGGACACATGGTTTCTTTTCTGTTTTTTGCTTTAATGAAATCGTCTGCAACTTTTAGCTTTTGGGGACAAAGTACAGTTAAAGGGATAGTTCAACGTTTTGGCAAATTGGCCCCATTGCCATAATCCCTATAGTCATAGCAGTAGGTTCGTTACCTTTAATTGTCGGTGCAAGCTGTTTTTAGAACGGCGGAGCAGAGCCGTGAGCTGCTCAGAGCTACGCTACGGAGGCTAATGGGATTTCTTGGTTTCCTTCATCAAACTCATCAAATACACAATCCAACAACTCCACAACGCTCTGGTGGACAAGTTGTGAGCTGCACATTCACCACGCTATGAGATAATAACACAACGTTACCACACAGAGTTGTTTTAGAGGGAAATACAGAGACTGTTTGATGAAAAACTGTCCCTGAAGGCAACGTGCATCAGAGGTTTTGCATGTATTTCCCTCTAAAACAACTCTGTGTGGTAACGTTGTGTTATTATCTCATAGCGTGGTGAATGTGCAGGTCACAACTTGTCCACCAGAGCGTTGTGGAGTTGTTGGATTGTGTATTTGATGAGTTTGATGAGGGAAACCAAGAAATCCCATAATGAGCCTCCGTAGCGTAGCTCTGAGCAGCTCACGGCTCTGCTCCGCCGTTCTAAAAATAGCTTGCACCGACAATTAAAGGTAACGAACAATGGACAATGGGACACATGGAGCTGAGTTAAGGTGGAAATCCTGAAGAGTTCCTCTTTAAAGGTATAATGTGTAGGAATTCCCCCCATCTAGCGGTGCGGTTGCATATCTGAACGTATTCTTGATGTTGCATTCAGGTGAAATCAGGCGGACGTCAGACAGACAACAGACGCTGCATGTAACAGGATAAACAAGCGTCTATGTAAACAAGTGGTCCGCCAGCACGAGGCAAAACAATACAGGCCTGACAATATGTTGTCATGGTGATGTGGTATTGTTTTACCGTCTTTCTCTGGTGGAGTAAAATGACATCCGGTTGGTTTGCCGACGGCCGTCTGCCTGACTGCACCTGAATGCAACACCAGTGCCTCCGTCCTTCCTCACACTACACAGTGGTGACAGTTTTAACAGGCCGTTTCCGTGGTTACCTACGGTCACGATGCAACATGGCCGCCTCGGTTCGGTGCGTCGCCCACTTGTGTATTTGTAACGACTTGTAACAACTCATTCTAAGGTACCAGAAAGCTTTCATTTGTAGCAGCTGTGATTCACCTTCAGTCAAATACGGATTTATGAAAGACATATTTGATTTTTGCTAATAAAAAAGCCAAATAAATTACATACTGCGGCTTTAACATCCAGGAAGGGGTTAAAATCTGCTTTTGGATTAAAATAAAAGTGTTCAAACGAAGCTGCAGCAGCTCATAGCGACTCGTCCTCGTCCTTGTTAATTCACAAACTCAGCTCACAGCCCCGTTGCTGTTTACTGCGGAGGGAAACCCTGCGAGCCGCGTCCAAAAAACACAAATTCCATCGCTGGCCCACGTTTTTTTTTTTTTTTTTCTTTTTTTCTTCTTCTTCGTCGTTTCATTTTTTCCATTGAAACACAAACACACACACATGGACACACACTAACACACACACACACACACACAGCGCCTTTTCCTTTTTCCTGCTGCTGCTGCTGCTATCTTACAGGGATCAGGCTGGGATGGATTTCTGGAGGTTAGAGCAGCTGCAAATAGGAATTTCTTGTGCCAGATTGGCAGAATCCAGCGGTCGGAAAAAAAGCTAATCCTCTGGTGGGTTTCCCTTTCGACAGAATCAGGGGGGGGCGTAAGGCCAAGGAGGAACGCCGGCCAACTACAACAAACAAAGAGGCTTTCCCCAGCTCTCCCAGGCAGCGCCGTTCCACTGTTTGACAATGGTTGCCATGGAAGTTGTTTTTCACTTCATAACAGTGTCAACATGTCGAGGCGGCCGGGAGAGTGACACTTATTTCTCCCTCCCTCTCTCTAACTAAAGAAAACCTCCACCTGACGGACACCGAGGGGGGAAAAAGAAAAATATTGCATCATTTTCTCTTCTATTATAAAACATAATGTGATTTTAGTCGAAAGCTTTAAATCCACAAATACAAAAAGTCGAAGGAAGAGGAAGAGCTCAACCTCTGGATGTGGCCTGACATTAATTCTGTCAGAGGGTAATGAGCCTGACAAGCGTTAAGTATAAACACATGAGTCATAATCCCTGTTATTTCCACCTCTGGCATCGGATTGTTTTAACAGTGTGTAGCTTGTTCTGTTGACGTTTTTGTTCACAGGGATACTTCACTTCACTCCGTCCTGCAGCAGGACACGAGGACGCCGAGCAGAAACTGTAAATATCCTTGAATTGTTTCGGATCGACGCTGCGGCTGCTGCTGCTGCACACATCTGTCACATCTGTCTGTTTGTCTGTGTCCAACCTCTTCACACTCATGACAGTTTGAAAAAAATAAATTATTGCCTAAATCCGAATATGTCCTATAACTGGACGACTGAATTGGTTTTCTTCTGCATGTATTCGCCTTAATCGGACTGAAACTGGACGATGCATGTGGCACCGATGGGTGTATTTCACACAGTGCGACCAGAGAGAAGATGTGTTTTATTTTTATAAAAGGATATTTTAGGAATTTGTGGATATATTGTAGGGCTGCAACTAACGATTATTTTCATTATCGATTAATCAATTAGTTGTTTGGTCAATAAAATGTTGTAAAATGTTGAAAAATATCAATCAGTGTTTCCCAAACCACCAGATGACGTCCTCAAATGTCTTGTTTTGTCCACAAACCAAAGAGAGACTCAGTTTATTGTCATTAAGGAACAAAGAAACTAGAAATATTCACATTTAAGAAGCTGAAATCAGAGAATTTTGACTATTTTTCTTAAAAAACTACTCAAATTGATTATTAGATTATCTGAATAGTTGAGGATTAATTTAATAATCGATTCTTGTTCAGTTAATTGTTGCAGCTCTGATATATTTTCAGCCCAAACCGCCGCGTCCGGTTGGAAACTAAAGTTGAGAACTCGTATTTATTTCCATTTTTTTACTCGGTGACAGAAAAGTGAACTGGACCAGGTCCACCCGGCGGCGTTGAGGAGGCGCACTGCAAAAACTCAAATATCTTACCAAGAAGATTTGTCCTATTTCTAGTCAAAACAAATCTTATCACATTAAAAAGTAGCTTGTTTTTAGACACTTTTTACTTCTTTCAAGCAGATTTTCACTTGAAATAAGTAGAAAAATCTGATAGTGGAGCAAGTTTTTCTTTCTTATTACAAGCACAAAAAACTTGCTTTCACTGGCAGATTTTTCTACTTATTTCAAGTGAAAATTAGTTTGAAACAAGTGAAAATGATCTAAAAACAAGTTAATTTTTAGGTGACGAGTCTTATTTTAAGTGGAAAGAGATTAGTTTTGACTAGAAATGAGACATTTTGACAAGAAATGCTGCACGTAAACGACTCAACACTCACTCAGAGAATAAAAGCAGCAACTTACACTCACCATCATCTAGGTAGGCCTGGTCCAGGTTCTCCTCCTTCACCGTCACCCGCCGCTGCCCGTCGCCCGGTGGCGCCGGCGGCTGCTGTGATGCCGGTGGCGGCTGCTGCTGCTGCTGCTGTGGCGCCTGTTGGCCGCGGCTCTTCTGCTGCTGCTGGATGACGGTGACGGTGGGGTACTGCTGCTGAGGCGGCGGTGGCGGCGTGGCGGGCGAGGCGGCGGCCTGCGGGGAGAAGCCGTCGCAGTAGATGATCTGCTGAGCGTCGGGCGGCGGCGGCGGCGCCAGCGGCTGCGGCTCGCCGGCGCGGAGCAGCTGGTGGTGGTTGGTCGGAGAGAACTGGATGATGGACGGGTGCTGGCCGCCGGACTGGGCCGGGGAGCCGGTGTGCACCAGGACGGAGCGGTGCGGCTCGGGGATCATCACGCCGCCGCTCTGCTGCTGGTAGAGGCCCGGGCCGCCGCCGCCGCTCAGACTCTTCCCACCGCCGCCGCCGCCGCGGGAGTAGACGATGGCCGGGCTCTGCTGCTGGAAGCGTGCTGCTGCGTCCTGATTGGTCAGGCCGGAGCTGAGGCGCTGGCAGGACGCCAGGCCCGGCAACAGGCCGTTGTCGGGGTGGACCCCGCGGGGGCCCTGGTAGTAGGAGTGAGGGGACAGACCCAAGATCTGAGGCATCGCAAAGACCATGTGGTCGGCTTCGTACTCGTCCAGCGGCTCGGTCTTGATGGACGGAGCTGGACGGAGACAGAACACAGAGTTAGACATGGGTGCTCACTTTCCTAATAATAATAATAATAATAATAATAATAATTATTATTATTATTATTAGCCTTTGTCCTTGGAAAATTAGCTTTAAAATGAGCCATGAGGGCTTCTGTAACTTTGTGATGTCACAACTAAGCAGGCATAACAAGTCTGAAGTGCAGCTTTAAACACGTCACGCTCTAACTACAAAAGATTGTAGTGCACAACTCCTTTTACAGGTTTTGTGATGTTTTGTGAATCTATTTTTTCTTTTATTGTTGTATTTAAAGGGATAGTTCAACATTTTGGCAAATTGGCCCATTGCCATAACCCCTATAGTCATAGCAGTAGGTTCGTTACCTTTAATTGTTGGTGCAAGCTATTTTTAGAACGGCGGAGCAGAGCCGTGAGCTGCTCAGAGCTACGCTACGGAGGCTCATTATGGGATTTCTTGGTTTCAAACTCATCAAACTCATCAAATACACAATCCAACAACTCCACAACGCTCTGGTGGACAAGTTGTGAGCTGCACATTCACCACGCTATGAGATAATAACACAACGTTACCAGACAGAGTTGTTTTAGAGGGAAATGCAGAGACTGCTTGATGAAAAACTGTCCCTGAAGGCAACGTGCATCAGCGGTTTTGCATGAATTTCCCTCTAAAACAACTCTGTGTGGTATAGGGCTGTCACTTTTTATTCGACATTATATTCGAATATATCCGAACGAATTACGGGTCATTCAATAATCGTTCGAACCTCATTTTTCTAAAAACTGACAGCCCTAGTCTGGTAACGTTGTGTTATTATCTCATAGCGTGGTGAATGTGCAGGTCACAACTTGTCCACCAGAGCGTTGTGGAGTTGTTGGATTGTGTATTTGATGAGTTTGATGAGGGAAACCAAGAAATCACACATTCACCACGCTATGAGATAATAACACAACGTTACCAGACAGAGTTGTTTTAGAGGGAAATTCATGCAAAACCACTGATGCACGTTGCCTTCAGGGACAGTTTTTCATCAAGCAGTCTCTGTATTTACCTCTAAAACAACTCCGTCCCATTTCTCCATTATACAATGTTTTTAAAATAAAGCGACTGAAGTAGTAGTAGTAGTAGTCCGTTAAAGCCTAACGTTAGCTTTTTACATCTGGCCATCGCATTAAGCTTCAGATACGCTATAAAAGGAGTTCATATGTGAAGATTATCTCACTGAACTAAACTTGTAAGTATCATAAACTTTTCTGACATCATCCAAAACACAATGCAGAAATCCCATTCACTTTCTTTTTCCTGGAACCAGCTGCGCGTAGTGATAAACTTCGGGGTTTTGACGTCAGCAACTGGCAACACACTCTGTTATGTGACAGCGTGTGACATCATCATCATCATCATCATCATCATCATACCACAGAGAGGCTGAGCAGCGGTCTTACATCCCAGCGGTGTGAAGGTGAAGTGCTGCGGCTGGCTGCGCTTCCTCTTGCCGTTGATGACGTAGAAGTTGACTTTGACTGGGTGACACACGGACGCGTTTCTGTAGGACGGCACCTCCACGAACAGCATGCTCTACACAACACAACACAACACGACACAACACAACACAAGACAATAGAGCACCGAGTGAGTGAAGTGAAACTGATTCATGACAACTCATATGTTTCTGTGTGGGTTTTACAGCACGGTGCAAAAGCTTTAGGCCATTCAAGATGTTTAAAGTCTTCTTCGTTACGCAGCACCGCCCTACATTTACTCTGCAGCATGACAACGACCCAGCTAGTGTCGTAAATTAGTTTTAATTCACAAGAAGGTACAAGTAGGTTTCCTTCTGTTAATACATAAATAAAGACGGTTCATGAAAGCATCTTTACTTTACTTATACTGCCTGAAACCTTTGGACAGTACTGTATATGCAGTTTGGTCCAAATGTCTGTTAATGTTAAAACAGTTCATCAAGTGGAAGATAAATGATCTCCGAAAGACATAAAGTTAAACATGAAACATAAAATATATATAAACATTCAATATTTTAATCAATATCAGTGTATTATTGTAGTTTTCTACAGTTTCAGAGTGAAAAGGGGAAACAAAGCAGCAGCAGCAAAAGAACGGGAAACCCCAGAGACTTGAGCTCTCAGAGAACTTTGACCAAGGTATCAGACTAGATACTGTGATAGTTTCCTTTTCTGTCAGTTTAAACATGGAAAAGATGAAAATAAATTATATATTTATATAGTTTAAAATGTAAAGTGAATGTGTCATCTGTAACTTTATGAACTGTTTTAACATTAACAGACATTTTAAACCAGGGGAGGACAAACTTTTGCATGATGCTACTGTATATATACATATATATCTATAGTCAGATGTATATTAATAATAATAACCATACGTACAGGTTGGCTCTTGTCTTTGTCCACCGTTGCCTCCATTTCCCAGATTTGCTGCCCGTCTGGAGAGAAAGTGAAAACAGAAAGTCAAACAATGTGGTGATTAACGCTGCAGTAAAGTTTTAGGTTAATTGTTTCAAGACACCGGTTAAAACCTGCAGATCTTTATTTAATCTGTACGTTTTGGAAAATGCTGCTGAATCAAAACCCACAAAATCCCACAGCAGCAGGAGGAGGAGGAGGAGGAGGAGGAGGAGGAGGAGGAGGAGGAGCGACTCCGTCCTGTTATAGAGGAGACTCCACTGCAAAAACTCAAAATCTTTCCAAGAATATTTGTCTTTTTTCTTGTCAAAATGTCTCATTTCTAGTCAAAACTAATCTCTTTCCACTTTAAATAAGACTCATCACCTAAAAATGAACTTGTTTTTAGATCATTTTCACTTGTTTCAAACTAATATTCTCTTGAAATAAGTAGACAAATCTGCCAGTGAAAGTTTTTTGTGCTTGTAATAAGAAAGAAAAACTTGCTCCACTATCAGATTTTTCTACTTATTTCAAGTGAAAATCTGCTTGAAAGAAGTAAAAAGTGTCTAAAAACAAGCTGCTTTTTAATGTGATGAGTCTTATTTTAACTAGAATGAGATTTGTTTTGACTAGAAATAAGACAAATGTTCTTGATAAGATACAGTATTTGAGTTTTTGCAGTGTGTTTTAAAAAAAACCCAGCCTGTTTGTGGCTGTAGATTAAATCCCATTTCCGTGGCGACCTGTCTGCTCTTGAACGCAGCACTGACTGACTGACTGACTGGACGTTAATGTGGGAAGCAGAGACACAACACTGGAGGAGAACGGCGGCGAGCGTCCATGTCAGGTTACATCACACTTCATCACATCACAGTTAAACTGTCACTTGGGTGAAAAGGTTAAAAAAAAAGCCACAAAAAAACCCCCAAAAAGTGCAACGTAAACTCCATGTGGCCCGAACACATGATAGGACATGTGCTGCTGCTGCTGTTACTGTAGGTGGGAAACCCTCTCTGATGAAAAACACATGGTTGAAATGAGTCAGCAGGAAGAAGAAGAGAAAGAAGATGCAGCCAACTTTTGTTTTAAACTGTATATTTTTATGATCAACTCTCTCCACTTCCCTCTGACAGAACGTGATGATTGCTGCTTTCTTGGCGTTGGGATTTGTTTGCGTTTCTAACTCGGAGGGGATACCCCGACTCTTGTACTCCCCCTGGAGACGACTGACTGAGGAGGAGGAGGAGGAGGAGGAGGAGGAGGAGGAGGAGGCTCGACTTGGCCCGGGAAGCTTTCCTCTCCTCCTCCTCCTCCTCCTCTTCGTCCAGCTGTCTCTCATTCGGAGGGATTTCACAGCTGCAGCTCGTCCAGAACTTTATGTCATACAGAAACTCTCCAAAACAATGGCAATCCCTCCCTCCTTCCCTCCCTCCTTCTCTCCCTCCGTAGGAGTTTCTTTTTCCGTCTCTCTGTCTCACTGTCCATTACTGCTGCGTGTCGTAACACACGGGCAGGGAACCCCGGGAAGCCTGGGGTCCAAGTTTTTCTAAGGCCAAAAACTCTCTGAGCTCTCAGACAGACGGCAGTGGAGTCAGTGAGTCACAATATCAGGCCGTAAAAAACTGATTCTGTCCATAAAAACCATAAAAAAAGTGTTTTTACATAACCATTCATAACCATAGAGCCCTGCATGATTTACAGCAGGTGATAAACAGTAGACTGCCTGAAATACTCCATTGAAAAGGTTAAAGCTCCATACAGTATAAAGGTAGATGTTTGTGTTAAAGCTCCATACAGTATAAAGGTAGATGTTTGTGTTAAAGCTCCATACAGTATAAAGGTAGATGTTTGTATTAAAGCTCCATACAGTATAAAGGTAGATGTTTGTATTAAAGCTCCATACAGTATAAAGGTAGATGTTTGTGTTAAAGCTCCATACAGTATAAAGGTAGATGTTTATGTTAAAGCTCCATACAGTATAAAGGTAGATGTTTGTGTTAAAGCTCCATTCAGTATAAAGGTAGATGTTTGTGTTAAAGCTCCATACAGTATAAAGGTAGATGTTTGTGTTAAAGCTCCATACAGTATAAAGGTAGATGTTTGTATTAAAGCTCCATATAGTATAAAGGTAGATGTTCGTGTTAAAGCTCCATACAGTATAAAGGTAGATGTTCGTGTTAAAGCTCCATACAGTATAAAGGTAGATGTTTGTGTTAAAGCTCCATTCAGTATAAAGGTAGATGTTCGTGTTAAAGCTCCATACAGTATAAAGGTAGATGTTTGTGTTAAAGCTCCATTCAGTATAAAGGTAGATGTTTGTGTTAAAGCTCCATACAGTATAAAGGTAGATGTTTGTGTTAAAGCTCCATACAGTATAAAGGTAGATGTTTGTGTTAAAGCTCCATACAGTATAAAGGTAGATGTCCATGTGTAGTGTGATTATAAAGCAGCTCTAGGTTCTATATTAATACTGTGAAAGTATCAAAGCCTCAGTCCACAGAGAAATGCACACAGCCTGTATTCAGAAACTGAGCCTTAAAACCAGCCGTCAGGACTTCCTGTCACTTTGTGATGTCACAATTAAGCCCCGCCCCCTCCTCACCACCTGGACAAAACCATCCAACAACTACACTTTGCAGGATTTTTGGTTTCTCTGAGTGTTTTATTCTGAAATCTGTTTCTCTATTTTTTTATTGGATCAGTCAGAAAACAGTCAGCCAATCAGAAGAGAGGAGGCTCAGAGCCTTCTCTCTTCTGATTGGCTGACACCGACCTGTTGTTACTAGAGCTCCAGAGAGAAGCTGAAAGAGAGAGGAGATGGAAAACTAACACAGATCTACTCATGAATCAACACTGGAGAATTATAAAATACAGAGACGTTTAAATTAGTTGTTTTAGCAACTGACCTAACTCCATTATCACATATAAATTTTTATCATAAAAAGATTAGACGAGAGAGAATCATAATTTCCATTACTCCTCTGACATTACATAATAGGTTTAAAAAAGTATTTAATCTCCACCAAGGGACGTAAAAGTAAATCCTTTCTCAGCTCCATCCAGACGCAGCTGTAAAGTGCCAACAAACGTGCATGAAACAACATTTCATGTGACACACAGAACCATTAATCACACAACAAAAGGCCCATCTGAGCGGCGATAAGACATCATCATGGAAGTCAGGGAGGAAAGAAAAGGGCAAAAGGAAGCGAGGCCGCGGCGTTATCATCTGGATCATGCAAATATGAAAGTGGTGCGGCTCCATCTATATACAATGAAGGCTGGTGAGACAGAGAGAAGCTGTGAACTGGCTACACCGACCGACGTGGCTGCAGCTCATGACTCATTGTTATCTCTCATGTTGTGGTAACACTGTGACACAGCCAGCACATGCTCACACACACACCACAGCACAGCAACACACAACCTTTTACAGGTTTCAGTCACTTTCAGTTTGCTTTCCTGGCATCGCAGGGTGACCTAAATACTGGAGCTGTGTGTGTGTGTGTGTGTGTGTGTGTTGTAGTAGTACTCGGTCTTGAGACCACGTTTTCAAAGTCTTAGTCTTGTCTCAGTCTCGACTTCATTCATTTTTCCTCAAGACCAGTGATGGGAGTAACAGCGTTATAAATAAACAGCGTTTCTAACAGCGCTACTTCTTTCAGTAACGACTAATCAATCAAAAAAGTTACTGTTTCCCCCGTTTTAACGCCGTTTCTCAAAATAACAATACACTCGTTTAAAGCAGAAGTAAGTGATATATTTGTGTTAATATAAGTCTTAAATAGTTATATCTTCCGACAGCAATCACTTACATAGAGTGTTTGGTCTGAATCACGGGTCTGTCAGTCACTCTGCTCTGCTCTGAGTCGAGGAGAAAACATTTATCGTATCCTACAGTTTTTATCCAATGAGGAGAGAGAACGGCATGCAGGGCTGTGTGTGCAGCCAAGGGACGCCGTGAATGTGGCGACGTAGGGACGAGGACTGTTATGGTGCGTTCAAGGAAACTCGTTTTTTTCCGACCTGTGAAGTCGTACCAGTTCGATCTGGTACGAGTTCACGGGTCAGAAGTTACGAGTGGCCGTTATAGTGACTTTCACCGGTAAAACAGGTCGGAAAAACACGAGTGGGTTGCCTGGAACGCTACAAAGTCGTAAGTTGTGACTTGAAGCTGTAATTTATGATTTCAAAAGCCTGCCTGGAACGCAGCATTAGCGAAAACGACCGGATCACTCACTTCTGCTTTAATTGTATGTTATGTTGTATGTTACAAATCCCCAGTATCAGGACAGAATTGGGGAAGACCGCCTTTCAGTTTTATGCCCCCCAAAAGTGGAATAACCTACAAAACTGTCTGAAACTGGATCATCTTATTTCCTTAGATAGTTTTAAAAACGTATTATCGAATGTTTTACAACCTGTATGTAATTGTAAATCATGACCTTGTATATTGTATAATTGTGTTTTTGTAATCAGGGCGTCATTGAAAAAGAGAGCTCGCTCTCAATTGACCTTCCCTGAATAAATAAAGGAGAAATGAAAAATGTACACATCAACTGGTCGGATAAAAAGATGTAAACGGGAGAGTTAAGTTAAGTTAAGTTAAGTTAAAGGTACATTGTGTAGGAATTCCTCCCATCTAGCGTTGCGGTTGTAGATCGCAACAAGCAACTCAATCGTATTTTTCATGCTGCATTCACCTGAAATTGGGCAGACAGCAGACGGACGACAGCCGCTGCACGTAACGGCATAAACAAGCCTCTATGTAAACAAGTGGTCCGTCAGCACGAGGCAAAACAATACACGTGACAGTATGTTGTCATGGCGATGTGGTATTGTTTTACCGTCTTTCTCTGGACTTCTGTGACTAAAATGACATCTGGTTTGTTAGCGACGGCCGTCTGCCCGACTGCAGGTGAATGCAGCATCAGTGTTTGTTGATGGGGGGGATCATTGATTAATGAAAAACAGACTTTTGAACCAAATAATCGATTTTCATGAATAGATAAGAGGAGAAGTTACTTACTGTCCCTTTAAGATAAGCATTTTATTTTTGTTTATGATTATTATGAGGACTGGAACTGAATACAGTGATGGACTTGGACTCGGTCTCAGGTTACGTGGTCTTGACTACAACACTTGCATGTGTGTGTGTGTGTGTTCGTGTGTGTGTGTGTGTGTGTTCGTGTGTGTGTGTTGACGTCACTCACCCTGGGTTTTCTCCGTGAAAATGACCTTGGAATCGGAGCTGAAGTTTTGCCCGGTGAGGATCATCTGCTGGCCGCCGAGCACCGAGCAGCTGTCCATGTCCTGCTTCTCCACCATGGGAAGCTCGTGTGCAGAGCGCTGAGCTGTGGAGAGACACATTTACACACAATAAACACTTGTGACGAACCAATTCTCATGATAAATAAATAATCTAACTACTTTTGTGGCTGTTTTTTTTGTGTTTTCTGCAAAAAAAAGACAAAAAATCTTAAATTCTGCTTCTCTTTTTCATTGGTGGGATTATAAAAAGAGAAAATAAAGATATGATCGGATCATTCAAGAGATCAAAGCGCCAAAAACTGTTTCTAACTCTGCAGTGGGAAAACATGTCACACTTCATCTGAAAGCTCTCTGTTGGGTTTTGTGTACAGCTACCTGTTACCAAGAAGTGAGACGTGTGTGCAACAATAGAAAGGTGCTGCTGCTGCTGCTGCTGCTGCTGCTGCTGCTGCTGCTGAGTCATTCTACTATCAAAACCCTGTTTCACCCTTCTCTCAGTTTTAATAAGCAGCATCACAATCACATCAATCACAAAAAGGAAGGAGGAAGTAGGATGGAGGAGGAGGAGGGGAAGCCTGAAGTTTAACTTATTTACAGTAAGAGAACAAACAAAGTGAAACAGTCTGATGCAAACAGCCCTGAATATTAATATGGTACCGTGTTGCCCTCAGGCAACAAACCATATTTTTGGCCTGTCACATCTCCACAATGCATCCTTTTTAATGCTGTAATACTTAAAAAAAAAAAGAGAGAAGACCTTAGAGAACCAATAGCAATGCTTTAATTTATCACATGACTTTCAGGAAGCCACACTGAAACCCTTTTTGGAGACTTTTTTAAAGGAAACAGCCCTTTTTCGTCTGGAATTTTTTTTTTTTTTACACTAATAGAGTGAAGTTGAATTTTTAATAGCTCAATGCAATTTATTTACTTATTAAATAATGGAAACTTGTTAAAAATGCAACTGTTGTCCGAGGGCAACAAGGTACCATTATAGAAAATTGCAATGTTGCCAACATTGCAGCATGAGATTATGGTAGTAGTGTGTGTTTAGGTGTAAATATAATGTTCAAATACATATAATTCATCATAATTTTGTTTTGATCCTTACAATAAATTAGATTTTGGTTGCAGTAAAGTAAACTTCAGGCTGTTATGACGAGGAGGAGGAAGATGAGAGTGAGAATTGAGATGAGGACGAGGCCAGTGGAGGTGAACGTTTACAGAGACTGGTATTTCTAGAAATGTATAAGATAGAATTTCCTATAAAATGCAATTATAATGGATTATTCTTCATAGAAATAGGCTTCGCCTCTTTGAGTCATTCATTCATTTCAATGAGTCGTTTCACAATGGTAACACGAGCTACTGACCTAAAGAGCTGCAGACAGACAGGCTTTTGCTTTGAAATCTAGCGGAGATCCTAAACACATCAGGCTGGGTTTTTATGAAAAGCTGCACATTGGTATTTTAGTGAAGAGCTGAAACATCCTGACTCAGCACAGATCAGATCATTAAGAAGGGAAATGTTAAAGTGTTAAAGTGTTAAAAGTCAGTGATAGGACTCGGACAGCAACAGTCGTCCGCTGCTTCCTCATCCTGCAGCAGCTGAAACTCCACGCTCAGCGAGGCGTCGACAAACAAACGCTCTGACCTTTGATCGGGTTAAAACAAGAGAGGATGACACCGAGGGGGGAACGCATCTCCTCAATCGCACCATCACACACACACTCACATACACACACACACACACACACAGCGGCAGTGACAGATGCACTGTAGGTGTCATTGTGAGCAACTTTACGCCTGATTGGTTTGTTACTGACAGAAAGAAACTGGTTATTTTAAAGCAGACGGGAAGCGACAACGGCTGTTTTTTCTGCCTCTTTTTTTTCTGCTATGGGGAAACAGATGGAGACAATGATTATAAAGTGATATTATTGTATTGTGTGTTATGAATAATTACAATAACAGCAGCAGCAGCAGTGTATCGCACACAGACCGTGTCGTCAATATGTGTTGGTGTTGGTGTCGGTCGACGTTAGATAAAGAGCCCTTCTTGTTTGAGTTTTGATTACACCAGGTGCTTTAATAACACTGTGTACACATGTACTGATGGACCCAAACACTGACTTTACTACTACTACACACACACACTGACACACTGACACACACACACACAGCGCCCACCTACTGGATGGACGCCCTGGCTGCATAAAGACGTCTTTGTGTCCAGGACTCGGGGACGATCGGCCAAAGCTCCCGGCAGCTCATTTGAATGCAGGTTCCTTTTTATGATGTTTATTTTGTATAAAGTTTTGTTAACTGATGAAAACATCAGCAGCCTGCAGCACATTTCATAAAGCCTGCTCTGTGTCACGGCTTCAAAACATTTTAAAAAGGTCCCATATTATTGTAGAACTAAGACTTCAATGTCAGATTTAGGTTTTATAACATCACTTTTTTTTTTTTAATGTAGCTGGTTCGTGGTTTTGTTTAGATGTGATGTGTTTGGTTTTTAATGTACCTGATATTTTGCACAAACTTCTGTCTCTTTGCATGCAAAAGGTGGATGATAATGTATTTTCTCGCCTTTGTCCTTGGAAAAATTAGCTTTAAAATGAGCCACGAGTGTTTCTGTAACGTTGTGATGTCACAACAAAGCTGTCATAACAAGTCTGAAGTGCAGCTTTAAACACGTCACGCTCTAACTACAAAATATTATAGTGCACAACTCAGGTTTTGTGATGTTTTGTGAATCTATTTTTTCTTTGTTTCTGTATTTAACTCACAGATGTTTTACTTTGTTTTATTTTGCATCGTTTATATGTTACGTTATTTCGGTAAATGATTTCACTTTGCATTCTTTACTGTGTTTTACCTCTTAAAGATAGATAAGATAAATCCAGATTATTTTTCTTTGATTCTCTATTTTATATAATTGTGCAACTGGAGTGTTTTACCTGAAACCTAAGGCTCTATCTTTATTCTGATATTTTGTTCTTTTGGACGAAGGTTTGAAAAGTAAAAGCGGTTTCCTTACAGCACTCGATGGGATGCGAGGCGGCCTGCAGAGAGAGGTGCTGCCCCCCAGGCTGAGGTATGTGCACGCGGAACACCAGCCGCACTCGGGTGTTTTTCCGGCCGACGTCCGTCTCGCCCTTCCTCAGCTCGATGTCGGCGTTCCTGAGCTTCAGG
The DNA here is from genome assembly GCF_905171665.1 of Trachurus trachurus. Lineage (NCBI taxonomy): Eukaryota > Metazoa > Chordata > Actinopteri > Carangiformes > Carangidae > Trachurus > Trachurus trachurus. Next base: position 32,212,687 of record NC_139901.1, on the reverse strand, counting down.
ATCCCAGCGCAGTCGATTCTACAGGGAATGAAAACAAAATTTTTTTATATATAATGTATATATATATAATAGGGATATCACGATTACTTATTTTCACAATTAATCGTGGTATTAAACGCCACAATTAATTAATTGTAAAGATTCCTAAATACCGTTTCTTTCACAAAAATTTGATGTTGGAACCGTATCGGCAGATGTGTTCGCAAAAATAAAGGTAAATGCACAGATACTGGTCCATTTAACTAACGTAACATTGAATTGGTAGGAATTTAAATGTTAGCGTGTCATTTTTAATTTAAAAAAAAAGCAAAACAAAACAAAAAACGATTAAAATAAACGCAAACATTTGGTATAGATGACAATTAATGACCTAAATGTTTCAAACACTTCCCCTGAGGGGTTAATAATGGGTCATATATTAAAGGGACAACGAGGAGTTTCTATTCGGTTATAAAAAGGTCTCACGTTAATGTGGATGAATCTCCGCTACCCACACTTGTTAATGGGCCCATTTTCGATAAATATATCGTTCCGTCTCTATCGTTATTTTGTTATTATTAGTGGTGGCGGAAGTGCTGGTCGAGCCGACCAGCGTTTCCTTCGTTGCGAATCATGAGAATAACGCAGCCGCATCGCCGTTTATGGTCGGAACTACGGTGGTATGTGAACCTCTTTGAACCTCTGACTTTAATTATTGATGAATGAAAACATGAGTCCGTCTTGCGCCCGGTCAAAGAAATGTACGGTGCGCGCGGAGGCTCATAAATGTAGTGTGAAAACGCTTCGCTTTTCCAAAACTCCTCGTTGTCCCTTTAATAGATACTTGTGATATTTGGTAACACTTTACTTGAATAGGTATTCATAAGATTGACATAACAGCTGTCAAAGACATCAATGAATACTTATGACAGCTGTGGTTAAGTGTCATTCGGTAAGTTATGTCACTTTTGATGCAAAGTTGACATTGTTTGAGATGTTTTTGTTCTGACAACTTGACATAAAGACAATTTAAACTGTCATAGCAGACCTAATTGCCAAACTTTAAAAATTATGTCAAGTTCTCATAACAAGGACATCTCAAATAATGTCAACTTTGCATTAAAAGTGACATAACTTACCGAATGACACTTAACGACAGCTGTCATAAGTATTCATTGATGTACATGGAGAAATCTACTCAAAATGAAGTAAAATAACCACCTTAATGTGGATTTTCTACCATTTCTTTCGACTTTAACCCAATTGTGACATCCCTGATATATAAGCAACAATTTATATGAGAGAGAAAAAGCTTTCGTCCGTCCTCACATTGCCTTCATGTTGTTCTTGGGCTCCAGCGGGATCTCCAGGACCTTGGTGCCGTGGATGATCTTCTCGTAGCTGGTGGTGGTGACCGTCTTGCCGGTGATGCGGTGGACCTGGTAGAAGGCGTGCGGCTTGAGGATGCGCTCGTCGGCCGTACCGATGAAGATCTGCAGGCCGAGCGGCTCTTTGCCTCTGTAGCCGTGCAGCTGCAAAAACACACACAAGAAGAAACTTTATACTTTTCTGTCTTTTCTTTTCTTTTCTTTCCCTTTTTTCTGTTTTTTTGTGCTCCAGTTGAAACTCCCGCTGTCAGACGACTCAACAGTTCTGTACGGAGGAAATGTTTGAGTCACTTTAAAACTGCTTGTGTTTCTCCGTAGCCTGTTTCCAGATGTTGTTGCCCCCCCCTGAGGTGGATAATCAGTGTCAGACCCACGTGGAAACGCATGAGTCTTCCACCGTCGTCGTCGACGTCGATGAGCCTTGAACAGCGGCCAGCGCAGAGCTCACATCCTCTTCTCCACCAGCTCTTTCATAACCGAGCCGAGAGGAAAAGAAGAAGACGAGAGGAAGAATGTAGCAGGGATCCTCACTCCCACTTTCACCGGGGGGGGGGTTGAAAATGTCTTTACCAGCTCAGTCTGACTGGTTTTGAATGTCTTTCTCTCTCTCTCTACTTTTAATGTAGCTGGTTTGTGGTTTTGTTTAGATGTGATATGTTTGGTTTTTAATGTACCTGATATTTTACACATGTAAGAAAAGACAAACTTCTGTCTCTTTTCATGCAAAAGGTGGACAATAATGTATTTTCTCGCCTTTGTCCTTGGAAAATTAGCTTTAAAATGAGCCATGAGGGCTTCTGTAACTTTGTGATGTCACAACAAAGCGGCCATAACAAGTCTGAAGTGCAGCTTTAAACACGCCACGCTCCAACTACAAAAGATTGTAGCGCACAACTCAGGTTTTGTGATGTTTTGTGAATCAATTTTTTCTTTTATTCGTGGATTTAAAGGGATAGTTCAACATTTTGGCAAAGTGGCCCATTGTCATAATCCCTATAGTCTTAGCAGTAGGTTTGTTACCTTTAATTGTCGGTGCAAGTTGTTTTTAGAACGGTGGAGCAGAGCCGTGAGCTGCTCAGAGCTACGCTACGGAGGCTCATTATGGGATTTCTTGGTTTCCCTCATCAAACTCATCAAATACACAATCCAACAACTCCACAACGCCCTGGTGGACAAGTTGTGACCTGCACATTCACCACGCTATGAGATAATAACACAACGTTACCAGACAGAGTTGTTTTAGAGGGAAATTCATGCAAAACCGCTGATGCGCGTTGCCTTCAGGGACAGTTTTTCATCAAGCAGTCTCTGTATTTCCCTCTAAAACAACTCTGTGTGGTAACGTTGTGTTATTATCTCATAGCGTGGTGAATGTGCAGCTCACAACTTGTCCACCAGAGCGTTGTGGAGTTGTTGGATTGTGTATTTGATGAGTTTGATGAGGGAAACCAAGAAATCCCATGAGCCTCCGTAGCGTAGCTCTGAGCAGCTCACGGCTCTGCTCCGCCGTTCTAAAAATACATTCTTCCTATCATTTTTCTTTGATTTTCTATTTTATAATTGCGCAACAAAGTGTGGAGTGCTCTATCGTTATTCAGCCTGTAGAGCTGTTCTTAAAGACTGACCGGTGTTTAATCTCAGAGAGAGAGAGAGAGAAAGAGAGAGAGATAGTGAAGGAGAGGAAAGAGAAGCTACTTTTAGCCCGAGCAAAACCTGCAGAAACCACAAAGCAGCTTCACCGACGCTGCATCTGGTTCGTCACCTTTATCACTGAATAAACCGGTTGCAGGATGATGAAGCAAACAGACGCTGCTGCTGCTGCGGCTACGAGGAGATGCCACAGCGCTGAGTCGGTCGGACCTCCTCGGATACATTACAGTTTAGTTATTTAAAAGACGAGAGGAGGAGGGGGGGGGAGGAGGAGGAGGAGGAGGAGGAGGAGGAGGGAGGAGGAAAGGGAGGAGAAGGAGGAGAGGAGGAGAAGGAGAGGATGGGGAAAGGAGGACGAGGAGAGGAGAAGGGGAGGTGGAGGATAGGAGGAGGAAAGGAGGAGAGGAGAAGGAGGAAAGGAGGAGAAGGAGGAGAGGAGGAGGAGAAGGAGAGGAGGGGGAGGAGAGGAGGAAAGGAAGAGAAGGAGGAGGAGGAGGAAAGGAGAGGAGGAGAAGGAAAGGAGGAGAGGAGGAGAGGAAAGGAGAGGAGGAGGAGGAGAGGAAAGGAGGAGGAGAGTGGAAGGAGAGGAGAAGGAGGAGAGGAAGGGAGGAGGAGGAGAGGAAGAGGAAAGGAGGAGAAGGAGAGGAGGAGGAAGGGAGGGAGGAGGAGGAAAGGAGGAGGAGAAGAAGGAGAGAAGGAGAGGGGAAAGAGAGGAGGAGGAGGAGGAGAGGGGAAGGAGAGAACGGGGAGGAGAGGAGGAAAGGAGACGGAGGAGAGGAGAAGGAGAGGTGGAGGAGGAGGATGAGGAGGAAAGGAGGAGGAGGAGAGGGAGGAGAGGAGGAGGAAAGGAGGAGAAGGAGAGGAGGAGGAGGAGAGGAGGAGGAGAGGAGAAGGAGGAGAGGATGAGGAGAGAAGGAGAGGAGAAGGAGGAGAGGAAAGGAGAGGAGGAGGATGAGAGAGGGAGGAGAGGAGGAGGAGAAGGAGAGGAGGAGGAGAGGGGAAGGAGAGGTGAAGGAGAAGGAGAGGAGGAGGAGGAGGAGAGGAGAAGGAGAGGAGGAGAGGAGAGGAGGACAGGGAGAGGAGGAGAAGGAGGAGAAGGAGGAGAAGGAAGAGGAGAAGGAGAGGAGGAGGAGGAGGGAAGAGGAGGAGGAGGAGAGGAGAAGGAGAGGTGGAGGAGAGGAGGAGGAGGAAAGAAGAGGAGGATGAGGAGAGGGGAAGAGAAGGAGAGGAGGAGGAGGAGAGAGGAGGAGGAAAGGAGAGGAGGAGGAGGAGGAGAGGGGAAGGAGAGGAGGAGAAGGAGAGGAGAAGGAAGGGAGGAGGAGGAGAGGAGGAGGAGGAGGAAGGAGGAGGAGGAAAGGAGAGGAGGATGAGAGAGGGAGGAGGAAAGGGGAGGAGGAGAAGGAGAGGAGAGGAGGGGGAGGAGAGGAGGGGGAGGATGAGGAGAGGGAGGAGAGGAGGAGGAGGAGAGAAGGAGGAGAGGAGGAGAAGGACAGGAGGAGGAGGAAAAGAGAGGAGGAGAAGGAGGAGAGGAGAGGAGGAGGAGGAGAAGGAGAGGAGAAGGAGGAGAGGCGAGGGGAAGGAGAGGAGAAGGTGGAGGAGGAGGAGAGGAGGAGGAGAAAGAAGGGAGGAGGAGGAGAAGGAGAGGAGGAGGAGGAGAAGGAGAGAAGGAGGAGGAGGAGAGGAGGAGGAGAAGGAGAAGGAGAGGAGGAGGAGAGGAAGAGGAGGAGGAGAGGAGAGGGGAAGGAGGGGAGGAAGAGGAGGAGGAGAGGAGGAGACAGAGAGAGAGAGAAACAAGAGGAGTTGTGTCTGTCATCGTCTGTGTGACATGATGAAGATCCGACTGTCAGCAGCTGTTGCCGAGTGTAAGCAGAAACTATGGCAACGTGGAGGAGCGGGCCGGACACACACACACACACACACACACACACACACACAGACACACACACACACACACACACACACACACACACACACACACACACACACACACACACACACACACACACACACACACACACACACACACAGCAAACACTGGACGGGGCCGTGTGAGCGGTCGGGGCCGTTGTCATGGCAGTGGAGCAGGAGCAGTGAGTCATGACAGAGCAGCAGCGTAGGAAAAGTAAAGTGGAGGGTACAAGGCTGAGGAAGAGAGGGAGGGAGGGAGGAGGAGGAGGAGAGGGAGAGGAGGAGGAAGGGAGGAGAGAAGGAAGGGAGGAGAAGGAGGAGGAAAACAGAGAGCAAAGGAGGAGGAGGAGGAGGAAGGGAGGAGGAAAAGTAAAGTGGAGGGTACAAGGCTGAGGAAGAGAGGGAGGGAGGGAGGAGGAGGAGGAGAGGGAGAGGAGGAGGAAGGGAGGAGAGAAGGAAGGGAGGAGAAGGAGGAGGAAAACAGAGAGCAAAGGAGGAGGAGGAGGAGGAAGGGAGGAGGAAAAGTAAAGTGGAGGGTACAAGGCTGAGGAAGCGAGGGAGGGAGGGAGGGAGGAGGAGGAGAGGAGAAGGGGGAGGAGGAGGGAGGGAGGAGAGGAGGAGGAGAAGGAGAATGATGAGGAGGAGGAGAGGAGGAGAAGGAGGAGGAGAGGAGAAGGAAAGGAGCGTAGGAAAAGTAAAGTGGAGGGTACAAGGCTGAGGAAGAGAGAGAGGGAGGGAGGGAGAGGAGGAGGAGAGGGAGAGGAGGAGGAGGAGAAGGAGAGGGAGAGGAGGAGAGGAGAGGAGAAGGAGGAGGAAAGGAGAAGGAAAGGAGCGTAGGAAAAGTAAAGTGGAGGGTACAAGGCTGAGGAAGAGAGAGAGGGAGGGAAGGAGGAGGAGGAGGAGAAGAGGAAGGGAGGAGAAGGAGGAGGAGAGGGAGAGGAAGGGAGGAAAGGAGAAGGGAAGGAGGAAGAGGAGAGGAAGGGAGGAGAGGAGGAAAACAGAGAGCAAAGGAGGAGATGAGGAGGAGGAGGAGGAAAGGAGGAGGAAAACATAGAGAGCAAAGGAGGAGGAGGAGGAGGAGAGGAGGTGGAGGAGAAGGAGAGGAGGAGGAGAGGAAGAGGAGGAGGAGGAAAACAGAGAGCAAAGGAGGAGGAGAGGAGAGTAGGAGGAAAGTAGGAGGGGGAGAGGAGAAGGAGAGGAGAAGGAGGAGAGGAGAAGGAGAGGAAGGGAGGAGGAAGAAGGGAGGAGGAGAAGGAGAGGAGGAATGGAGGAGGAAGAGGAGGAGGAAAACATAGAGAGCAAAGGAGGAAGAGGAGAAGGAGATGAGGAGAGGAGGAAGAGGAGGAGGAGAGGAGGAGGAGAGGGAGAGGAGGAAGGGAGGGAGGAGGAGGAGGAGATGAGGAGAGGAGAAGGAGAGGAAGAGAAGGAGGAGAGGAGAAGGAGGAGAGGAGGAAGAAGGGAGCGACGGCGAGGTGAAGGAGTGCAGCCGCGGCGAACCAGGCCGTCTGATTGGCCGAGGCCGAGCTGACCTCAGGGCGGCGACTTTCACTTCAGTCCCCACTACCACCACCACCATCATCATCATCACCAACAACAGCAACAACAACAGCTTGGGAGCGTTGCCACGGCGACACAAAGAACAAGGGGAAGTGGGATGTATTCTTGGAACGACGCGGCGGAAAACCGTAACTCTAACTGTGTCAGAGCTGCTTTTATTTTCAACAACAACTACTGTATTTTGTCCTCCTCCCAAAGTGGAGGAGCAACATTTTTAGATTTCAAAAGTGCATTTGTACCGACAACTAAATAAAAATAAAATAAGATAAAATAAAATAAAACAGAGAAGGGACAAAACTAATAAATACTTATATGAAAACAACTTTAGAGTCACACTTGATAATAATAGTCATAATAATGATTCAAAATTTAAAAAAAATAATGGTAAGACTTTCTATGAAGAGCACATCTATGGTGCATTATGAGCAGGATTATAATGCTCATCATAATCAATCATAATGCTGCATTATTACTACATTCATAAACACACATAATGCACTATATCAACTGTTATTTATAACTATAAATCTAGCTTATAATGACTTATAAATCCAAGTGTCTTATTATGAGTGCTCTTGACTGGTTATAAACTGATGGGGCTTATAATACATTATGACTACTACTACGCCTCATAGGATGCTATAATACTCATCATAAGTTAAAGCAGAAGTAAGCGATATTTTTGTGTTAATATAAGTCTTAAATAGTTGTATCTTCCGACAGCAATCACTTACATAGAGTGTTTGGACCGAAACACGGGTCTGTCAGTCACTCTGCTCTGCTGTAAGCCGAGGAGAAAACTTTCCTTGTATCCTACAACCTTTATCCAATGAGGAGAGAGAACGGCATAAAGGGGCGGTCCTCTCTGTGTGTGCAGCCAAGGGATGCGCCTGAATGTGGTGACGTAGGGACGAGGACCAATAGATCCATGACGAGGGCGGGGGCTGCTAACTCCATCGGCTGACAAGACGTTATGGTGCGTTCAAGGAAACTCGTAACTCGTGCTTTTCCGACCTGTGAAGTCGTACCAGTTCGATCTGGTACGAGTTCACGGGTCGGAAGTTACGAGTGGCCGTTATAGTGACTTTCACAGGTAAAACAGGTCGGAAAAACACGAGTGGGTTGCCTGGAACGCTACAAAGTCTTAAGTTGCGACTTGAAGCTGTAATTTACGGTTTCAAAAGCCTGCCTGGAACGCAGCATTAGCCAAAACGACCGGATCGCTTACTTCTGCTTTAAGTTCATCATAAGTTCATAATAACATACAGTAGATCATAAGTTAATAATGTATGCTTGTACGCTCATAATGCACTATAGATGTGGTCTTCATAGAAAGTGTTACCACAATAATATAACAAACTCAAATACTGATACTGATACTTTGTATAAATAAGATAAAGATTATTATTATTATTATATAGTCTGTGCTGTTGTGTTGCAACTATGCAGACGTCCCTCTGCAAATTAAATACAATAGAATAAAATGAATTGATCCCAACAACTACAGTATATTGTCCCAAAGTGCAGGAGCAACAGGTTTAAAAGTCCATTTGTACCAGTAACTAGTCGTCTAAAATAATTTACGACTACTACTACGACACTGGATTCACAGTGTGAGAGAGAAATTATATCAGAAAACTTTCTCCTTCTTCTCCTCTTTTTCTTTTCTTCCCTCTTTCCCTTCCCTCCGCCTCTCGACCGCAGCCTGTGATTGGTTTCTCTACGTCTGTCTACTAATACGAGGGTTTTTACGGCGCTTGAAGTGAAGTCGGCTTCCTATAATACTGAACGACTCCCTCCCACACAGTCAACAAACACACAAGTGTGTAAGAGGAAGTGAGAGGACAACGTGAACACTGATCTGTCTGTGTGTCAGTGTGTGTGTGTGTGTGTGTGTGTGTGTGTGTGTGTGTGTGTGTGTGTGTGTGTGGTCAGGACGTAGCGGCAGCGGCAGCGGCAACAGACTCTATTTTAAGGATGGAAGTCAAATAACAGAAATCAGAGAGGCCTGTGTTCGTCACTGACCTGAGTTCAGTTGTGAGGGTTGTGATGAAGCCACAGGGCGGTTACACTGTGTCATCGTGTGTGTGTGTTTATGTGTGTGTGTGTGTCTGGAGGTTAAGTGTGTGATTTGTTTTCCCAAAAAGTGGATTAAAAAAGGGGGAAAAGGAGCGGTGATGAGAAGAAACTCACTCACTCACTCATCTACAGTGATTTTCATAGGAGTTTTGTCCCCGGGGCAGAAACACTTACACCAGCAGCAGCAGCAGCAGCAGCAGCATTAACAGCTGAGTGCATAATGAGTAGGAAATACCATTACACGCAACCCCCCCCCCCCCCCCCCCCCCCCACCTCCCCACCCCCCCCCCCCCCCCCCCCATCAGGGCTGCCTCAGGCTCCCAGACCAGAAGGATAATTAACGGAGCGGCCTGACAACATGCCTTCATGTCTTCACTCAGAGCTCATAAATGAAGCCTTTAACACCACTTCAAAAACATCATTTAGAAAAAAAAAAGGTCCAGAAAAGACAAATTAACTCTGCTGACGACTCCCTGTCTCCTGTGTTGTCTTATTTTCTGGTTTGGAAACATTAATCTCCACCTGTACGTATACATAGGACTGGAAGATGATATTGATTTGCTCAATATTGATCAGCACCTGGACTATTTGCACTTATATTACCTATTCCTTTTTTCGTACGTTTGTTTTATTGTGGCCTGTTGCAAATGTAATTTCGTTCTATAATAATAGATCTTGATGTAATGTCTGAATGACAATAAAGAAAGACAATCTATTCTATTCTATTCTATTATTGATTTGTACTGGCTTTGAAATTACTTTCCCTGACATCGAATATGTGAGTTGTTTTATCGTTGCTTCGTTTTTATGTCATCCCTTTTGTCAAACGAACTCTGCTGCAAAACTGCTTTTCCTCTGGGGACAATGAACTCAACTTAACCTAACTCTAACATCTACAGTACAAAGAACTTTCATTTTGTGTTGATGTTGGCGACCCCTGTGGACAAAAGCGGTAGTGTTTGTTTTGCCGGAACGAAGACTAACTGCTCTTCCCATGAGCTCTAGTAGCGCGTATTGTCATAACGAGGCTCATCTGGCTCGCGTGTGTGGCGTAAATCGTTTTGTCCGGTGGACCGACCCGACCACTGCATCCCGAAGGTTTAGAGTTACACTATTTAGAAACAGCTCATCTTCGCACCGACGGCCTCATTTGCTGAGACATCAGCAGAAACAAAAGACTTCTGCACATCCAGTTGAGAGTTCTTTGTGTAGTTGCTTGAACCTCTAACTCTAACTTAACTTAAAGGTACATTGTGTAGGAATTCCTCCCATCTAGCGTTGCTACTCAATCGTATTTTTCATGCTGCATTCACATGAAATTGGGCAGACAGCAGACGGACGACAGCCGGCATAGACAAGCAGTGACAATATGTTGTCATGGCGATGTGGTATTGTTTACCTGACCCACGTTTTACCGTCTTTCTCTGGACTTCTGTGACTAAAATGACATCTGGTTTGTTAGCGACGGCCGTCTGCCCGACTGCAGGTGAATGCAGCATCAGTGTAACGCTCCGTTCCTCCTCACTGCGTTACCGCGGTGACTGTTCAAAAACGCCACCTCCACCTGAGCCGACAGCTCCGGTGTCTCCGCTGAGTTTCCGTGGTTTCCTACCGTCACGCTGCCACTGAACGTAAAAACATGGCGACACCACATGGCAGCAGCACCGAGCTTACCCGCTCCATGGAGATATGAATGATATGAACGGCTCATTCAGAGCTGAAAGGAACACTTCAGTTTGTTGATGGGGGGGATTACTGATCAATGAAAAACAGACTGAAGAACCAAATAATCAATTTTCCTGAATAGATAACAGGAGAAGTTACACAATGTCCCTTTAAAGGCCTCATGCTGTGCACTTTTCTCTGGGTTTATTTACCTGCTGATATCCCTAACAAGATGTATCATTGGTTTTTAGTACCTGTGATCTGCTTAATATCGTTTCTACTGCCCCTTTCTGTTGCCTCTTTCTGGAGCTCTAGCAGGCACAGGTCATTTGGCCAATCAGAAGAGAGAATGAGAACCTCTCCTCTGATTGGCTCACTGTTTTTGAGTGGCATGAGGTCGGGCCAATCACAGGCAAGTAACTGAAACCTAAGCTCATTCATAAAAAAAAATTGTAAAAAAATCGCGATGGGCGGAGTTACCTTGTGTGTGACATCACAGAAAGGAGGAAGTGCTATCTGCTCGTCTTAAAGAGACAGTTCCTACAAATGGGCGGTGTGTGTTTCTCCATTTATGACCAGTTTGATGCATGGGGCAGTGTATACGTGGCCCAGAGACCTCCCCAGGCACGAAAAAAAATAACCAAAATCACATTTTTCATGCCATGGGGCCTTTAACTTAACTCTGACCAGTTCAGTTCGTACCTGGACCACCGGGTGTCCTCCTGTGGGGGCTTTGACGGCCCCCCTGCTCCCCTCCGTCTCGTAGTGAGCTCTGTGGTGAGGCTTCGGCTGCACGTCGATGTGGAGCTCGTACTGGTCCGTGCGGCTGGGGATGGGCCACTCCAGCGGAGGCAGCGAGGCCACGGGGATGCTGCACCCACCAGACAGACACACACAGACAGAGAATGAGTGGACGATGTTGACGACGTGTAAATGAAAAGTTATAAACTCTGACTTCCAGGCTCCTTTTCAGGGCCACAACTAACGATAACTTTCATTGTCGATTCATCTGTCGACTATCAAATCGATTAGTTTAGAACTGCAACAATTAATCGATTAAATGAATCGTCAACTATTTTGATAATCTAATAATCAGTTTGAGTAGTTTTTTTTAAAGGAAAAAAAAGTCAAAATTCTCTGATTTCAGCTTCTTAAATGTGAATAGTTCTGGTTTCTTTGTTCCTTTATGACAATAAACTGAGTCTCTCTGTGGTTTGTGGACAAAACAAGACATTTGAGGACGTCATCTGGTGGTTTGAGAAACACTGATTGATGTTTTTCAACATTTCATTGACCAAACAACTAATCGATTAATCGTTTACATCATCGACAGATTCATCGATAATGAAAATAATCGTTAGTTGCAGCCCTAGATTAGTTGTTTGGTCAATCAAATGTTGAAAAAACATCAATCAGTGTTTCTCAAACCACCAGGCGACGTCCTCAAATGTCTTGTTTTGTCCACAAACCAAAGAGAGACTCAGTTTATTGTCATAAAGGAACAAAGAAACCAGAAATATTCACATTTAAGAAGCGGGAATCAGAGAATTTGGACTTTTTTTCTTTTAAAAACTACTCAAACTGATTATTAGATTATCAAAATAGCTGACGATTAATTTAATAATCGATCATTGTGCGATTAATCAATTGATTGCTCCTTTTACCTGCAGATGCTGGGGACGAGCGGCTTGGACCAGATCTGCGGGATGACGAAGAACGGCTCGGCGGCCGGTTTGGTCTTGATGTCCTGGTCACACGACACCAGGTGGTTCCCGTCGCCGTGGTTATCCGGGTACAGCGTGTAAACCTGGTTGGACTTCTTCACGATCTTGGTGGGCATGAGGCCCGGCTGCACGCCGCCGCCGAACCCGTTCATGGCGTCGGCGAGGCTGCCGCCGCCGTGCGTGGTGGTGTAGTGGCCGCCGACGCCGCCGATGATGCCGTGGTCGTCGTGGTGATGGCCGCCGCCGCCACCGCCGTGGGGGGAGGGGCTGCGGGAGCGGTGTCCGGCGGTGACCAGCGCCGGGTTCCTGTACATGTCGTAGGTGCGTTTCCCTAGCGACAGGGAGGGGGGGGAGAAAACAATCGATTCTTATAAGTATTGCGATATTTTGGGGGCTGAAATATACTGAATGTTTCCTGGAATAGTCTGTAGACAAACATCATCATTCAACTGTTTCACTGGTGTTAAAAATGCAGACTAAAAATCGGCAATATCTACTATCCCTTTAAATTGCAATTTAAAGGGATAGTTCAACATTTTGGCAAATTGGCCCAGAACGTTACCACACAGAGTTGTTTTAGAGGTAAATACAGAGACTGCTTGATGAAAAACTGTCCCTGAAGGCAACGTGCATCAGCGGTTTTGCATGAATTTACCTCTAAAACAACTCTGTCTGGTAACGTTGTGTTATTATCTCATAGTGTGGTGAATGTGTGATTTCTTGGTTTCCCTCATCAAACTCATCAAATACACAATCCAACAACTCCACAACGCTCTGGTGGACAAGTTGTGACCTGCACATTCACCACGCTATGAGATAATAACACAACGTTACCACACAGAGTTGTTTTAGAGGGAAATTCATGCAAAACCGCTGATGCACGTTGCCTTCAGGGACAGTTTTTCATCAAGCAGTCTCTGTATTTACCTCTAAAACAACTCTGTGTGGTAACGTTGTGTTATTATCTCATAGCGTGGTGAATGTGCAGCTCACCACTTGTCCACCAGAGCGTTGTGGAGTTGTTGGATTGTGTATTTGATGAGTTTGATGAGGGAAACCAAGGAATCCCATGAGCCTCCGTAGCGTAGCTCTGAGCAGCTCACGGCTCTGCTCCGCCGTTCTAAAAACAGCTTGCACCGACAATTAAAGGTAACGAACCTACTGCTATGACTATAGGGATTATGTTGAACTATCCCTTTCAATACAACGAATCTGCATCCCAAAAATCATAGAAGAATCGAATCGGGAGAAAACTAAAACCGTATCGTCCCAGGCGGCCCTTACCTTGCGGCGAGGTGGAGCGCGAGCCGGCTCTCGGGGACGGCGAGCGGTGGCCGAGGCCGTCCTCGCCGCCTACTAGGCCGGCGCTGCGCGGCGAGGTGCCCGGCGAGGTGCGGGGCGAGCCGCCAGTGTGGATGTTCTGCAGCCGCGGACACAGGTCTCCGGGGTTGTTGTTGTTCTGGCCGCCGCTGCTGGGGGACACGCAGGGCGACGCCCACGGCGAGTAGCTCTCCGAGTGCCAGCTGGTGGAGGAGTTGCTGCTGGCCGGGCTCAGGCACTGCGGCTCGCGGTACGGCTGGTTGTTGTTGTCGTGGCCCGGCACGGTGAGCGTGGGCCGCGGGCTGATGTTCAGGTGCTGGCCCTGCAGCGAGTCGCCGCGGCCGTGGTTGTGGTAGTGCTCGCGGGACGGCGTGATCTCGATGCGCGGGCTCAGGGCCAGGCCCGGCGGCCGCGTGCTGCTGCTGCCGTTGTCCAGGAAGCTCCTCGCCACCGCGTCCTGGTGCTCCACGTAGGCCGACAGCACCTCGGCGCCGTGGTGGTGGTGGTGGTGGTGGTGGTGGTGCTCGCCGCCGTAGGGGGGGCTGCAGGACTTGAGGCCGTACGGCGAGGCGTCGTCCAGCGGGAACGCCTGCTCAGACTCGGGGCTGAGGACTTTGTGAGACGCGAGGTTGGGGTCATCTGCAGAGGAGCAGAGAGGGAAACACTCAGTTATTCTCATTATCCATTAATCTGTCGGTGATGTAAACGATTAATCGATCAGTTTAGAGCTGCAACAATTAATCGAACAATAATAGATTCAATTAATCGTCAACTATTCTGATAAAAAGTCCAAATTCTCTGATTCCAGCTTCTTAAATGTGAATATTTCTGGTTTCTTTGTTCCTTTATGACAATAAACTGAGTCTCTCTTTGGTTTGTGGACAAAACAAGACATTTGAGGACGATGTCGTCTGGTGGTTTGATAAAACACTGATTGATGTTTTTCCACATTTTATTGACCAAACAACTAATCTAGGGCTGCAACTAATGATTATTTTCATCATTGATTAATCTGTCGATGATGTAAACGATTAATAGATTAGTTGTTTGGTCAATAAAATGTTATAAAACATCAATCAGTGTTTCCCAAACCACCAGAAGACGTCCTCAAATGAATTGTTTTGCCAACAAACCAAAGAGAGACTCAGTTTATTGTCATAAAGGAACAAGGAAACCAGAAATATTCACATTGAAGGAGCTGCAATCAGAAAATTTTGACTTTTTTTTCCTTTAAAAACTACTCAAACTGATTATTAGATTATCAAAATAGATGACGATTGATTTAATAATCGATTAAGTGTTGCTGCTCTAATCACAACCAGAAACATTCAGCATCATCATTACAACATGAACCTGCACACACAAGTTCAACTTCTTCTAATGTTGACATTTCCTCACGTGGTTATCAGAGCCCACATCAAAAACCCTGTGCAACTTACTTCCTGTTTCTCTCCTTCATTAACATTAATAATCATAAATCATAAATCATACATTTTCCACCACAGAGAACTAAATGACCCAGAGCAGAGCAGAGCAGGACAGAGCAGAGCAGAGCGGCTGAACCGTGAAGCCTGTGGACCGATCGACGACGGGACAAACCTTGCTGCTCTCCCGCAGCGAAGTCGCTGCTCGGCGGCTCGTACTCGAACAGGTACTCAAACTGCAGATCCTCATCGGGGTAGTGGACTCGGCTCAGCTCTTCCTCCAGGTCGTTGTCGTCGTAAAAAGTGCTCATCTGATCTGTCTATAAATGTTTTCTCCTCGGGGTGAAGGGACGGACGGACGGAGAGAGGAGGAGAAGGAGGAGGAAGAGGAGCAGGAGGTGCTGCTGCTGCTGCTGCTGCTGCTGCTGCTGCGCTCGGGGAACCTGTTCAAGTGTCAACTGATGCATCGGTGTCGGTGAAGCTGCTGCAGGAGGTGAAGCTTCAAGTTTCCTGTTTCAGCTCCGCCGCCGCAGTTATTTTCAGACGAAGGCGGGTCTGAGTTCAGTTCAGTTCAGTTCAGTTCAGTTCAGTTCAGTTCAGCTGCGTCGACTCGACCTCACCTCTGATCGGTGATCATGCGACGAGGAAGAGGAAGAAGGAGGAGGAGGAGGAGGAGGTTTAAAAAGAAAAAAAAAAGGTAAAAGTGAAGCTGGGGATGAATTAACAGACAGATGAGGCTGAGAGCTGCCTCGTGCTGCCCCCGGGTGTCTGACAGGCGGCACTGACGCAGCAGCGCGCGCTCACTGGGCTCCTCACCTGACGCACAGCTGTCAGAGCGCGTGAAGGAGGAGGAGGAGGAGGAGGAGGAAGAGGGGGGATAAAAGATCACGGAGATGTTTAAAGCTCACACGTCAAACACCGTCTCTGCTCCGTTTGGTTGGACTTCCTGTTGGATGAGGAGGACGCACGCCACGCCACGCACGCACGCGGAGGGAACCCCCAGATTTACGCAGCGCAGCGCGGCAGCAACATCTGCATCAACAGGGCGTTCCTCCCTCCCTCCCTCCCTCTCCCTCCTTCCAGCTGTGGCCTTCCACCCACTGGGCCCACGGCCTGCCTGCTCTGTCAGCACAAACCACACATGTGCAGCACCATGAAGCTCCGCTCTGCTCTGCTCTGCTCGGTCTGAGACGGTGTTACACACAAACGCCCCTTTCATTATAGTGGAGGAACGGAACGGAAAGGAACGGGTTAACCGTGTCTGACCCAAATGAACCAGAACCGACGGCGATAAATGTAAGAAACCCAAGTGACAATCAGTGAAACACAACATTAACACCTTATTCTACTTATTGCATGAGTCTAATTAAAGGAAAATGTGGGAAAAAGTGTTAAAATCTTAATTATTGCGTTAAAAACATCTGTATACAGTCAGGTGACATGAATAGAGACATTCTTCCCCTCGTTATTAAACTCGTGTCATAAAAATGTTAAATTAAAAACCTGACTTACATGTTTATAAATCCTATTAATCCAAAATGTATCCTGAAACACTTAAAGTATTTTATCATTACACTCTCCGGTGTTTCCCCCCGGTGTTTCCATGGACGCGCAGCGTGTTTCAGCACAAACATCAACATCCCAACAACATCAGCTACACACACTCTCTCTAACACACACATACACACACTCTCTCAGGCTATAACACTCTGCTCTATCGATTGAAAATCAAATGGGTTGATTACCAGATAATCACAACACTTCAGCAGTACCTTGATCCATCGACCTCATGGTGTGGTACTGTGCCAGCCTCCAAGTATCTCTAAACATCTGGAGAGAAAAAGGTGGAAAAATAATAAAAAATAAAAAATAAAATAAAAAAGTTGGTGGTGGGGATAAGAAAATCACTGTCCTCTGCTGACAACCATGGCAAAAAAAAAAAGTCGAATAAGAAGTTGACGGTCTTCAGTTCAGTTGTAAATGTTGAAAAAAGAAAAAAGGCGAAACAGCGAATAAAGAAAAAGTCTGTTAAAACGTTGAGAAAAAGTTGAAGCTGCGACACAAGCAGCTGCGCGCAAAACTCCCGATCTGTTCAAAAAACATGCAGCAGCCGCATCAGCTTCAGCTCCAGCTTCAGCGCTGCTGCTGCTGCTTCTGGTATGAAGTGAAGTCAAGTCCGTCTTCTGCTCCTTCCTAGAGCTCTATAAGGATTACTTGGAGTATCTAAGAGCGGCTTCCTTTCCTTCCCCGCTCTGGGTGTTTATAATGCCCCAATGCTGTAAAATAAAGGGATTCCCTCAGTGTTTCCTCCTGTTTGTGCGCCTTTGCCATGGAAACCTGGAGCGGGTCCATGTCGGAGACTCAGGGCTTTCCTGCAAAGCCCCACACTCAGGAATCCATGACGTCTCCGGCTGCTGCGCCAGAGCATTTCTGCGGCTTCTCTCAGACAGTAGCACACAAGAACTTCATTGTAGGGATGAAGAAATTACTGTAGGACACAGAGAGAAACACACACACACACACACACACAGGGAGAAAGAGAGGGGGAGAAAGTGAAAAAAAAGAGACTTTGATTACAGGATGAACTACATTTGAGATTTACTTAACACACTTTTTAAAACCAGACTTTGTAAATGTATAAATATATATTTTTTTATTAAAAAGCAGACAGACAGCAGCTGGGCAGCTTCAGCTCTCAGGGTCATGGCTGCTCCTCCTGAACATGGAATATAGAGAATTCCATTGTCTCTCCGCTGAGCTGAGGGAAGAAGCTGCCACTCATTTCCATGTCCTAATGGAAATCTGCAGCATCTTCTAATAGTTGACTGAGGGGGAAAAAAGAGAGAAGAAAAAAGAAAGAGGGTTGAACAAGACCAGTACATAGACTGACCCCAAGGAGTCACGTGGATAAATTCTCCATTGCAATAAAAAAGTTACATAAGGTAGCATCCTAAGAAAAGGAGGGGAAAAAAGGAATATTTATAGTGCTATTTTGGTTTCATTAAAGCATCTAAAAAAAAGGGACTAGGCTATGTCATTTTCTGTCCTCACCTTCTTAGATAATTTCTACATGAATGAAGCTTCATTAGCAGCACACAGACCCATGCTGTGTTCATGAAAACTCTGTGATAATCAACTTTCTGTGTTATTGTTCCAAGTGTGAGCAAACAAATCCGGTGTATGTCTGTGTGTCACACTGAGTCATACTTCAGTGGATGTGCTGTCCAGTTAGATATTAATAGTGAGTCCAAGATAAATTAGGAAGCCGGGGGGGAAAAAACAAACAAAACGAAAACAAATCCCATCTCATAACATCTAATCTGACCATTTAATGACTGAAAACTGTAAAAAAAAATCTGAAGTTACAACACCATCAATCATGTGGTGACAACAACAGGTATCAGTCAGAGAGTGTAAGAGCTTAAACAGCGACTGTCTTTGTGCTGAATCTGGGCACAAAATCAGAAAGTTTATAGGCCTCGGCCTCAGGGACAGCAACCTGCCACCATTCACAATAAACTGTGGTGTGTTCAGGTGCTCAGACAAAAAAAAGAAACATACACATGGGGAGAAAGTTAATTATCCTCAGTACATTTGCTTGAGTCAAGAAACAGGTTGTTGAAACGGTTTCCAGAGAAGCTGTGTTTAACATTAACAAGTTCACATACAGAGGAAGCTGTAGAATAAAGAGGAGCCAAGTCAAACTAAACTATACGTCGCTGTTTCTCTGCCATGAATGAATGAATCGCTGCTGAGCTGCTGAGCGTAGCGAGCTCCAGCTAAAAAATGTTATGTGTGGGTTTTGCCCAAAAGCATTTATCCCCTCTGGACTGGTCCAGCTCTCATTATGTGAATAATAATAGTAATAATAGTGGTCAAGTTTAAAATAATAGTTTCCAGTTTCACAGAAATACACTTTTATGTACCGTTTTTTGATGAGAAGCTGCTGGACACCGCTCACAACCTGTCAACTGTGGGAAAGCAACGGCCGGAAGTCGTTAGCTTAAATTAGCATAGTGGCGCGAAGCTAAGCAATTAGCCTAACATAGCGCGTCTACTAGCATTTCTAAATACCACAAACACACTTAACATTTGAATGAACACATTATATCTCTGTTTGTAATTAGTGACTTTAGTGAATGTTGAGGATTAAATGAAGCCGACGCCGGAAGTCGTTAGCTCAAATTAGCATAATGACGCGAAGCTAACGTGAAGCAATTAGCATATAAATTAGCTTAGCCTAACGCGTCTACTAGCGTCCGCAAACACTACGAGCTCATACTTTATATCTTTAATAAACACATATCATGTCTGTTTTTAATTAGCGTGTTAAGACTTACTAGCATAGATGATTCAAACCTGTGTGAACAGGTGAGGCAGGCTAGCTGAGCTGAGCTAAGTTACAGTAACTGCCTCCTAGCTTGGGCTAGCATACAGATAAAACGTCCGTTAGCAAACGTTTAAGCTAACTGTTAGCAGTGAACTTGTTAATGTTAAACACAGCTTCTCTTGAAACCCTTTCAACAACCTGTTTCTCCAAGAAGGCGAACTAGAGATAGATAGATAGATAGATAGATAGATAGATAGATAGATAGATAGATAGATAGATAGATAGATAGATAGATAGATAGATAGACATCCAACAAAAGAGAAACAGTGCAAACCTTTAAAAAAAAGAATAAGATTAAAGCACATTAATATAGCCTATCATATTAATGTTAAAATGTGACACCATGACAGACCAGCAGTCTGGTGTAAAAACATCTTCTATACATCATGTGTTAATCTTCTCACATGGCCTCAGTGACTGATCCTGCTCTCTTACATCAGTCATGTCAGACCCGGCCGAGGCCAGAATAGGAAAATGTGTGTACTAGAGAGAAGAAGGAGGGAGGAGGAGGAGGAAGACGGGCTGTAATCAGAGCCTCGTTTTTTGGGATTGAGACACACAGATTAGTCTGAGTGAGGGTGTCTGTGTGAGTCTGCCGGCCGGCCTGCTGGTCTGGTCTGAACAAGGTGACTGACTGCATGAGTCTGTAGAAACCACAGCGGACGGAGGGAGCGGGGGTGACCGGCCGTCCAGCAGCAGGCCGGTCTAGCAGATGTAAATTCCTCCACTGTTGTGGAACACTTATGCAACTCGGATCATGAATGAGTAAATGAATATGGCACACGCTTAAGAAAGGAAAACTGCCTGTGTCCAGACGGCCGAGTTTGCACTTCCGTTTTTTTTTTTTTTTCCCCCTTCTTCTTTTTTCTCAGAGAACCCACTTTTTCCGAGTTCATGCAGTATTTTCCATCACTGTAAAACAGCTCATTGAGGCAGAGTTGTCTGGGTTAGACCGTTGCCCTGTTTGAGTTTTCCAAGTGTAACATATGTGATTGAGCTTTTAAATCCAAGCAGTGGAACTTTGATATGGAAATGGTTCATGGTATCGAGTCTCATGGAAATCTTTCCAGGGAAATTCAGGGGGCACAGGGAGGGGCGAGGGGCATGGACTTTTGATCTCCTCTCTCATTTGCCAGGTAGCCTACATATAGCCTACTTTCTCTCCTCTGCATTAACTCTGATGATTCAACTTTTTACCTCTTGATGATGTTTGGAGTAGCTACTTTCTATAGGCCTGGCTAGGATTATTCCACCCAGGTTCAGTGGTGATTGTAGGCTACTTTCAGTCCCAAAATGCACTGGCTAACTGTTGTTATAGTGAACTCAAGCTCAGAACAACTTTATTTATCAGTTTGTAAACCTATTTTGTGTAGGGTAGAGGGTGTTATGATGCTATGTAAAGCCCTTTGAGACAAAGTGTTTGTAAAAAGAAAATAGAATTGCCTTGCCTAAAAGCATCCACACAACAACACAATGATAACAAATACAGCTTGGCCTTATTGTAAAATTAAAGGTAGGCTACTTAAACATCCTCTTCTTGCAGTAAGTTCTACATTTTGGAATTTTTTCCATGTTTATTTTTCCAATAAACGAAACACAACTCCGCCCACACTAGTAGGCTACATCTTTTCCAGAATGAGGGAATACATTTCTTCTGTACACCTTATATAAAGACAGGGAACACGGTAAGAAGGGAATTATCAGACAGATCTGGCTCTAGCAGCTTTATACAGGTCAGCTGGGTCTGTCTGCAGGTGACAGTACAACTATAGACCTTTCATGTCTCATTTCCACTAAATACAAAGCATTAGAATGAATAAAATCCAGTAAAAAATGTCAGTCTCACTTGACCCTGTGATTGACAGGCGACCTCTTCAGGTTGTACCCGCCCCTTCATCCTTCATCTACGTCAGCCTGGGTTGACCTATTTCCCAGAGTTTGCACTGCAGTGTGTTGCTCTATATAGGACAGACATGAGAATAGTTTCAGTCTCCTCATATAAAACTCTTCCGAAGAAATGTATGTAACGTTTTTTTCCAAAACTTTTCCTCGTGATCTTTTAAAAAAGGTCAAAAGGTTCAAACTTCATGAAGCTCTTATACCACCTGCATGGAAATGCAAATGGACACATGATGATGTCTCTTACCTCCCTGAACTCCTCTCTCAGTGTTGATGATGCACTGATGGTTTCAAGTTTCCACCTCACACTCAGTTTTCTTTTAGTTTTTTTTGTTCCAAACTTTGTCAGTTATGAACAACCTGAGATAAAAAAAAAAAATGATGAATGTGAAAACAGCTCTGTGGTGTCAGGCAGCAACGGCCAAGACATAATAATCAACATAATATTTATTTCAGTGGAAAGGGGGGGGGGGGGGGGGGGGGGGGATATTTTCTATCAAAAGCACGGCAGAGTGGACAGAGTTTAAACTTAAAGGGATAGTTCACCCAAAATTGAAATTTCACTCATTATCTCCTCCCCCTCATGTGGACTAAGGGCTGGGAGAAGTTTCAGAGTCCTCCGTGGCTTCTCTAGTTTGTAGCGGAAGCTCCTCTTCCCGGTTCGTCAAATTAGGATGAACCGGGAAAAGGAGCTTCAAGAAGCTTCTGCTACAAAACAAGCTTGAAACATAGACGTCGGGACAATTTCGCATTTCGGGGCTTCAATACAAGACGGACATTACATACGAGCAGCATGGAGGTATTTGGATGTCTATCCTATTTCCAGGACTTTTCCAGGACATTGTTTCACGTTATCCCACCGTACACTGATGCTTCCTCCCATCCTCCCATCCTCCCATTCATCATTTGTAGAAGCTGAATCTTGTCTTGTACATTTAACCAGTTTGTTTCCATGTTTATTCCTCCTTTCATCATAACGGTTGTGAATGGATACCAACTGTCATCGTAACAAAAAGACACACCAAAAAACATTCAAATACCTCCATGCTGCTCGTATGTAATGTCCGTCTTGTATTGAAGCCCCGAAATGCGAAATTGTCCTGAAAAAAATTAAATAAGTCTATATTTCAAGCTTGTTTTGTAGCGGATACAAGAGGGACATTACATACGAGCAGCATGGAGGTATCTGGATGTTTTTTGGTGTGTCTTTTTGTTACGAAGACAGTTGGTATCCATTTGCAACCGTTATATGGACATGCACTGCTACACCGAGACCCCCTGTAACTCAGAGAAGCCACGGAGGACTCTGAAACTTCTCCCAGCCCTTAGTCCACATGAGGGGGAGTAGACATTGACAATGAGTGAGAAATTTCAATTTTGGGTGAACTATCCCTTTAATGCTGCAGCAGCCTGATGAAATTAGGTCATGTTTCATAATTAAGAGACTAGTGGATGTTGAACAAGCAGCGCTGAGGCCTCGGCTGCTGCTGCTGCTGCTGCTGCTGACAGGATCTCAGTCTGGGCAGCGCTGGCATGTCATTGTGCAATAAGGAATCTTATTTCCTTCCTGCCACAACTTGAGATCCCTGGAAAACATTCTGCCTCTTTTTCCGAACCGTGTGAATGAACTAATACGTTCCATCAACATGGAAACTACATACATCCACATCCACATCCACCACCACCACCACCACCACCGGTGCTCACTGGGTTGGACCGAACCGCCTCCTTATGTAACAGGATTCTGATCGATACTCGAATGTTTGTAGAAAGAATTCAAGTGTCTTACGTCCAGTGGAAAAGCGGTGGACTAGCTCATGGGTTTTTCCTCTTTTTCAGCTCAGGAGAATGAAATCCCCCAGAAACTATATCACCCCCCCACTCCACTGTCAACACTATTTTCTGTCTCATCCAGGTTTCCAATTCTATCCTACAGTATTTCATAACTTTTGTATAACAATAACAGCAATAATAATAATGATGATGATGATGATAATATTTGGTTGTCAAAACAGAAGAGGAACATGAAGCTACTTCTGCTTTCTCAGCTCCTCTCTTCTACTGTTACAACTTCATTCACAACAGAAACAGAAACTTCACTAGCTAGTTACTTCCCCTCCGGCCTCAATACTCTGAATTAATCACTCGCTGCTGCTGCTGCTGCTGCTGCTGCACCGGTGTGTGAAAATATGTATTTAATCCACAGAGTTTCACAGTAATCTGGGAGGATTTGTTCACTTGTTGTTGGATGGAGGCGTTATAGCTGCTGTCATTAGAGATCACATCTGCAGCCTGTCCGTCGTCTCTGGTGGGTGCTAAGACAAATCTACGTTCTCCAGGCCTCACAGAGCTATATATAGAGCCAGAGGAGGGTGTGTGTGTGTGTGTGTGTGTGTGTGTGTTCATGCTTTGCAATGTTTCTGCGAGGGGTCTGTGTCACGGGCCAGCATCCAGTGTTTACACAGAGCAATAACAGTGTGTAGTAAACAGTTGATCTGCAGCGGTTGGTTGGTTGCAGCAGCAGCAGCAGCAGCTTAATGTTCATTAGCTGCTGTCGCTCCAAATCGCCCCGTTGAGGTTTTTTTTTCTGTTATTTCAAAACAACTCGTTGCATCTAAGCAGGACGAGCTCAATGTGGCGTCACATATGCAAATTGAACAGGGTATCCGCGGGGTCTTGAAAAGTATTAAAAGGTGACAAATACATTTTGAGAAAATTAAGACCCTTAAAAAGTATTAAAAAGTCTTTTCACGACTTCATAAAGTCTTAAATTTTGAGGGTATTTTTTCTGAATTAGCTGTCCAAGAGTTTGAGTCCTAAAAAACATCATGAAAGTGTGTGAATTTATTCATTTTATTAAAAAAAACAAAGATGAACCGGTACATAAAAAAGAAAAGAAGATTTTGTTTTTTGAGAGTGGAGCACTTTGCCTTTGATTTCTTATCCGAGCCTATTTTGAATTCTGTTGCATCATAGTTGTCTAAAGTCTTTATCACAAACTAAAACTGTTAAAACTGTCACTGTTGTGATGTAAATGGTTACAGCTTGAAGCGGCGGTGAGGTATTAAAATATTGAGAAGGTCTTGAAAAAGTCTTAAAAAGGTATTAAAATGAACTTCAAGATTCCTGTATATACCCTGTTGAAGAGTTGTTGTTGTGGAGTGAGTGAGTTCATTAGAGGGACGTCACCGTTAGACCAATCAGACGTGACACAGAGCAAAGCGCAGCTGACCCCTAGACCACTAGGAGGCGCCCAAGAAGAGCAATTATGAATGGGTGTACCGTATGTGGCTGCGGTCATATAACGTAAATAACAAGAGGTGAATATTCCTGCAAGATGAAACTGAACGTGTCGATCGGTGTCTGTTTAGCTCCGCCAAAGTCAAATGTGTTTGTATAGCACGTTTAAAGGGATAGTTCAACATTTTGGCAAATTGGCCCATTGCCATAATCCCTATAGTCATAGCAGTAGGTCCGTTACCTTTAATTGTCGGTGCAAGCTATTTTTAGAACGGCGGAGCAGAGCCGTGAGCTGCTCAGAGCTACGCTACGGAGGCTCATGGGATTTCTTGGTTTCCCAATACTAATGTAATACACATTCATGCTCCAGTTCCAAAACACACAAACATGATTGAAATTCCCAGATTCGACCCGAGTTACAGTAAATTAGGCCACGGAGAAGAGGAGGTGTGTCTTTAGCAATGACTTACAGTAAATTGTTGAATTTTTTCAGCTTCGTCTTTATGAATAAAGACTCGACCACCTTTGTTTTTGCATCTGGATCTTGGACATTCAGTAAAGAAGCTGGTCTGAAGACCTCGTCACTCCAACTGGGGGCTCGAAGGCCTAAGAGGTCACATAAACTAAGGTGTTAGTCCATTTAAAATCTAAAAACATGTGACTTTGAGATCACAGGTTCGATTCCCATGTCAACAGAGATCAGACTGGCAACAGCCCATAATGGCTCTCTGAACATTTCTGAGAGGAGTTTTTTTTTTTACTTTGAGATGCAGTCGTCCTGCATAGAGATAGATAGATAGATAGATAGATAGATAGATAGATAGATAGATAGATAGATAGATAGATAGATAGATAGATAGATAGATAGATAGATAGATAGATAGATATATAGATAGATAGATAGATAGATAGATAGATAGATAGATGATAGATAGATAGATAGATAGAACGATAGATAGATAGATAGATAGATAGATAGATAGATAGATAGATAGATAGATAGATAGATAGATAGAACGATAGATAGATAGATAGATAGATAGATAGATAGATAGATAGATAGATAGATAGATAGATAAATAGATAGATAGATAGATAGATAGATAGATAGATAGATAGAACGATAGATAGATAGATAGATAGATAGATAGATAGATAGATAGATAGATAGATAGAACGACAGAACGATAGATAGAACGACAGAAAGATAGATAGATAGATAGATAGATAGATAGAAAGATAGATAGATAGATAGATAGATAGATAGAACGATAGAACGATAGATAGATAGATAGATAGATAGATAGAACGATCGATAGAACGATAGATAGATAGATAGATACAGTAGATAGATAGATAGATAGATAGATAGAACGACAGAACGATAGATAGAACGACAGAAATATAGATAGATGGATAGATAGATACTGTAGATAGATAGATAGATACTGTAGATAGATAGATAGATAGATAGATAGATAGATAGATAGATAGATAGATAGATAGATAGATAGATAGATAGATAGATAGATAGATAGATAGATAGATAGATAGATAGATAGATAGATAGATAGATAGATAGATAGATAGATAGATAGATAGATAGATAGAGCCTGTGACAGGTTGTGGTGTGTTTTCAGTTGTATAAGGTAGCCTCTCTCTCTCTCTCTCTCTCTCCCTCTCTTCCAGTGGGAGCAGAGCGGAGTGTAAGATGTTTCCGAGCTGGAAACAAATTCCTGTCTTGAAGAGCCAAAGATAAAATGTGCCGTGATAATTAGGCCTGGATCTGTTACGTAACAGCTGCTGTAGCTACTTCTCTACCTCGCTCGCTCGCTCTCGGCTGAAAATCCAAACCTTGTAAAAAAGCAAAAAAAAAAAAAAAAAGCAAAGTAAGTTTTAAAAATGAGTCTGATTGGATTGTGGATTTGGCAGCGGACCAGCCGGGGGCTCTGCAGCTTCAAGAGAGGAGCAAAGACCACAAATGTTAAGGTTAGCAGGCAGAGAACCTCCCTGTTGACTCTGGAGTGGAATTTCAGTTTTCATGGGACTGATTAAGTTAAATGGTTTCTTTTAATGGTATAACTTACGCATTTGGGCAGTGGAATAAGAAGGAAAAAAAAAAAAAAAAAGTTGGACATGGAGCGTAGTTTTAATTTGAACATGCAGGGCCGAGGTGCTCCACTGCCTGCTGCTGCTATAAAAAGGAAAAAGACTTCATGGCAGAGAATCTACTCCAGTCTGAGTTCAAAAAGAAAAAAAAGAGAAAAGAAAAAGAAAAAGAAACATCTCATCATGTAAGCTTCAATGCTTTTACGACCTGTAGCCTCCATGGATAATTAACAACAGTCATTCTGAAGAAAACCCCAAACTACGTGTGGATGTTGATTTTAAAAGAAATATGAAGACATGTAATAGTTTTATTATTATTTTTATGAAGGAAAGGCGAGACACTAACAGGCAAAAACATTGTTTTTTCATGCACTGATGAATTTTGAGATTTTGAGCTATTTTTCTTCCTGAACATTGTATTCTTTCAGAAAAGTCGAAAGAAATGGTAGAAAATCCACATTAAGGTGGTTATTTTACTTCATTTTGTCTCTTTTGTCAGTAGATTTCTGCATTAATTTTACAGTCCAAGTCTTTAAAGGCTGTTTTCTGAGAAAGAGTTTTTCAGACTCAGACTCTGAGCTAGAAATCTCCACTTCAGCAGCACTTACAGACACCAAACCTTCCAGTTTGATCCCTTTCTATATTCTGAAGGTTTTTACAGAGGGGATTGTTGATATATCATTCACAGCCTCATTTATACAACATTTTATTACTAAAAACATGGAGAAATTAGATTTTTTAGGGCTGGTGACAGTATTTTCTCATTTACAGAGTGATAAAAAGAGATATCCAAAATCCTCCTCTGTTAAAACCTCTGACTCTAATATGTCAACAAAACAAAACAAGAATTTTGAAAGTAGCTTTATCCATTGTTCAGATTTCTGTTCTGGAAATGTATGCAAATTAGTGCATATTTCATCAGATATTGCCTCATTTACATATTTAAACATAAAATTTGACAAAACTTGTAATACAAAAAATATTTGTCTTAATGCGAGTGATAAACTTGGGAAGTTTCATGGTGATATCTGTTAGTTAAAATGTTTCCCCTATTCACCTGTAGTGTCTCAGTTTAAAAGTAGAAAGAGCAGAGTTCCATGTGTTGGACCGATGTTACAGCTGAGGTCAGAGCTTCAGGGACTCCCTCCTCTGGTGAGAGCGAGCCAAACATCCAGCCCCCTCAGTCTGTGTGTGTGTGTGTGTGTGTGTGTGTGTGTGTGTGTGTGTGTCAGTCTGTGTGTGTCCTGTGTAACTCACACTTCATCAGAGGCCGAGGAGGAGGAGGAGGAGGAACTCCACCACAACCAGAGAGCTGAGATGGTTTCTACATCTACATCTAAACTCTGGAGCATCTTAGTTTCACTCCAAACTCAAGTTTCCAGGCACGAGAGGGGAAAATAAAATAAAAATACTTTGTATTTTTCTTTATTTACTTTCTCTTCTCATGTAGAAAGTTTTTTTTGTTGCTGCTGCTGCTGCTATTTGATGACGGCGTGGTGGGGGTTTGGTTTTCTTTAATCACTGTGACGTAGTTTGAGGCTGCTAAGTCACGTTGAGCTGAAGCGGTTCCACTTTTATAATTCACAAAAAGGTCATTAAGCCCTCGTCAAGCTCCATTATTACAGCCTGTGGCTCTTAAAACACAAAAACACACAACGAGTCCTCCAGACCTTTAAATAAACCCCCTCATTGTACCTGTTAACGTGGGTGAAAGTTAGAGACCTGACATTTTGTGATTTTCTATTCTTTCTATTTCCAAAACCAACAATAAACGTTATTTTTTACATTATGCATATTTAATTTGGGAGTGTTTTCTTTTTATTCTATGTCTAGTATTTTATCTCATGACATATTGACGCACATAACTTTATCTACACTATTGCATTATATGTATTTTATGTATGTGCACTACTGGATACTTACATTTCCTTTGGGATGAATAAAGTATTCTAGTCTAAAACTGTTCCACTGATAAATATTGAGGGATTTGGGTTCAGTCACACGATATTTGTATTGATCAACACACTCTAACAGAGAAACATGGTAACACTTTATAATAAGTACACACTATTAAACATTAGTTAATCCAGGGTCTCTGCAGGTTTCACCAACTCAAATTTAAGACTTTTTAAGACCATTATGGATGAAATCCATATCCGCATTTCTTTTGTACATTTTTTATTTGTCATGATAGGTCTTAAACAATCATGACAAATAAAAAATGTACAAAAGAAATGCGGAGTCACAAAATTAGAAATTGATTGCAATATATAAGTTGCGTGTTAGGCTTGTTTGTAGTTGAAAATACATTCAATAAAGCACAATGAAGTGTCGCAGGAGCATTTTACATTTTACATCCCAAGGAGCACACATAAAGTGAACGCCTAAAGAAATTGGGGAGTGAAATTAAAAATGGTTAGTGGTGTTTTATTCTAGGGGTCGGTGGTGGCTGCACGGTGAGGGGGGGGGGGGGCAGCTTCTGCTCACCTGACTCTGTGCAGCTTCTTCATTAAATCCAAACAGTCCGACACAGCGACGCTCTGCTCCTCTTTGACTCTAAAGTCTCTGTAGCTCATCATCCAGAGCAGCTACAGCAGCGTTGTGACCTCAACCATCATGGTTGATGAGAGGAAATGTTGTTGTTGTAGTGAAAATGGGCGGGCTCGTGAATTTTTGGACATTAAAAAAAAAAAAAAAAAAAAAAGGGATTTTTTTGACACGAGTCAAAACGAGCGATAAATCTCGTATCTCGCGTATCTCGCGTTTGGTCGCGCGTCAAAACTCGAGCGAAAAAAAGGCGTTGAAATAGACGAAGACGCGAAGGTCCCGTTGCACTAAACAAATCGTGTGTATTGTCGCAAAAAAAAAAAGTCGCGTTTACCGCGTCGCCCGGCGCACGCGCCTAATCGCGTCTTTGCGTTACGGCCACGTGACGGTGTGTTCACCGGACACCAGTGTGGTGGTGTTCCCTCTTCACCGACAGCTCCACTCTCCCTTACTTCTACTACTACTTACTACTGTTATTGGTGCGTTGAGGCCAGAGAATTGTGGGATTTGTAGTTTTTGAACGATCGCAGGTTGTGATCTTTCTTTTTTGTGATTTTCCCGGTTCACACGTGTATTTTTTTTTAGGGGCAAATGCGAGTGAAATGCTCGCCCATGGTGGGCATAAGAACATTTAAGACCTGTCTAAAATTATTTAAGACTTGAACACAATAATTCAACAAATTTAAGACATTTTAAGGCCTAAAATTTAGATTTTCAAATTTTAGACTTTTTAAGACCCCGCGGATACCCTGTTAAATACTGAATTCATTATTTATAACACATTAATACTCATTAGTATGTAGTTTATAAACACAGCTAAAATGTTTTACTCATCATTGATAAGCACCAACTGTATTTATAAACTACATACTAATGAGTATTCATGAGTTATAAATGAAGAATGGTGTGTACTTATTATAAAGTGTTACCAAAAACATCAGTTTCTAACATGTGAGAAAAAGAAACTGACCCGAGTAAAGAAAAACATGAGATTTATTAATCATCACAACATTGACATCAACACAATTCTCCCTTTTTTGTTCAGCTCATTGAGTGCAAATCAACACCATTAAATAAAACAGGTTAATAAATACAAAAAAAAAAAAACAAGGTTATTTACAAGCAGCCGTTTTATCGTAGCATCACTTTGCAGTTCGATCATAATCATCACAAAAATAGAACAATCAGTCAAAAAAAAAAAAAAAAAAACACATTCTGTGCAAAACAAGTTGCAGATTCAGTGTGGATTAAAAGTTTAGTTGGACATGAGCGTTGATGGAAGTTTTAATGGCACAGAGACGAACCTCAGAAATGTTTCATGATTCTGTTAGTTTGCTCGTTATTTACACACACGCGTCCGATGAAGTGATGTGAGCGGCGGCGGCGACTCTACAGGTTTCTGTTTTTTTTAAAGGATAATTACCGTATTTTTTTTTACAATCTGGACCTTATTTCTAGCATAAAATACGATCATTTCCTCCCCCAGATAACTTTGGTGTCATTACAAGTGGTTGTGATGAAATGAGCTCCAGCCGAGAGCCGCGTATATCCGTATAATGGAGTCTACAGGGCAGCAGAATGCAGCCTCTAAATAACACATTATCTGCAGAGAAACTCCTTCATTTCACCAATATTTAGTTCTGATAGGCTAGTGCTATTCCCCTCTGAGTCCGGGGTTAGCTGTTATCAACATCCGGGGTCTGTAGGTTGACCTACTGACCTCTGACCTGGATGATGTCATCTCTGAGCGGCTTGTTGCTACCGCTAATGCTACGGTTCGTTTCTGCGTGTTTCCGACTTGTCAGAACAAAATGAGCAGCTGGATGAAGTTCAGCTTCCACAGGCTTCCTCTCCTCAACCTGGACTCACTAAAGCTCCGGCTAGTTGAGATAAAAATGGACCCGAATGCCGAAGCAGAATGATTATTATCAGAATGAGCCGC
The DNA here is from genome assembly GCF_905171665.1 of Trachurus trachurus. Lineage (NCBI taxonomy): Eukaryota > Metazoa > Chordata > Actinopteri > Carangiformes > Carangidae > Trachurus > Trachurus trachurus. The sequence continues at coordinate 32,181,866 of NC_139901.1, read as the reverse complement.
GCGGCGCTCAGAGATGACATCATCCAGGTCAGAGGTCAGTAGGTCAACCTACAGACCCCGGATGTTGATAACAGCTAACCCCGGACTCAGAGGGGAATAGCACTAGCCTATCAGAACTAAATATTGGTGAAATGAAGGAGTTTCTCTGCAGATAATGTGTTATTTAGAGGCTGCATTCTGCTGCCCTGTAGACTCCATTATACGGATATACGCGGCTCTCGGCTGGAGCTCATTTCATCACAACCACTTGTAATGACACCAAAGTTATCTGGGGGAGGAAATTACCGTATTTTATGCTAGAAATAAGGTCCAGATTGTAAAAAAAAACAACGGTAATGACCCTTTTAATTGGATGTGCAGTATCTGATTAATACTTATCGACATTATTCACATTGTAATCTGAAGTGACCGGTGGTGATTTGTTCCCTTGTGTCCAGTGGAGAGGTTAGTACTGTAGCAGTGAGAAGTGAGAAGTGAGGGGGGGGTGGGGGGGTTCGACGCTCAGACCAGAGGAGCCGGGCAGCTGGGTAGTGAGGGGGGGGGGGGGGTCGATGCTCAGACCAGAGGAGCCGGGGCAGCTGGGTATTTTCAGTTATGGCTTTAGGTCACTGTTACAGTGAGTCATCGTGCAGCGGCCACATGAGAGGCAGCGAGCCCCGGCCGGCCTGAAGGTTCTGGGGCCGCAAATAAACCGTCGCTCCTTTCGTGGTCGCTTTGACCGCGCTCCACAAACACTAACAAGTCAGGGTCCACACACACAACACACACACACATAGACACACACATGCACACACACACACACACACTGGGGGAGAGAGAGAGAGACAGATTTAACATCAGACATCCCAGGTCACGCTAAAATAAGCGACCGCACCACCTCCGCCGTGCCGTGGCCGTAGCATCGGGGTGACGCACAAACAAATACACAAAGTTGCAGACGTGTGTTTTTTTTTCTGCAAAGTCTGGCCAGTAAACTTTTTTCTGTTTTTTTCTTTTTAAACCTTAAACGTGTCATTCTCAAACTCTATTTGGAGAGATCGGTGTTTAAGGAGAGTGTGAATCAAGACCTGAGGGATGTTGTTGCTGCTACTACGTCTGTTTCAGTGTCTATACTGCAAAAAACTCTAAATCTTTCCAAGAATATTTGTCCTTTTTCTTGTCAAAATGTCTCATTTCTAGTCAAAACTAATCTCTTTCCACTTAAAATAAGACGCATCACCTAATTTCACTTGTTTCAAGTATATTTTCAATTGAAACAAGTAGAAAAATCTGCCAGTGAAAGCAAGTTTTTATGCTTGAAATAAGAAAGAAAAACTTGCTCCACTATCAGATTTTTCTACTTATTTCAAGTGAAAATCTGCTTAAAAGAAGTAAAAAGTGTCTAAAAACAAGCTACTTTTTAATGTGACGAGTCTTATTTTGAGTATAATTTGATTTGTTTTTGACTAGAAATGACATTTTGACTAGAAATAAGACAAATATTCTTTATTATCATAAAAAAACAAACTGATTTCTGTTTTGATTCTGTTTAACAAACTAATTTCCCGTCATGATTGATGACATATTAGCTACAAACTAAAGCAGCTTCATTATTAGTCTTTGCATCAGACACATGTAGCACATCAGACTCAGTCTCGTCTCCATGGAGGACGTTGTTTCCCGGAATGGAAATGAATAACGGGGATGAATCCATGTTTTTTCTTTTTGAAGCTCTGGTCTCACACGAAGACGAAGACGAAGACGAAGAGGAGGGATTAGGAAGTCAGTTTGGAGTAGTTGGGAGGAGAGAAGCGCCGCCGCAGGTACTTGAGGATGTAGAGCGGCAGACAGCTGACGAGCGTGATGACGGTCACCTTCCACAGGAACGACACCGTGGTGATGAAGTACACGTCTGACACAGAGGAGGAAGAAGAGGAAGGAGGAGGAGAGGGGTCAAAGGTCAGAGAGAGATCGTGAGATACAAACATTGGGCCTCATTCACGAACCACTTACAAAGTTTTTACAAAGATTGTGGCATTCATGAATGTTTTCTTATCCAGGATTTGTTCTTAGCCAAGGACAATATCTACGAACACTCAGGAGCATACTTACACACATTTGAGAGCTGAGACTTGTGCAAAATAACTGATCACTGCGTTTTCTTCTGTTCTGCAGTTGTATAATATTATATGATTTGAATTAGAATAATTTTCTTATCTTTTATTATGTTTTTATTAGGGGTGTCACGATTCTCCAAATCCTCGATTCGATTTGATTTTCGATTCTAGGGTCACGATTCGATTCGATTCTCGATTTTTTTTTCTTTTTCTTACAGCACAGAGGCCTATGCTATTTTCAGACTAGTCTAGTCTATGATCACTGGTTTTATTCATCAAATTTTGTACAGTAAATCTTATTTCAAAAGATGGACTACATATAAGTGATGCAATTTCCATAATGTATCACATTAGGCACTAATGGTCACATTTAAATAATTTATTTACAATATAAAGGTAACATGCCCCCAAAAATCATGATCCAGGGGCCAAAATTGCCCCCAAGGTTTTGAAACAAATATATTTATATCTGTACATTATCATAGTTTTATTTTCATTAATTTACCGTCGTGTCTCATTATTCTCCTGATGTCGGCTTAATGTAATGTAAACAGATTGCGCTGATACGGAGAGTCATGTGACAGCGGGGCAGAGCTGCAGCTGCTGTGCTGCCATGGACCTGATGATCAGGTCCTGATCAGACTGGTGGTGGTCCACAGTCAATCAGTCCCGGATCCTCCACCGTCACCAGATCCCCCGAAAGCCCCCGCAAATAATACATCGACAAAAAGTGGCAAGTTGCAGCTTTTCGTCAGCTTATTATTTGCGTTTTTTTTTTTTTTTTTTTTTTTTTTTTTTCTTATAACGTCTCTGCAACATGCGGCTCTCAGTGCTTGTCGTGCTGTGTAGTTAGAGCTGCGTCTCCCTCCTGTTTCCCAGGTAGGAGGGGGACAGTAGCCCACCAGGGCTGGGTGATAAAACGCTATAAATTGTGAAATAACTTTTCTTCGATAGAAATATGAGACGTGGTCGATTCAGTTTCATTCATCCATGTTTTGGCAAATAGCCAATGATATTGAGAGTTGCGCTGCGCCGAACCAATCATGTGGCTGGAATAGAGCCAGTCAACATGTGCATTTGTTTGGGTTGCTGCAGACGTGCACATCAGCTGACACCACCGGTAAAAAAAAAAAAAAAAAAGAGAGCGAGAGAGAGAGAGAGAGAGAGAGAGAGAGAGAGAGAGAGAGAATGAGTGAGTGTTGTCTCGAAATAAAAAGTAAAGGAAAACTCGGACCAGTGACTGACAAGACGCGTGGAGCGCAATGGGGACAACGGGCAGTTGTAGCTTTGCGGGCGGGCGGGGGGGGGGATCGTCGATCCTCTCTTTGACTTCGATGCTCGAGATCGTGACGTAATTTCGATCGATTTCGATAAAAAATCGAAATCGTGACACCCCTAGTATTTATAGCCTATAAATCTCTCTGCCCCCTAGCAGCAGCAAATCTCTTTGCTCCGTAGGTGGGTCTAGAAACGAGCCATAGGAACTTTTTGAGTCTTGAACACTGTTTGTGTTGACCAATCACAGCGCTCTATCTGTTTAGAGAGTCGTTGGGCGGCTTAACGCCATGACGACATACATTTTAATTGGCTTGTCAGGCTAACGACATCCTGCTCTTTGCTCTGATTGGTCGTAGCTCTACCCTATTGGTGCAGAGGCAGTTTGAAAGACAGCCTTCATCCCGCCCCCTGGATTGAGCCGAGGTCTACCGCTCGTTGCCACACTAGACATGTTAATGATGTAGTCTGGCTTGTCAGGCTAATGTTTTTAACAATTATTTTACAAATCATTGCGGTCTCTTAAAAAACATTATAGACAATTCATATCGATTATGGGTTTTTTTTTGGGGGGGGGGTGTTGTTTGTTGTTGTTGTTGTGCGCAATGTACAGCTGTCGATACAAGCTGAGTGTTCCCACACTATACACATAACTGTTTTTTTTTTTCATCAACCGATCCGTGGACAACTTGCATGCCGAACGGATCACGGAGCAACAACGATCCACTGCACCACTACGAATCATATGTGATAATATGATGATAATTATGACGACACACCTGAGAGTGCGGCCTCTAAAGCGTTGTGGGGTTGTTGGATTGTGTATTTGATGAGTTTGATGAGGGAAACCAAGAAATCCCATAATGAGCCTCCGTAGCGTAGCTCTGAGCAGCTCACGGCTCTGCTCCGCCGTTCTAAAAACAGCTTGCACCGACAATTAAAGGTAACGAACCTACTGCTATGACTATAGGGATTATGGCAACGGGCCAATTTGCCAAAATGTTGAACTATCCCTTTAATGCTACATTATACGGATGCGAAACATGTCGCACAATCTTTTTTGATGGATAGTTTTGCAGTTTGTGTTAAAACGTGATTGACACAGCGTGAGGTTGATGTGCAACGGCCTGAAGACAGACGTAATGTGTCATAAACTTCTTTTGTCATTTGGTTTAGATGACAACTAATTAACAACTGGTCATATATTAATAGATATTTAAAATATTTTGTGTTTATAATTGGTAATGTAATTGTATTTTGACTGTATTTGATTTTACATAATTGCATAATAATCGTGATAATCGTATTGTGAGCAGGAATCACCTCAGCTCCAAAAGCGTCAGAGTGAGTTGAGTTGAGTGTGTGAAGTGCAGACGCAGCAGAAGAACAGAATAGACTTTTAAAAATCTATTCCAGTCCGACTTCAAGACGGAGGGAAAGAGTCCAAAAAAGGTTTCAGGGCACCACACAACAGTCATGGAGGCTCAGAGTGGAACTCCACACCCGCACATAAAGCTCAAAATAAGAACCTACAAAGCTCTCGTATACGTATGTCACCAGTCTTAATATGGCACACCTATTATTGGATTTTTGTTTTGCTGTTTTTTGTTTTTTTTTAAAGCCAGTTCAAGTAGTGGTATTGCTGAGGGTACCATGCTACAGTTACTACATGTTTAGTATGATATGCAACGACACATGAACTTAAAATCGTGGATTTACAGATTCCATTAGATCCAGGACTTTGTCTTTTAGGAAATGTAAAATAAAAATGAAATCTATTGATACAGCTTTTATACTGTTTCCAGAAAATGTATGACATTAACCTGGAAGTCAGATTCCTCCTGCTCTGTATCAGAAACAATGACCTGTTATCACCTCTGTCATTAGAAAAACATCTTGTTATGACACCTTTTTAAAGATCTGGCAACCTTTTATTTAATATACAGTATATATAGAGAAACATTAACCCCCAAAAGGCTCTGTTAGCCTTGAACTGGTTCAATTGTAAATCGTTATTATCGATATATTGGTACAATGTTTAAGATGTCTTAGTGACACATGTGACTGAATGTAACAATTGTTTTTTTTTTTTAATTATCTTAATTGATCTTTTTTTATTTTATAATATCTTCCTTTTCTTCTTCTTCTTATTACTTATTTGTTTTGTCTTTATTATTTATTTATGTCTTAATGCTGTAAAGTTGTAGTGCGATGGTTGTACTTTATTTTGTACATTCACACAGTTTGTTTCTATATTTATTCTTTTCTCTCACCCTCAGAAGTCTGATTTAAAGATGTGCAATCTATGGCTCTAACTTATCTATGAAATAATATCTTATGTGCCTAGAAATTAAGACAAATTTATCATAGAACAACGCAAAAACATGTTGTTTTTGTTTTCAAAAACCACACCTAAAATAGCTCTATTTTCTTGCTGGGATCTGACATCTTTAGAAAAATCCTTAGCGGGGTCTGAAGAAGTCAAATATATAGAGCGCTGGTAGCTGATCCATTTCCCAGGACATTTGACCCGTGGGAACCCTGCTGGAGTCTAATAATAAAGTTTACTACTACTACTACTACTACTACTACTACTACTACTACTACACTGCAAAAACTCAATCTTTCCAAGAATATTTGTCCTTTTTCTTGTCAAAATGTCTCATTTCTAGTTAAAACTAATCTCTTTTCACTTAAAATAAGACTCATCACCTAAAAAATTAACTTGTTCTCAGATAATTTTCACAACAAATTTTCACTTGAAATAAGTAGAAAAATCTGCCAGAGAAAGCTAGTTTTTTGTGCTTGTAATAAGGAAGAAAAACTTGCTCCACTATCAAGATTTTTCTACTTATTTCAAGTGAAAATATGCTTGAAATAAGTAAAAACTAGTAGAAACAAGCTACTTTTTTTTAAATGTGATGTTTCTTATTTTAAGTAGAATGAGATTTGACTAGAAATGACATTTTGACTAGAAATAAGACAAATATTATTGGTAAGATATTTGAGTTTTTGCAGTGTACTTCTATTGTACTACTTTGTCTGTTTAGTTACTGTCCTTGTTTTTCTTGTAGTGTCTGTGTAATTAAGTGGGAATGAGTTGTGCTGTTCTTGCATCATTGAAAACTTTACAGCTGTAAAAGCTGTTTGTCTTCCTGCAGCCTGACGGAGCTGAGTGAGAATAATAACATTTTTGTGCAGTTGTGCCGAGTGTTTTCTACCAAACACACCTTGTCTGTGATAAACACATGAGCCTCGGTCAGTCCACAGGAAGCTGGCTGCGCTGCTGGCATTTCCTCTCTCTGATACTACGGCGTTGCTGCTGCCGTTGGCCGGCCGCTGTAACCAGGCCGACCAGCGCCGCTCGTCAGAACGCTTCACCTTTAGAGCCCGGCGGCTTATTGCTCACCAGAGGCGCTGCATGAATGAGCCGGTCTGACGTAGTACCATGTCAAGGCCGGCCGCTGCACAACAACCACGTCAATCACAGCGCTGTGTTTTTGTCTTTTCTGGACTCTGTGAGCTACAGTGTGTGTGTGTGTGAGTTCAAGTGCAGGTGCGTTGCGTAATGTTTGTGCGTGCTGCTCACCTATAAATGCCATAAATAAAAAATAAATTAAACAATAAATAATAGATAAATTGTATTTTTTTCAACTTTTTTTGAGAAATCTTTTCCCCCAGAAGTTTCTGTAACAGTGACCTAAAGAAGTTTCTTTTTTCTAGAAAATTGTTCAAAAATTTTTTTTTTTTAAGAATTTTGAAAAAAACTTTCTTTCGAGAAATTTTTACCTGTTTTTTCTCTATATTTTTAAACATTTGTAAAGATTTTTTTTTTTTAACTTTTTTTTGAGAAATCTTACCATTTTTTCCCCAGAAATTTTTCAACTTTTTTTTCTAGAAAAATGTTCGACTTTTTTTTTTTTTTTTAAGATTTTTTGTAAAACTTTCTTTTTTCTTGACTTTTTTAAACATTTGTCAATCACGGCGTTGTGTTTTGTTTTTTCTGGACTCTGTGTGTGTGTGAATGTGAGTTCAAGTGCAGGTGCATTGTGTAATGTTTGTGCGTGCTGCTCACCTACAGTATGAACTATATAAATTAAACAAACAATAATAGATAAATTGTACCTGTTTTTTCAAGAATTTTTTTTTCAACTTTTTTTGATAAATCTTACCACTTTTTTCCCCAGAAGTTTCTCAGAAATTTTTCCACTTTTTATTTCTAGAAACTGTTTCCACTTTTTTTTTTTTTTTTTTTTTTAGATTTTTTTTAAAACTTTCTTTTTTCTTGACTTTTTTTTTTACATTTGTAGAGATTTTTTTACGACGTCAGTCGTCGGCGTTTTGTTTTGTTTTTTCTGGACTCTGTGAGCTACAGTGTGTGTGTGTGTGTGAGTTAAAGTGCAGGTGCGTTTGTCTTTGTGCGTGCTGCTCACCTATGAACTCGTGCAGGAAGACGAGCGAGGCGACGTAGCAGGCCAAGCTCAGCAGCTCGCCCACGATCATGAGCCAGTGCCACGTCTGGATGGTGAGAGCCACCATGAGCAGCTCCGTCAGGATCAGCGAGGTGAAGGAGATCGCCACGATGTGCACGAACTCCGACTCGAAGAGCAGCATGGCGCCGTACATGATGATGCTCCCTGTTAGAGAGAGAGGGACAGATGTGTACAGATGTGATGAAAACACACTGAAATCATACAAACATTAATTTTTAACTTCAAGTCAGGTCATGAAATAAAAAATATCTTCTTATTTTTAATGTGAACTGAACAAATACCAAACACAATCAATGCACTTTAAAGCAGAGGAGCATCTCTATGGAATAATTTACCTACATCACTAAAATCAATATCTACACTGGCTTTGTTCAAAAAACAACTGGTGAAATCACACCTGTGGATCTGTCAGTCTTTATCTTTCATTTTGTTCGTAAATTGCTAATTTTTTTTCCCTCTTATTTTGCATGTTATGAACTTCTGTATTATAATCTTTTTTCTTTTTCTTTTTTTTACTTTGAAGACGAACCACTGTTGTTTTTACATAAGGGAGGTATTTTCATCAACCTTTTTTGGCTTCCACCTCTCCTGCACAATGTTTAATTTCATTGTTTTTATGTAGGCTATATACTGTAATGTGAAAATAAACTAAACTAAACTATAACATAATAATAAACTTTATTTACATAGCAACTTTAAAAATAAATGTTACAAAGTGCTGTACAACAAAGTGACAAATTAAGTAAAATAAAATAAAATCAGGAAAAGCTCTCAGATAAAAATGAGTTTGAAGAAGAGATTTCAAACATGACACTGATGTATCTGAACTAATATCCTCCGGCAGCTAGTTCCAGAGCCTTGGGGCCCAAACTGAGAACGCTTTGTCCCCCTTCATCATCTTGCTCCACTAACTGGACTGGGGCAATACATATAACACCAATTTGCACCCATTGATCATCCAACAGAAAAGAGCTATTCGTATTGTTTGTAATATAAAGTACAATGAACATACTAATGACTTGTTCTTGAGGGCAGCTGCGTTGAAATTCTTAGATTTGATTACATTTAAAACTGTACAAATTGCCTATTTGGCAAAGCATAATCAATTACCTGTAATTATTCAAGGACTTTTCTGTGAAAGGGAAAGTGCCAAGAGATACTATGACCTTCGGGGTCAACATAAACTGGCACAGCAGCTCACAAGGACAAATCCTAAATCTATGTGTACTGGTGTGAAATAAAACACTTAAAAATAAAAAAAAATTGTGCTCAAGGTGTTAATCTGATACGATTCATATCATATCAGTTGCTTATCACTACAACAGGAAGTCTGGAGGTGACGATGGGAAACGCCACATTGAGAACTGACGTCTTGATTCATTGTTTAAGATGTAAAAGTATAAACAGGACGATCGTTCCTCTTGATCCAATAAAGGTTAAAACTGATGAATCAACGCTGTGGGGGAGAAAATCCCCACACCTACACAGAGACGTCAGGTGGAAACCTCGGTGTGTTACCTGGAAATACTCAGCAGCAATAACAGGGTTCCCTCTCTTCCCTTGAAATCAGTTTCCAGGACTTTTCCAGGACATTGTTTCACGTTATCCCACCGTACACCGATGCTTCCTCCCATCCTCCCATCCTCCCATTCATCATTTGGAGAAGCTGAACCCTGCCTTTTACATTTAACCAGTTTGTTTCCATGTTTATTCCTCCTTTCATCCCCAGAAATCTGACTTAAAGGGATAGTTCACCCAAAATTGAAATTTCATTACTCATTATCTCCTCCCCCTCATGTGGACTAAGGGCTGGGAGAAGTTTCAGAGTCCTCCGTGGCTTCTCTGAGTTACAGGGGGTCTCGGCGTAGCAGTGCATGTCCATATAACGGTTGCAAATGGATACCACTTTTCTTCGTAACAAAAAGACACACCAAAAAACATCCAAATACCTCCATGCTGCTCGTATGTAATGTCCGTCTTGTATTGAAGCCCCGAAATGCGAAATTGTCCCGAAAAAAATTCTCGGTTCGTCAAATTTGGACGAACCAGGGTCTGTCTTCTTCCCAGTTCATCCAAATTTGACAAACCGGGAAGAGGAGCTTCGAGGAGCTTCCGCTACAAACAAGCTTGAAATACAGACTTATTTAATTTTTTTCGGGACAATTTCTCATTTCGGGGCTTCAATACAAGACGGACATTACATACGAGCAGCATGGAGGTATTTGGATGTTTTTTGGTGTGTCTTTTTGTTACGAAGACAGTTGGTATCCATTTGCAACCGTTATATGGACATGCACTGCTACGCCGAGACCCCCCATAACTCAGAGAAGCCACGGAGGACTCTGAAACTTCTCCCAGCCCTTAGTCCACATGAGGGGGAGGAGATAATGAGTGCAATTTCAATTTTGGGTGAACTATCCCTTTAAAGATGTGCAGCAGCAACAACAACACATTTTCCAGGGCAACTTCAAGCTTTTCTAAGACATTTGACTTTTTTTTTTTTTTTCCTAATTTTCCATGTGTTTTCCATGAAAAACTGGAAAACGGGTCAACCATTTTCCAGGTTTTCCAGGACGTGTGGGAATCCTGGATGAAATGAAACGCTCATTATCGGACACAAACAGGTCAAAGTGTCTGGATGAAGCTCAGTTTTCCTCTGTGGATGTTTCACACAACTAAAAACACTAAACTGTGTGTGTGTGAGGCATCTTCTTTGTCAGGGAATCAAACATCTGATCTTCATCTGAGGCTTCGGTGTGTGTGTGTGTGTGTGTGTGAGTGTGTGAGTGTGTGTGTGTGTGTGTGATAAATGTGACTCATAGTCTGTGGTCGCGCAGACGGACGACGATGACATCAGCGATTGACGATCATCAGATTGATGATCAATTACTCACGTCTTTGCAAATGTAGCAAAAAGCTACAACCAGCTGACTGTTGTTAACCAGGTGCTTCACACTACTCATGTCATCCTGTTTGATTTCCAAGTCAATGAGAGAAAACTAACAAAACCAGACAAAGTTTTTTCATCACTTAGTTCAATGGTTCTCAAAGGGGCCCTTGAGAGGGGTCAAGGGGGTCCTCAACTTTTTTTTTTTTTCTAAACTGTATTTCAGATTTTTTTTTTTTTTTTTTGAGAAATTTTACCATTTTATTTCTAGAAAAATTTTCAACTTTTTAAAACTTTCTTTTGAGAAATTTTTACCTGTTTTTTCTAGACATTTTTAAACATTTGTAAAGATTTTTCTTTTTTTTTTTTTTAGTTTTTTGGGAGAAATTGTACCTGTTTTTTCAAGACATTTTTAAAACTTTTTTCTTCGTCCAAAAAGACACACCAAAAAACATCCAAATACCTCCATAGTGCTCGTCTGTAATGTCCCTCTTGTATTGAAGCCCCGACATGAGAAATTGTTCCGAAAAAAATTAAATAAGTCTATATTTCAAGCTTGTTTGTAGCGGAAGCTCCCAGTGTTGCTCTTCTGGAATCTCGCGCAATTTGCGGAGCCGTGAACTGGGTGTCAGTGCAAATCACGCGAGATTTGGACGGACCAGGAAGAGCAGTGAACTGAGACACTGGGAGCTTCCACTACAAACAAGCTTAAAATATAGACTTATTTCATTTTTTTTGGAACAATTTCTCATTTCGGGGCTTCAATACAAGAGGGACATTACAGACGAGCAGCATGGAGGTATTTGGATGTTTTTTGGTGTGTCTTTTTGGACGAAGAAAAGTGAGCTCCGTTCTCAACCGTCATATGGACATGCAGTGCTGCACGGAGCCCCGCTGTAACTCAGAGGAGGACTCTGAAACTTCTCACAGCCCTTAGTCCACATGAGGGGGAGTAGATAATGAAATTTCAATTTTGAGTGAACTATCCCTTTAATGTTGACCGCAAGAAGAATAGTCTTCATCTCAATGAAAACTAATGGAAGATCCAAAATAAACAATAAACTGTGGATGAGCTCCTCCTCACCTTGATAGATGCTGATCAGGACCCATATTAGAAAGGTCTTGAAGGACAGAGGTCGACCCTGTGGAGCAGAACCAGGCGACACATTAGTCAGTTCATAGTTTTTCATGGTTTTGTCTCCACGGTAACCACAGAGGAGGAGGAGGAGGTTGTTTTTTTTTTTTGTTTTTTTTTTACCTTCAACAGATCTTTGTATAACTCTGGGTACAACATGGCGACCTCTGACTTGACGTCCTTGTCCAGCACCAGGGAGAAGACGGGGAACATGGTGTAGATGGTGGAGTAGCTGAAACAGACAACGTCATGTGTCCTCAGTCAGAAAAGAGAGGGGGTGTGGGGTGTTGTGGGGGGGGTGTGGGGGGGTAAAAATGGCACAAGGACAAAAACAAGTTTCACACATTTCATTGTTAGATTCATTAGAGATGCATCAGTGTTGCAGTCAGTCAGTCAATACTTTCAGATTTTCCCCTTCTCGTGTTTCAGCGGCGCCTCGACACAGAGGAAATGCCACAGGGACACGGAGCCAAATGCTCTGGAGATAAGTCATCGCTCGTTCTTACCCAATAATCAGAAATCCTTGGTAGAGTGGGACTGAAGCAAAGTAGAAGACAGAGGAGAAAACCGCCTGAGGACAGAGAGGAACAGAGGATTTTAGTTTACATTTAGTCTTATTCTTATTTTCTCTGGTGATAACACTGATGATGATGATGAACAGGTAACCAAACTCTGACTGGTCCATTCGCTGCACTACCAGTCAAAAGTTTGGACACTTTTCATTATTTTTCATCACTTTCTACATTGTAGATTCAAACTGAAGACATCAAAACTATGAAGGAACTCATATGGAGTTATGTAGTTAGTTAACACAAAAGTATGGCTGCAACTAACGATTATTTTCATTATGGATTAGTTTGTCGATTATTTAAACGATTAATCGATTAGTTGTTTGGTCAATAAAACACAAGATGTTGTCCTCAAATGTCTTGTTTTGTCCACAAACCAAAGAGAGACTCAGTTTATTGTCATAAAGGAACAAAGAAACCAGAAATATTCACATTTAAGAAGCTGGAATCAGAGAATTTTGACTTTTTTTCTTTAAAAAACTACTCAAACCAATTATTAGATTATCAGAATAGTTGACGATTAATTTAATAATCGAATATTGTGCGATTAATTGATGAACTGTTGCAGCTCTACAACAAAGTGTTAAAGCAGAATATGTTTTTTATATAAGATTTGCATTGATGGCAGCTTTTCTCAGACTTTAGATTCAGTCCTCAGCTTCATGAGGTCGTCACTTTTGTGTTTACTACATAACTCCAATGTGTTCCTTCATGTTTTGACGTCTTCAGTTTAACCTTCCTCTTGTGTTCGGGTCGCCGTTTCATGTTTTTAATGCATAAAAGTACCACATTCATTTGTTTATTGCATCAAGGCTTTTTGACTTTGTCAGGAATCTTTATTTAAACAAAATAAAACGAAAGATTTTTAACAAAATTCTAAAATGCTCTGGTTGAAATTATGACATTTGTGTTGTTAGGGTCGGTTTGGACCCGGTTATAACGATAAGAACAATAATGAGAGTTAAAACTGAAATCGTAAGTGTAAAACCAACCTTTTAATGGATAAATTGGATGGTAAAAATACGTTTTTAGTGTGTTTTACAGCTGATTTAAGACTCAGGTCCAAACCGACCCTAACACAAGAGATGGCAGCAGAAAGCCGACACAAGACGAAGGTTAAATCTATAATGTAGAAAGTAATAAAAATAAAGAAAGAAGCTTGTGTCCAAACTCTGGACTGGTGTAAATCACTGCAGAGATGCTTCACTCGCTCTGAGTCTGGACTCTGGTTTCAAACATCTGGACGATGCCAGCCTGGAGCAGACGAGACCCAGCTGCTGCTGCTGCGGTCGGTGTTAAAGGGATAGTTCACCCAAAATTGAAATTTCACTCATTATCTCCTCCCCCTCATGTGGCCTAAGGGCTGGGAGAAGTTTCAGAGTCCTCCGTGGCTTCTCTGAGTTACAGGGGGTCTCGGCGTAGCAGTGCATGTCCATATAACGGTTGCAAATGGATACCAACTGTCTTCGTAACAAAAAGACACACCAAAAAACATCAAAATACCTCCATGCTGCTCGTATGTAATGTCCGTCTTGTATTGAAGCCCCGAAATGTGAAATTGTTCCGAAAAAAATTAAATAAGTCTATATTTCAAGCTTGTTTTGTAGCAGAAGCTTCTCTTCCTGGTCCGTCAAATTTGGACAAACTGGGAAGAGGACGGACCCTGGTTCGTCCAAATTTGACGGACCAGGAAGAGAAGCTTCTGCTACAAAACAAGCTTGAAATATAGACTTATTTAATTTTTTTCGGAACAATTTCACATTTCGGGGCTTCAATACAGGACGGACATTACATACGAGCAGCATGGAGGTATTTGGATGTTTTTTGGTGTGTCTTTTTGTTACGAAGACAGTTGGTATCCATTTGCAACCGTTATATGGACATGCACTGCTACGCCGAGACCCCCTTTCAATTTCAATTTCAATTTTGGGTGAACTATCCCTTTAACGTGACACATGTGGGGGGAGGAGGAGGAGGAGGGGGGGCGGGGGCTCTCTGAGATCCCTTTAACGTCCACGATGTGGTGAGTCACGGGCTGTCCCTCCACAGCGGGGGCTGAGGTTGGACCGGGACATGGGAACTGCACCGTGTTGTAGTGTTGTAGTGGTGTGTGTGTGTGTGTGTGTGTGTGTGTGTGTGTGTGTGTGTGTGTGTGTGTGTGTGTTGTGGTGGTCGGGGGGGTTCATAAGGTCACCGGGAGCCCACTCCTCTGAGTCACCGAGCACCTCGCCCTTCCTTGACCACCCTGAACTTCTCCTCACCCTGAGGTTTCTGCTGCTGCTGCTGTGGAACAAACTCCTCGTCCTCCTTCAGACCAGATCTGACACTTCTGCCTCAAAGTTTAAATAAAAGTGGAAAAAACTAAATTCTCACCTTAAGTTTGAGCACAAACCTCCGAGTCACGTGTAGCCACGCACCGATCCCATATGGAGATCGAATATCGGCCCAAATATCGACTAAATGCAGTGTATAAATAAAAAAAACTGACTTTTAATGTTGTGTGCACTGCAAAAACTCAAAATCTTTCCAAGAATATTTGTCCTTTTTCTTGTCAAAATGTCTCATTTCTAGTCAAAACTAACCTCTTTCCACTTAAAATAAGACCCATCACCTAAAAATTAACTTGTTTTGAGATCATTTTCACTTGTTTCAAACAAATATTCACTTGAAATAAGTAGAAAAATCTGCCAGTGAAAGCAAGTTTTTAGTGCTTGTAATAAGAAAGAAAAACTTGCTCCACTATCAGATTTTTCTATTTATTTCAAGTGAAAATCAGCTTGAAAGAAGTAAAAAGTGTCTAAAAACAAGCTACTTTTTATGTGATGAGTCTTATTTTAAGTAGAATGAGATTTGTTTTGACTAGAAATAAGACAAATATCCTTAGTAAGATATTTGAGTTTTTGCAGTGTGATCTTCTTGTTGTCATGGAAGATGCTGTTTTGTGTTTGTCTTAGCAGATCACGTGCCGCGAGCTGCTCAGAGCTACGCTACGGAGGCTCATGGGATTTCTTGGTTTCCCTCATCAAACTCATCAAATACACAATCCAACAACTCCACAACGCTCTGGTGGACAAGTTGTGACCTGCACATTCACCACGCTATGAGATAATAACACAACGTTACCACACAGAGTTGTTTTAGAGGTAAATACAGAGACTGTTGATGAAAAACTGTCCCTGAAGGTAACGTGCATCAGTGGTTTTGCATGAATTTCCCTCTAAAACAACTCTGTGTGGTAACGTTGTGTTATTATCTCATAGCGTGGTGAATGTGCAGGTCACAACTTGTCCACCAGAGCGTTTTGGAGTTGTTGGATTGTGTATTTGATGAGTTTGATGATGAGGGGAACCAAGAAATCCCATGAGCCTCCGTAGCGTAGCTCTGAGCAGCTCACGGCTCTGCTCCGCCGTTCTAAAAACAGCTTGCACCGACAATTAAAGGTAACAAACCTCCTGCTATGACTATAGGGATTATGGCAATGGGCCAGTTTGGCAAAATGTTGAATTATTCCTAAAAGTTAAGCCTTATGCCTTATCTCCCTGGTGCACAGCAACACAAACACAAAGTGCTGTGTTAAATGTACGGCAACAGTGGAGGGACAAACCTGCTGTTTCAGTCGAGTCGAGTGTCAGTTACAGTAGCTTATAAACTACGGTTTAATGTTTTACCGTTGAAATGCAGCTTTGTTTTCTGTGGCTGAAACGTGAGGTTTGATGGGAAACAGTCTGTGAACTTCACTGTCCACAGTTCATTTACAATAACACAGAATATTAAATTAAAGGTTTCAGAAGCTGTTCTCATGGCATTTAACAGTAGACATCCTCATTATAAAATGCAATAATAATATATAAAAATCATCCATTAAGCTCTAATCTTTTTCCGCTCTCCTGCTCTGACGAACACAGTCCTATGTGATGTTATTATATAAGTCAATACAGATGTTTTCATTTTGTTGAGTTATGTGCAACTTGGAGGCCAAAATAAAAAAGTGCAGATTCTGTGGTTGGGTTTTTTTTGTGTTTTTTTTGCAGATTGAAACTCACTGTTGTGAAAAACTGAGCCAACGCTGTAAAAACCATCAGTTTCAGTCGGTTTAAAACACAAAAGCAGCGAGGGAGCGCACTGTACTGTACCGTACCTGCATGGTGCTGATGCACAGGCTGCGGTGGATGACGAACTGACTCAGAGCTGCAGAGCGTTTGTAGCTGTTGCGGCCGTGGACCATGAGGAGTCGACCCAAATGTTTGAACTGAGTCACGGAGAAGTCGGCCGCCAAGGAGGCCTGCTTTCCTTCCTGTCAAACACACACACACACAGCAGCAGCAGAGAGGGCAGTGAGGACACGACAACACACCAGCCTGAAAACCAGCACTTTCACTGACGACTGAAATAATATAAACATGGACCGACCGGTGCTTTGAAAAAGAAAAAAAAACGAGGCCGAGGGGAAAAATAGTCATTAAAAAAATAATCAAATCAAACCATTAGAGTTGAAACAGAACTGAATTCTCCACATTAATCTACAATGAGAAGTAGGACAGCAGCTAATTAACCCACTTGATCTGTTCATGTTCGGATTATTTTCTCCATTAATCGTGTGGGAAACTTTCAGATATTTCACAAAATCAAAAAAAACCCAAGATGATGATGATGATGTAAGATTTCAAAACCACAAAATATTCAGTTCAACGTCACAGAAAACAAAGAAAAACCCACAAAATATTCACATTTCAGAGCAAAGTGTCGGTGCAAACGACTTACGACTGGTGTCTGGACCACGAAACATCAACATTTAAAACTGTTGTGGATTTTTCTCAGTTGGTCAATGACTGAATAAATGTTTAAAGGGGAACTCTACAAGTCTGGTCGCTTTTTATCTGTTTTATTGACTTTTGTCTCCACGGAGTTCCCCCTGCAGTTTCGTGCATATTTTACAACACTGTGGTGAAGACTCACAGTAAAGACTAACCTTCCTCCCATGTGCATTTGTTTTCAATGAAGCCGGCGATAAATCAATCTGTGGAGCAATATCTCCTGAGGTGGGTGTAACGTTAACAAGAGATTACAGATTACGGGTCGTGTTTGTGTCGTAGCGCCGTAAAGCAGACTCCATGTTTCTGGCAGAGACGAGAGCTGGGACACCGGGTCGGAGGCTCTGATCTTAAAAGGTTGGTTTTCAGCCCAGAGACGCTCCATTCTCCCTGGAACTAGGTACAAGTCATTGATTTAACCAGAACTAGGACTCTGGAGCTGCTTCATTAAACTATGGGTGAATTCCAGTTCCCCCTTGGCCCTAACCCTTCGTTTTGCGCGTTCACGTGAAGTGGTAGGGCTATCTCGCCCTTGAAACAGAGATTTTTCAGAGGCACACTACAAACCGAGGGGTATGACAAGTTTCCCAGAATGCATCTTGCGGCAACCGGCAGCTGTTTTATTTCTCACTGTAGCGCTGTTATTACGTCATTTTGTTAAGTTTTAATATTTTTTCATGCGAGAAAGTAGCTGTTTAGATCCCCAATGTGCGGTCGGTTTATCCACATAAGGCCGTTTATACGTTTGCGCCGATGTTTTTGGGAGAAGTGAAGCTCCACGGTGGAGCCTCCACCTGTGCAGGTGCAGATCAACGGCTCGTCACGGAGACACCACCCGCCCGGGGAGCTCATCAGCCGGCCAACCTCCGTCGTCATCCCGGGGGAAAAGACGATCGCTAATTAACTTACCCGCAGGTTTTTAAAGGTTTACCGCCGGGTTGTTACATTCTTTTTAGGAGATAAATGCTGGTCTCATTGATGAAATGTAACAATTGTGGCAGTCGCATTAATTTGTTTGAATTAAAAGTGAAGCTTCATGTGTGTATTGGACACAGGAGCAGCGCTGCCTCGGGGCTCTGGAGCCTACATACAGAAATCACCACATTTACATCAATAAATAAAGGTTTTACAATGAACCGATCAGTCTTCATTAAATTTTATTTTATTTTATTTTATTAAGTTAACATGGTTTTGAAAAGAGGATTTGTGGCAAAAGCTCGTCACGTCTGCTTATGTGAAAGCCAGCAGAGACTACTGATGACGTATGTGATTGTTGAAGTCCCAATTCGTAGGGGTTGACTTTCAACCCCCTTGTAGCTCTGTTTCAAGGGGCAAGGGTTAAGGGCTAGGGCTAGGGGTAGGGATGAAAATTAGAATTGGAATTCGGCCTATATCTCTCCTGTTTTGGCTACTCTACAATGGATCCCAGTAAATGCTAGAATAGATGCTAGGCAGAAACCCAATGTGAATGTCTTCCTGTCTTCCCTTATTTTTAACTTGGCTTTATTACGCAATAATTTTACTCATATGATTGTTTTTGTTTTATTATTGCTATTTTTTTAATTTTCTGTTTGTTGATTAATATTGTTTTTAATTGTTTGATGTTTTGTTTAAAGCACCTTGAGATGCATTTTATGTATGAAAGGCGCTATATAAATAAAATTATTATTATTATTATTATTATTATTAATAATAATAATTAAGGTAAAAATGTAGCATAGTTCCTCTTTAATTAACAGTTTCACCTCTAAGAACCAGGTCAACACTCTGCAGCTTTACAACCTGATAACTTTTATCTCCGTCTGTTAACTTTAAGCAGACAGATGTGATGTGAGACTGTTGTCAAGTTTCTGCAGATTTTTGTAAAAAACTGCAGCAGCATCACTGTGTCATGTCCATGTCAGAGCCGACAGCCATCTTGACAGGAAACACAGAGAGATGTACGAGAAGCGGCCGGCTGATGAGAGCCAAACTCTTACTTTTACTTAAAACACACAGAACAAAAAAAAAAAAAAAAAAAAAAGAAGCATCCTGTCATCCTCGTTTCCTCTGCTCAGACAATAGATCCTCATAAAGAGGAATCATCTGTCCGCTCGTCCCTGCTGCTACATTATGTCTCTGGACGTGAGAGAAATCTTGACAGGAAACGCGGCGAGAGAGAATGTGTGCGAGCAGCCGAGCGTCAACGTCAATGCGAGGCGATGAGATGGAGCGAATCTTACTTTTCCCTCCACTCCCACGCCACAGTCGGCTTCCTGGATCATGCTGACATCGTTTCCTCCGTCCCCTAAGAGAAAACAAAAAGCCACGGAGGTGTCAGGATTCACATCGGTGACTCAACAATACAAAAACATATTTCACCGGGGCACTCCCTGATTCAAAGATCGCAGCGGCGGACATACGAGGGGGAATTTGCTGAGTGATTTAATGGAGCTGGAATTAATTGGAACAACACATTCATAAAAATATCTTTAACAAAAACACAGTTTGGTCACGTACGAAGCAGAGCAACGCTGAAACAGGAAACTGTGCACAAGTAATAATAATAATCTTAATCTGTGCTGCACTGCCAATGAGTGGGAACCGCTTAAGATATGGAAACAGTTAAAGGGATAGTTCAACATTTGGGCAAATTGTTCCCATTACCATAATCCCTATAGTCATAGCAGTAGGTTCGTTACCTTTAATTGTCGGTGCAAGCTGTTTTTAGAACGGCGGAGCAGAGCCGTGAGCTGCTCAGAGCTACGCTACGGAGGCTCCTCATGGGATTTCTTTGGTTTCCCTCATCAAACTCATCAAATACACAATCCAACAACTCCACAACGCTCTGGTGGACAAGTTGTGACCTGCACATTCACCACGCTATGAGATAATAACACAACGTTACCACACAGAGTTGTTTTAGAGGGAAATACAGAGACTGATGATGAAAAACTGTCCCTGAAGGCAACGTGCATCAGCGGTTTTACATGAATTTACTTCTAAAACAACTACTACAAGCAAGTCAAGAGTTGATATTCCTGTGTTTATGACACAAACGGGAGCTTCCCACTGCACCTGAACACACCGAGCGTCAACTTGGGTCTCGACTCCGCCAGACTTTGAATTAGATCTAGTTTTACAAACATGTCGGCTTGTTGAAGTAAATAAACTTCTGGGTAGGGCTGGACGATTATTGCAAAAATCATAATCACGATTATTTTGGTCAATATTGAAATCACGATTATTTACACGATTATGCGCGGGGGGGGGGGACTATGCAGGATTTATAGCTTGACTATGCTACATTATTACCTTAAATAAACAGTGCCAATGTGTGTTTAAGGTTTTTAAGTTTATAATTTTAAATATTTATTCAAAATGTATTAAACTTTTTTTTTAAGTTTTATGATCCAGCAGCAGAAACTATACAGGGTGTTTATCTTAACTTTTCTACATTTTTACCTTGAATAAACAGATTTGGAGTAATTGTCATGGTTTAACTTGAGAATGGAGGCTCTCTGCTTCCGTGTGTGTCGCTTATTGCGTCTCTGGGATGAAATCCAACCTGGGAAGATCACAGCCTCCGCCCCGCTGCGCTGTCCCAGCTCTCGTCACAAACGCACCCCATAACTTCTTTTTTTTTTTGACGCGCCCCATAAGTGATCTCTTGTTTATGACAGATTAAACTACACAAATACACGTCGTAACATCGTATAACGTTATCCGCCGCTCTACAGATTGCTTTGTAAACATACATGTAGCCTACGGGCTGGGGGAGGAGGAGGAGGAGGAGGAGGGTTGTTGTTGTGCGGCCGCTTTGAGGAGACGAGCGAGTGTTTTAAATTATTATTTCCCGTTCATTCGTCCTGAGCGGTGGCCGCTGCTCTCTCTTCACTGGCGCTGATTTTTAAACGCCGCCGTCAACACACGAGTGGACTCGTCCACAGCATTAACTGAGAGAGGAGTGCAGTGCAGGCGCGGGGGCGGAAGCGCGCATGTGTGTTTTTCAGAATAAAACACCAATAGACAAAAAAATAATCGTTTTTCTTCGATTACAGTGTTTTTATGATCGTGAGAAGCCAAAATCGTAATCACGATCAAAATTCGATTAATCGTCCAGCCCTACTTCTGGGTGCATGTTTGAGTCTCCATCTGACGCTGTCTGTGGCTTTGAGGGATGTAAACAGCCTAAGCAGCAGAACTTCAATCCGCTCCCATTCATCGCTGCCGTGGCGATGCGGGGACAGACCATAACTACCGCAAAACAGGAGACATTACACTGAAAACCTTCTGATTCCTTCTTTTAGACCTAAAATGTTAGGAACATACAGCCCGAGTAGTTGAATTTGCCCGGAATTGTCCTTTAATAACAATGAAATGTCATGTATGCATTTTTAATGTGTCATGACTTGGTATGATTTTAGAAGTCTTGTACATTTTATAATGTTGTTATGTAACTTTGATGTCTTTCTTCTTACCTTCTTTTTTCTACTAAAAGCCTAACTAGGGACGGGAGTTTTGCTATAATCTCTGTATGCAGAACATCAGTCACATTGACTTGTTTGTAACGAGTGGAAGTGTCACCATGTTAACCTGCATTGTCCCTATCAAATTAACTGAATTGAATTAAAATGAAATGAATCATCGTGGTCCAGCTCTAGGTGTCACCATCATCTAATGCATTAATGCACATTATGGCGCTTTACTGTATGGCTGAACCAGCTGGGCGTGTTGGAGAAGACAAACAGATGAATAGTTTTTTTTCTTGAGGAGGATGTGGAGAGACGTTGTTTTTGTTTTTTAACGGTCAAAAATGTCTAATCTTCCACTCACCGACAGCGCAGGTGAGCTTCCCCGTGCGCTCCTGCAGCAGCCGCACGATCTGAGCCTTCTGGGTGGGCGTGCAGCGGCAGCAGACCACAGCGGGGCACTGACAGGCCAGCTCCATGAACTCATACTCATAGTATTTCAGACAAACCTGCAGAAAGAGAGAGATGCCATCAAAACAAAAAAACAATAAAAAACAAAGAAAAAAGGGGGCGTTGAGCAGCTCAGGCCGCAGCGTTTAACTGATCTGCTCCTCTTGCAGCTACAGTTTAACCAGTGCTGCAGTTTAAAAAGTCTAAGTGTCTAACCACAGATACCACTTCCAGAGATTCTTCTAGTGGCTCTGATATTATCATGCATTGCACAGAAAACATGTCAGACTTTCATAAGGAGATAAATCTGTGGGGTGGGGGTTACACACACACACACACACACACACACACACACACACACACTCACCTCAAGCGAGTCCCCCGATATGACCAGAGCGCAGTCGTGTTTTCTCCTGAAGGCGTTGAGCTCCAGGTGGGCCTCGCCTCGTGTCGTCACCTGTGGGCGAAGGAAGGCGACCACGTTTATAACCAACACACACACACAGATTATTATCAACGATGACAATCTGTCAGCTTCTGCATCCTGATGGTTATCATCATCAGACAGAACAAACGGCAGCTGCAGCGACGACAAAACGTTGGAGCAACTGAAGATCTGCAGCACGACCAAGCTACTGTACGGTGGAAAATATTCTGATAACTGATCGTTTTAGTCATTTTCAATCAATTTGTTGGTATTTTTTACTGAAAAAATACTTTTTAACTGTAAAAAATAACATTTTTCATCCATTTCTGATGTTTTATGAATGAAAATAATGGAGATATGAACTGATATTAGCAGCCAGCCACATAATATGTGGCTGGCTGCTAATATCAGTTCATATCTCCATTATTTTCAATATTATTGTTCCCATTATTATAATAGAATAAAATGCTGTTCAAGTCTGAGCTCGACAAAACAAAAACAGAAATCTGAATTGCAGCTGTGTGCAAGATATTAATGTGTATTATTATGACTCTTACTGTGAGCACCTTCGAACATTATGAATGCAGCACGCGCAACCAAGCTACAGTGAAAAATATTCTGATAACTGATCGTTTTAGTCATTTTCAATCAATTTGTTGGTATTTTTTACTGAAAAAAGACTTTTTAACTGTAAAAAATAACATTTTTCATCCATTTCTGATGTTTTATGAATGAAAATAATGGAGATATGAACTGATATTAGCAGCCAGCCACATATTGTTCCCATTATTATAATAGAATAAAAGGCTGTTCAAGTCTGAGCTCGACAAAACAAAACAAAAACAGAAATCTGAATTAATGTCATTGATTCATGAAACAGACTGCGTACGGGAAATTCATTTAACTGATGTTCAGCACAATGGATCACAAAAACATTTTCACTTGTAAAACTCCAAAAAAACTGAGTGCGTTAAGATTTACTCTATATTAGAGCATGTTTTGAGTTAAATTCATTATATAAAAACAAATAATATAAAACTGCATTACTGCCTTTCTACCTGAGCACTGCATAGACGTGAACAGTTCAATTCTCTGCAGCTGTGTGCAAGATATTAATGTTTATTATTATGACTCTTACTGTGAGCACCTTCGAACATTATGAAAGCAGCACGCGCAACCAAGCTACAGTGAAAAATATTCTGATAACTGATCGTTTTAGTCATTTTCAATCAATTTGTTGGTATTTTTTTTTACTGAAAAAAGACTTTTTAACTGTAAATTTTCATGCAATATTATTTTTTTTCATCCATTTCTGATGTTTTATGAATGAAAATAATGGATATATGAACTGATATTAGCAGCCAGCCACATATTGTTCCCATTATTATAATAGAATAAAATGCTGTTCAAGTCTGAGCTCGACAAAACAAAACAAAAACAGAAATCTGAATGAATGTCATTGATTCATGAAACAGACTGGATGAGTCAAGTCTTACCGGCTGCGTACGGGAAATTAATTTAACTGATGTTCAGCACAATGGATCACAGAAACATTTTCATTGTAAAACTCCAAAAAAACTGAGTGCGTTAAGATTTACGAGATCTTTTAATGTGAGTTTTTATGTTGGTGTCTGTATGTTTATGTTTAACTGAGCCCGAACTGATGACAATTTTCTGTCCTTGTGACAGACAATAAAGTTTTTTGAATTGAATTGAATTATTAGAGCATGTTTTGAATTAACTTCATTATATAAAATCTGCATAGACGTGAACAGTTCAATTCTCTGCAGCTGTGTGCAAGATATTAATGTTTATTATTACAAACTATATATATTATGAATATGACAACGTAATAAAACTCAGATGCATCGGTGTACGGAAGTTAAATTTGTTGACAGATGCTTTAACAAACACAACAAGAAGTGAAGTGTAATGCGGTCGTTATCGTAGCGCAGCGTGAAGGAACAAGAAGAGAAGAGGTAGTGAAGTCTTAATTGGAAAGGGAAACTGGGAAGTGGGGGGAAAATACAAAATCAAGCGTGGAGCTTCCTCACTCACGCCTGTGTCAGGTTCAAATATAGATTTAGAAAACGCTCCAGAAATGCAGCTCTCCTCTGACAGAGCGCATGCGGTGTTAATCTGTCAGCGGGAGCCTGAGTATCCTTCAACCGCTGACTATTCATACGTCAATCCAGATCGGGCCGTCGGCGGCCACGAGGAAGCTAATCCAGATGTATGTGTCGAGGCCCAGTCAGCACTCTGCTCCACCGTCCGCCCGCTGGGACGCAGGTTTTCAAGCCGTGCCAACCATTGTTATTCTCTTCCAGTAACCGCAAGTTGTACGCAAGTTGTAACCTTCCTACATGGCAGCGGCTCCTGCAGCAGCTGGCTCGCAGCCAGAGGAGGAAGAGAGAGACTATCAAAGCCTGAAACCTGCAAAACAAATTAGGAAGTGAGGCCTGTGTGCATGTTCCCTCAGGGAGCGGTTCAGCTGGTTTCTCCCTCCTCTCTCTTGTTTGTTCTCTCTGACAGCGGCTTGGATGCTTCGGCCGGTGGGCCGTGATTTATTCGGCCGTGGTCGACGTTTGTGCAGGGTCTCTGCAGGTTTCACCAGCTCAAATTTAAGACTTTTTAAGACCTTTTTAAGACCATTATGGATGAAATTTAAGACTTATTAGTGTTGTCACGATACCAACATTTTGGTACCGGTATCGGTACCAAAATGTTTTTCGATACTTTTCGGTACTTTTCCAAATAAAAAGAGAACACAAAAAATGTCATTATTGGCTTTATCTTAATAGAAAATCTTAGAACTATAACATATGTATCAGTAAATAATCAGTAAATCAGTAAACAGCCACTGCTGCTGCAGGATTAAACGTCCATCTATATTATTCTGAACTCTTCCTAAATTAAAACATTAGTGGTCTGTTTAAAAATGAATATCAACTTGTTTTATTTGCATTAGCCTATTTGAGGTCTGAAAACACTGCATCTTTTTTTTGTTATTTTGACCAGTTGTAATTTTTGGGAGAAATTGTTATCAGTAGTTTATAGAATGAAACACAAACGTTAATTTTACTCAAACACACACAACTATTGTTTCCCATACGTAGACCAATGTGGTGCAGCGCCACAGAATCAAGACCGAGCCACAAATTGACTCTGCTTTTTTTCCCCCATCAACTATATCGTTGCGGTAATTCATCTCCGCATAGCGCTCTTTCTCTGTTCACTCACTGACACAGAGAGAGAGAGAGAGCGCATGCAGCCAGTGGTGCGCAGTAAAAACGAAACTTATCAACCAGCAGTGTTTGCATTAATTAACGAGTCTGTGGCGGCCCGTCTCTCTCGCGGGCGCTGGCGCACACAGATACACACATAAACACAGGCACATGGTCAGGTGGCGCTGTAACGGTAATAAAAAAACCCACCTTGCTTCGTTTGTGAATCGCTCACTCGTCTCGGCTCAAATTACAATGCGGCGACTTCACGCGGCGACGTCACCGCTACCGGCGGCGCAAAATGAAAGTACCGGTCCCATCTAAGTGCAGTATGGTACCGTTTTAAATGCGTCAGTACCCCGGTACCACTCTAGTACCGGAAAACCGAACAACCCTACTAAAATTATTTAAGACTTGAACACAATAATTCAACAAATTTAAGACATTTTAAAGGGATAGTTCACCCAAAATTCAAATTTCACACATTATCTACTCACTCTCATGTCAACTAAGGGCTGGGAGAAGTTTCAGAATCCTCCGTGGCTTCTCTGAGTTACAGCGGGGCTCCGTGCAGCAGTATTTGTCCATATAACGGTTGTCGATACCAACTTTCTTTGTCCAAAAAGACACACCAAAAAACATCCAAATACCTCCATGCTGCTCGTATGTAATGTCCGTCTTGTATTGAAGCCCCGACATGAGAAATTGTTCTGAAAAAAATTAAATAAGTCTTCCTGTGTCGGTGCAAATCTCGTGTGATTTGCACTGACCGGCGGAACAATTTCTCATGTCGGGGCTTCAATACAAGAGGGACATTACAGACGAGCACTATGGAGGTATTTGGATGTTTTTTGGTGTGTCTTTTTGGACGAAGAAAGTTGGTATCGACAACAATTATATGGACAAATACTGCTGCGTGGACCCCCTGTAACTCAGAGAAGCCACGGAGGACTCTGAAACTTCTCCCAGCCCTTAGTCCACATGAGGGGGAGTAGATAGTGAGTGAAATTTGAATTTTGGGTGAACTATCCCTATTTAAGGCCTAAAATTTAGATTTTAAAATTTTAGACTTTTTAAAACCCCGCGGATACTCTGTAGCGTGTGTGTGTGTGTGTGTGTGGCTGAATGACCACGAAGCAAATGGGCCTTGGCACACTTGAACCTTGTGCTGCTGCTAAACATCGATATGTAAAACAACACTGGAGACATGAGGAGGAGGTGGTTGTTGTTGTGGTTGTTGTGAACTCACGGGTCTGAAGATGTGGATGTCCTGGTTGCGGGTGATCAGATGGGCGTTCTTGGCCGTGCATGTGGCCGTCTCCAGCTTGTCTCCGGTCAGCATCCAAACCTGATTCAATAAGAACCAAAGAAAAACATGTAAGTGAGGAGGGAATAGGGTTTCTGCAGGTTTCACCAACTCAAATTAAGACTTTTTAAGACCACTATGGATGAAATTTAACACCTACTATATATCATGACAAACACAAAACGTACAATAGAAGAGTCACAAAATTACTTGCAAAGTAAACTGGCTCGTTTGTAGTTGAAAATACATTCAATAAAGCAGAATGAAGTGTCGCGGGAGCATTTTATTGAGCGTTACAAACCAGCCTAAGGAAATTAAGACCTGTCTAAAATGACTTCAATGAATTTAAGACTTTTTAAGGCCTACAATTTTAGACTTTTTAAGAAGAAACCCTGCAAGACGACACGCTGAGGTCTGAGGAGAAATTCCAACATATAATCCATCAAATCTGTCGGTTAAATCAGTTAAACAAAAGATCAGAGAGTCTAATCACCTCATCAGGCCCAAAGCTACAGACGTATCTTCCTTAAAACAGGAGGCTGACTCCAGTCGTCGGATTCTTAATGAAGTGATTTTAGACGCCGTTTATAGCAGAAAATATAAATGATTGATTCATTTAAATTACATTTTTTAATCCGTACTGGTTTAAGGTGTTTGTTTTTTCCCAGCTTGAGTTCACAATGTACGGAAGCGTATTGCATTCACTTGAGTTATTTATTTTTTGGTTTGTTTTTTGGGGTAATTATTTCTGTTTTTCTGAGTAATTTATTTTTCAGACAATTTTTCTTTTCCTCCTGTTTTTCGTGGTAATATTTTTCAGACTTAACAAGATTTCAAAATCCCGCGAGAAACTCCCACCTGCAAGTAACGTTGCAGTCAAGCCTCCACTTCATCACGGATACATCCATGGATATGCTCCACAAAGTCGAGCTTTCACCGGCATTGTAGATTTTGGAAGGAAAGGAAAACCCCACTCATCCCACTCATCTTTCTTATTTCCACTGTGTTCCCAGTAAATTCAGATTTATCTTGAAAGGAAACGACCTGTTATTACAGAACTCCTCCTCAGATAGTGTCACTAAAAATATCAGAGCAGTCTGACGTAGCAACCTTTATTTTGAAATCAGTCCTAACTGTGGGACCTTGCAGGATTTTGACATCTCAATAGCTAAGTCAGAAAAAAATTACCTTGAAAAACAGAAAAATATTAGTCAGAAAAACAGAAAAAAATATTCAAAAAAACAAATCAAAAAATAAATTACTCAGAAAAACTGGATTTTTTCATTATTATTCAAGTGAATGCAATGAAAATTACTTTTCACAAATATTTAGTAGTAACTTATCTCTTCAGGAACAATGGACATTGTTTAATTGGACTCTTTTCTGTGAAAAGCTGAAAACAGAAATGAGAACCTACCTGTCCAGATGAATAACACTAGAGCTCAGAGAGGAAATTTTGGGTGGACTGACCCTTTAGATGAAGAGTGAACTGGACCGTGTGTGAGCCAAAGTTTTTTAACCACAGTGACTAATCACTTTTCTGGCTCTCTCCTGCACACAAAGCCAAAACCTTGTTTCCATTTAACTGTGGTCAAATATTTTACATGTGCCAAGCGGCCGCCATTAAAAACATTTCCATGTAATTAATTCAAATGTTCGACAGACTCGGCTTTCATCTGCCACTTGATGCCTGATTGGATCTTGGTGGGTCGACATGAAAAACACACTTGTCTTCTTTGTTTTTTTGTAATTTGTTGCTGCTACTGTGAGCTGCGAGGCCGTGACCCCCTCCCTCCTCCCTCCTAGCAGCAGCAGCATTAAAGGATAATTTCATTTTTTTACAATCTGGACCTTATTTCTAGCATAAAATATAATCATTTTCCTCCCCCAGATAACTTTGGTGTCGTTACAAGTGGTTGTGATGAAATGAGCTGCAGCCGAGAGGCGCGTATATCCGTATAATGGAGTCTACAGGGCAGCAGAATGCAGCCTCTAAATAACACATTATCTGCAGAGAAACTCCTTCATTTCACCAATATTTAGTTCTGATAGGCTAGTGCTATTCCCCTCTGAGTCCGGGGTTAGCTGTTATCAACATCCGGGGTCTGTAGGTTGACCTACTAACCTCTGACCTGGATGATGTCATCTCCGACCGCTGCCCGGCGCAGCTAACTTGCTACCGCTAATGCTACGGTTCGTTTCTGCGTGTTTCTGACTTGTCAGAACAAAATGAGCAGCTGGATGAAGTTCAGCTTCCACAGGCTTCCTCTCCTCAACCTGGACTCACTAAAGCTCCGGCTAGTTGAGATAAAAATGGACCCGAATGCCGAAGCAGAATGATTATTATCAGAATGAGCCACGCGGCGCTCAGAGATGACATCATCCAGGTCAGAGGTCAGCAGGTCAACCTACAGACCCTGGATGTTGATAACAGCTAACCCCGGACTCAGAGGGGAATAGCACTAGCCTATCAGAACTAAATATTGGTGAAATGAAGGAGTTTCTCTGCAGATAATGTGTTATTTAGAGGCTGCATTGCGCTGCCCCGTGTTCTCACATTATACGGATATACGCGCTGCTCCACTGGGGCTAATTTCATCACAACGACTCCAAATGACACCAAAGTTATCTGGGTGAGTAAAATGATCGTATTTTATGCTAGAAATAAGGTCCAGGTTGTAAAAAACTGAAATTATCCTTTAACAGCAGCAGCAGCAGCATGAACAGACCTTGATGCCGGCGTTGCGGAGGATCTCCAGCGTGGGCCGGACGTCGGTCTGCAGCTGGTCCTCCACCCCGGTCAGACACAGCAGCTCCATCTCCATCTCCAGACTCTCAATCACCGTGGCAACCTTCAGAGAGCGGTCATGGACGCTGAGCTTGGCCTGGACGTACCGAGCCTGCAGAGAGGAGAGGAGAGGAAGAGAGGAGGAGATGATGAGACTGGGATAAACAAGGTAGAACCGCTGCAGGATCAAAGACGAGAAGCGAAGCGAAGCGGCCGGGAACAAGAGGAGAACGTTTCAGTCCGACCTCCAGCTGCGTGAGATGAGACAAACAGGAGGAGAAGAACTTAAGATGCAGCCACAGAGACTCCACACACAGCAGTCTGCACACATGAGCAAACTAGTATGCAGTTTGCTGTTGTGTTTAAAGGGATAGTTCACCCAAAATTGAAATTTTCACTCATTATCTCCTCCCCCTCATGTGGACTAAGGGCTGGGAGAAGTTTCAGAGTCCTCCGTGGCTTCTCTGAGTTACAGGGGGTCTCGGCGTAGCAGTGCATGTCCATATAACGGCTGCAAATGGATACCAACTGTCTTCGTAACAAAAAGACACACCAAAAAACATCCAAATACCTCCATGCTGCTCGTATGTAATGTCCCTCTTGTATTGAAGCCCTGAAATGCCAAATTGTCCCGAAAAAAATTACCGTCCAAATTTGACGAACCGGGAAGAGGAGCTTCGAGAAGCTTCCGCTACAAACAAGCTTGAAATATAGACTTATTTAATTTTTTTCGGGACAATTTCTCATGTTGGGGCTTCAATACAAGAGGGACATTACATACGAGCAGCATGGAGGTATTTGGATGTTTTTTGGTGTGTCTTTTTGTTATGAAGACAGTTGGTATCCATTTGCAACCGTCATATGGACATGCACTGCTACGCCGAGACCCCCTGTAACTCAGAGAAGCCACGGAGGACTCTGAGAAATTTCAATTTTGGGTGAACTATCCCTTTAATTTAGTAAAAAAGTGTGATGATGATTGTAAAAATGAAGGAGGATAGGAACTCAGTTTCCCTCCTTTTTCTTAGCTGGTCAAGCACTTGGTGTTGTGAAAAAAGTTAAATATCTGGGCCACATAATCAGAGAAGAGACTATGTGATGATGATAAACTCTATGCACAGGCCAATATGCTTGCTAGGGAATGTAATAAGTGTATAGAGGATGTGAAGATAGCCTTGTTCAGATCATATTGCACTACACTGTACACAGCAGCACACTTGTGGTTGCAAGTACAGCTGCTGCAAAAATGAGAAAACTGTTTGAATATTACTTGTTTTAGAGGGAAATGCAGAGACTGCTTGATGAAAAACTGTCCCTGAAGGCAACGCGCATCAGCGGTTTTGCATGAATTTCCCTCTAAAACAACTCTGTGTGGTAACGTTGTGTTATTATCTCATAGCGTGGTGAATGTGCAGGTCACAACTTGTCCACCAGAGCGTTGTGGAGTTGTTGGATTGTGTATTTGATGAGTTTGATGAGGGAAACCAAGAAATCCCATAATGAGCCTCCGTAGCGTAGCTCTGAGCAGCTCACGGCTCTGCTCCGCCGTTCTAAAAACAGCTCGCACCGACAATTAAAGGTAACGAACCTACACTGCAAAATCTCAATATCTTACCAAGAATATTTGTCTTATTTCTAGTCAAAACAAATCTCATTATACTTAAAATAAGACTCATCACATAAAAAGTAGCTTGTTTTTAGACACTTTTTACTTCTTTCAAGCAGATTTTCACTTGAAATAAGTAGAAAAATCTGATAGTGGAGCAAGTTTTTCTTTCTTATTACAAGCACAAAAAACTTGCTTTCACTGGCAGATTTTTCTACTTATTTCAAGTGAAAATTTGTTTGAAACAAGTGAAAATGATCTAAAAACAAGATCGATTTTAGGTGATGAGTCTTATTTTAAGTGGAAACAGATTAGTTTTGACTAGAAATGAGACATTTTGACACAAAAAAAGGACAAATGTTCTTGGAGAGATTTTGAGTTTTTGCAGTGTACTGATAGGGATTATGGCAATAGGCCAATTAGCCAAAAATGTTGAACTATCCCATATAAAGTCTTGGTCTGTTTTGGTGAGAGAGCAAACCTACACAGAGATTATAAACAAACTTCTACATGAGACGTTCAAGGTCCGGCCGAGAGGATAAAGTTCCCAGTGTTTGTTTGGTGTGGAGGCAGAAGTTTAAAGGAGAGAGAGCGAGAGGACTAGCAGACATCAACAGGTCGACGCCCATCTCCTCCAGCCCTGCAGCAGCTTTCTTTCAGGGCAATTTGAGAGTGAGATAAAGCAAAAATAATCTGAGTGTGAGTCATACAGGAACACAAACTCTGTGTTATGTGTGTGAATGTGAGTGTGAGTCAGTCAGTCGGTGACTCACTGCTGCCCACCACCACCACCACCAGCTCTGCTCTGCTCTGCTCACACAATCACACACTTGACGGGGCCTGGGGGGCTGAGGGCTGCAGGGGGAGGCGAGCAGCCCGGCCCTGCCCTGCTCAAACAATGAGTGGGGTGGGGGGGGCAGGAGGGGCAGGAGGGGGGGCAGAGGTTAGCCCAATTACCCCGACAACGCACTCTGACATTTAGAAGAAGAAAATAATACAGGACGTGACTGCGTTGAGCATCAAGACGACGTTTCTGTCCGCGTGTCTAACGAGTTTGATATTTCTGCAATGTGAGGGTGAAATATGTGCACGTGTGTGTGTGTGTGTGTGTGTAACGCTGCTAATGAAGTTAAGGCTCTGAGCATTAAAGGGATAGTGCAACATTTTTGTGTCAGATCCTCCTCTCACCCTAATCCCTAGACTGCAAAAACTCAAATATCTTACCAAGAATATTTGTCTTATTTCTAGTCAAAATGTCATTTCTAGTCAAAACAAATCTCATTATACTTAAAATAAGACTCATTACATAAAAAGCAGCTTGTTTTTAGACACTTTTTACTTCTTTCAAGCATATTTTCACTTGAAATAAGTAGAAAAATCTGATAGTGGAGCAAGTTTTTCTTTCTTATTATTACAAGCCCAAAAAACTTGTTTTCACTGGCAGATTATTCTACTTATTTCAAGTGAATATTTGTTTGAAACAAGTGAAAATGATCTAAAAACAAGTACATTTTTAGGTGATGAGTCTTATTTTAAGTGGAAAGAGATTAGTTTTGACTAGAAATGAGACATTTTGACAAGAAATAAGACAAATATTCTTGGAAAGATTTCAAATGTTTGCAGTGTATAGTCATAGCAGTAGGTTCATCATCACCTTTAAATATCGGTGCATGTTGTTTTGAGATCGGCGGGGCAGAGACGTGAGCTGCTGTACCGTTCACCTCCATTGTGTTCACTGAGCAGCTCACGGCTCTGCCCCGCCGATCTCAAAACAACATGCACCGATGATGAACCTACTGCTATGACTATACACTGCAAAAACTCAAAATCTTTCCAAGAATATTTGTCCTTTTTCTTGTCAAAATGTCTCATTTCTAGTCAAAACTAATCTCTTTCCACTTAAAATACGACTCATCACCTAAAAATGAACTTGTTTTTAGATCATTTTCCTTTGTTTCAAACAAATATTCACTTGAAATAAGTAGAAAAATCTGCCAGTGAAAACAAGTTTTTTGTGCTTGTAATAAGAAAGAAAAACTTGCTCCACTATCAGATTTTTCTACTTATTTCAAGTGAAAATCTGCTTGAAAGAAGTAAAAAGTGTCTAAAAACAAGCTACTTTGTATGTGATGTTTCTTATTTTAAGTATAATGAGATTTGTTTTGACTAGAAATAAGACAAATATTCTTGGTAAGATTTTTAGTATAGGGATTATGGTGAGAGGAGAATCTGACTAAAATGTTGCACTGTCCCTTTAAGAGAGAGAGAGTGTTTCACCTCAAAATCCTGATACTGCTCCTCTGTCAGGGATTTCTTGGAGACGACCAGCACCCTCAGACCTTCCCTCGCCATGTTTCCACACTAGAAAAACAGAGCAGAAACATCCAGATTATAAAGTCTAGTCTAGTTATTTATAATGGGAATAAAATCACTGACATTACATAATAATTCATAAAAAAAACAAAAAAGGAAAGAGAATGTACCTCCTCTTCCAGCCAGTCGTTGTACTGGACGATGCCGGCCATCACCACGTCGGCTCCCTTCATGTAGAACGTGATCTCTCCCGTCGACTCGTCCTAGAAAAACAAGTAAAGACGAGGACGTAAAAACAAGCGGAACAGGTGTCGATAACAGGTCAATCCCATGTTCGTCAATGGGAACCTGAACTTTTTTTTCTTTTTTAATGATCCCTTGTTGCCTAGAAATACACGACCTATTTTGGTATTCACACAAAGTGTTTGAAAATGTTATCACGAGGAAGTGAAGTCCAGCTCCAGAATCCCAGGCTTCCTGCGCTGCAGCACGGCCAACAATAATAAAGTTAGTCATCATCAGACTTAGTCACAGGTTGTTAGGAGTTTTTTCCTCTGATAATAATTTTCTTTCAATATAAATCTGTGTTTTTTTCTTTTCTTTTTCTTTTTCTTGTGACAGCTGCTGTGTAGCAACAGTCAGCATCCTAGCAACAACGACTCACCCTCAAGTTATTCTCAAAATCAATCAATCAATACATTTCCTTTGACCCACTTATTGTTATTATTGCCTGTATTTACTATTATTTATTGCACCAGTCCATATAAATAGTTAGTATTGTGCTGTATACAGTGCATATGTAATGTATTATTATGTAGAATTTGTTATGTTGCTGCTTCATGTTCAAATAA
Source organism: Trachurus trachurus (assembly GCF_905171665.1). NCBI lineage: Eukaryota > Metazoa > Chordata > Actinopteri > Carangiformes > Carangidae > Trachurus > Trachurus trachurus. The sequence continues at coordinate 32,147,184 of NC_139901.1, read as the reverse complement.
AAATAAAAATATGCAGCGTTTCATGTGTTTTTCACTGAGAAAATCGTCTTTTATTGGGCCATACACAGTGTCATGCAAAAGTTTGTAGCCTACACCTCTGGTCCAAATGTCTGTTTCTGAAGATGAAATGATCTCCAAAAGACATAAAGTTAAACATGAAACACTCTTTTATTTAAATATTTTAATCAACATCAGTGTATTATTTTAGTTTTCTACAATTTCAGAGTGAAAAAGGAGAAACAAAGCAGCAGCAGCCTAAAAGAAAAAGAATGGGAAACTCAGGAGACTTGAGCTGTCAGAGAACTTTGACCAAGGTATCAGACAAGAGATTTACTATTTACATATAGTTTCCAAAGGGGGGGGGGGCTACTAGCTACTAACTATGCATTACCCAGACCTTTGCTGAGGGCTCTCATTACTGCCTGTCGTCCTCTGTGATATGATTGTCAGATTGCAGAGTGTCTTAAACTAAATGTATTTGTTAATACATTATTTATTGCCCGCAGTCTCACCAGCCGTTCATATGTGCAGTGCGCTAAACGTTGCCGTCTACTCACTTAACCTGTGTGACCAATAACCGAACGACATTTGTGGCCATGTGACAACAACGTATCATCCTCGCCTTAATTCAAATCAGATAATGGACCTTTAAGTGTGAACCCGCTCTAAGAGTCTAATCGCCCACGGGTTAAAAGTCGTTTTTTAAAATGGTTTGTTCAGTTTGAGTTTTTTTTAAAAATTAATTTGCAAACATTTCAAAAAAATTCTGGGTTTGTGCTGTCATTATGGGATTAATAGTGTATATTAATGAAATAGTGTATAATATTGGAGTTGATATTAAGCCAATGTAATTATAACAATAGAAAGGGGCAGGTACTATACGTTTTTCTTCATCCTGCTCCTTTTCATTCATGGTTACTATGTGTACATTATGTAAATATGTGCAACCATTTGAAGTATGTAAATAATGAATGGAATAAATCAAAATGAAATGAAATGGGATGGTGAGTGTAGTTTGATGAGGACAAAAATGAATCAAATTGATTTTAACATAAAGCTGCAACACAACAAATGCTGAAAAATTAAAAAGGGGGGTCTGAATACTTTCTGTATCCACTGTAGGTTTTAATATCTCATGCCGTATATAAAACAACTTTGACCTTAAAGAAACAAAATGCAGGGAAGCTTCGTGTCACTCACTCTGACGATGATGCCCATCCTCTTGCTCTCGTAGGTGAAGGGGAAGATCTGCAGGATGGTGAAGTTCAGGATTTGTCCAGTAGGGGTCCGCAGCTGCATGGAGGACTGGTCCCTCCCCACCAGCGTGAGGCCGACGCTCTCAGTCCACTGCACCAGCGACACCTACCAACACCACACGGTACAGAACAAAACACAAAAACACACCGCTGAAGAAAGAGACTAGTATACAGGACAGGACAATGAACACATGTGCTGTGCAACATTTACCAAGATGAAACTGTTTTTTAAGATAGATAATACACAAAGCCAGATAATAAACAAAGAAAAGCCAAGAAAAATGTACTCCCTAATAATAATAATATTCAAAAAATGTTCAAGGAAAGAGAGGGGAGATACTATATGAGCTCAGAGAGGGAAACTTAACTTAAAACAACCAAGAATAAATAAATACGACATTAAAAAGCATGTGTATCTCTGTGGAATAGCTTGACAACAGAGGATCTGAAACAATGCAAATTAAAAATAGATTAAAACATAGTAGGATAGAAAGCTATAAACAGGATTGATTGATTAATTGGGTGTTGATTGCAACGTAATGTAATGCTGTTAAATTATTTATTTATTTTATTTTTTGGCTACACTTGTTAATTATTGGATACTTGTTTCTTTCTATGACTCTGAAACCATGAAGAGCTCTAACGGATTTAATGAAATAATGAATTAAAGGGTAGCGCCACGGCATTTATAAGCTACATAGCTTCAGCCTGCAGCTTTTTCGATCTATTTATGAACTAGTTGAACTAATGATGGTTTTATGGGAGGTTGACTGACTGTGATTGATGCTCAACTGTAAACTATTTTGTGTAAAAGATCGAATATACTGCTACTACTGCTACTAAGTATTTAAACACTGTCATCACACAGAAACAGAGAGAAGTGACCTCTGTTGTCTGGGTCTTTTATTATTTATTTAGCTATCTATGTATTTATTATAGTTTGCATGGTAAAGCCATATATATCCAAGTCAATATGATGTTCCATTACTTAGATGATGACAAAGAAAAGAGCGGAGGACACTTAGTTTAGAGCCTGTCTGTCAGAAAGAGCAACAGTAAGTAACCATTTAGCTCTAATCAATAACTCAGCAGCATTTTCAGCACTCAAGACTATTGATTGATAAACTGGGGACACGACACGTCCATTTCTGAACTGAAAATATAGTTTTTTTTGCTGGATTCTTCTTTCTGAAGGACACAACAGATGACATCCATTAATACAATGGTAATCTGTCTCTGTGTGTGTGTGTGTGTGTGTGTAGAGAGAGGAGGGAGGGGGAGTGGGGGTGGAGATGACATTGCCCAATAACTTCCAGACCAGAAGCCAGATCACAGACCCAATTCATCATCCAATCTTCTGACAGCACTAATAGCAGAGTGGTCAAATGGACACAGATGAGACAAAACCAACAAAGATCGACCAATAACCGGCCGCTTGCGTTCAGACTAACCTTTTTTTTTTACCCCAAAAAATGAAGAAAGAAAGAAAGAAAGAAAAAAGAAAAACTAAAACCACAGATTTTTGTGGCTTCCCAAAATCTTTACTTACTTATTTTGGAAATAACATGACCGCGCCGTCTGACAATGCCCGGCCTGGCCTGGCTGGGGCAACACTAACGTCAGAAAAGCGGCGGACTACCGTAATTTCTGTCATCCAGGTTGGGAAATATGAAAAGTTGTGCTGGCTGAGTCACAGTCTAGAAATATTCACCGTGGAGGCATGCACGGATGTAATGTTTAACCACAGCTGCAGCTCCACCAGCACCAGCACCACCAGCACCTTGTTACAGCGGCATCTGGCCTGGCTGTCAACTCTCTGCTTCATCCAGCTGCTTTGACTCAGAACAACCACTGAGCTGTAAAAAAAAAAGCTGCAAAGTGACTCAGATATCAAACTCTCCTGTGTGACTCAACGTGCAACACAACTCCTGTAGTTCTGCCTTTGGGCTGCTCTGCTCTGCTAAAATAAACAGCCCTATTTTTATTTGCATGTGTGTATTGTACAGTACATATCTGCTGTTGTACATAAACGTGCATCAAACCGTCACTGACGTTGAGTCCCATTGTGTTTGCAGACAAAAACCAGACCTATGTTAAGACTTCCGGAGAGCCGCAGGAGAAAAGCAAACAGAGTCTAGATCAGTGGTTCTCAAACCTTTTTACCCCTAAAGGACCCTAAATCGACACAAATTAGGCCACGGACCCTCCCCATTGGACAAAATTTTGAAACAAACACCTGAAATACACAAATATTTGTTCTGAGACTGAATAATGTTACTTTCTTAGTAACTGTATGTTCAAATTAGGGCCATTGGCGTTTATTTTTTTGAAATATTTTAGTGAAATTTCTGGAAAAAAGTGGTAACATTTCTCAAAAAGAAAGTAAAAAAAAAAAAGGAAAAAAATGGTAAAATTTAAAAAAGTTTAAAAAATATTTAAATTAGCTATAACAAGCTGGTGAAATTTTTTTTTTTTTAAAGTTTTAAAAATTCTAGAAAAAAATGGTAAAATTTCTCTTTAAAAAAGTTTAAAATATTTAAATTATAAAAAGCTGGTGAATTTTTTTTTTTTTTTTAAGTTATAAAATTCTAGAAAAAAAATAGTAAAATTTCTCTTAGAAAAGTTTTAAAAAATCTAAATAAAAAAAAGCCCGGGAAATTTATCAAATAAAAGTTTTAAAAAGCAGAGAAAAAAATTGTTTAATTAATTAAAAAAAAAAAAAAAAGTTAAAATTCTATAAAAAAAAAAAGTGATAAAATTTAAATTAATAATTAAAAATGTAAAGAAAAAGAAAGTTGTAAAACGTCTCCAAAAAAAGCCCCCACGTTGAGAACCACTGGTCTAGATGTGTCAGACTGATACAGACTGATAGACACTAAACAATAAAGCAGCTTTCAGGACAATAACAACTAAAATGTTTTATTTATCTAATGGCAGCAGATGTGCAGCAGCGGCTCGGTTAAAAAGCACCCGGCGACCGAGGAGGAAACTCCAGAAGGAGGAGAAGGGCAACGGGCCGGGGAGGAGGAGAAGGGCAACGGGCCGGGGAGGAGGAGAAGGGCAACGGGCCGGGGAGGAGGAGAAGGGCAACGGGCCGGGGAGGAGGAGAAGGGCAACGGGCCGGGCAGCACATTAAGGAAATCCGTATTTACACGGCAGGAAACGGATCGAGTCGAATTCCGCTGCTTTCTTCCTGACGTTCAAAGAATTCATCCAGATCAAGGACGGAGATGTGAAACGCCAACGCGGCGGCTTTTTGACCCGTTGGTTCAAACCCCCCTTTAAAGGTACAGTACAGACCGAAAAACCTAAAGAGCTCCAGATTAGGAAGTCTGTCCTCCTCTGTCTGTTTGGACACAAGGAGATGAAGTGGACGTTTCCCAACAGGTTATAAATACATCAACATAAAGGAATTCGCCCGAGAGTGTGTGTGTGTGTGTGTGTGTGTGTGTGTGTGTTCACATATATCATCATCAGACGGATATACTGTACAGGAGCTGGAGCTGGATAATAAATGTGGGAAACGTCCACGTTTACGTTTCCGCATGGATGGAAAAAGAAGCTGAGCAATAAACTGTTTTTAAATGAGATAGTTCTTAATTTTCCTTCCAATTCCTGTCTCTCATCTTTTCAAATATTTTTTAATAAAGTTTTGTTTTGTAAAGAAGTTTAAGCTGCAGGTTTTATAAACGGATTATTCTTTGTTCTCCTCTCCTGTTTGGTGCTGTCAACATTTCACTGAGAAAACTGTCTCACAAAACGATGAAATAAATCTATTTTCAAAAAAGAAGAGGGAATTATCTCAAATTAGATGCTAAATGATGATTATATGTCAGAAAATACAACATTAAAGATGCCCTCTTGGTATGTTTAAGATATAAATATATAAAAAATAATCTCCCTCCTGGAAAAAAACATGTCTCTCTGAAAAAAAACGACTTTGCTCTAAGTTTCCACATCACATTTTTCTTTTTCCATTTGCTGAAGGAGAAAAACAAATACATTTTGAAAAACTGCCCTGATGTTGAACATTAATCTTTGTCCGTAGTGAAATACAAACAAAGAAACAACAAAAAAAAACATGTTTTTTGCTTGGTTCGGGAACTTTAAATCACTAAAAGCTCATTTTAAAATGTAAAAAAAAATGTTTAAAATTCAAGCCAAGATGATGATATAATACGAAAATAATAAAAAGAAAACCTGCACACGCCCTGTACTGTAGGTATTGGGAAGCAGATCATTTACTGGATCATATAGTACATGCATGCCCATAAAATTGGAATAATTTAGTTTTTCAGGCACATTATTCCTATTTTTATTCCAGTTTTTAAAAGTTAATTGTGGTTCAATTTTCACAGTGAAACGTTTGGAAGAGACTGATCAATGAAGTTTTGAGAAGGTATATACACATCATTTCATGAGATGAGGTAAAAATATGTATTTTATTCCAACCTCTATGTGCAACCGTGTATTTGTGTGGTCGATATAAACCAACAGAAACATCATTAAAGGGATAGTTCACCCAAAATTGAAATTTCTGAGTTACAGGGGGTCTCGGCGTAGCAGTGCATGTCCATATAACGGTTGCAAATGGATACCAACTGTCTTCGTAACAAAAAGACACACCAAAAAACATCCAAATACCTCCATGCTGCTCGTATGTAATGTCCCTCTTGTATTGAAGCCCCGAAATGTGAAATTGTCCCCAAAAAAATTAAATAAGTCTATATTTCAAGCTTGTTTTATAGCGGAAGCTTCTCGAAGCTCCTCTTCCTGGTTCGTCAAATTTGGATGAACTGGGAAGAGGACAGACCCTGGTTCGTCCAAATTTGACGAAATATAGACTTATTTAATTTTTTTCGGGACAATTTCGCATTTCAGGGCTTCAATACAAGTCGGACATTACATACGAGCAGCATGGAGGTATTTGGATGTTTTTTGGTGTGTCTTTTCGTTACGAAGACAGTTGGTATCCATTTGCAACCGTCATATGGACATGCACTGCTACGCCGAGACCCCCTGTAACTCAGAGAAGCCACGGAGGACTCTGAAACTTCTCCCAGCCCTTAGTCCACATGAGGGGGAGTGGATAATGAGTGAAATTTCAAATTTGGGTGAACTATCCCTTTAATAAGGTGATATCACTCCTGTATCCGTGGTACCTCGTCGGGGCTGGACGCCTGGTAAACTCTGCATGTGTCCTCGTAGTGCTGCTCGGCCTCGGCCTGGTCCGTCACGCCGTTGGCCTCGTACACCGGCGTCACGTTGTGCACCAGCGCGATGGCCTTCACCGCCTCGTGGACTCGGCTGCTGATCGTCTTACGGACCTTGGTGGCCGCCGGAGCCCTGGAGGGGTGGTCGTGGGAGGGCTGGAGGAGGAGGAGGAGGAGAAGAAAAGAAGGGAAGAAGGTGTGATCAAACAGGAAATGTGAAAAGAAGTCACAACACTCGTCTCTAATTGGCTGCTTTCACTGTGGTCAAGGTTTCTCTAAGAGACGGGCAGCGATTCTTGCTGAGAACTAATGACCTGTTCAGAAAAAGGTAGTGGTGTGACGATACACTCATCTCACGAGAACGAGACGAGACGAGATTTTAAGGAAACTACAATGACAAAATATATATGACTGGACCAACAAACTTTTATTTAACAGAGTTGCACATGGCATTTTGAAATGTTTTATTATAACTCTTTACATGCATGATGTAAGCATGAGCTTTTAACTTCTTCTTCCACAAATTGAAACTAAAACTTATAAAAGTTAAAATAAAATAAATTTAATTAAATATTCCTTTCTTCTTTTCAAGTGCAGAGAGAGAGAGAGTCCCGGCACCACAGAGAAACGCTGGATGGATGCCGAGTCGAGTAGAGTTATAACTGTGTAGTGGAAAGGGGTGCAAAGTATTGGTAACTGGTAGTGGAAACCCTGTTTTACATTGTTTTAACATAAAAATAAAAAATAAAAATAAAATTTGCGAGACAGATTTTTAACACGACGAGAAATATTGTCGAATTTAATCTAAATTTATGCAACAATGTAAAAAGAAGAGACAACTAACTGTAACTTTATTCGTGGACCAGATGGAAATGAACTCTTGAGCTATAGCTATACTACTTCTAACTGCCAGATCTTAATTAACTTTTACAGGTGCATCATTGAAAGTATCCTTACCTTTTCGTCCACAGTTTGGTTTAGTAACCTCACTGTACAGGACCGAAGATCTCTGACCAGAATAGTCAATCTGGCTCAGAAAATTATTAGTACTGATCTGCCTAAACTTGATGCACTTTACAACTCAAGGCTCCTGGCTCGGGCTTTAAAAATAGTGAGCGACACCAGCCACCCTGCCTTTAGCCTTTTTGTTCTTCTCCCCTCTGGTAGACGGTCAAATAGAAGTTTTTAACTACTATTATTATCTTTATCATTATTATTTATAATTATTATTATTTTTATTTTCATTTTTCTATTGAAAGAGGTGCTGAAACATGGATACCTCCACGGTGCACTTCTAAGAAGCTCCGTCGTCTTCTTTTATTGTTGTTAGGATGAATGTTTTCCACATTGTATTTCTACTGAGATTAGATGTTTACAGTGCCTAGCTATATCTGGGGGCAGTGTCCCTTTATCTATCTTAACTTACCTTATTTTATGTTTTATGTAACTTACTGTTTTATCACCTATGTCTGTTTTTATAGTCCTGTCCTCTCGCAAGTGCTTTACAATGCAGATTTTCTGACTCTGAAATCTAAATTTACAACAAATGATCTTTTGTATGTTCATAATTTTGCAGAGTCCCAAACAAATAAACCAATTGAGAGAATGAAGAGACGACTAACAGGAAATGTGTTAAGGAGACTAGTTGTCGCTGCCGTGGTAACCAGAACCAGATGTGTAAAGAAAATATGAAACATTTTTTTTCTCACTGTGCTATTTTTAGACCGCTGTGCAGCTTTCCAGGGGTTAATGGTGGCGTCATTAAAGAAGTCCGGTCAGTGCTTCGCTTGTGGGCTAATCCTGTTTCCTGCTTCGCTAACCTCTGGTGTCAGGGGGGGACAAAGAGTGTCATCTGAGGTCAGGAAGCATTCGACCAAACAATAATCACAAACCGATATGTTGTTGGTGCCTTAAAACAATGTTCACGTCTTGTTTGTTTTAGGCCTTTTTCCTTCCAAAGACGGAGGAATTTCGTTTCTTTTCTTTTTCTGTTTGTTTTCTGAACGGTTTATTTCTTCTCTTTGACCGACAGACACTTTTAAGTTTTGTTTTATGTTTTTTTTTTTTACCTGTGTGTAGGCGCTGAACACATGGCTCTGTACTTCATCCATTGAGTCCATCCCATAAGCCACAGTCCCAAGATGGAGGCGACGGAAGACCATTTCATTTTGGGTGAGAGTCCCTGGTAGAGAAAACAGATTAGATTAGATGATTAGATAGATACTTTATTGATCCAGTGGGAAATTCAAGCATCCACAAGCAGCAAAGTCAAACAATTAGAATATAAAAGCAATAAAACACAGAACTCAAACAGAAAATGTGCACTATATGCACCCAGATGTGATATACTATATAATCAGTGATGGGACTAACAGCATTATAAATAAATAATTTATAACGTTACTAATGGTGCTAGTTTTTCAGTAACACTAATCCAAAAAGTTTCCGCTATAACTCCGTTACTGTTACTGACAATAAAATGCACCGTTACTTGACTCAAGAGGTCCGGTCTCAAAATAATAATAATAATAATAGACCCGTTCAAGTGTAGGCTACTGTTATATCGGCTACACATTTTTTTTCAGTCCATCAACAAGTCAGAAAAAAGACATTTATCTGGAATTAACTTTTAGGGGGGCGAGTCCAAGTGCTTTGACATATTTGAGCCTTTTTTATATAAAAAAGTAACGCAATAGTCACTTTTCCTGGTAATTAGTTACTTTTATAACTTTTTAATGGATATTTATTGTCACTCTCATTTACTATTTATTACCTTAATTCTTTATTGCTAATTATTCTTTTACTCAGTCTCTATGCATTATTTATATCGATTGATTTGTTGATGATTGATTGTGCAGCGGAGAAACTGAATTTCCTTTGGGATAAATAAAGTATTTATGTATCTATCTATGTAATAATGTAATAACTCAGTTACTAACTCAGTTACTGTTTGGGGGAAAGTAACAAGTAACTATGACTAATTACTTTTTAAAAGCAACGTGCCCAACACTGAATATACTAAAAATAGAGTAAATTGAAAAAACAGAATAATCAAACTGATAACTTCTGCATTAAACAGTCTTTTCAGATTTTGCTTGTTAAGGAGAGACACTACAGGTGAATAGGGTAAACATTTTAACTAACAGATATCACCATGAAACTTCCCAAGTTTATCACTCGCATTAAGACAAATAATTTTTTTATTAGAAGTTTTGTCAAATTATATGTTTGTAAATGAGGCAATATCTAATGAAATATGCGCTAATTTTCATACATTTCCAGAACGTAAATCTGAACAATGGATAAAGCCACTTTCAAAATTCTTGTTTTATTTTGTTGACATATGAGAGTCAGAAGTTTTTACAGAGGAGGATTCTGGATATCTCTTTTTATCACTCTGTAAATGAGCCCTAAAAACATCAAATGTCTCCATGTTTTTAGTAATAAAATGTTGTATAAATGAGGCTGTGAATGATATATCAACAAACCCCTCTGTAAAAACCTTCAGAATATAGAAAGGGATCAAAGTGGAAGAGTTGGTGTCTGTAAGTGCTGCTGAAGTGGAGATTTCTAGAGAGGAGTCTGAGTCTGAAAAAGACTTGTACTGTAAAATTACATATTGTTAATGTAAATCCTACTTTTACGATTGGTTGCAGATACGGATGAAATGACAATTTCTGGATTCTACATAATTGTTCGGGAGAGAGAGAGCTTTACAATGACACCTGACATGATAACAAGCACAGCACAGTGTGTCACAGTAGCTGTTAATTTTGGTGAATTTAGGAGAAATTTACAGAGGAAAGAGACAAAATGAAGTAAAATAAAAACCTTAATGTGTTTTTTATACCATTTCTTTTGACTTTTCTGAAAGAATACATGTTAAGGAGGAAAAATAGCCCAAAATCTCAAAATTGATCAGTGCATGAAAAAACAGTGTTTTTGCCTGTTAGTGTCTCGCCCAGATCATTTTAAAAACCACCTAACCTACTCTAAAAAGCGGCTGCCTGGGATTTGCAGCCATTAATCACCTCCTTAAACCAGAGTTTACATGTCACACATTGTGAGTGGAAATAAACCGGTAAGAAAACCAGAAGCCCGACACACACAAACCTCCATATCCTCGCACTCACTCTAAAAGCATTTTCCGCCAGTATATCAAAAAGAGCTCAGGGGCCCCACATGTACATTAGCCTGACCTGCAGACCCCCCCTCCCCCTCCACCCCTCCTCTCTCCCTGCTCGGCCTTATCACGCTCTGGACGGGGGAAACAGCGGATCACTTTATTGGGCATGAGGGCAGTAAATCTGACGTGCAACACCTCGCAGCCTGGAGGAAGTGCACTGGTGGAGGTGTTGTTGCTCTGAAGGTGTGTATGGATGAGAGACTTCAGGCTTTTTTTTATGATTTAAGGGTCCAATAAGTAGCAGGTCGGTCGCTGGGAGCAGAAACCCCACCACAGAGTAAAAGAAAAGCCCCCCTCCCACCCCACAGGGAAGGAAATGACTTAAGTCTGTCCAACTGACTGAGACTTCCTTGGTAAATCCTCAGCACCACAACGTCTCGTTTTAGCACCACACAGCGGCCGCGCTGCCACTTCTGGCCTTCTTCAAACTGTGCTGCTCAGGATTATTGTAGTTAACTGAGACTAAAACTAAAACTAGGAGTGAGAAAATTATTTAGCAAACTGAAATATCTTCAGTGGAAAACTTTGGTGCCTTCTTATGCCTTGAGAAAAGGTCAATGACCGAAACGTCGGCCGAGTAAAAAGTTTCAAATGAGAAGAAAGTGTGCAGGAGTTTTTCTACTAGATAAACTAAATAAACTAAATAAAAACTACAATGAACAATGCAAAAATAACTAAAACTTAAAGGGATAGTTCAACATTTTGGCAAATTGGCCCATTGCCATAATCCCTATAGTCATAGCAGTAGGTTCGTTACCTTTAATTGTCGGTGCAAGCTATTTTTAGAACGGCGGAGCAGAGCCGCGAGCTGCTCAGAGCTACGCTACGGAGGCTCATTATGGGATTTCTTGGTTTCCCTCATCAAACTCATCAAATACACAATCCAACAACTCCACAACGCTCTGGTGGACAAGTTGTGACCTGCACATTCACCACGCTATGAGATAATAACACAACGTTACCACACAGAGTTGTTGTAGAGGGAAATTCATGCAAAACCGCTGATGCGCGTTGAGGGAAACCAAGAAATCCCATAATGAGCCTCCGTAGCGTAGCTCTGAGCAGCTCGCGGCTCTGCTCCGCCGTTCTAAAAATAGCTTGCACCGACAATTAAAGGTAACAAACCTACTGCTATGACTATAGGGATTATGGCAATGGGCCAATTTGCCAAAATGTTGAACTATCCCTTTAACCTGAATTGCAGATGACATCATCTTATTTTTAAGCTATTATTATTATTATCATTCACAGCTTAGTTTTCTTAGAGATGTCTAAAGCTCAACATGGGACGACTTGGAGTACGACCCACAGGTAGATGAGAGTGAAAAGAACCTGATGAGGACTGATGGGAACATTATGGGATGCAACTAAAAGGGAAAAATCCCACAAATGTGGAAGTTCATCTTCAGAGGCTTTCTCCTAAAACCTGAAAAACTACAACTAAGACTCAGACTCAATAAAAACTAAACTAAAACTGATTCATCACTTGTTGAACTCACTAAATCTAAACTGAAATTTAAAAAAAAGTAAACTGAAAATCTAAATTAAAATAAAAAACTAATGACATTTTTAAAACTATAGCAACGCTCGGTCTCACCTGTTTTGTCGGTCAGCAGGTAGGAGATGCGTCCCAGCTGCTCCGGTATGGTGCTCGCCCTCACCACCGTCCCAGGGATCTTGGAGTCTTTCTTAATCATCCAACTGAAAACCATCTTTCCCATGTCCAGATTCACACGCAAACTGTTTGAAAAAAAGAAAAAAAAAAGAAAAGGAAATTAGCGTTTTATGTCGTAGATGAAAATCCAACACTGCAGATGTTTGTTTTGTTCTGTTTGTCTTGTCATGTTCAAAGCAAAAAATAATCTATTACAAATTCTATACAAAAATTATTTAGTATTCATGAGGGGAGTTATAATTTAAGGGGTAAAAGTAACTTTAATTTAACGTTAATTGGGACAAACAGGAAAGGTTTTTGTGTTTCAGTCAGCGGGGTGACACTATGGAACAAGTTCACTATGGAGTTGAAACAGTTTTAAATGTTTTTTTTCCATTTGTATCTGTATGTGGGCATGTGTAGTATATGTATGTTTGTATGTATGTATAATTAGTGTGTATAAGTAAATTCTATTCATGATTTCGTAACATAAGATATGTTTAGACAAGGATCTTAGTCATATATAAGGAGAGGGGGTGGGAGTTTATAAGTTTTACTTCTTCTCACTCCTTCTCGAATATGTATTCTATATCTCATGTTTAAATGTTTTGTGTCTTATTCTCTTTTTTTATTTTTTTATTTTCATATTCGAAATAAACACTTAAATCAATCAATCAATCGATCAATGAATCAACCAGTCTTATTGAATCTTTACCTGATGGGCACGATGTGAGAGAAGAGCAGCAGGAAGCGGAAGATCTGGAGGTACCAGCGCCCGGCGAAGTGCTGCAGCGCCACCATGACCAGCGACACCACCACCAGAGCGCTGAACAGGATCTTAGTCAGACAGTTCACCTCCAGGTCAAACAGACCCACCTGTTAATGCAGCAGCAGCAGCAGCAGACACAGGGTTAATGCATCAATACGGTCGTCAGCGGGTGTGTGTGTCTGCCGTTAAGGTTTAATCAGAAACTAGTGGCTTTATTTCAGGGTTTCTGCAGGTACCAGCAAATCTAATTTAATGCTTTTTAAGGCCCTTTTTAATGCCATTTCAAACATTTTTAATGCCCGTGACTGCAAATACTATACGAGTGCATACATACACTTACCTACAGTATATACACATACAGTACACACACCCAGTTACTTGGTTCTGCATGTTTATCAACACCAATAGGGGTGCACCGACTGCAATTTTCTGGCCGATCACTGATTCCAATTTTTGTCAAAAGCGATAAAAAAAATTTAAAAAAAGTCAACAGTATCCTGCCACCACCTAAAAATATTAATTTAGAAAATTCTCAATTTCTTCACCCACGTTTAATTTTACTGTAAATTAACTGTATAATTCCCCTATTTTTCTGCTCTTTTGATATCAAAATCTCACTGTATGAATCAATCAATTTTTTGAATCACTTTTTTAATGCCTTTTAAGGCCTTAATTTTAGCAAAATATATTTAATAATAATAATAATAGTCGAAGCTCCTCTTCCCGGTTCATCAAATTTGGACGAACCAGGAAGAGGAGCTTCAAGAAGCTTCCGCTACAAAACAAGCTTGAAATATAGACTTAGACAATTTTCGCATTTCGGGGCTTCAATACAAGAGGGACATTACATACGAGCAGCATGGAGGTATTTGGATGTTTTTTGGTGTATCTTTTTGTTACGAAGACAGTTGGTATCCATTTGCAACCGTTATATGGACATGCACTGCTACGCCGAGACCCCCTGTAACTCAGAGAAGCCACGGAGGACTCTGAAATTTCAATTTTGGGTGAACTATCCCTTTAATTAAGAAAAAAATGAAGAAATTGTTAGGAAGACTTTACTTCTCCACGTGTATAGAAGCGTCTTTGTGAGAACTAACTGAGCCAGCAGCGCCGGTCTCTCTCTGGTTCACACTACTGTACCTTGTGCCGCGGGTTGGAGGTGTTCATGACGCTGCGCAGCTCCTTGCCCGTGTAAATCACAACCCCCACCACCGTGCCTGCAGAGAGAGAAAGGGGTCGGGGGGGGGGGGGTTAAATCAGCCGCAGGGCCATAGCTACAGCAAAAAGGAGCAACATCAAACGTCAAAATAAGATGTTTCCCCATACAGATGTGTAACCGCTGCACAGTGTTACAGTTAGAAAGGAGCAGAAATCTCTCAACACCTCGTAATCAATTCTGTTTTGTTTAGACAACTCATCAGATCACCAGCTCTGACTGTTACCCCCTTCACCCCCTGCACCCCCAGTCAGTCAGTCAGTCACATATTTACCAGAGGCGACAACCGTGCTGGCCCACAGGGTGTTTTCGATGCTGAGGCTTTCGTTGACGGGGGGGTCTCCGTCCTCCTGCAGCAGTTCAAACACACAGAGAGAGAGAGAGAGAGAGAGAGTGTTGGGTAAGAATGAGGCGCGAAGACAGAAACTGGATAAATACGAGGTTTTCTACACAGAAAGAGGCGGCAAAAATAACACTAAAGACATAACAATGATGTTCATTCCCTCAGACACAGATGTGGATTAATGCTATTATTATTATTTATATTATTTAGTGCTGCAAAACATAAATACAGTGGGAAAACAACATAAAGATATACTGTATATAGAGATAGATTAACAATTTCATTTAATTTTGATTTATTCCATTCATGGTTTAGATACTTCACACGGTTGCACATATTTACATGATGTACACATATGAAAAGGAGCAGGATGAAGAAAAACGTATAGTAACTGCTCCTTTCTATAGTTATAATTGCATTGGCTTAGTATCAACACCAATATTATACATATATATTTCAAAAAATTAAATATGACTATATGTCTATATCTACTCTTCTTTTCCCTTCTTTTTCTCTTTCTCACTCTTCTTTTTTATAGGCACATATATTGACTTTTTTAAACATTTTCTTAAACTGAGATATTTGTACAACTTTTCAGTTCCTTGCTTTGTGAAGTTAGTTTTAGTTTAGTTTTACACCTGCAACAAAAATACACATTTGTTTTAAGATTAGCCTTGCAAATGTGTGTTTAAAATCAAGCTTCAGTCTGTTTTATCCTCTTCCTCCAGTTTGAATAAGTTCTGTAAAGTTCTGTAGCTAATTTCCCAGCTTGGGATCAATAAAGTATATCTATCTATCTATCTATCTATCTATCTATCTATCTATCTATCTATCTATCTATCTATCTATCTATCTATCTATCTATCTATCTATCTATCTATCTATCTATCTAAATGTTCTGGTAATGATCTGTCCTTTTGCTTTATATACATTATTCTTAAGGTCTGAAGTTCTATTAGATCGGCCACTTTCAATAAACCTGAATAAACCTAAACAATAAAAGTGAAGACAATAAAAACAATCGTACTAAAGATGTGGGAGAGAATACCGGAGTATTAGGGCCACTTCCAGAATAATAAAGTCATCATTTTACGAGAATAAAGTGGCAAATTTATGAGAAGAAGTTGTACATTTACGGGAAAGAGTTGTTATTGTGCCAGTAAAGTAACGTCTAAACAAAACAGGCCAGAGTGCAACACACAAGAGATGCTTTTTCTTGCACATTCTTTTCAAAGACCTGATACCGATGACAAAGTGGTGAAACTTCTCTCCTTGTTGGTGAAACCGATACTGAAGTACAACGTCACAAAACGCTCCACGGCCTCATCTTAACACCTTTCCTCCTCTAAGACAACAGGTTACAATATTAGGACTTTATTCTTGTGATATTAGGACTTTATTCTTGAAGTCTGTGAAAAAAAATGTTTTCTCAATGTGGCCCTAATACTCCTGGTGACGGAAAATATTAGAATTTTAGATAGATAGATAGATAGATAGATAGATAGATAGATAGATAGATAGATAGATAGATAGATAGATAGATAAAATAATCTGTTCAACACCCAGACCCCGATGATAAATAAAACATGATCTGATCTTCATCTAAATCACAAGTGCAGACAAACTGAATGTATTTAAAGGGATAGTTCAACATTTTGGCAAATTGGCCCATCACCATAATCCCTATAGTCATAGCAGTAGGTTCGTTACCTTTAATTGTCGGTGCAAGCTATTTTTAGAACGGCGGAGCAGAGCTGTGAGCTGCTCAGAGCTACGCTACGGAGGCTCATTATGGGATTTCTTGGTTTCAACTCATCAAACTCATCAAATACACAATCCAACAACTCCACAACACTCTTTTTTGACAATTTTTAAATCGATTTCTTTTTTGATTTTTTTCTTTTTTTGATTTTTTTTAAATATTGTGCAATGTGCATTTGTTAGCCTTTTTTTTTTTAGATACAGAGAGTACAGGTTTTGAGGTTTAAGTTCACTTTATAATGGAGTATGTTAATTTATAGGCTCCTACAGTATTTGTGTGCAGATAAATATTAAAAATGCCTAAAAGACTAAAAATCGAGAGAATCGGCAATATCGTAGAATCGCAATTTAAATCGAATCGCCATTCAAAAAAAACGTAGAAGAATCGAATCAGGAGAAAAGCATATCGTCCCAGCCCTAATATATAGATAGATAGATAGATAGATAGATAGATAGATAGATAGATAGATAGATAGATAGATAAATAGATAGATAGATAGATAGATAGATAGATAGATAGATAGATAGATAGATAGATAGATAGATAGATAGATAGATAGATTCTTTATTGTCTGCCCCAAAGGGTAGCAGAAATTCGTCTTTGACACTGATATAAAACACAGTTAAAGCAGAAGTGAGTGATCCGGTCGTTTTCGCTAATGCTGCGTTCCAGGCAGGCTTTTGAAATCGTAAATTACAGCTTCAAGTCACAACTTACGACTTTGTAGCGTTCCAGGCAACCCACTCGTGTTTTTCCGACCTGTTTTACCGGTGAAAGTCACTATAACGGCCACTCGTAACTTCTGACCCGTGAACTCGTACCAGATCGAACTGGTACCACTTCACGGTCGGAAAAATACGAGTTTCCTTGAACGCACCATAACAGTCCTCGTCGCTACGTCACCACATTCACGGCGTTCCTTGGCTGCACACACAGCCCTGCATGCCGTTCTCTCTCCTCATTGGATAAAAACTGTAGGATACGATAAATGTTTTCTCTTCGGCTCAGAGCAGAGCAGAGGGACTGAGAGACCCGTGTTTCAGTCCAAACACTCTATGTAAGTGATTGCTGTCGGAAGATATAGCTATTTAAGACTTATATTAACACAAATATATCACTCACTTCTGCTTTAATATTAGGAAAATATTCACATGCTGCATCACTGATGGATTCTGCAACTCATTTAGCTGCTGAAGTCTTGATTAATAATCTATAATAAATATGAATTCACTGTTTATTAGAGCGTGGACTCTCTGTGTTTAGACTGTGTTTATAAAATGTTAGAAATTTGGAGTTTGGACCTAATATTACAGCTGTCATCAGTGAGTGAGTGATTTGGGCGTATTCAGACATGTTTACCAGTCAGATTAAATCAGTGTGAAGTGGTTTATGGTTCTTCAGCAGCAGCAGCAGCAGCAGCAGCAGCTCAGCAACGTAAAACACTCACCCTGGTAAATGTTCCAATAAAGTTATGGATGTCAATATTTGGCTCCTCTGCGTAGACGTAGGATCTGATCTGGAGAAGATCCTGGGAGACAACAGAGAGAGAGACACACACAAGAGGAAGAAGATGAAGAGGAGGATGAGCGCAGCTTTTCCCTCCAACTTGCTCAAAAAAAACCAACAGAAAAACGATGTAACTGTCAGATAGAAAACGTTTTCCTCCTCACACACACAAACACCAGATTCATTTAACGTTCACGGGACTTTGTGTTTGCTCGCTGGTTTTTGCATTTCACAGAACTTTTAGCTCAGGGGTTCGTTGGTCGGACTAACCGTTGACATTTAGTAAGACATTTAGAAACTAAATATTCATGGACTTGTTTGTGTGACGGCCTCCTGCCTGTGTATGCTTGTGTATGGTTGTCTCTGCCTTGTCAAGCTGCAGGTGATGAGCTGGTGGGCGTGGCCAATTCCCAACCTGTGATAAGCTGGTCCTTCCTCCTGCCTCAGTCTCTGCCTGACATCGCCTGGCTCCGGAGGGAGAGCTGTGTGCTGCAGCCCCTCGTTTTCTTTTGTGTTCCCTTTGTTTGCTTTGTCATCATTTTGGTCCCTTTGTTAGGGAAATAAATTATCATTTTGTTACTTTTACCTGCGCAGTTCCTTTTATTTGTCCGACCATGAGCCGGGTCGTGACAAATGTGGGGGCTCGTCTCGTTGTCCGTGTGCGCTAGTAAGCCAGAGTTGTGAATGAACTCACGGGAGTTTGTGAATGGAACCGCTTTGGCGGCGTTACTATTGAGTAGCGTGGGAACCCGGAAGTCGCGAGGGCTTGTGTGTGTGGTTTGTACGCCACGGTTTAGCTGTGAACTGCGTCGGTAAATTTTGGGCCATGGTTGTGTGGTTTCTCTGGGTCACTTGGCTTTTGTTGCTGCTTAAAGATAATTGTTTTGTCCGGGCATCCTGATCAGTTAGCCGCCGGGTGAGCAGATCTCGCCACTTTATTATTTTGCCTTTTTTGTTTTGGTCGGTAACCCTGAGGAGGGGGTGCGCTGGCTTGGGTTGTTGCAGCTGGCCAGTCTCGGTCAGATGTAATATCCTGCGGTTGGTGTCACTTCGAGCTCGGCAAGCCGACGAAGACTACGTGAGGTTTTGTAAGTATTGTGGTAGGTAGTTAGGGGTTGGGGTGTATCGGCTTGTTTTTTCCGTAGCTCCTCGTTTGGGAGTTACCTGGTAAGTAGCAGCAAAAGTAAGTGTCCTGGAGTTTTGTATTACTGTGTGTAGAGTATGGCGGATGTGGCGTTTTTTGTTCAGGCTCCGTCGGAGGAGTTGCTGGATAAATGCACGCGGGAACAATTGTTTAAAATAGCGGAGCATTATCATATCGATATCCCAGATAGAAGGGTGAAAGACGCGACGATTCAGAATGTTGTGTTTGCTGCATTGTGCGAGTTGGGTATATTGTCGAGTGCTGCGCGTCTTCCCCAGGCCAGGGTGGAGAGTTTGGCTCCACTGGCTGCGGGCGCGAGTGAGCTCACGTTTGAGCAACAGAAAGAACTGTTAGTGTTGCAACTGGAGCATGAACAAATGAAGCTCAAGATTGATGCTGAAAGAGAATTAGCCCTTAAGAAAATGCAGTGTGAAACAGAGCAGGCTAAGATTGTACTGCAGCAGCAGAGGCTGGATTTGATTAAAAGTGGAAAGACGGTGGGAGTGTTGGATTCTTTTGATGCGTCCCCGTCACCTGAGTCGCCTGGCAGTTTTGATGTTTTGGGTAATCTTCGTTTGTTGCCTAAATTTAATGAGAAAGAGCCGGAAGCTTTTTTCTCTTTGTTTGAGCGAGTGGCCGAGGCGAGGAAGTGGCCTGAGTCAGCCCGCACGCTGATGCTCCAGTGCGCACTGACTGGCCGTGCGCAAGAAGCTTATTCTGCTCTGTCAGGTGTTGAGGGCCAGGATTATGAGTGTGTAAAGTCTGCCGTATTGAAAGTGTACGAGCTCGTGCCGGAGGCTTATCGCCAGCGCTTTCGTTCGTGGGGGAGAATGGAGAAGCAGACGCACCTTGAGTTTGCTCGTGACCTGACGGGTCATTTTGCGCGTTGGTGTGCCGCGTTAAAAGTGGAGACGTTTGAGGATTTGTCCGAGTTAATTGTGTTGGAGCAGTTCAAAAATTCCATACCTGAAAACATTGCACAACACATTAACGATCTCAAGGTAAGACGTGTGTCTGAAGCTGCTTCTGTGGCGGATGACTATGTGTTGACGCATAAACGCTCTTTTGGTGAGTGGCGCGCGCATAGTGGCAGCCGTGGTGGACCGTTTGCAGAGCGTGCTGAGGCAGCTCTGGGGAGTTATGTTGGTCGTTCAGGTAAATCCGACGCCTGGGAACGTAACTCGAGGGGTTTTGAAAAAACCTGCAGTTATTGTCATAAAAGAGGTCATTTCAGAGCTGATTGTTACGCACTTAAACCCAGGGTTCCCCAGGGGGGTCCCATGGCGCAGCCGATGGGTGCTTGCTGCGCTGTCTCGTTGCCTCGCGCACCAGCGGTGAGTGAGGTGGGTGTGCCAGCTCGGGGTGAATCCGTGTCTGTGGGATTGGCGTCTTTTCTGCCGTTCATTTCTGGGGGCCATGTTTCTCTGGTGGGGGGCAGGTTGAAGGTGCCAGTTAAAATACTGCGCGACACAGCGTCCTTTGATTCCTTCATTCAGGCTTCTGTGCTGCCTTTTTCCGCCGAGACTCACACAGGTTGTTGGGTGCCTGTTGTAGGTATGGAAATGAATGTTTTGCAAGTCCCTCTGCACAAAATCACATTACACTCTGATCTCTTCCAGGGCGAGATAGCTGTGGGTGTGAGGCCGGCGCTGCCTGTTGAGGGGGTCACTCTGATCCTAGGTAACGGTGCTGCAGGTGAGCGTGTGTGGGGTGATGTGGCCCCGTCTCCAGTGGTTTCCTCAGTTCCCCTGGTGAGGAAGCAGCCTGATGAGGATGAAATAAGTTTCCCCGAAGTGGTCACAGCGTGTGCGGTGACGCGGTCTATGTCCCAACATTCTCCACCAGAGCCGCCTGAGTGTGGCGTGGGTGATGGTGAGGCAGTAGATGGGTTGTGTTTCTCCCTGTCTGATGTTTCCCTTTCAGTTACGCAGGAAGAGTTGGAGAGTGAGCAGCGAGCCGACGCGTCCCTGAAGGGACTGTTTGACATGGTGTTGCCTGCGTCGGAGGTAAAGAACGACTCTCACGGTTACTTTCTGTTGAAGGGATTGCTCATGAGAAAATGGGTGCCTCACGGGGACGATTTTGTAGGGGATCCCGTCCTCCAGATTGTCCTGCCTTCTAAGCTCCGTGAGACGGTGCTTCGCCGGGCCCATGATGACTCGGGTCACTGGGGGGTGAGAAAAACCTACAACCGAGTGCTGAAACATTTTTTTTGGCCTAAATTAAAAAGGGATGTGTCTGAGTATGTGAAAACCTGTCCTACCTGTCAACTTGCGGGGAAGCCCAATCAGGTGATTAAACCAGCTCCTCTGTTTCCGATTCCGGTTGTGGGTCAGGGTAAAGTCCGTCCCGTTGCAGAGAAAATAAGAGCTGTCCAGTTTTATCCTCCGCCCACTACTAAGAAGGAACTGATGAGGTTCCTGGGTTTGGTGGGGTATTACAGGGGGTTTTGCCGTAACTTCTCAGAAGTCGTTGCACCATTAACTGATCTACTTAACATGCGTGTCCTATTTGTGTGGTCTCCTCTCTGTCAGCAGGCGTTTGAGAGGATAAAGTCTCTGCTGTGTGAAGCACCGGTCCTGGCCGCTCCGAGGTTTGACCGACCTTTTGCGCTTCAAGTCGACGCTAGTCACATCGGAGTAGGTGGGGTTTTGTTGCAAGCCGATGAGTTGGGTTTGGAAAAACCAGTGTGTTTCTTTTCCAAGAAGTTTAACTCATATCAATTGAACTATTCAACGATTGAAAAAGAGGCACTGGCCTTAGTTTGGGCTCTGAGAAACTTCAAAGTGTACTTGGGCTCTGGAGCGGTACCCGTAGTGGTGTACACTGACCACAACCCACTTTTGTTTTTGAACTCGCTGCAATGTCCTAACCAGCGTCTGATACGTTGGTCGTTATTTCTACAGTCACATTGGCTTGATATTAGACACATAAAGGGTGCGGAAAACGTCGTAGCCGACGCACTGTCTCGCGTTCCTCAGGATTGAGGGTTGAGCTAAGACTTTATTGCTGTTATGATGTTCTTTTGCTCTCCTGTTCTCTCTTCTGTCGTCCTTCCCTCTTAAATTGCTTCCCACTGGTACCAGGTTGCTGAGGTGGGGGTGTGGAAGATGCGCGTGGTGAGCTGAGTGGTTCTCAACAGCAGTTGGTGTTCCTGTCCTCGGATGTGTGTGCCCTTGTGCGTGTGCCTTAAACATGGTAAACTCTATACGTGTAAAAAAAAAAAAAAAAAAGTAAAACTTCAAAGTAGAATGTATATATTTGTGAAGAAAACACATAAACTTTATAGTAAGTAGAATGTGTATATATTTGCAAAGTAAAAAAAAAAAAAAAAAAATTGGTTTGAGTTTTGGTTTAATGATGGGGGAGCTATTGTCGGCTTCGGGGTTGGGCCCCGTTCTTCAGGGAGGGGGGTGTGACGGCCTCCTGCCTGTGTATGCTTGTGTATGGTTGTCTCTGCCTTGTCAAGCTGCAGGTGATGAGCTGGTGGGCGTGGCCAATTCCCAACCTGTGATAAGCTGGTCCTTCCTCCTGCCTCAGTCTCTGCCTGACATCGCCTGGCTCCGGAGGGAGAGCTGTGTGCTGCAGCCCCTCGTTTTCTTTTGTGTTCCCTTTGTTTGCTTTGTCATCATTTTGGTCCCTTTGTTAGGGAAATAAATTATCATTTTGTTACTTTTACCTGCGCAGTTCCTTTTATTTGTCCGACCATGAGCCGGGTCGTGACATTTGACAAACATGACGGTTATTATGTTATTGTTACTTCCTCCTGAAACCCCGCGGCATGTTGTCTACTGTTACATACAGTACATCCTGCCCTCGGCCGGGGGCAAAGAGAGCAGGAGATGACAGGAGCAACGAAGCCTGAGTTTGGCCCAAAGCTACGTCCAACTATCTTTCTTTTTGTTCAATCAGTTATTTGTATTCCTAGGAATTCTTCTTTCTTGTTCTTCTTCTTCCAAGGAAATCCTACTTCCCAAACTTCACCAAACTCTACAGAAATGTTCGACCCCATGCCAGATTTACTCAACTCCAAGGACATGTGCCCCCCCCCCCCCTTTAAAAATTCCTACCAAACCAACGGTAGATGCTACAGTCTTGAAACTTCACCACAATGTAGCCCAGATACTTCTGAAACTTTTGTCCACTTAAACTCATTACAACTTCAAAACAAATCACCAACATTTCCATGCTGTCAAGATAGAATTTATGTATTATCATATTTTTGTTTAGATAACTGAATTTGTGACATTTTGAAATCTGCCTTGACAACAGCTGCCTGGTCTCTGACTCCCTGAGTCTATTTGACAAGACACACATCATGTCTCTCTTCCAAACAATTAGCTCAGTGAGATAGGAGCTGATTCTTGGTGTCAGAGGATGTGGGTTCAAGACCCAAACAGGAGATGTTTAACAAATATATATCAGAATTTTACCTCTTTTTTTACTGTGGTTTCAAATCTGCCTGCACAACAGTGAATGGCTTAGCCTACTCAATATGTGAAGCCACCATATCACTGCCACTTGCCAATTAGCTCAGTGCGATAGACAACGGTCTTTGATTCCAGAAGTTGCGGGTTCAATTCTCAACTGGTGCAAAGTGAAAATTATAAGGTCAACTGTCCTGTCTTCCTATTCTCCTGTTTGTTGCTCAGTATTTGCCTAAATTTGCCAAAAAAATGCCCGGACGTAACCCATCGCTGCGCAGCATCTATAATTATTATAATAATAATAATTATTATTATTATTATTATTAGATATTGTTTAGTCAGTTCACACTGCAGCAACATTCAGTTTCCTGCCACAGAAGACCAAGACGACCTGCTGATATTCACACGTTTGGCACTTTTTAGTTTATAAAAAGTGACTTGATTGTCAAACCAGCCGCCATTTAATTAATTTGTTGATGAACAATGATCATTTCAGCCCTAATTCAGCTTTGGTTGATTCATAATTGAATTTTAAAAAAATCAAAAAATAAATTTTTGCAAAAGAAAAAAAACATTTTGTTGGTGGATTCCTGCAAATTCATTCTGCTCACCTCTCTATAAGTTTTCTGGGTTTCAGTGTGAGACTGAATCTTACTGCACTAAAACAGACAAACCGAGTCTAAAGTATTGGCTTTTAATATTTAAAGGTATAGTATGTAGGAATTCCCCCCATCTAGCGGTGCGGTTGCATATCTGAACGTATTCTTGATGTTGCATTCACGTGAAATGGGGCAGACGTCAGACAGACAACAGACGCTGCATGTAACAGGATAAACAAGCCTCTATGTAAACAAGTGGTCCGCCAGCACGAGGCAAAACAATACAGGCCTGACAACATGTTGTCATGGTGATGTGGTATTGTTTACCTGACGTGGAGTAAAATGACATCCGGTTGGTTTGCCGACGGCCGTCTGCCTGACTGCACCTGAATGCAACACCAGTGCCTCCGTCCTTCCTCACACTACACAGTGGTGACAGTTTTAACAGGCCGTTTCCGTGGTTACCTACGGTCACGATGCAACATGGCCGCCTCGGTTCGGTGCGTCGCCCACTTATGTATTTGTAACGACTTGTAACAACTCATTCTAAGGAACCAGAAAGCTTTCATTTGTATGCAGCTGTGATTAGACTTCAGTGAAATACGTATTTATGAAAGAATATTTGATTTTTGCTAATTAAAGCAGAAGTGAGTGATCCGGTCGTTTTCGCTAATGCTGCGTTCCAGGCAGGCTTTTGAAATCGTAAATTACAGCTTCAAGTCACAACTTACGACTTTGTAGCGTTCCAGGCAACCCACTCGTGTTTTTCCGACCTGTTTTACCGGTGAAAGTCACTATAACGGCCACTCGTAACTTCTGACCCGTGAACTCGTACCAGATCGAACTGGTACGACTTCACGGTCGGAAAAATACGAGTTTCCTTGAACGCACCATAACAGTCCTCGTCGCTACGTCACCACATTCACGGCGTTCCTTGGCTGCACACACAGCCCTGCATGCCGTTCTCTCTCCTCATTGGATAAAAACTGTAGGATACGATAAATGTTTTCTCTTCGGCTCAGAGCAGAGCAGAGGGACTGAGAGACCCGTGTTTCAGTCCAAACACTCTATGTAAGTGATTGCTGTCGGAAGATATAGCTATTTAAGACTTATATTAACACAAATATATCACTCACTTCTGCTTTAATAAAAAGCCAAATAAGTTACACACTGGGGCTTCAATGCTCAAGCTTTGACCTTTATATGATGACCAGGCTGTCCTTCACTCTGGTTAACTCACTACTCCACTACGTCCTAACATGTGCAATTACTCCTGAATTCCTAAGTTTTTATTGTTGCACAGAAACGTCCTGAAGGCAGCGCTGCAACATTTCATTTCCTGCTGCACCGCAAAAACTCAAAAATCTTTCCAAGAATATTTGTCTTATTTCTTGTCAAAATGTCTAATTTCTAGCCAAAACTGATCTCTTTTCACTTAAAATAAGACTCGTCACCTAAACATGATCTTGTTTTTAGATCATTTTCACTTGATTCAAACAAATTTTCACTTGAAATAAGTATAACAATCTGCCAGTGAAATCAGGTTTTTTTTGTGTTTGTAATAAGAAAGAAAAACTTGCTCCACTATCAGATTTTTCTACTTATTTCAAGTGCAAATCTGCTTGAAAGAAGTAAAAAGTCTCTAAAAACAAGCTACTTTTTATGTGATGAGTCTGATTTTAAGTAGAATGAGATTTGTTTTGACTAGAAATAAGACAAATATTTTTGGTAAGAGTTTTGAGTTTTTGCAGTGTGCATCCTCCCTCTCTCCCTCTGTGTTGCTGCTGTTGTCTGACTCACGGCGGCGGTGGGCAGCCTCTGCGTGCAGGCCACCGGGAGGCGTAGTTTCCAGTCCGTCTCTCCGTCCAGCTGGTCAGTCCGCAGGAAGCATGAGCCTGGAAACACAGGAGATACTGAGGCTCCAGATGGAAACACAACTTTACCCCTAGAGGGCCACAACAGGCTGCCGGTTACAACACAATCAGTCCTCCTCTCTCCTGATGATGTGTATGTGAATGTGCACGTTTACATTCTCTGTTTCTGATCCATGATATTGTCGCCGCTGTTGTTCTCAATTTATATACGGTAAATGCTATGACTGTGGATAATATGAACAATGTTAAAGGGATAGTTCACCCAAAATTGAAATTGCACTCATTATCTACTCACCCTCAGTTTCAGAGTCCTCCGTGGCTTCTCTGAGTTACAGGGGGTCTCGGCGTAGCAGTGCATGTCCATATAACGGTTGCAAATGGATACCAACTGTCTTCGTAACAAAAAGACACACCAGAAAACATCCAAATAGCTCAGGAAGAGGAGCTTCCGCTACAAACAAGCTTGAAATATAGACTTATTTAATTTTTTTCGGGACAATTTCGCATTTCGGGGCTTCAATACAAGAGGGACATTACATACGAGCAGCATGGAGGTATTTGGATGTTTTTTGGTGTGTCTTTTTGTTACGAAGACAGTTGGTATCCATTTGCAACCGTTATATGGACATGCACTGCTACGCCGAGACCCCCTGTAACTCAGAGAAGCCACGGAGGACTCTGAAACTTCTCCCAGCCCTTAGTCCACATGAGGGGGAGGAGATAATGAGTGAAATTTCAATTTTGGGTGAACTATCCCTTTAATATAGCTGCCTGCGTGGTCTATCTATCTATCTATCTATCTATCTATCTATCTATCTATCTATCTATCTATCTATCTATCTATCTATCTATCTATCTATCTATGTAGTTAAATTATCTTCATCCCTCAATACTTTTAAGTTGAGACTGAAAGCTGAAACCTGTTAAATCAAGGTTCCTAATAGTTTCTTTTCCAGTATATTTGTCATTGGATCATTATCTCTTTACATGCTCATACACTCACTCAGTCAAATACAGTTATTTTATATTTATACATACCCATGTTTTTATTTTGGACTTTTTGTTTCATTTCTGTTTTTTGTAATTGTCTTTTATTATGGTGCAAATAAATAAATACTAATCTTTCTATCTATCTACAAAACTACAAACTTCTGAGCTGCTCATTACTTCAGGGATCAGAAGTGGAGCCCATCCCCCTCTGCATGCGTCATCCTGCCCCCCCTCCCTCAGCCTGGCCTAGGCTCTTCATAATTGACCTAATGGCCTCCACATGGAAAAGAGAGATAACCAGAGACTATTTCCAGTAAAACAAAGCTGTTGTTTTTCTTCTTCCCCTCCCCGACAGGAAGACGCAACAAAAACATGCATCGAGTTTCTCTGAAGACGCTCTCGCATTTTGTTTTTCTGGAGCAGCGGCGGCGGTGGAAATAAAATTTCTTTTTTTCTTTTTGGAGGTGCTTATTTTGAATGGATTTGTGTGTATTTTGTATATTTGCAAATTAACAAATCATCAGCATCGCAATTCACCCAGTTGTTGTTGCCGGCCATCGCGAACAAATCTTCTCCTTCTAATCTAATATTTGATTATTCAGATGAAGCTCTCCTGCCTCCTGCCTCCTCCCGTCTTTGCTTTTCTCTCTTTGCATTTGATTTCTGCGTGAGACGAGCGTTTCCTTTTCATTATCTTCTCATTTGAAAGACAAAATCAGTCTCATAGGCCGAGAAGATTAAAAGAGAGAGGCCATGTTTTGTCTAATCTCAGCCGGTACATGAAGGACTGATCGTTTAGTTACTGGACCCAATTACAATTTAGACATTGTAGGGCTTCCTGTCCCGGCTCAGGGCTAATCCCTGCACCTCAGCGCCTTTTTTAAACAAGTCATCCCCCCCCCCATCTCCCCCTCCCAGCCCCAAACAGTCTGTAGTGGAGATCTGGATGAATGACCAGCAGCAGATGTT
Source organism: Trachurus trachurus (assembly GCF_905171665.1). Taxonomy (NCBI): domain Eukaryota; kingdom Metazoa; phylum Chordata; class Actinopteri; order Carangiformes; family Carangidae; genus Trachurus; species Trachurus trachurus. Next base: position 32,119,273 of record NC_139901.1, on the reverse strand, counting down.
TACCATTTCTTTCAGAGGTCCTTAAAAAGATCATGTCAGCAGGAACACGCTGGTTCTACAGGAGAGAGAAAGAAAAAGAAAGAAAAACATCAATTCAACACCAGCTCCTCGTCCTCTGCACAAGTCTTCTTCCTGCTCTCAGAGTTTTTAAAGTGTTTTTTTTTTTTTTTTTTGCTTTTCATGTGCCACATTATACCACACTGCAAAAACTCAAAATTTTTCCAAGAATATTTGTCTTATTTCTTGTCAAAATGTCTCATTTCTAGTCAAAACTAATCTCTTCCCACTTAAAATAAGACTCATCACCTAAAAATTAACTTGTTTTTAGATCATTTTCACTTGTTTCAGTCAATCATATCTATTACATCCGGTTTGCCTGTTCACCTGCTGGCTTTAATCAACATCCCTTGTTCTTTTTTACTTTTTAGTATGTTTTTATTTGAACTTGTATTATAAGTATTATTTATAACTATTTATTGCACTCTCCGCACCTTCTTTTTTCCTCTTTTCTTTCTTGGATATGTGTGCCATTGTTACTATTGTAGTTTATGTATTGTGTATGTATATATTGCAAGTACAAAGCAGCTGTTACGACGCCACTCGCCCAAGACAAATTTCCCTTTCGGGACAAATAAAGTTCATTTGATCATTTGGTTTCAGATTTTTCTACTTATTTCAAGTGAAAATATGCTTGAAAGAAGTAAAAAGTGTCTAAAAACAAGCTACTTTTTAATATGATGAGTCTTATTTCAAGTATAATGAGATCTGTTTTGACTAGAAATGACATTTTGACTAGAAATAAGACAAATATTCTTGGTGAGATGTTTGAGTTTTTGCAGTGCAGCAGCCAGTAACTCAAAAATAATAATCCCCTGCAGCACAAATCATCCTGCGGTGGCCCGAGCAGGACCCTGACCAGCTTTTACACTCTGCCTGACCTGTTCCTGCAGCTAAGTCCCTGAGCTGCAGCATGGATTATTGTTAAGTGGTCGATCCATCTAATAAAGATGCATTATGGCTCTTTAGATGCAGGTTAATTACAAAAAAAAAAAAAAAAAAAGGAGAAGAAAAAAAATCCAAAGCTTTTTTTTCTTTTTTCTTTCTCCTTTGTCAGCTACTGGTTTCACTTGTGCTTTAAGTGTCTCTCTGATTTGTCGCCCACATAACTCTGAGTCACTCAGTCATATTAGTGAAATGTGTAGAACAACATGTGTGACCTTTCCCTTCAGCTGCGTTGAAATGAGTGATTCACAGAGAAGCCCTCGGTTGGAAACTGAAGACAGGACTCGCTTCTCATGTTTCATGTGCAAAGACCACAGAGGAGAGACAGAGGCTGCACAGATTCCTCTGCAGCTCCCAACAACTTAAAAAAAAAACTACAAACTATTAAAAAAAAAATGTGACTTTTAAATGAAAAATATATATAAAAAGAACTTTATCAATAAATAGTACTTAATTGAATTTGTGTCGAGGATCTAATTAAAGGCGTTTCAGGCTCATGTCTGCAGCGTGTGCATTGGGTTTGACAGGCTGAAGCTCAACATTGATCACAAGATTACAAAATCTTTACTAACTCCTTTCACCTCAGTCGCCACCGGAGCACAGAAGATTAACAGCCCCCTCATTACTCGCTCTCATATAAACGGTAACTTGACAGTCTTAAAAAACACACACACACACACACACACACTCACACACACATAAACTATTCACAGATGTGGATGAAACAATCTCTAACAAACCTTCTCCACGATGATGAGATCTCCCACTTGAATGCCGCTGCTTTTAACCTTCACTGTGCCTGAAACACACAGAGTTTAAAGTTACAGTCAGGCATCAATCAACATTCAATAATGCATTCATTCATTAATTCAAACTTAATTCATAAATAGATTGAAAAGGTGTTCTTCGTTTCAGTTAAACCTTTGCAGAAATCTTATAATCAACAGATGAAGCCGAAATAAAATAAATAAACAGCATTAAAGTTGCAGTCAAATCCCGAATGATCCATCCTGTTTATAGCTTTCTATCATACTATGTCTTAATTTCTTTTTAAACTGTTGCTTTGTTTGAGGCAAGCTTTTTAATGTAGTATTTATTTATACTTGGTTGTTTCCCTCTCAGCTCATATCTCTCCCCTCTTTTTCCTTAAACATGTTTTGAATAATCGATTAAATCTGGATGTTTCACTCAAACACAGAAACTTATTGTTCAGAGCTGCGCACAAACCTTCAATCAAATATATTTTTTGAACTATAAATGTCTTGTGTTGGTGAATAGTTGCTGTCGGGCGACGCCTCACCGCTCACGGCTCAGTGAATTTAGGAAAAAGTCAGTTTTTGTGTGTGCAGATCTGAAAGAATGCAGGGGGAGTTGAGCCTTTTCTCTCATTCCAGTCGGAATGAACGGGCAAAATTGTTTGGAAGAGATCACTGACCTCTGCCCTCGCTCCTGACCTCTGGGCTTTGCATATGTAAGACATTAAAGCACATTAATATTGCTGTGCATTAGGGCTTCACAGCAGCTCTTACTACTACCACCACTGCTGCTGCTGCAATAAAGTTTGATATAGCAAAACACAGGTCGACACTGAACAGCTTTCATTTGCAGGAATAAATAAATTAAAACATGCACGAGGAGGAGAGAGGCTTTGACTTGTGCAGCAGCAGCAGCAGCATACAGTTTGCACAGTTTGCGGCTGCTATCATGGAGGCGAGCAGATCTCCGTGTGTTTATGGGTAAAACAAGCTGCCACATCAAAGGCACCGAGTGATGGAAACCACAAGAGGTCTCCTGCTTTTTATTGCTGGTAGCACTTTATACCGAGGCCTCTTATGTACACTTTTACATCCCTGCTTTGAATTACCCACCATTTCCCCCAGCCACCAATATAAGCTTTAATAGGGACCAAACCTCCTACAGTTAATAGATGCTGATGCTGAGGAATAAATAAGCATCATCGGATCATATAATCTCACACAACGAGCTGTCGGTGCTTCCTCACCTCTTGTTGAGAGTTTGCTGTAGATCTGAGAGTTCACCTCTTTGTCTCGGAGGTAGCATCGGATCTCCTCCACCGCCTCCCTCATGATGGTGATAATCAGAACGAGGCCCTAGAGACAAGCGACAACGCAGCAGTTAAACAAACAAAAGAAGAAAAAAGAAGAAAAAAAAGCATGTTTCTCCTAAACTACAAACTGTTTTATGAGAGGAAAACACCCAAACAAGAGACGATGCACTGTGTGAGCGTGGAAAGTACAACTGATTGGGGCCGGGATGGTTTAACCCTCTATGGTAACATGTTGCCACCACTTTTTGGCCTGTCACATCTCCACAATTCATCCCATTTAATGCTGTAATACTTTAAAAAAGAGAGGAGACCTATTATCACATGGCTTTCAAGAAGCCATACTGAATCCCTTTTTTGCAGACTTTTTCAAAGGGAACAGGTTTGCCACTTGGCTCCACTAAAACGGTCTGAAAACATACAGTAACTTCCTGGCCCTTTTTCATCTGGAAAAACATATATTTACACTAATAGATTAGTAAAGTTTAATTTTTAATAATTCCATGCAATTTATTTACTTGTTAAAATGCACCTGTTGCCCGAAAGCAGCAACGTACCATTCTAGAAAATTGCAATGTTGCCTTGAGGCGACAATGGACCATTATGGAATCAAAATTGCATTATGAGACTATGGTAGTGTGTGTTTAGGTGTAAATATAATGTTCAAAAACATATAATTCATCATCATTTTGTTTTTTATCCTTAATAAATGTGATTTTGGATGCAGTAAAGTAAACATCAGGCTATTATGATGATGATGAGGAAGATGAGAATGAGAATGTGGATGAGGATGAGGCCAGTGAAGGTGAAAGTCTACAGAGACTGCTGTTTCTAATACAGTATATGATAAAATAAATCATTTTTAAAAATGTCTTTAGATTATGTTTATTTAGTCTATTTTGAGACATAAAAACACTCCAAACATTTTTTTCCCCACTGGCATCATAATGCAGCGTACCATAGAGGGTTTAAAAAAAAACAACGACAAAAAACAAAGCAGCTGTAAATGAATAAATGAATAAAAAGGCCACATACCAGAGGAACCCAGTAGGTGTAGAGAGCGCCCAGACGAAGCTCCTTGACAAACTGAGAGCAGGCCAGCAGCAGGAAGTACAGGTTGAAGAAGTACTTGAACTGATTGTACAGCACCTGTCAACACAACAGAACAGAAAACAAACTAACAATAAGCACAGAGGTGAAGTATCAGTGAGCTGCGTGTCTGGTTATTATACGATGACATTTACTGCTGCACATTAGTATTATTATTATTTAAAGCAGGACTGAGCAGACGGATGTGTTTGACACAGTTGGTCGACATGTGAGGACGACCTGAGGATGCAAAGTCATCTACGTGTCCAGAGAAAAGACTTAAATAAATAAAATAATCTGTTCAACACCCAGACCCTGATGATAAATAAAACAGGATCTTCATCTAAATCAAAAGTGCAGACAAACTGAAAGTATTTAAAGGGATAGTTCAACATTTTGGCAAATTGGCCCATTGCCATAATTAGAGATGCACCGATAGCAAAATTTTTGGCCGATACCGATTCCCGGTTTTAAAGGAGGTCTGACCTGCCAAAACCGTTTTTTCCGATACCGATTTTCTATCTAAGAAATAATAATAGTCGACAAGCGCTTCTGCCCCTCAGCTCTGTGTGTGTGTGTTCCTCTCTCGCACTCTGTTTAGATTAATAAACACAAATAGGCTACAAACGTACACTTTGGCCTCACGTATTTGTCAATCGTGTTTTATTTTGAAAATTGACCGGATTGTCTCGTGTTTCTTTGTGTGACTTCCTGCCAAGATTGACGCGATCGCTCGCGGCTCGTGCACAAAATAGACCAGACGCCGAAACGATCGCTGCGGGGCGCGAGCCGGCCGCGGACGATTTGGACGCCAAAATGAAAATGCCCCCGCTTCTCTGCGCTTCCGACATGTTTTCTTCCCGAGTCTTCTGCTAGTTTTTAGCTTCCCTGCTGTTTTGCTCTGGGTGCGTTTAGCTGCTACGCACCGCACATGCCGGTCAGTTTGATCGCCCAAAAACCGGAAATTACGACAGTGACCGACCGGTCACCGATTGGATATAAAACCGGCTTCTTTAATCGGCGGCCGATTGATCGGTGCATCTCTAGCCATAATCCCTATAGTCATAGCAGTAGGTTCGTTACCTTTAATTGTCGGTGCAAGCTGTTTTTAGAACGGCGGAGCAGAGCCGTGAGCTGCTCAGAGCTACGCTACGGAGGCTCATTATGGGATTTCTTGGTTTCAACTCATCAAACTCATCAAATACACAATCCAGCAACTCCAAAACGCTCTGGTGGACAAGTTGTGACCTGCACATTCACCACACTATGAGATAATAACACAACGTTACCACACAGAGTTGTTTTAGAGGGAAATTCAGGCAAAACCACTGATGCACGTTGCCTTCAGGGACAGTTTTTCATCAAGCAGTCTCTGCATTTACCCCCCCCCCCCCCCCCCTTTGTAAACTATCCCAGTGTGTAAATAGTAAATCTCTTGTCTGATACCTTGGTCAAAGTTCTCTGAGAGCTCAAGCCTCCTGGGTTTCCCATTCTTTTGCTGCTGCTGCTGCTTTGTTTCTACAATAATACACTGATGTTGAATAAAATATTGAGAAAAAGAGTGTTTCATGTTTAACTTTATGTCTTTTGGAGATCATTTCATCTTCCACTTTGGACTTTGGACTTGTGCATGATGCCGCTGTGTATTTTAGGTTGATATGCACTGTGTCTATGTCAGGACACGCGGCTCCATGAGCTGCATGACAGACTGATGATGAACAGAGCTGTTTGCTTTAAGACCGGAGCTGTTACTCATCTTTAGCCGGACGCCCACGGAAATAAATCATCTCCATTTATAGACGGTTTGATCGACTGTGAACTGATAAATATGTGAAGTGAAACACTTCCAGCTGCAGACGATGTTTCTCTGGAATAAAAGCAGCTCAACAGACTCAACAGACACCCACACATCCAGACAGGTTCCACCGACTGGACTCAGTCACGTCGTTAACAGAGGGATTCACATGTTGTTTCCAGCTACACTGTGGATGTTTGAAGGCTGTTTTCAATGTATCAATGACAGTTTCATTGGTTTAATAACCCTCCAATCATAATTAAGAATGAATGGCTTTTTTTTTTATTATGCAAACAGTTAAAAATAATCTTTAGTGGTAGTTCAATCAGTAAATCAAAAAAGAAAGAAACCATATGAATGAATTAAAAACTGGACAAATAGGAGCCTTCTGCATGCAAAAGTCATATGATTATGTATTTCATGTTTCAATACTGCTGATATTTAACTATTTATTGACCCCTGATGCACTTTATGTTTTTACCTTTTTAATTCATTTGCTGCTACAGGAAACTGCCAAATTACATTTTGTTGCATAATGCTCTTATGCAATGACAATAAACTAACTAAACTAGAAACTGGATATGATTACCAACAACTATTTACCTGATTATTAAAGGTGTACAGAAATGGCCGTTTGTCCTGTTTGTCACGCCGAGTTGTCACGAGCTGCAACACGAGTTTACCCGAGTGAGGAAAACGAATTTGATTGGTCGTTATCGAGCGGGCGGGATATTCAAAGCTTGGGGCGAGACCGAGCTCCGTGTGTGTGTGTGTGTCTCAGACGTTTGAATGACGGATGACGGATCCAATATCAGTGGCTGGTGAATCGTGTACAGCCTGACGTATAATCCGTGCGCCTGCATTATCCAATGCGGAAAAAAAAATACACACTTTCATCCCGGATTTACTCAAAAATAGAATTTTGCACAAAGTTTGGCCTACATCGTCTGAAAGATGAGTTATCACATTAATTTTATGATCCAGAGTGGGCTCAGATTAAATTTTCTTTTCTGTACACCTTTAACAACAGACGTATTTAAAAAAAAAAAAAAAAAAAAAAAAAAAAAAAGGGGGATAAGGATGTTGGGAGTGTACGATGTAACCTACATTAAGAATATTATTATGAATATGAATTGATCTTTTTTTAATATATATATATTTTATTATTTATTGCTCAGTAATTTGTTGACTAATCTGTTGGTTTAATTTATCGTTTTAATTATTTATTTTTATTACGTGGATTAATACAATATTAATTGAGTAATACAATATTATTATTATATTTTTATTAAATATTATTTATTTTTATTATTTTATTTATTTTTTTATTTATTATTTATTTTTATTTATTTTTATTAATTAATTTTCTACCTATTCAGTATTATTCATGTTTTCATTGTTATTTTCATTACTGCCATATGTTGAAGTTGCTGGATGTTGTTGGATGAATACAAAAACCAATAAATATATGTTGAAAAAAAAAAAAAAAGGTTATAATAAATATTCTACCACTTAGTTTTGCCCTACAAATCTTTTCCCTATGGGACAACATACAAACACACACAGCGTCTGGCTTCATACGTTAAATTTAACACACATACTACAACTTTGCTCATTTTCATTAACGCCGATGTGCAAAGTTACGGCCGAGGGGAAGGAGCTGCTGGAGCAGAGCGGCTCAGAAGAAACAAGTCGTCATGTACAGTATGTAACGTCACGTAAAAACATAAAGATGACAATATGTCCTCTTGACACGAGGCAAAGTAAATAATAAGCAACACAATTTGCAATGCAAAGAGGCTTTGCTCTTGTCTTTTGCTTTCCAAACAAATGTGAGCTCCTCTCGACGTCCGATTGTCTCGCCTTCATACGCAGAAAATAAGATCTTGAGACAACTGATTGTCTGGAAAACAAATACACATGTAAATCAGACGGGGGAATAAAGACACAACTCAGTAACTGCCACCAATGTCACGTCTGTCATTTGTCGTACTGTGAGAAGGTGAGGTTGTGTTGTTGTTGCTTCTCCTGATTCTGTCTGAAGATCTTCATCTGAACATGAGACACTGAATTATTCAAATATAAACAAATGTAATGATCTCCTTCTGCTTATGACCAGGGATGCAAACGGGTCAGGACCAAAAAAGAGAGGAATTTCCCAGGGGGGTGCTCACCATTAACAAATAATTACATTACAATATCACGGAAAAGTCCATTTCCAGTAGTTCAACCCCAACCAAGTATTGAGTGCATATAGATGGACATAGTTTTCAGAAGGCCAACATTTCTAGATTAGAAATGCTTAAAAAAAAAAATTCCTTTGCAATATTTACATTTTGGAGATACTGACTTTTAGGTCTTCACTGAATGTTAGTCATAATTATTACTATTAAAATAAACTGAATAAATAAAGACATGGGATGTTTCATTCAGTGTAATGGACATATAGGCCTATATAATGTGTTAGTTTCACTTTTTGAATTGAACACATTCTACATCGCCGAGGGCTTCCTTCACATCTGAAACGGGGTAGAGCTCCGTGGGAAACACCTGCCTGACACAGCAACGTATGTAGGGAACCGTGCATGTCCGCGGCCACAGCTCCACGGACATGCACGGGGGGAAAAACGGCGGCGCCGTCGCACCGACTGCACGCGGATACGCGCCGCTTTAATGAGCGTGCATGTCGCGTCTACATTGGAGGTGAATAGGAAGGCTGTTATCAGTATAATCAGAGACAACCATGAATGAGTTCGCCTCAGTTTCACGTGATTGTCACTGTCAGCCTGTTAGAAAAACATTTTACTGACCCCAGCTGAGACGCTGAGACACTGAGACCCCCCCTCCCAAAAACAAAAACAAAAACTCTTCGGATCAGAACGATTCACACAAGTCACCTAATTGGTCATGAAAAAAGCGAGTTTCGCTTTTCGGCGCGCTGTTTGCATCCCTGTATGACGGTGCAATGCAAACACAACAAAGTACAAACCAAAGCTCATCAGTACATTACAACGACTGCAAACTGGATCTGTCAGAAAACGCCCTGCAGCACCAGTCTTATCAGTGTGTGTGTGTGTGTGTGTGTGTGTGTGTGTGTGTGTAGGCACTGAAGACGTGTTGAAAGCAACAGAGATCTGAAGCGATTAGTTGATCAAATGAGAAACAGGAGTTCTAAGGAGGCCTAATCTGGATCTGGAGTTTTCCCGATCCTACTAAAAGGTTTTGAACAACACAAACTGAGGGTTTGATCCGGATTAAAACCACAGACTGACAGAATCACAGAAATCTGTTATTAGTTTTCAAGATTTGATCCAAGAATCCATTATCCCAAATCTGACCAGATGACCTTTGATCCTGCTGCTGTCAACTTCTTATATCCACCTTTTTCCGAATGTCAAAAACGTAAGCCGGTTTTGCTCTTCCGATGGAATTTTATGTTTACGTTTCCATGGTTTCGGTAGTCGCGTTAATGCATGGATTTTAAAAAAAAATCTGTAAAACGCATGGATCATCACACCAGCTTTTAACAATGGATATCACACAAATTGACATCCGCGTTAAAAGCCAGCGTTAATCCACCACTTTCCGGAGAATGACGCTGGGTGTCGCCATGACGCTCCATTCCACCGTTACTGTATTGTTGATAGCATAGACTGGTTGATAGACATCGGCCGTGATGACTTTATTTATAATCATCACGTAATTTTAATGAGAACAATACGGACGAGTTTTTAGCTTTATGTCACATTTTCACGTCACTATATCACAGTTGTGACTACTCTGATGTTTATAAAGTCTATATTGAAGCCCCGACATGAGAAATTGTTCCGCTGGTCAGTGCAAATCACACAAGATTTGCACTGACACAGGAAGAGCAGTGAACTGAGACACTGGGAGCTTCCGCTACAAACAAGCTTAAAATACAGACATATTTAATTATTTTTGGAACAATTTCTCATGTTGGGGCTTCCATACAAGAGGGACATTACATACGAGCAGCATGGAGGTATTTGGATGTTTTTTGGTGTGTCTTTTTGTTACGAAGACAGTTGGTATCCATTTGCAACCGTTATATGGACATGCACTGCTACGCCGAGACCCCCTGTAACTCAGAGAAGCCACGGAGGACTCTGAAACTTCTCCCAGCCATTAGTCCACATGAGGGGGAGGAGATAATGAGTGAAATTTGAATTTTGGGTGAACTATCCCTTTAATAGATACGTATGTTCCAAAAAAACATGAAATATTATAATTGTTTGTGTGGTATTAGGTTAAGCACATTGTACTTGTGACTTATGTAGATCACATCAAATTAAACGACCAATTAATGCAGAAAACTAAGAAATTCCAAAGGTTCACATACGTTTTCTAGCCACTCGTATCTACTATGAATCCCTGAAGATACGTCCAACAAGATGACAAAGAACCAGGCTCAACAAAGGTGGGCTGTGGGGTTTTTTGTGGGGTGGGGTTAAGAGAGGAGGAGGAGGAGGAGGAGGAGTGACCCGTGGCTGACACTCACCGCCGGCAGGAAGGTGAAGAAGTTGTACTTCTGGTTGTTGATGACGTTCCGGGGATACCTCTGCTCCCTCTTCTCCGGGTGGCCCAGCCACACGGTGCGGGGGCGGAAGTCTCCCATCCCACAGCACCGCGACCACGGGCAGCACCTGGCCACGCACACACACACACACACACACACACACACACGGTTAAAAACATTCATTATTATGTTAATAATTTATAATTTTGTGGATTTAATGAGATTATTTCAACTTAAAACACATCCTGTAGCTGTGAGAGAAAGGAGCTCCGTCCGTCTTTAATGAATTTCCTCTCACGTCTCTTTGTTAATGAGTTGCTTAGTGTAGCTACAAAACCTCAACATCAGACATTAGAGGCTGAGATCCACGGATCCACGACCGTGGAGTCGAGAGAGAAAGAGCGTGAAGCATGAAATAAATTTTTAACTCTATCTGGAAGAGGAACGGCCACTCCCTTCACTCCACCAAAACAAAACAAAACACTTCCTATCAATCAACCGAGAGCCCGGTGACCTTGTTATTAAAGGGATAGTTCAACATTTTGGCAAATTGGCCCATTGCCATAATCCCTATAGTCATAGCAGTAGGTTCGTTACCTTTAATTGTCGGTGCAAGCTGTTTTTAGAACGGCGGAGCAGAGCCGTGAGCTGCTCAGAGCTACGCTACGGAGGCTCATTATGGGATTTCTTGTTTTTTTCCTCATCAAACTCATCAAATACACAATCCAACAACTCCACAACGCTCTGGTGGACAAGTTGTGACCTGCACATTCACCACGCTATGAGATAATAACACAACGTTATGAGACAGAGTTGTTTTAGAGGGAAATACATGCAAAACCGCTGATGCGCGTTGCCTTCAGGGACAGTTTTTCAGCAAGCAGACTCTGCATTTGCCCTGTATTTACCTCGAAAACAACTCTGTCTGGTAACGTTGTGTTATTATCTCATAGCGTGGTGAATGTGCAGGTCACAACTTGTCCACGAAAGCGTTTTGGAGTTGTTGGATTGTGTATTTGATGAGTTTGATGAGGGAAACCAAGAAATTCCTTTAGCCTCCATAGCGTAGCTCTGAGCAGCTCACGGCTCTGCTCCGCCGTTCTAAAAATAACTTGCACCGACAATTAAAGGTAACGAACCTACTGCTATGACTATAGGGGTTATGGCAATGGGCCAATTTGCCAAAATGTTGAACTATCCCTTTAACAACAGACCGATGTAGGTTATAAAACTCATGACTGGACAACAAAATACAGACGTGACAAATATTCAGCTTCTATCAGCTGCAGGCAAAGTGGTTTAATCCAGAGAGAGAGATAGCAGTAAAGAGGTAATACTGGTGAGACAGAAACTATATTCACTCCTCACAGTCGGTCTGAAGTTAATTTATATATTATAGGCTTCTGTGTGAGAAACGCTGCAGAGGATGCATGAGGTCAAACGCAGCTCTGCATTAGACTGAGCTCAGTCACTGTAAAACCACTTCTGGCCTCTGCTCATCATGAGTAAGCTAATCCTCACCTTCCTGTTTGTGGAACCCACCCACACTGCAAAAATGCAAAATATTTGTCTTATTTCTAGTCAAAATGTCATTTCTAGTCAAAACAAATCTCATTCTACTTAAAATAAGACTCGTCACATTAAAAAAGTAGCTTGTTTTTAGACACTTTTTACTCCTTTCAAGCCTATTTTCATTTGAAATATGTAGAAAAATCTGATAGTGGAGCAAGTTTTGCTTTCACTGGCAGATTTTTCTACTTATTTCAAGTGAAAATGATCTAAAAACAAGTTAATTTTTAGGTGATGAGTCTTAGTTTAAGTGGAAAGAGATTAGTTTTGACTAGAAATGAGACAATAAGACAAATGTTCTTGGAAAGATTTTGAGTTTTTGCTGTAGCAGTCTCTCAAAGACTGAGCTGAGCAGTATAGTACAACTAATGACAGGAGGGTTTTTCTCTTTAAACAGACAGGAAAAGCATAAACGATATAATGACTCGAGTCCATTCAGCATCTTTGAGTTTCTAGGCTTCATGCTGCCTCACTGTGCCAGCCATCTTTAATGTTATTAGTAACACCTACGCAAGTACAAATGTCTGCTACAATCTGCTTAAGAGCTTCACAGGTGATCAAGTATCTAAGACTATGACATAGTGACAGCTCACTGCACTAATCTGTGTTTTATTTCTACAAAATAAATAAAAGTAAAACTTAAAATGACCATTTAAGATCCCCCAAAACTAAAAAAGACACATTCAGATGTCTTATTTTGTCCAAAATGTACAACCTGAAATAACGTGTGTCCAAGCAAATATCTGTTGGTAGACTTTCATGATATATTAAACATAGAAGAATATTATTGAATGGCCCCATCACTAAACGTATTGTGTCATGGGTAGGCTGTACAGTGTGGGAATAAAGTCCCAACATTACTATTTATTACTATTTATCGTACTGATGGAAATTTGCTTGAAAACAATTGAATTCATATAAAAGCTGCAAAGAGAAGTGAAAATCGTTCATTCTTCTGTTATATTTACAAAAATAATATGGTGTTCCTAAGGAATCCATCCCTGGGCCATTTCTATTCTTACTAGCTACTACGAGCTCATATTATAGAAAATAACATTATATAAAATTAAAATCTAATCTTGTGTTTTGTTATGATCCACCCTGACATGTCAGATCAGCTGCTGTTCATCCGACTGACTGAACATGAATAAGCAGAATTCAGTCCATGCCCTCATACACCTACATATTGTGCATGTTGGGCCTGTGCATATTCTCATTTGTCCAGGTCATAGTATCTCAAAGGAATTTTAAATCGAAAGCAACTGGACTTGGTTAGCTATTTGTCTAGGAAGACGTTTCACCTCTCATCCAAGAGGCTTCATCGGTTCAGTTGCTTTCGATTTAAAATTCCTTTGAGATTGTGCATGTGCATTCATTCATATTCTGCTTTATCTCCAGCTGTCTATAAAGAAACACACCTAGTCTTCCTCCATTGTTACAGCTCATGTCTATAGCAGCTGGGTGTTTGCTCTGGGTGTTTATTTATTAGAGGAGGTGACATCACAGTTGGATGTTGGATGGCTTTCAGCTTTCAGCTCCATCATCACCATCATCACATAGGCTACTATATGAGGCCTTTCCCCTTTTTAATGTCCATGCAAAACAACAGTACAGACTAGCATTGAGCCTGCAGTTTAATTCGGGTGTAATACTTTAGATTCTGGGGCTGTTATCTATCATTCCTGCCTAGTTTCTCTCTCTCTGGTCCTCCTAACCGAGCAAATATTGACATCATGGGCGTGAGATGCACTTGCTCCGGCTGCTGCTGCTGCTGCTGCACCCCGGAACAAGGATGTCTCATACCTGCTGCTAACGCTACTAGTTAGCCCCTATTTATTACGGGGATACAATAATAGCTAAACAATGTGTGTATTTCTGTTTATCTTTTGCATGCTTTTCTCTTCCCCTCTCTCTGCTAACCGCTAATTCTCCACCCCATAAACGTTAAACCCCTCCACCGCTTTGCTAGTCACCGTCCATAGATCCTCCTCCTCCTCCTCCGCCTCCTCTGGTACAAACATCGCTCCTTCCTTTCCTCCTTCTTTTTTCTTTCTTACCCATTTCTGTTTTTACTGTCGGTTCTCTTGGGCCGTCTGACCGGCTGCAGAGGGATGTTGTCGGTCATGTTATTCCCGCGGCAGGCCGAGGCCCAGACAGCCAGGCAGCCAGGCAGTCCGCTCTTCGGTCGCAGCGGGCGGAGGAGCGCTGTGAGGCGGCTGTGAGGCGGCGGTGATGGGGCGGACTAGGCTTCCGGCTTCCGCAGCTGCTGCTGTCTGACAGCCAGTCAGTCAGTCAGTAGGTCACAGTCCGTCAGTCAGTCACTCCCAGCCGGTCCAAAAGTCCGCGGCTCAGCGGTGCCTGCAGCAGCAAACACACCTCACTGACCTACATAGTCTAACGCTATACCAGGATGTGACAACACTGTCCTATTATTTATTTATTTATTGAGCAATTAGGCCTATTTGTCTCATTTCTAATATCTAATTTCTAGTCAAAACTAATCTCTTTCCACTTAAAATAAGACTCATCACCTAAAAGTCTACTTCTTTTTAGTTAATTTTCACTTGTTTCAAACAAATATTCACTTGAAATAAGTAGAAAAATCTGCCACTGAAAGCAAACTTGCTCCACTATCAGATTTTTTCTACTCATTTCAAGTGAAAATATGCTTGAAAGAAGTAAAAACTAGTAGAAACAAGGTACTTTTTATGTGGTGTTTCTTATTGAGATAGGCTACACCAGGATATGTGACAACACTGTTATTTATTTATTTATTGAGCAAGTGCAAAAACTCAAAATCTTTCTAAGAATATTTGTCCTTTTTCTTGTCAAAATGTCTCATTTCTAGTCAAAACTAATCTCTTCCCACTTGAAATAAGACTCATCACCTAAAAAAATTAACTTGTTTTAAGATCATTTTTACTTGTTTCAAACAAATATTCACTTGAAATAAGTAGAAAAATCTGCCAGTGAAAGCAAACTTGCTCCACTATCAGATTTTACTACTCATTTCAAGTGAAAATATGCTTGAAAGAAGTAAAAACTAGTAGAAACAAGCTGCTTTTTATGTGGTGTTTCTTATTGAGATAGGCTACACCAGGATGTGACAACACTGTGTTATTTATTTATTTATTGAGCAAGTGCAAAAACTCAAAATCTTTCCAAGAATATTTGTCCTTTTTCTTGTCAAAATGTCTCATTTCTAGTCAAAACGTATCTCTTTCCATTTAAAATAAGACTCATCACCTTAAAAATCAACTTCTTTTTAGATAATTTTCTCTTTTTTCAAACAAATATTCACTTGAAATAAGTAGAAAAATCTGCCAGTGAAAGCAAACTTGCTCCACTATCAGATTTTTCTACTAATTTCAAGTGAAAATATGCTTGAAAAAAGTAAAAAAAAAACTAGTAGAAACAAGCTACTTTTAATGTGATGTTTCTTATTGAGATTTGTTTTGACTAGAAATTACATTTTGACTAGAAATAAGACAAATATTCTTGGTAAGATATTTGAGTTTTTGCAGTGAATACGGGCTACAGAACCAACAATAATATGTTAGTTTTGTATGTTTTTTTTGGCACTAGCATTCACACATCACCAGTTTAGCAAGCAGCACACCTCAGCTCCGTCCACTGACCTACAAAGGCTACACCAGGATGTGACAACACTGTTATTTATTTATTGAGCAAGTAGGCTACTGCAAAAACTCAAAATCTTTCCAATATTTGTCCTTTTTCTTGTCAAAATGTCTCATTTATAATCAAAACTAATCTCTTTCCACTTAAAATAAGATTCATCACCTAAAAATTAACTTGTTTTAAGATAATTTTCACTTGTTTCAAACAAATATTCACTTGAAATAAGTAGAAAAATCTGCCAGTGAAAGAAAACTTGCTCCACTATCAGATTTTACTACTCATTTCAAGTGAAAATCAGCTTGAAAGAAGTAAGAACTAGTAGAAACAAGGTACTTTTTATGTATTCACTTGTTTCAAACAAATATTCATTTGAAATAAGTAGGCTAGAAAAATCTGCCAGTGAAAGCAAGTTTTTTGTGCTTGTAATAAGAAAGAAAAACTTGTTCCACTATCAGACTAGTACTTATTTGTGAAAAATATGCTTGAACAAGCTACTTTTTATGTGATGTTTCTTATTTTAAGTATAATGAGATTTGTTTTGACTAGAAATAAGACAAATATTCTTGGTAAGATATTTGAGTTTTTGCAGTGAATACAGGCTACAGAACCAACAATAATATGTTAGTTTGGTATGTTTTTGCACCTATTCACACATCTCCATGCATATAAAAAGAATGAGCAGAATAATTGACAATAAAACTTGATAAATTATTACAAATTAATCAAATAAACAGGCTTAGATAAAAGAAAGGAGGTGTCTCATGGAGATGTACATCTTCCATTCCTCCCAGATCTCCTGAGGCCTCATGGAAAAAGTGATGCTTTCCATGCTAAATATTTAATATAAACATAAATATTTCATAGAATAATATCATATCAATCCTCTATGATGGGGAGTCTGGTTTAAGCCTTTTTCTGTATAATTGCTATACTTAGTAGTCCAAACAAGTGTTTTCTTTTAATGCTTACAGATGTTGAATGTATGAGCCAAAATAAAGAGTTTATCCCATTTAAATTGTCTCAATCATGATTGCCATCTCTGATAAATCTAATGCTAGACAGTATTTCCTTTTGGACAGGCCCAAACAGAGGAGGTAATGACCAGTTTCCTGTGAGCCACACATCCTCCAGAGCCTGAATAAACACCAGATTTTAATATATGATACAGTTTAACTGGGTGTAAGTATTTACACGATTAAAGCAGCAATGCTTTTGCAAAATGTGTCATCATATACAATGTTTTTTTTCCTCCTAACACGCTGCACTTCAGTACAATCTGAGGTATTTACACTTGAGTGTTTCAAATTCACAGTGTTACATTTATATTTACACTAAGATACTGTATATAATGTGACATATGGATGAAATGTTTTGTTCACTATTGACCTGCACATGTCAGACCTGAGCAAAAATATTCTGGGATTTGAAGCCTCCGCAGTTCATGTACTGGAAAATATTAAATTACATATTCCCCAAAATCAGTTATTAGAAAAGTATTGACAGGAAAAAGAAGTAAAACAACGAGTTTTTGAACTACCCAACATTTTTATAACATAGTTTGAACCACAACAAACTACATTCAAATTCTGGCTAGATTTAAGCACATGAAAGATGATAATTCATATGATCGAGCACATCTTCATCATCACTGTCACTGAGTGATCCAAGATACATAATCTGATGCAGCTGCATGAGATGTTATTTTTAAAGCACTAGTATTGGGGTTGTGTAAAATCTAATTTTTAATTTCTAGTTCTCTGTGAATGTCAAATGAGGTGTAGAAACATTAACAGTTACAACTCAGTCCAGTGAAAAGTCTCAGAAGTCTCAGTAAAAGACTGCAGACAGGTGTTTATAAGCAGAGGTACAGTATAAAAACAGGTTTGAGGATTTGCAGCTGAGGAAGTGGAAAAAGGGATCGCTGGGTGAATGTACACTACTGTAGCAAAAAAACAACATTGTTTTATTAGAAATGGCCACAGTGACCTGAATTTGCATGCCACAGCTTTAACCTAAGACCGATGTAACAGCAGCACAGCAACAGTCACCACCACCACCACCACTAGTCCACTGTGATGCTTCAATTTTATGCATCAAACTTTGTCATTTGCATTACTGTAATTCATATTTTGTTCTTTTTTATGTTGTCCATGAATGCATCAAATCAAAGTTGTATCAAAACGTACCACTGAATTAAGTTTAAAGTGATCTCAGTTCCTCTCATTGGCTGTTGATACAATGATAGCTATGTATTTCATCATGCTAGACATGGAAAGCGAAAGGCCACTGCATAATTGATTTAAAATAGATTGTTGTCATGCATGACTGGAGAGGATGTTTCAGTTGTGGATGCAAATATGTTTTGTGCTGAGGATGCAAAATAGCAAAGAGGTGAGTGGCAAGAACAGAAAGTCTTGAGTCATCTGAAGGTGAACTGGCCTACATGAAGGATTTAATATACAAAGTGTTCTGTGCTGCTGGCAGAGAATATAGAGAATAAGATGTTAAGTGGCTCCAACAATGACAGGAAAACTAATTATTGAAAAAGTCACCCTGATTTTATTTCTCAAAAATCAGAAAACATTTAGGAGAAGGAAACATTTGGGGGAGAAAAAAAAACAACGAACAAAAACAAAAGAACATTTACATTTACATTGTAAACAGGCCAAATTGGCTCAACATTACTTGAATTGTAGAGACAACTTGAAAGCAGTTTTGACATGGTTTGCTAAAGAAAGGCACAACTTGGCAAATGCATATCGATAAGGAATGTACAGCAGGGGGCCTACGAAGTACTCTTGACCGTTCTGAGTTGTGTAAAGTGTCCAGTGATACATTCAGTACTGTTCCAACTCAGCAGGTTGAGAATGACAAATCTTTATCGCATGCTCACGAATGTATCAGAAAATATATAGAAACATTGCATTGAGAGTAGGGGGCACAGAGGACAGCTAAGAATTAACGAAAATAAAATAAAATAAAAATAAAAATAAACACGAGGTAGAACTTACCCCCTAAACTCAAGCATTTTGTGTATTATAAATAAATTAATGATGCTACAAGCTGGTACGTCTGACAGTTGCTATAAATGGTTGTTTTTAAATGAAATCAAATGGCAGTCGGGTAAAAGTTGACAAAATTGTTGATTTGCCCCTTTTCCCCCACATTTTAGCCATCACAATAAAAAAAGAGCAGTGAAATTGAAATGCAACTATAAAAAAAAGAAGAAGTAGATTGAACTGAAATAAAGTGCAGGCATGAGAACATTAAGCATTTAATAGCTTTTAGAGCTCAGCCAACTAAATTTGACTCTGCAGATTTACAAGTGGAGTATGTATGTGTTTATGTTCAACTGAAACTATGAGATACATGCCGTCCTACACTATACAACACACTAATTTAATCAGTCTAACAGAGCCTTCATAACAACCTAATGGTGCAGTGAAAGACAACAGCAACACCAAAGTTCAGATTAGGCACTTCTGAGTCAAAAAGGTTCGAGTCATTAACTGTTGTATATCGTAGCGTGAAATGCAACCCAAAAAGATGCAACGCCTATTTTGTAATCTGCATTTTCCAAAACTGATGACTCAACTGTTGCGACTTGCTTTAACAGACAAGACACAAGAATAATCTGCCAGTCTGATCAAATAGCCCCTTCAAAATGAGACATGATAATGACATTTACCACTACAAAAAATGAACAATGTCTTAAAATCTATGGCACACCATAGGAGGGAGAAGTAGTCATTATAGACACATATGGTTAACTACGCCATTATTTCCGAACACTGAGACATTGTGTCATGCCCTGAAACGTTTCCTATTAAAGTCAAAAATCCTTCAGTATCAAGGAGACAAGTCTGAATTAAAGCAGTTTCAAGTAAGTTATACATTCAAACTTCTGGATAGACAGCAAAACAAAAAAAGTCACAGGAAAAAAATACCCGCATATATATTTATATAAAATAAAATACAACTACAGTAGTTATATCAGGTTCAACTAAAAAAATAACACTTGAATCGTTCAGATCAGGAGGAGAGAGACAGTCGCAATGTAGTTACTGGAAAAATTCAACCAATCTAAGCAGAACTCTACAAGGTTTTCTCTGAAAGTTGATTGTACCTCATTCAAAAACAAAAAAAAGGAGACATTCAAAAAACTGGCAGGTGGCCCCAAAAAGGAAACCTAGTTAACTGCAATTTTACCCTCCTCCATGAAATGTGGGAACTGGGATTTTGGCACACCGCTGTCCGAGCTGTTCTTCTCGATCTCCGCCACGGAGGCGGCGGGAAGGCCGGAGTGCGAGCCGTCCATCTTCATGAGGCCGCCGGTGGAGCCGATGAGCGGCCCGCCGGCGGGGCTCCCCGGCAACGGGATGCCGCCGCCCTGGATGACGGAGATCTCGTTGGTCTTCATGGTCAGGCCGCCACTGAAGGCGGCCGCGGCGGCGTACTGGTTCCACAGGGACGGGTCAAAGTTCACCGACGGCGGCGGGGAGCCCAGCTCTTTGGGCGCCGCCTGCATGAGCTCCGGCAGCAGCTTGGCCTCGGCGCTCATCGCCATCAGCGCCATGGGGTTGTCCAGAGAGAGACGCTGGCCGCGCCGCGACGAGGTGTTCCACATGTGAGTGCCGATGTGCACCTGAAAAACAAGATGGTGGCAATTAAAATCTCAGCTAAAAAACTTGATTAGGGCTGCAAATGGGGTGGAAAATTTACAGTATATTTCCGTTTCCATGGGAAGTTAAAGGGATAGTTTACACCCAAAATTGAAATTTCACTCAATTATCTATCTACTCCCCCTCATGTGGACTAAGGGCTGGGAGAAGTTTCAGAGTCCTCCGTGGCTTCTCTGAGTTACAGGGGGTCTCGGCGTAGCAGTGCATGTCCATATGACGGTTGCAAATGGATACCAGCTGTCTTCGTAACAAAAAGACACACCAAAAAACATCCAAATACCTCCATGCTGCTCGTATGTAATGTCCCTCTTGTATTGAAGCCCCAAAATGTGAAATTGTCCCGAAAAAAATTAATAAGTCTATATTTCAAGCTTGTTTTGTAGCAGAAGCTTCTCGGGACAAGTTCGCATTTCGGGGCTTCAATACAAGAGGGACATTACATACGAGCAGCATGGAGGTATTTGGATGTTTGTTGGTGTGTCTTTTTGTTACGAAGACAGTTGGTATCCATTTGCAACCGTTATATGGACATGCACTGCTACGCCGAGACCCCCTGTAACTCAGAGAAGCCACGGAGGACTCTGAAACTTCTCCCAGCCCTTAGTCCACATGAGGGGGAGTAGATAATGAGTGCAATTTCAATTTTGGGTGAACTGTCCCTTTAAGCCAGGGAATTTTGGAAATATTCCAAATTGGAAACTTTCCATGGGAATTATTGGGAATTTATGTGAATTAACTGGAAATTTTAGGTAATTTAAACAAACTGCATCATGTAAATATTTTTGTTTTATCATAAGCAGACATCCATGTAAAATAATGCAATTAAAAAACATGACATTTCAACAGATTTATTTGTGCGTAGAACTTTATCAAGTGTTAATTCTTGTATGAACAATCAGTTATTTTACTGAACAACAAAAATATGAATGTTGAGTAAAATATTATCCCCCAGAACCCCCACCCCCACAGAATTAAAAAGTAAAATGACCACCAACAGTGTGGAAATCATCTGTGCATGTGATGGAGGAATAGCATGTAGATATTCAAGTGGACTTGCATTAAATCTGGTTGTTTCAGCCAAGATTATGCTGCAATATATTTTTAAACTATATTCAAGTTCCCTGTTAAAGGCCAAACTTCAATTTTGTAAATTTTGGATTTATTCCCATTCATTCCCATATAGTCCTGTTAATTCCCATGGAAATCTATTCAGCACGTTTGGAGACGGTGGTTTCTCACCTTTAGATTTCCCTTGGTGGTGAACGCTCTGCCGCAGATGTGGCAGCCGAAGGGCTTCTCCCCCGTGTGCGTGCGCTCGTGGATCTGCAAGGCACTAGCAGATGAGAAGTTCTTGCCGCAGGCGTTGCACACGTGCTGCTTGGATGATCGTCGAGGCGCGGAGGAGATGGAGGGGTTGCTCACGGTCGTTCCCTGAGGCATGTGGGAGCTGAACAGACCGTGAGGACCCAACGGATTCTCTTGAGGGAGCTTCATCTCCAAACTGGCCAGACTCGGAGGTAGCCTCATGAACGACATGTTGCTATGAACTGTGGACACATGGAGGAGAAGAGAATTATTTTTAAACCCAATCAACTTCAGCGACTTGACTGCCTTTAAAATATATTTATATAAACATTGATAATAATAAAAACTCACCATAGTCTCCATTTGTGAAGGGGAGGCCAGGTTCTTCTTTGATGGGTTTGGGCGTGAAGCTGCTGGACGCCGTGAGGTCGAGGGCTCCACCTGACTCAATGCCGTCCAGAGCGCCGCCCTCGGATTCAGATTTCGACCCGCTCCCGGCCGATTCGTCCACAGCAGACTCGGGAGATTTAATGCTGCTACTGCTGTGGTGGTGGTGGTTGTTCACGGGGGAGGACGAGTGAAAAGACATGGCCGAGTCGGAGATGGCAGGACTGCGGCCGTTCTGATATTCTGGGAGATCTCTGGGAGCCGACGGGGATTCCTTGGACGTCCCCTCGCTCTCCGAGGCAGTGCTGCTCTGTCGTTTCAGTGCAAGAGCAGAGGTGAGGTTCTTCAAAACGTCCAGGCTGGAAAAGGCAACGGGGGCGACGACGGGGGCAACAAGCTTCTTTGGTTGTCCTTCAGAGGCAGGTGGGAGTGGGAGGGGGAGGGGGTCTGAGGTCTCGTTTGGCTTCTGCAAGTTCAACAACTCCTGGTCGTGTTCCTCGACTTTCGCTTCAAACCCGTTGGTATCCATGGGCTTCTCGTCGTCCGGCAGAGACGGCTCCATCGCTTCGGCTGCTTCAAACTGGTTTTCTGGCATCGGGGTGTTGGGGATTTGCCCGCCCATGTGCATGCGAATGTGCTGCTGCAGGACCACGGCGTTGGTGAACTTCTTCTGGCAGATGGGACACGAGTGCTGCATCTTCAGAGGGGTGTTGGCCCTGTGCACGCCGTAGTGGGCCTTGAGGTTGCCCTTGGTGGAGAACGCACGGCCGCAGATTTTGCACTTGTAGGGCCTCTCGCCGGTGTGCGTGCGGTAATGCATCTTGAGCGAGCTCTGGCAACTGAGCACCCGGTGGCAGATCACGCACTCGTTGGGGTCGCTGGTCCTCTTCTCCAGGCCGTCCACCATCTGCTGGAGTTTTGCCGTTCCCGAGCTCTGTTCTCCCGGGTGGCCGTTCCCGTTCATATGATGCAGCGCTCCCAGCAGGTCTTTAGCATCCTTCGGAGGAGTCGGATCGAGTCCCGTCTCGTGGCCAAACACGTTAGAGGGAACAGACGGAGAACAGTCGCTCGTCGATGGGGAGGGTCTCTGGGAAAACGGGTTGTCTCCTCCTCCGAAGCCGTCAAATGTCGTCTTGAATGCTGGGATGGATGATGGGTGGAAGCCAGGAGGAGGAGGAGGAGGGTGGCTGATAATGGGCTTCATTTCCATCATGTTCGACTCGTCCATGGGCACGGACATGCCGAAGGGAATGCCGCTACTGGTGGCGATGTTGTCGAGGTGTTCTGGCACAGGATGGGGGTTCATGCCTATGTTCGGATACTTGTCTCTGTGCCTCTGGAAATGCACTTTAAGGTTTCCTTTGGTCGTGAAGCGGTTTCCGCAAATGTTACACTTGAAGGGCCGCTCGCCGGTGTGAGAGCGCAAGTGAATCTGGAGAGCGCTGTCGTTGCCAAAGGTCTTCCCGCAGTATTTACACTTGTGCTTGTAGAGCGAGTCGCCGCCGCTGCCGCCGCCGCCGTTCTTTGATTCCGACGGTAGGCTCAGCATCTTCGCCTTCACCTTTTTGGAGGAGTCGATCCCCGCTTGGAGCCCGTTGAAGGTGCTGGAGAAGCCCATGATACCCGGCGACTGGGGCAGTAGTGCTGGTAAACGACTGGCCAGATCTGGGATGCCCTTCAAAATGTCTGTTTTAGCGGTTACTGCCCCCAGTCCTCCGGGCAGAGAGGTAGGGATGCTAGCGGGCAGAGGTAGTTTACCTTGTTTCATCGTCTCCATAGAAAGGCTCTGGCTGCCAGTCCGTTTGCCTATCAGAGCCGCTGCAGCAGACAGCTGTTGAGACAGATGTGCACCGAGAGCTTTCAGAGGGTCCATCGCTGCCCCGACCGCCGACTGAAGACCCTGCGGAGTCATCATGGCCACCTGGATTCTGATCTGTTCTGTGAGCTGGATCTGCTGTAGCTGCTGCTGCTGCAGACACACCAGCTGCTCCAAGATCATCGGGATGGAATGCATGGCGTCTTCGGACGAGTTCAACGACGCTTTACTGGACGAATGTTGGGAGACGGCGACCTTAGTGTCCGCCATTGTTTCAAGAGTGACGTTTGAATCTTGCATTTTGGGCGAGGGGTGGTGGAAATTCATCTCCGGACTCTCGGACATCTCTGTGTGATCTTGGTGTCCCGAATCATCTGCGTTCATGCTCAGCTCTTCCTCCGTTCGGTCCAGGTGGTCTGCGTTGATATTCGTTAGGGAATGACTGCTGGACTGGCTGTCGTCGTGGTCACTGGTGGTGAGGCCTTCAGGCGAACCATGCGAATATTCCTCGGGCACCTCGTTGCCATCTCCGTCTTTCATGATGACCACTTGCTGACTTTTAGTGCAATTTTTCTCATGCTCAAGAAATTCGGTTTCATCGAAGAATTCGGCACAACACTTGTTGCAGACCTTGGTCTCGTCCATCCTGAACCTCTTCACATCGCCTCCGGTCTCCTCGCCTTGATCGTCTCGGAGAATCCCTGAAACGAGAAGAAGATGACAGGATTTAAAAATCAACGCTTTTCATTTCTAACAGTATACATATTTTATTTCATGTTGTTCAGTGTCAGTTATGTTGTTTTGAATTTGAAAGAGGCACACACAATGAGCACACAATGTCGTGTCCATGACCTGGCCATATGACTTCAATAATTGATTTACATTGAGATAACTCAAATGGGCAGTTTTAAAACAGCTTCAGTTTAACATGATTTAAATTAAAAAAAAAAAAGAATCAATTATGATATTTGACAGAATTGCATGTTTAGAAAACTGCAGTACTGTTAGTGTGTGTTTGAGTGTTTATTTTAAATCTTGAAATCATTGTAATTTACAGTAACTTTAAAACTTTTTTAGATTTGAGTTTTGTTGGGATGCATACTCTTGTAAAATAAAATGTCCCTCTTGAAATTTGCCCCCTCCCACTAGGTCACTTGCACTGGGCTGTAAAAGAATTTGAATTTGCCCATTGTCCACAGGGCCAGCAGAGGGCAATCATCTACCTTTTGACATTACTCAGTCAGAACAATGTCCACAAAGACAAAAGGGACACAGGGCATTAAATTACTGTGTTTCTGAAACAAGCCTCCCCCCCTCAACCACTTGCTAAACATCAGATCAGTTTCCAGTATCACTTGTGGAGGAAAACTGGTGACTGATCCCAGACTAAAATCCAGTCAAAAGGTTTGCTCCTCATTAAGCACTAGATATCTACACTCAGTCCAGATAAGAGTGGGTTTACAATGCAAAAAACTCAGACTCAAAAGGAAATAGGCCAGTACTCAAATGTTGATTAACCTTCAAGTATTTTCACAGCCTGTGAAAGCCTTGATAAGTGCTCCAAGTGTGCATTTTAATTTGTCTGCTAACCAAGAGGCCATTTCACAACTGGGTGTATTGTTAAATGCTAATGCCCAAAGGAGAAAAAAAAGGGGGAAGACCACCTGTTTGCATTTGCCCAAGGAAACTGTTGGACTTGTTAATTGCTCACCAGGAGGCATTGAAGCGGTGTAACACAAAAGAGAAAGAAAGAAAAAAAAGTTGCAAACTGCATCACATTTGGATCCATGAGGAAACACTAAGCATGGCTCAGCAGCAACCACCCACCCACACACTGTAGCCTGGCGATGCAGCCAGATTGATGGATTAAATTTGGACACATATGGTGCAGATTGAGAATACTAACCACTGAGTTTCACATTCAAATCACAATTTATCGATTATGAAACCAAAAAAATAAAGAGAAGAGGAGGCAACGCTTCGGTTTTACCACTTGACGGCGCATGACCTGCATCCAATCACCTTTAGTGGGGTACATGACACGAGGTCAGACTAAACACTCAATCTACACCAAGAAAAGTTAGATTTTATAACACAGTCATGTTCTCAGTGGCAGATACACATCGAAACACCCTGATTACCCCCCACTCTGCCCCACCCTGCCCCCTCCTCCTGCCCCCGAAACAGCGGGTTATCCAAAGTTTCCCTAATTATAAGGTGAGGTCTTATCCACTCACTGCAGGGCTGGGACTTGCTTGCATATGGCAACACCAAAAAAAAAAACGCATGCACCCCCACCCAGTCTCCACAAAAAGGCCACTGGCTCCATCCCCCACCTCTCCACATATGTACGAAAGGAAACAGTCATGCATTAAACTGGGGGATTTATTGCCTTTAGGTCAGCTTACTCCAGAGTCACATTTCAGACAGTTTTTGGAACCTTTTGTTTCCTAAAAAAATAAGACAAAAAAAACTTCAACTTCTGCGCAGTTTCGCAAATAAACCCCACTAAAAAAAAAAATCATAATTTCAAAAAAAGATAAACACATATTACATTAAATATATTAAAATTACAACAATGGCTACTGTAACAATATCGACTCTAAACGCCATCTTCAGATCAATACGTGCGCACTTTAATGAGCCATTTCATTGGAAAAGTGGATGTTTCATGATTTGAGTTGTGTGTGTGGTTTATCATTTTGATTTCATTCATCACCAAGCACACACACACGTTGCCTGTTCACTCGCTCTTTTGCTACACAACTTCCTCAACTAGTCCACAAAGTAGCTTCTAAAACACCAACAGGTTCAAACAACTGAAAGTTCAAAGAGATTCACAGACTTTCAACTTTTTTATTTTTAAACCACGATGAAGCAGCGACACGGAGAGGAAACTCTCTGCTGCTGGACCCGACATGGAAATCACACTACAACTCCGAAATAAAAGGATGAAGATGCTCAAAAAATAGAAGCTTTACATTGTTGCGTGTTGAAGCATCGCCCTGTGAAACACCTGCATTGTGTTTAAAATCAGCTTTTTAAACGTCTGCGTCCTGTGGCTCAACTGGTTTCAACGCAACAGGTCAAAGTGCGAGAGGAACAATGTTTTAAAAAGGAAAAGGTCAGACCCCCCGTCCAAAAAAAAAAAAAAAAGTTTCCACTTTCCACATCAAATATCGATAGCTTCTCTCTTTCTTTTTTTGTGGATAGTCCGCTTCCATGTATCGTTGTAGGAGGCTACATGTGTGTGTTTGTGTGTGTGCGTAGTGGTGTAAAAACTTACCATTTTCCAGCGAGCCAGGCTCGTCGGAGTTGATGTGCTGCGGTTTGGCTTGTTTGCGCCTCGACATGGTTCAACCATCAGGAGCTACAGAGTTACATACAAACAGATTGTTTCCTTCTTCCTTTCCTCGACCTTCTTCTCCTCTACAAATTCTTCTGCTTGAGGGGGAAAATTAGCCCCTCTCTCTCAAGTAAGAAGGAGGCTAGAAATGCGCATGTCAACGTAATTATTATTATCAATAATGCATTGCGATTTATCACGGTCCTCTGACAGCTGATTGGCTCCAGTCCAAGTGGCTCACACATTATTCAAATCATGGGGCTTTTCCTATTGATGAGCGCAGGAGGGGGAGGGAGGAGGGAGGGGGCGGGAGGAGCCATGCGAGTGGATGCAGAGCAGGATGGAGGCTGGGTTAATAACACCCAACTCATCGCTGCTGCTGCTGCTGCTGCTGATCCTGGGTCAGAAAAAGAAAAAAAAAACGGAAGAAAGAAAGAAATTGTCAAAGGAAATCAGTGAAACATGTGTGATAGACAAACAAATCAGTCTTAAAAGTTTAGATTCAACATAATAACATAACATATTGGAGAGGATGAGAAATCAAACGCAATATTTTAATTCATTTCATTTCATTTTTATAAACTTTATTGGGGATATTCCTCTTATAAAGTTCATGGGATCAAAGTTTATCAGTTTTCCGTGTTCCTAAATGTTTTGCAAAGTCTCCATTCTTCCACATTAATACACAAAAATCCACAGAAATAATGTTTTTATAGATCTTTGGGGGGATATTCACAGAATCTCTGTTTATCAGTTTCCTAAATGTTTGTCTCAAGTCTCAATTCTTCCACAGTGCATATTGTAGAGGATCAGAAACCAGACCACCTGCCTTTTCTTGTTTATTTTGACTCAATATGCACATTTCAACTTTTAAATTTACTGTTAAGACAGAAAACATGTGGAATTTTTCAAGTTTTTTCAATATTTTTCAGAGTTTTATAGATTTTGGGGGGATATTTCTTCAGACAAAGTTCATGGGATGTCTGTTTATTAGTGTTCATAGTGTCTATTTTTCTAATCGATCCCATTCTGATTCATGCACATGTGCTTATGTTTTGGTTTTACATGTGAAACTCATCACTGTTTTTATTGCCAAGAGCAGTATAAAGGTCAATTTACAGCATGAGGAACTTCTTCCAACGTCTTGGTGTCAGGTGCAAACATAAAGATACCAAAAAATAGTTAAAAGGGAGAGATAAAAATAGAATTAAGAATTTAAATAAAATAGAATGATGTTTTATGTGTTTTATGTCATGTTTTCTATCTCCATCCTCCTCCTCCTGCAGCAGCAGCAGCTTCATGTAATGTCACATGTTCCCGTGAGAAAACGTGGTGCATCTGTTGCAAAGGGAAGAAGGTCACTTCATGGTAATGTTATCATAACACAAACACACACAGATGGTAGATAGGCTACTACAGTAATACTTCTTCAGCATTTTATTATAGATTTGTTTGTTTTTTTGAGGGGGTTTAATGGGATATTACTGTCCAGGGCATAAACGTCTCAATTCATCCAAATACAGTCAAAGTTACTGCACAGAAGTAGGTTTACAGAACATTCCTCACAATATAATATTTATATATAGTAGGGGATAAGAAATCAAACTATACATGCTTTTTCCATTCATGTTTATTATGACTTGAAGCTGCATCGTTCCCCCTGTTTTTTAAAATCTACTCTTATAAAGATAGGTCCTTTGGTATCGTGCACTGCAAAAACTCAAATATCTTACCAAGAATATTTGTCTTATTTCTAGTCAAAATGTCATTTCTTGTCAAAACTAATCTCATTATACTTAAAATAACACTCATCACATTAAAAAGTAGCTTGTTTTAGACACGTTTTACTTCTTTCAAGCAGATTTTCACTTGAAATAAGTAGAAAAATCTGATAGTGGAGCAAGTTTTTCTTCCGTATTACAAGCACAAAAATCTTGCTTTCACTGGCAGATTTTTCTACTTATTTCAAGTGAAAATGATCTAAAAACAAGTTAATTTTTAGGTGATGAGTCTTATTTTAAGTGGAAAGAGTTTAGTTTTGACTAGAAATGAGACATTTTGACAAGAAAAAGGACAAATATTCTTGGAAAGAACAACTTGTGGTTGTGTTTGGCCATGACTTTAGTCCACATTTGCATCAGAACTTGACCTTAATTCTCCAACACGATGATCCATCTGAACTCCTTATTCACTGTTTACACGTGAGGCTGATTTATTCTCACACTGTCTACTGCTGTTTCAGACAAATATGACAAATGCCTCTTTGTTGTTGTGTTTTTGGTGCTAGTGCATGTGCAACAACACTAACAAGGAAACTAAAAACCTTACAACATTTGCATCGGTTTTAAAGAACACGATTCTCTTCATCTTTGACCTTGTGTCTGGACAGAAACCTTCCAGGAAGTGACCTCATGCACATGAGTGTGTGTTTGTAGTGGGCCGGCCCTGTGCTGCTGGTGTGGACAGATGGAAGGAAGAGAACAACTGAATGGATTATCAGCTAATCAATAACCTGAGATTACATCTTCTGATGTGTCGCTTATTCTATTGTGAGGATAAAGACCCTGATGCGTTCACTCAGTTTATATCACAAAGACTGAACTCTGGTAGGAAAGATATGAAGTATAATTATAATAAAGCAGCACGTTTAACCTGTTTTTACTTGTTCCTTCTCATTTTCTCACAGGTTATATTCAGCAGACAGGATTTATGTTGGTAATTTACATCATTTTTACTTCTTTCAAGCATATTTTTTACTTGAAATAAGTAGAAAAATCTGATAATGGGGCAAGTTTTTCTTTCTTATTACAAGCACAAAAAAACTTGCTTTCACTGGCAGATTTTTCTACTTATTTCAAGTGAAAATTTGTTTGAAACAAGTGAAATTATCTAAAAACAAGTTAATTTTTAGATGATGAGCCTTATTTTAAGTGAAAAGAGATTAGTTTTGACTAGAAATGAGACATTTTGACAAGTTTTTGCAGTGTGATTGACTCATGTGATGAACATTTGCACAAATTTAGATTATTTCCTTGCTTTTAAGACAATAAATAAATGAATAAAAGTACGAGTCATTCATAGATTACCTGAGAAATAAAACACTCATTAGTTGTGATGTAAATTTTACAGCAGTCATTTAAAGGAGCTGCAGAATAAAGTAACCAATTACCTTATATTAGACATGATAGTGGCCCTTTTTTTTTCTGTGTCTTTATGGATCTATTTTCTGTGTGAAATGCCTCAGCGTGTCGTGTGTTATATAATCCCACAGCTGATAAGTGCCAGACAAAGACAAAGCCAATATATCCAGATAAACAAATGCCCCTTTAAAGGGCTGAAGGTGAAAAAGAGAGGGGAGCTCTGTCTAGACGCTTTATGGCCCCCCCCCCAATAAGAAACGATGCTTGAATACGCTGTTTCTTCTTCTTCCACGTTCAATCTAAACAAGTCAAACTGTGTGCAGTCGTAAAAAAAAAAAAAAAAAAAAGAAAGAAAGAAAAAGAAGGAAAAAAAAGCTGCAGTTGGTTTTGTTGTGGTGGGAACCAGAGAGGAAATCATCAGCTGTGCATGTGCACTGCAAAAACTCAGACTCTTACCAAGAACATTTGTCTTATTTCTAGTCAAAACAATCTAATTCTACTTAAAATAAGACTAATCACATTAAAAGTAGCTTGTTTTTAGACATTTTTTCCTTCTTTCAAGCAGATTTTCACTTGAAATAAGTAGAACAATCTGACAGTGGAGCAAGTTTTTCTTTCTTATTACAAGCACAAAAAACTTGCTTTCACTGGCAGATTTTTCTACTTATTTCAAGTGAAAATTAGTTTGAAATAAGCGAAAATTGTCTAAAAACAAGATCATTTTCAGGTGACGAGTCTTATTTTAAGTGGAAAGAAGTTCGTATTGAGTAGAAATTAGACATTTTGACAAGAAATAAGACAAATATTCTTGGAAAGATTTCCAAGTTTGCAGTGTGAGCTGGGATAACACAAAGATAAATGGATAAATACAGATAAAAACAGTGTTTTTTCACCCTCAGGACACAAAATGAAGAGCAGAAATCCATCTGGACTCAACTGTGTAAAAAAGAAGAAAAAGCATTACACAGTATAAACAGAAGGTCCTTGGTTTCTGCTCTGTCTTTTGTTGCACTGGTCTGTTGTGATCATTTCATGTTGGTCAATGTCAGTCGTGTTATTTCTCTGTATAGCTGCAACATAATGTGGTGGCGTGCGGCCATGACCCGGTCGCACAATAGTCAGATCTCCACTGGCCAAACATGAAAGAGCAGCGGCCTCCACTTACTGTTCAACCAACCACTGTTTCATTTTATTTTATTTATATGTATCTTTCTGTCCATCCATCCGTCTGTCTTTTACTTCTGACCTTTTATACCAACTCCTTCAGAGACGTGAAGTGAAGTTTCACACATGTGTCATCTGCCGAGCTTTACGATGACCTCGCTGTGGACCAACAATAACAGCCCCCGACAAACACTTGGCTGAGGAATTGTGAATTGAACATGTGTTTTTTTTTTTTTAAAGACTCAGTAAAAAAGAAAAAAAGAAAAAAGATGAAAGGCACCAAGGACCAAGAGGGAAGAGGAGCTGTTTCACATCGGTGTGATAATCAGCACTGTTGTTATGAAAGGTGTCTGAATGTTTGAGCTTCAATGTGCAGAAATCAGAGTTTCTATAGTTTATATTTTTACAAAAATGTGAAACCACAACACAAACCTATAGTGGAGAAGAGTTTACAGTGCAGAGAGGAAATACAGCAGGTTTGCATGTGGTATTTTTCATTCTTAGTGATATTTTCAGCTTTTTTTAAAAAGATTTTTCCTCAGACAAAGTTCAATGGGATAGAAGTTTGTTAGTTTAGTGTTCGTAAAAAAAAAAGGTTGTAAATTCCTCTGCATTAATTAACAGAGGAAGGTCAGAACATCCCTCACAAAACACTGTGCATATTGGAGAGGATAAGAAATCAAACCACTCAAAGCTGACTTAGTTTGAAAGAAAGCATGCAATGTTTTTCATTTTTTGCAATATTATAATTCATTTAATTTCATTTTTATAAACTTTATTGGGGATATTCCTCTGATAAAGTTCATGGGATCAACGTTTATCAGTTTTCCGTGTTCCTAAATGTTTGCAAAGTCTCAATTCTTCCACATTAATACACAAAAATCCCCAGAAATAATGTTTTATATAGATTTTTGGGGGGATATTCACACAGGATCTCTGTTTATCAGTTTCCTAAATGTTTGTCTCAAGTCTCAATTCTTCCACAGTGCATATTGTAGAGGATCAGAAACCAGACCACATGCCTTTTCTTGTTTATTTTGACTCAAATCTGCAAATTTCAACTTTTAAATGTACTGTTAAGAAAGAAAACATGTGGTATTTTTCAATTTTTTGCAATATTTTCCAGGGTTATATAGATTTTGGGGGAATATTTCTTCAGACAAAGTTCATATCTGTTTATCAGTGTTCATAAATGTTTGCAAAGTCCCACTCCTTCCACATATAATCAAAGTTAATCACTCACAAAATACTCTGCACATTCTTTGTCTTCTGTATTTTTTTTTTTTTTTTTAGGACAAACCAACCAATCAAGCATCAGCGTGTCTCTATCTGTTCATCTGTAACCTTCTCTCATGAATCCTCCTCAGCTCCTTGTGAGTGTTAGATTGCAAATAATTAACTGCTCACAATGAAAGGAGGTGAAAACAAGAAGCCGGTCGCTTCATTTGTCTCCTTCTCAGATGTGTTCAGACTTTTTTTAATGGTTGACCAGTTCCTCTGCTCATCAACATCAACCTTTTTTTTTTTTTTTTTTTTTTCTCTAGATGGTGTGTTTTATTATTTTATCCTCTGTTGGTTTTCTTCAGGTGGCCCTTTAAAACATTTCCTTCCTCGCAGTCATAAATAACGCCATTAAACTCGCACAAAGGACAAAGGGAAAACTTTTGTTTTTCATGCAACACTTGATTGCCATGTTAAAGGGTAAGTGCATAGGCTACCTGAGGCTATACCTATGGCCTATATATTGTTATTTTATATATATATTCATATTTGTCATATCACAACATGAGCTTTTTTACTTGTGTGTAAATCAATGCACCTATTTTTTTTCCTCCTCTGTTGAGACCATTCAGTAATTTTCCCTACCACGCTTTGTTTGCAGCGATCGCACAATCATCTAAACATGGCATTATCTAGCAAATACAAGTGTGGAGGCTCGCGGCAATTACTACTATAGTGTCAGACTGTTTTCATTATTGATCAGCAAACACCCCCCCCCCCCCCCCCCCCCTCTTTTCAAATGTCCTCCTTTTCACCAACACATGTATTTAGTCTTTTGTTTGGTAACATCAGCCTAGAAAAGAGACCGAGGGCACCGAGGTGAAAGGTATTGGATGTTTGTCTGCTCTAACCAATATTGTTTTTCCAACCATTCAATGATGCTGTGTTTGAAAAGGATTACACATATGAGTCATACTGCTGCATGCCACATGTAGCCTACCCACCGGTCAGCCGGCTGCACACACACGTAGGGACACAATGTATTCATATATAATTATATATATAGATAAAGAGAGAGTCAGTTTTCTATAGTAAGTTAAAGTGTTTGCTTCTTGTTTCCTGGATGTTTGAGCTTCACAAAGATTCACATCCACGTTGTTTTCACATTTATCTACAGAAGAGGAAAGTGTATTAACTGTGAGTTTAAAGGGATAGTAGCATTTTTTTTAAAGTGGGGTTGTATGATCTACAAATAGCCCCTAAGTACTTTAATTGCAGTAGAAGACTCTCTGCACTCCTCCCGTTAGCAACGCCAGCCCATAATAGCCCTGCCCAGAGATTTACAACATACATTGTTGTGAACAGACCCAAAAAAACGGCCTATTTTCACAGCTTAAAAGAGGTTCTACCTGAAAAAAAATACACAGTTCCATTGTTCACTATAATATAATTTTTTCCAGCCCTAACAAAAGGAAAAATGCAGTTTTTATTTTGACCTAACCAACTCACGTATCCCTCCGCCCAGGGTTAGCGCCCGCCGATCTGCAGTTGGTTAGGTCCAAATAAAAACTGTGTTTTTTTTTCAGGTAAAACCTCTTTTAGGCCGTGAAAATAGGCCGTTTCTTTGGGTCTGTTCACAACACTGTATGTTGTAAATCTCTGGGCAGGGCTATTATGGGCTGGCGTTGCTAACGGGAGGAGTGCAGAGAGTCTTCTACTGCAATTAAAGTACTTAGGGGCTATTTGTAGATCATACAACCCCATAAAAAAATGCTACTATCCCTTTAAGATGTGATCGTGGTTTCCTGACATTCAGATTCAAGATTCACTTCATTTCAAACTCAGAAAAGACAGAAAAGTTTCTCATCAGTACAGTGCATTAAAAAAAGGTAATAAATGAAAACAATCAGTTAAAATCAAAACTCAAACTCAAATAATATAGCTATCTCCAAGAACAAACACGTCACAAACATTACAATACAATCAGTACAACAAAAACCTGCCGGTGTGTTCGTGTGCCGTGGGACTTTCTAATGACAAAGAAAGAACACGCAACAAGAGTATGAAAAAAAATTCCACTTTTGCAGTAAAAAACCAAATCAAACACGGTTTTATAAATGTGAAAAATGTGTTGGCGACAAAAAGAAAAGAAAAAAGAAAAGAAAAATTCAACAGAAGCATCTTGATGATAAGAGTTTCAGTGGAAGTGGCTGCAGCACCTGGGGTGAAACAGGAAGTAGAAATGTCTCGGCCCGATCTGTGTCTGCAGAGATAACACCGTGATGATGATGGCTGCTCATTGGCTGCTCTGCTCGTAGTCTCACACCGTCTGACTGAGAGGGTTTTTGGAGGGGGAGGAGGAAGAAAGAAATTACATTCCTCAAATTACTTCAGCTCTGGTCATGAATTCTTTGAATTTAGTTTTTGGTGAATAACTCGAGTCGAGACGATGACGTTGTGTGTGTGTGTTGTTGTGTTTTGTGTGGTGGTCCAGGGCGAGAGAGAAAGGCCTTTCCATCAAAATTGGCTATGAGTGTGGTTATTAGAGGAGGATGATTGTTATCTGTGTATTGTATGTGTATGTGTTTGAATGTGTGATGAGAGTGAGAGAGAGTGTATGTGCTGTTAGTCCCTATTGTGCACTTTATGATTTGGCGCTCCTGTTCCCTGCTTTTATTAGTGCATTCTGTCAAAAAAAAAATTATATTATGGTTATTATGTCTTATTTCAATTAATCTTAATATTGTATCTGTTTAGCACTTTACCTGCTCAGGGACTACAGGCGGAAATAAGCAATTGTTGCTATAACCTGGCTCAAAGCATCTCTTCTTGTTTTACAAGATTAATGTTTTTTTGTGCATTATCCCTGTTTTAAATAAATACATTCATTCATTCAAAATAAAAGCACCAAGCTAATAAAATGCGGTGAAACTCTTTAATTTAAGGAATCATCATTTACAAGAACCTTTTGCTTTTATTGTATTTCAAGTTAATGTCTATTTTTATAAGTTTTATGTTGGTGAAAACCTTTACTTTGGTGAATTTGATGATTTCCAGATCCGATAGAACAGCGGTTCTCAAAGTGAGGATTGAGAGGGTTCAAGGGGGTCCCCAACATTTTCTTGAAATTTTATGGTTTAAAAAAAAAAAAATTTCGAGAAATTTTTACAATTTTTTGTTTTTATTTTATTAACTTTTTTTCAAACTTAACCACTTTTTCTAGAATATTTTTTAATTTTTTTTAAAGTTTTACCAGTTTCTTCTTGAATTTATTTTTCTATTAAATTTTTTTAATTTTTAATTTTTTTATTAAAATTTTTTCATTTTATTTTTTTTTATTTTTTTTTACCACTTTTTCCTAGAATTTTTTTTAATTTCTTTTTTTTAAAGAAAACTTACCACTTTTTTCAAATTTTTTTTTTTACTTTTTTTGGGGGAGAATTTTTACCACTTTTTTCTAGAAATGTTTATTCGCGCCATTGGCCGCAATTTGAACGTATACATTGACTAAAAAAAGTAATGTTCTTCAGTCTCAGAACAAATATGTGTATTTCTGGAGTTTGCTTCAAAATTTTTGTCCAATGGGGGTGCGGTGCGTGGTCTAATTTGTGTCAATTTAGGGTCCTTGATGTAAAAACCACTGAACTAGAAGACGGGAACCAGAACGCAGACAAAAATCAGAGTTAACAGACACCAACCAGGCTCTTCTCCTGGTGACACGAGGCTACTAATAATATCCTACTCTGGCCTGAGTGTGTGTGTGTGTGTGTGGTGCAGGAGGCGGGTGAGGGGTGATGATGGGGTGTGGTGGTGTGGTGGGGGGTGTTGGGTAGGAGGGGGGGTGGGGGGGATCAGTGGCCCCACACATGGCTGTAATTTAATGGAGAATTGCCCAGTGGTTCCTGTGCAGAGGTAAACACAGCAATAGTCAGGCTTTTGTTATTGCATGACTATGACAACTGCCTCCATCAATAAACAATAGAGTGTTGGGTTGGGTGTGTGTGTGTGTGTGTGTGTGTGTGTGTGTAGGGGGGGTGGGGGGTGGGACAAGGGCTCAGTGTATGAAGAAAATCACCACTCATCATCATCAGTCAGTGTGAGTGTATGAAGCCTGAGAGACATGAGTGAGAGAGGAAAGAAAACATCGCTGCTGTTTTACATGTTTCTGCTTCTGGGACTTTATTTGCAGCGTTTTTTCTTTTTTTTTTCATTTTCATTAACTTCATTGGGGATATTCCTCTGATAAAGTTCATGGGATCAAAGTTTATCAGTTTTCCGTGTTCCTAAATGTTTGCAAAGTCTCAATTCTTCCACATTAATACACAAAAATCCACAGAAATAATGTTTTTATAGATTTTTGGGGGGATATTCGCAGGATTTCTGTCTATCAGTGTTCCTAAATATTCGTCCATACTCCTTACTCCTCCCCCTGTCATGTGAGGGTAACATTAAATTATGAAAACCATTACATGAAAGAAAAAGACAATAAGAAAGAAAAAAAAGATAAATATACATCTGAACTTTTCTTGAATTTCCCGCTCTCTCCATATCCTACATCCTTACTCTGTCTTTTTGTATGATTTCAATCTATGAATTTTCTGTACCTATCCATTGTCTCTATTTGTTACTGATCACTTTGTTCTCTATCTCCTCATTTTTGCTCATTTTGCTCATGTAACATTGATTATCTATGCACTTTATCTCCTTTTTTTCTCTCTATGTGTATTTGTTAGCCATAGAAATTAGTTTTGTTGTAATTTTGTGACAGGGGTAGAACTTCCCTCCTTGCACCATTGAATATAAATGTGTGCTAAATAAATAAACCTAAACCTAAACCTAATAAACAAAAAAAGATGGAGTTTAGCAGCATCAAGCTGTGAGTCAACACGAGGAGGGTAGTTGGGGGGTTGGGGTCTGGGTGGTGCAATCCTTCAAATCTTCAAATCTTCAATCTGGGCCGGGGTCATAAAGATTTACAGGGTGGGAAGTGGTGAGCAGAGAGGA
Organism: Trachurus trachurus; assembly: GCF_905171665.1. Classification (NCBI taxonomy): domain Eukaryota; kingdom Metazoa; phylum Chordata; class Actinopteri; order Carangiformes; family Carangidae; genus Trachurus; species Trachurus trachurus. The sequence continues at coordinate 32,081,509 of NC_139901.1, read as the reverse complement.
GGGAGGGGGGAGAGGGGGGAGGAGGGGAGGAGGGGGTTTCTCTCTTTCTCTCTCTGTGCTAATGAGCTTCTATATGAGAATGAGACACAACAACTACAACAATAAACACACAACAGCAGCAACAAAAAAGAAAAAGAAAAAGAAAAGTCATCATTCTCTGGGTGGGAGATTCCACCAACAGAGTGCAGCCTTTTAACATCTCCAGCATGTATAAAAACATGTAATAATATAATATAAATTGCATTTTATTCATAAACAAAGCACCATACACATGAATCATTCTAGAAATTAAAGATATATCATTTTTAATTGTGATGAAAAGGCTTTTAAAACACTGAAAAATAGCCTTGTTACCCTCATTGCTGTTACTCATACTCATAAAAAGCCTATAGCCTACTCATTGCTGTTACACTTTTTTTTTTCCTGTTACCAAAGTTTTTTTCCGGTTATGAAATTGTTTCCTCCAAAAATTAAGAAAAAACACATTATTTTTACATTCATACTGGTTCCATCAGTTGTCTGATTGCTTAAGAAAATAGGCTACATGTAGCCTACTGTATATGTGATTCATATTCTTTTAAACATGGTTTTAAAATGGCATTTGAGGTTTGGTAACAGCACAGAAAAAAATGCAACGATAATAAACTTTCGAAAGTTGCAATAAATGAAATAAGTACTCATTTTGAATAAGTAAATGTGTATATTAATAAATTCTAAACTGAAGTGGAATGAAAAATGAAGTTTAATTATTACAACAAGCTCTCTTTTGGCGGAAACGACCCGGCTCTCTGGTGATTTCCCCGTGTTCATCTCTGAAGCAGCTCGATGAGACGAAGAGTGAAAGTGAAACGTGATAAAACGTGAACGTGAAAGTTCAGATTGACTGATTTCCCTGTAAACGATATGAACCACAATAATTTTGTGAATGAAGCCAGTCCAGTGTGTGTGTGTGTGTGTGTGTGTGTGTGTGTGTGTGGAGGACGACACATGTTCGGCTCATTCACGGTGATGGATGAAGTTTTTGTGCAGCGCCCAGGTGGCAAAGTGAACGTACGGCGATGCTGATGAAACATTAATGACTGTAACACACCCGGTGTTACCAGGATCTCACGCTGACACACACACCCCACGCACACACCCCACGCACACACACACACACATTACACACATTACACACCAACCAAGCAGAAAGAAAGAAAGAAGACAGAAAGTGCCATCTGTATCTGGCTCTATGACTTTTCATTGAATTGTTGAATGTTCATCGTCGTCTGTTGTTACTTAGTTTAGAAGATATCAGTGTTTCTTTTCAGTCAGATTAAAGGGATAGTTCAACATTTTGGCAAATTGGCCCATTGCCATAATCCCTATAGTCCTAGCAGTATAGGTTTGTTACCTTTAATTGTCGGTGCAAGCTATTTTTAGAACGGCGGAGCAGAGCCGTGAGCTGCTCAGAGCTACACTACGGAGGCTCATGGGATTTCTTGGTTTCCCCCCTCATCAAACTCATCAAATACACAATCCAACAACTCCACAATAACGCTCTGGTGGACAAGTTGTGACCTGCACATTCACCACGCTATGAGATAATAACACAACGTTACCACACAGAGTTGTTTTAGAGGGAAATTCATGTAAAACCACTGATGCACGTTGCCTTCAGGGACAGTTTTTCATCAACAGTCTCTGTATTTCCCTCTAAAACAACTCTGTCTGGTAACGTTGTGTTATTATCTCATAGCGTGGTGAATGTGCAGGTCACAACTTGTCCACCAGAGCGTTGTGGAGTTGTTGGATTGTGTATTTGATGAGTTTGATGAGGGAAACCAAGAAATCCCATTAGCCTCCATAGCGTAGCTCTGAGCAGCTCACGGCTCTGCTCCGCCGTTCTAAAAATAGCTTGCACCGACAATTAAAGGTAACAAACCTACTGCTATGACTATAGGGATTATGGCAATGGGCCAATTTGCCAAAATGTTGAACTATCCCTTTAATGTTGTTCACACATCATTTCACTGCAATTATCTTGTATTATTGTTTGTCACAAATAAACTCTCTTGAATCTTGAATCTCAAAGTTATTTAAAAATGTGGTTGAATAAGGAGAAGAGGTAACACTTTATAATAAATACACACTATTAAGCATTAGTTAAGCATTAATAAATACTGAATTCATCATTTATAACGCATTAATACTCATTAATATGTAGTTTATAAATACAGTTAGTGCTTATCAATGATGAGTAAAACATTTTTAACTTTATAAACGACATACTAATGAGTATTTGTGTGTTATAAATGATTAATTCAGTATATATTAAGGCTTAACTAATGCTTAATATTCTGTACTATTATAAGGGGGGGGGGGGGGGGGGGGGGGGGGGGGGGGCAGTGTGGACGGATGCAGTGACACCACAGAGGAAACAAAGCAGTCAAATCATTTTTTAATGCACTTTTAAAAACGGTCACTTGAGCTGAAGCCTCTCGGGGGTCGAAGGGAGAAAAAAAAAAAAAAAAAAAAAACTTCCCCCCGAACACAAAAGAAAACGCGCAACATAAAGCACTTGACAGTGAATGTGGTGGTTCTCCAGGAGGGGAGGGGCTGTGGAAGGGGAGGAGGGGGGGTCTAGAGACTATAAAGACACCTGGTGGGGGTTTTCAGGCCTCTTCAATGTAAGGTTTACAGCAGCCATTGACAGAGACAGCTGCTGGACCTCAGAGGTATTGACCGGCTGAAAGGAACTCCTAATCCGACTGTATTCACCTCACTCACACTTTAGATCTGCCTCTCTGGTTTTTTCTATAAGGAGACACAGATAGGCTAAACACAGTGTGTGTGTGAGGTTGTACAACACCTGAAAACATTTGTTCTTAAGGGGATAGTTCAAAATTTTTCGCCTATAGGAGTATTATATAGGTTCGTTACCTTTAATTGTCGGTGCAAGCTGTTTTTAGAACGGCGGAGCAGAGCCGTGAGCTGCTCAGAGCTACGCTACGGAGGCTCATGGGATTTCTTGGTTTCCCTCATCAAACTCATCAAATACACAATCCCGCAACTCCACAACGCTCTGGTGGACAAGTTGTGACCTGCACATTCACCACGCTATGAGATAATAACACAACGTTACCACACAGAGTTGTTTTAGAGGTAAATACGCAACCAGAATTACAGAGGGGCGGAGGGATTTCAAAAGCGAAAGTAGTAGTAGTAGAGTATTTGATTTCATGTGATTATATGTTATTATCTCATAGCGTGGTGAATGTGCAGGTCACAACTTGTCCACCAGAGCGTTGTGGAGTTGTTGGATTGTGTATTTGATGAGTTTGATGAGAGAAACGTGGAAATAGGCTACCATTCACCTCCATTGCGTTCGCTGAGCAGCTCGCGTCTCTGCCCCGCTGATCTCAAAACAACATGCACCGACAATTAAAGGTAACAAACCTTTATATATATATATATACTGTATATATATATATATATATATATATATATAAGACTAAAGGGATTATGGCAATAGGCAAATTTGCGAAAATGTCGAACTATCCCTTTAAAATGCTACTGTAACAATAACGCCTGCACTTTATCTGTCAAATTGCTCACACTTTATATTTCACTGTTTGTTTTGTTGTTGTCTGTCTGTCTTGTTCAATGTGACGTGTGAAAGACGTCTTGATCTCAACGGGTCTTTTATTTTATCTGGTTAAATAAAAGTTAATAAATAAATAAATATAATAAATATAATATTTAAAAAAAGCAGAGGTCAGATTTGTATAAAAACATCTTTTAAAAAGTCACAAACGTGTTTTTTTTTTTCCTGTTTCTTCTTTTTCTCTTCAGTTAAATAGGAGTGTATTATGGTTGTTATGGCAACCGCAGAAATGGCTTCTCTGCTGAACAATGGTCAGATGGCAACCAACCGACCCCCCCTCACCTCACCTCACCACCACATCTGCTGCCCCCCCCCCCCCCCCCCCCCCCCCCCCCAGCTCAGACTTATAGGATGTTCTGCCGATTATTTTCTGTCCTGCTTCCTCCTTTCAAAACTGACAGGCCGAGTGAATGAGAATGAAATTAGGAATTCTGCCAACATCTGTCCAGGAACTGTTGTTGATGTGGTAACACAGGCGCTGATATAGTAGAGGGAAGTCACAGAAAGAGAAAAGAGAGAAAAGAGAGAAAGAGAGAGAGGGAGAGAAAAGAGAGAGATGAGAGTTATTCAACTCAACAGTGTGTGTGACAAAAGTTCTTATGTTGCTGTGCAAAAAAACACACAATCCCAGAGGAAGAGCCAGAAACATCCGGCTGGATCGGCTGCAGATAATAACGGAGCGTAGTTATGCACAGATACAATATGCACGCTGCCAGGACCTTCTTATGCATTATATATGTTGTTTTTTTTAGTTTGCAGAATATTTTTGTGTGCTTTTAGCTGTGAAACTGGACTGCACATGAATACTCTGCTTTTTAAAAATGTTATATGTATATTTTAATAAATATTAGAGTTCTTTATTCTTTCTCAATGATGCTGGAAATTTCCTCATAAAGGATGTGAATGCAACAGGTGGATAAACGGAGGGAGAAACAACAGAACGTATACATATTGAAGCAACTGGATGTTTTTATTGTTCTTAAAGGGATAGTTCAACATTTTGGCAAATTGGCCCATTGCCATAATCCCTATAGTAGTAGTCAGTAGTAGGCAGTAGGTTCGTTACCTTTAATTGTACCTTTACCTTTAATAACCTTTAAATAAAGCTATTTTTAGAACGGCGGAGCAGAGCCGTGAGCTGCTCAGAGCTACGCTACGGAGGCTCATTATGGGATTTCTTGGTTTCCCTCATCAAATTCATCAAATACACAATCCAACAACTCCACAACGCTCTGGTGGACAAGTTGTGACCTGCACATTCACCACACTATGAGATAATAACACAACGTTACCAGACAGAGTTGTTTTAGAGGGAAATTCATGCAAAACAGCTGATGCACGTTGCCTTCAGGGACAGTTTTTCATCAAGCAGTCTCTGCATTTACCTCTAAAACAACTCTGTTTGGAGTTGTTCGATTGTGTATTTGATGAGTTTGATGGGGGAAACCAAGAAATCCCATAATGAGCCTCTGTAGCGTAGCTCTGAGCAGCTCACGGCTCTGCTCCGCCGTTCTAAAAACAGCTTACACCGACAATTAAAGGTAACGAACCTACTGCTATGACTATAGGGATTATGGCAATGGGAACAATTTGCCAAAATGTTGAACTATCCCTTTAATGCACAACATGTAAGTGACATAACTGATCTAAGAGACGTCTCCTCTTCCTCTATGATGAGAAAACACACACATAGAGCAGGAGACTTGGTGTGTGTGTGTGTGTGTGTGTGTGTGTGTAAAGTGTGTGAGGAGGAAGGAGGTTTACTTTATGGGGAGGCTCAACTGTAAATCACTGGCCGGACAAAAAAAAAAAAAAAAAGCAGCAGAGAAAACCCTATAGAGGCTTTGTCCTCTGGGTTTCTGCACGGACAGAAGCCGCCGCCGTCGAATCAGATTGAAGCCACCTGCCTCGTCTGCAGAGAGAGACTCAGTCACACTTTAAAGAAAAGGTGCATTTACAATGTTTTCTCCCAAAATCAAACCATCAAACATGAGAAAAAGTTGTTGAGAGAAGATGTTTTACTTTGGCCTCAGCCTATATATATATATATTTATTAGTTTATTTCATGACTGTAAATGCACCAGTGGCAAAACAACAGTACATGCATTACACACTGTATACACACACTGACATGGTTCATCACTGAGATAATACAACCTGAGTTCATGCAGGTCGAGTTGATTTTATTCTATGTTTCTGTTGAGTTGAGTTCAGCTGCAGATTTCAACTCTTCAAACTTTTCCACTGTTTCACTTCAACTTGCAGGATTTCAACATTTTCTTCTACATTTCTACGGCTTTAAGTCTTTTAAAAGATCTTCATCAAGTTATATGTTTCAGCTTTAAGCTCAGCCTTTTAAATAATATATAAACATCCAGAGACTTGATTTTAATAACATAAAAATACCTGTATACATACAAAGATACTGTATGCACTGCTACACTGCTCTCTCTTCTTTTTTTATATATTGATTGCCAGTGCACTATTTTATATTTTTAAATTTACTACCAACCTCTTTGGCTTTAAATATCCTTTTCTTTTTTCTTTTCTTTTTCTCGTATCCTTGTTTATGTTATGCAAATGACCAAAGGTACAAAACATAAGAATTTCACTGTGTGATATATATATGTGACAATAAAGTCAACTTAACTCAACTCAACTTAACTTTTCAACATCTCTTCATTAAACTTTCAGCATTCACACATGTTTTCCCCAGGAAATGCTTCATCTAGTCTTACTTTATTTTATGATTCTGTTGATTCAGAGAAAGACCCTCTGATGTGGGGAGGAAGTCCATTAAGCTGCTGAAAGCTCAGGCACTTTACTTTGTTGTTTAAAATATATTTTTTAAAGTTGTTTTTTTTGTTCAAGCTTATTTGCCAAACGTTAATTTTTCATTCCCTACTTGTCGCTTTATGTTGAATTAATGTTTTTTATGTTTGTGCTGGTCTGTGCTGAGTCTGTGGCTTTGGGAACTGACTAATAATGATTCAAACTCGTCCTCCGCTGATCAATAACGTCCCTTCTTTCAGGTGTTTGTCCTCTCGGTGCTGCAGTCACAGAGACAAACAACAGTTTCCTTATTACACACTGACCACTGATGCATTTACAAGCACCAAGAAAAAAGAAAAGGAAGAAAAGGAAGAAAGGAGGAGGAGGAGGAGGAGGGGGAAGAAAGACTTGTGTGTGTGTGAGAGGAGGAGGAGGGGGAGAGGAGGAGGGGGCCGGTATCTAAACCCCCACATCCATATTGATTAAACAAATTTGCCACAAATCATTTTACAAATGCTCAGCGGGGGGTTTTAGAGTTTGGTGGAAACTGCCCATTCATGCCCCGTTGCCCCCCCGTTGCCCCCCCGCGGGGCCGAAGCCTCGACTCTTGGCTGGTTGAAGCGTGCTGACGGCCGACGGCCTCTGATCCTCCGGCCATCTGCAGGGTTGGTGGGCTTTGTCCTCTGAACCCAACACACACACTGAAACACAGCACAACACACAACACAACATAATCATCTTAAGGTGACGGACCAGGACCCCCCATCTCCCCCCATCTCCCCCCATCTCCTCCTCTCTTCATCTCCCCCCATCTCCCCCCATCTCCTCTTCTCTTCATCTCCTCCACTGGTGACTCTGGTTCTTTAGCTCAGTGGCTCTCAAACTTGTTTTTACATCAAGGACCTTAAATTGACATAAATTAGACCACGGACCCCCCACTGGACAAAATGTTGAAGCAAACTCCAGAAATACACACGTATTTGTTCTGAGACTGAAGAACGTTACTTTTTTAGTCAATGTATACGTTCAAATTAAACGAATAAACATTTCTAGAAAAAAGTGGTAAAAATTCTCCCCCAAAAAAGTAAAAAAACATTTTTTTAGAAAAAAGTGGTACGTTTTCTTAAAAAAAAAAAATTAAAAAAAATTCTAGGGAAAATTGGTAGAAAAAATTTCTCAATAAAAAAAAAAAACTTAAAAAAAAAATTCTAGAAAAAGTGGGTAAGTTTAAAAAAAAGGAAAAAAGTAGAAAAAAAATAAAAACAAAAAGTGGTAAAAATTTCTCCCCCAAAAAAATTCTAGAAAAGGTGGTTAAGTATGAAAAAAAAAAACCAACAAAAAAACAAAAAGTGGTAAAAAATTTCTCAAAAAAAAGTTGGAGTGGTAAAAAAAAAAAAAAAAATTAAAAAATGAATCAAACTTTTTAAAAAATTGAAAAAGTGGTTCAGTTTGAAAAACAAAGTTAAAAAAAAAAAAAAAACTAAAGGTGGTAAAAATCTCTCTCTCAAAAAAATTTGAAAAAAAAAATGTTGGGGACCCCCTTGAACCCTCTCAAGGACCCCTTGGGGTCCCCGGACCTCACCTTGAGAACCGTTGCTGTAGCTCATGTGCAGTACAGCAAGCTGACAGGGACTCAAACAGGAACCACACACACAGACACACACACACACACACACACACACTGATCAACACTTTCCTCTGTTTTCCACAGTAACAACAGAGTTTCTCTGCAGCACGAGGCCACGGCGACGCTGCTCTGTGACTCCTCTGTGACTCCGCCTCCTCCCTCTCCAACCGCTGCCAGCTTCTCTTTTGTGAATGAAAATGGGCGGAGCCAACGATCTGGAGTGTATGTACATGTGTGCATGTGTGTTTGTGGGTTTTTCTTATGCACATGTGCTGAAGCCGTTGCTCTGCAGGGGAGAGTCAACATGAAGAGTTTGTAAACTATAACTCTGTATATATGTATACAGAGTTATAGTTTTTCATGTTGTTTGTGTAGATCTACACAAACCTGTTCCCTCCCTTATATTTGTCTGTTTTTTTTTTAAACAAACATTACTCATTGACTGCTTTGAGTTTATTATTTGTGATCTTTAGTCCTTTCACTGACGTCAACTCTGGAAACTTTGAATAAAGGAAAATCTGACCGAGGCTGGTTATGAAACATTTTGACCACAAAATTGATGAATGAACTTGTTTTGTTTTTAAAAAATCCCCTCCGGATTCTGGACCTTTAACATCTTTTAAAAGGACGTTACAGATGTGTGTTATTGTGTCAGTGATGGAGAAAGTCAGCACCAATAAAAGTGAAACAACAACAAGTTAAACACGGCGACGTCCGAGTTCTCACTGATCAAACCCTCACGACTGATGTTTCATCATCTGCTGCTTCCATAGTAAAACCACAGCAGCTCTGTGTGTGTGTGTGTGTGTGTGTGTGTGTGTGTGTGTGTGTGTGTGTGTGTGTGTGTGTGTGTGTGTGTGTCTCTCTCTCTGTGTGTGTCTGTGTGTGTGTGTGTGTGTGTGTTGGGCCCGGCCCCTCCCCTCTGGTATAACCTCAAACACATGGTCAGCTCCTATTAGTTTAACTGCTTCCAGTGACTTCAGATCTCTGACTCGACCTCCGAGCTGCAATCAGGGGAAAGAAGAAGGAGAAGGAGGAGAAGAACATTAAAAACTGAGCTTATGTTTCCTTCCTCCACTCATGAAGCTGAATGACTGATCAGTTGTCTCTGCTTTGCATCAATCCACCAATCAATCAATCAATCGATCACTCTGAATCAGGCCCAAACATCAGATCGTGGTCGGTGACGTTCAAAGTTTTGCAAGTTTTTCATGTACAGTGGGAAATAAGTATTTGATCCCCTGCTGGTTTTGTAAGTTTGCTCTCCCACAAAAGGAAAAAAGGGTCTCCCGCACACTGTCCGATCACTTGCAAAAACTTTATAAAGTTTTATAAAACTTTTGTTGATCCCATGCTCCAACGCACCTGTCTTTTCAAAAAAAAATTTAGGTGTGCATCAGCCTCTACACCTTGTCTGCTCTCCCACAAATAAATAGACAGACTATATATAGTTTTTATGGAAAGTTTATTTTAACAAAAAGAGACAGAATATCAACAAAACATCCAGAAATACAATACAGTCCCTAATATCATTGCATAAAAGTTATAGATTGATTTGCATTTGATCAAGTGAAATAAGGGCAAAAAATCTGCAGAGAATCAAATCCTTATTTTATTTTCCTATTTACATGATGAACCTGGTGCATCAGTGTGTGTGTGTGTGTGTGTGTGTGTGTTGTTCATTCATTCATACCCACTAGTCAACACAGCGGTGATGAGTGGGCTCAGAGGGAGAAGCTAACAGGTAATGTTTAACACAGCTGTGAGAGGATCCGTCTACTTCCTGCAGACTCTGCCTCCTTATCACACTGCAAAAACTCAACATCTTTCTAAGAATATTTGTCTTATTTCTTATCAAAATGTCTAATTTCTAGTCAAAACTAATCTATTTCCACTTAGAATAAGACTCATCACCTAAAAATTAACTTGTTTTTAGATCATTTTCACTTGTTTCAAACTAATTTTCACTTGAAATAAGTAGAAAAATCTGCCAGTGAAAGCAAAGTTTTTTGTGCTTGTAATAAAAAAGAAAAACTTGCTCCACTATCAGATTTTTCTACTTATTTCAAGTGAAAATCTGCTTGAAAGAAGTAAAAAGTGTCTAAAAACAAGCAATTTTTAAAATGTGCTGAGTCGTATTTTAAGTAGAATGAGATTTGTTTTGACTAGAAATAAGACAAATATTCTTGGTAAGATTTTGAGTTTTTGCAGTGCACTCACTATACTTCACAATTAAAGAATAATAAAATAATAAAACCCTTAAAGTCTGATTCATGCGAACACACAAACAAACATGCATCCGTTCACGTGCACATCAAACATCCTGCTGATCCTGGATCAGTTCCTGTATCTGCTGCTGCTGCTGCTGCTGCTTATGAAGCCGGCCCCTCTAAATGCTTTCCCCAGAAACCTAATCCAACAAAACAGCCCATCGCTCATAAAGACGCCACATGACCGATGTGAGCAGAGCGAGTTATAGCGACCCGGGGACACACAACCTCTCCTCCCTTCCCTCCCTCTCTCCTTCCCTCCTTCTCTCCCTCCCTCTTTCTCTCTCTTTCCCTCCTGCAAACACACAAATTCCTCTGATTTGCACTCATCTGTGATCTGTGTGTGTTTCCATGGGCGGCGTTTATTGAAATCTCTGTGAAGAGGAGAAGAGGAGGAGGAGGAGGAGGAGGAGCGGCAGCGACCTTCTTCAACAACATTTCATTCCACCGTCTGATTGCTGTTATTGACAAGCAGCTGATTATGAGTCGCAAAGACATAAAATCAATCAATATCTTTTTTTTTTTCCTTCTTCTTTTCTTTCTTCTTGTTTGCTGGATGGAGGAGCGACGGGTCAATAATAGTGTGAGCTGCTGCTGCTGCTGATAATGGAGATACACAAAGAAAAAATTCTTTGAAGATAAATGATGCAAACCATCGTGTTCGATATCTGACAATTACAACATGACCCCAGTTAGACAAAAAAAAAAAAAATCTATGAATGAGTTTGTGATGTTTGAGATAAATATGAAAATGTAAAAGTATGTCAGTCAGTCAATAGGTTTAATAATGGAGCAGCTGCCATGATGCTATTTATGATAAAGGACTCATTTATGCCCATTAAGTTTAAAATAATTTAGTTTTCAGACACATTTATACACATCAGTTTTCACCTTTGACCTTTGGTGCAACGACCAGTTTTGAGAAGATATAAACTTTATTTATCAAGAATAAATCACATTGTCACAATCGTTTCATGAAAACAGGAAAATATATATATTTTATTCCAACTTTATGGGCAAGAACAGTGTATTTACACAATCAATCAATCAACAGTTTGAGAACAAGTCAAAGTAAAATCAAAGAGGACTTGAAAACCTATGCATCATGAATAATAATAATAAACATGGAAACAGTTAGTAAAACAATTAGTAAAATGACAATAAAAAGTAATAAAGATAATATAAATAATAAAGATTAATAAAAAAACATCAAATGAAATGATAAAAAATGTAAATGTAACAGTGAACGGTGGTGAATGCAGCTCACCTATAATTCACTGAGGCACAATGAGATAAATATACTACTCTGCTCTTGCCTGCAGATTTTTCTCATAAAAAAAAAAAAAAAAGCCTTTGATAGTTTAGCCATCTGGCCGGAGCCTAAAAAAAAAAAAAAAGGTCCTCATAAAAGAGGCCCAAATAAGGTCAGGGGTCACTCCCTCCCTAGGTCAGGGGCCCTGGAAGGTTGTTATAGTGGACTTTACTAAAGTTGTCAGCTCAGATCCCCTTGACAAATTAAAGCACATTCTTCTCTTTTTAACAAGTATTCCCTTACAGTCGAGTAAAAAGTAAAAACACGGCTCGTACTTTGACGCTTTGTGGAGTTCAGGCTGCACAGATACACAAGATCGACTCACAATGCATGAACCGGATGGGAAATTAATTATAATTATGAATTAAAAACACTTTTTTTTAATCAAATATCCTCTTTCAAACCAGAGAGAATGTGTAAGTTTAGTTTTTTTTTAAATTCATAATTTGACTCGTCAGACCTCTTCAGTTTAACGAAAAAATGAATTATAATCCCACGATCTATATAGCGGAGCATTAAACAGCCTTTTACTCAACACATTGTACATTAAAGGTGCATTGACAGGCCGTCATTAACCCTGACCCGTCTGTGTCTCCGTCCCAACAACGTCCACAGGATGAAAGACTCGACTCGACTTATCACACAGACACACTGAGCCGCTGTCTGAGCAGAGATCTGCCTGTTAACACGACGCAGACTCTGTCAAGTTTGGTACGAGACGTCACAGACGATCGGCTAATCCTGCGTTTATGATGTCAGATGTGGAAATATTGATCAGATCCTTGTTGTTGTGTCATATTTTGGGGGAATAAAACATGTTCACTGCAAAAACTCAAAATCTTTCCAAGAATATTTGTCTTATTTCTTGTCAAAATGTCTAATTTCTAGTCAAAACTAATCTCTTTCCACTTAAAACAAGACTCATCACCTAAAAATGAACTTGTTTTTAGATCATTTTCACTTGTTTCAAACTATTTTTCACTTAAAATAAGTAGAATAATCTGCCAGTGAAAGTAAGTTTTTTGTGCTTGTACTAATAAAGAAGAAAAACTTGCTCCACTATCAGATTTTTCTACTTATTTCAAGTGAAAATCTGCTTGAAAGAAGTAAAAAGTGTCTGAAAACAAGCTACTTTTTATGTGATGAGACTTATTTTAAAGTAGAATGAGATTTGTTTTGACTAAAAATGACATTTTGACTAGAAATAAGACAAATATTCTTGGTAATATATTTGAGTTTTTGCAGTGTTCAGGTTGTTGCTGAAGATTTGATAAGACAGTGGATACTGACTCTTGTATGTGTGGTTAAAGTGAGGATGCATTAGCTTAGTTTATCTCAGATAGCACAACTCTGTCCAACAACAACTACAACCTCTGTTCTTCACAATATTTAACATATCGATAAGCAGAGCTACGTCCACTACGACTTCTTTAGCTTCATATTATCTGCTCCAATCTCTTTCATGTAACGCTATGATAAAGTGTTGATCTTTGACATCCAGATAACCAGGCAGTGACAGCACTATCATACCTGAAAAGCACGTGTTACAGGGATAGTTCAACATTTTGGTAAATTGGCCCATTGCCATAATCCCTATAGTCATAGCAGTAGGTTTGTTACCTTTAATTGTCGGTGCAAGCTGTTTTTAGAACGGCGGAGCAGAGCCGTGAGCTGCTCAGAGCTACGCTACGGAGGCTCATGGGATTTCTTGGTTTCCCTCATCAAACTCAAACTCATCAAATACACAATCCAACAACTCCAAAACGCTCTGGTGGACAAGTTGTGACCTGCACATTCACCACGCTATGAGATAATAACACAACGTTACCACACAGAGTTGTTTTAGAGGGAAATACAGAGACTGAAAAACTGTCCTTGAAGGCAACGTGCATCAGTGTTTTTTCATGAATTTACCTCTAAAACAACTGTTCTGTTAGCAGGAGTTATAATAGTGCTAATGTGCAAACCAACTGTACCATATCAAGTTATCATCAGATTCAATATAACTTCACGCGCATAAAAATATGTGGAAGGAAACGTAGCTGCAGTCTGAGGTTGACAGGTGTTTGTCGGTAGATAAAATGATGCGAGCTGCAGCTCTTTGACCCTTTGACCCTCTCTGATAACTCTACACTAGAAAGTAAATGAGCGTATTTTCCAGGATGTGGTTGAATGTTATAAAAAAACAAAAACCAAAAGGTGCTACTGCTGAGGCCTGAGGAGTGGAAACCTGTCGCGGTTGCTTGTATCAGCGCTGACGTCAGAGTTGAGCAACGCTCCATCTGTCTTTATACCTTCGGACTTCCACACACATGAGAATGTGTTTGGTTCCACCCCACATGCTTTCAAAACCCATCTGAAGCAGTCAGACATATGACAGCCCCTATGTGACCGTCCGGTTCCCACCACACAGCTGCTCGCCTGCAAATCTGTCTTGTGCTCATTGTCTTTAAAAACAGAAAAAGAAAGAAGACGAAGACGAAGAAGGAGGAGGAGAAGAAGGAGAGATAAAGCTCTCCCTCCATGCTCCAGTCGCTCCCTAAGAAAAGGTGCCGCTGATGAATCACGGACACCAGTGTCCAGTTTCAGGGGAAACGGTGAGAGAACTGGACGGAGACGATGAGCTCCATTAAACACCAGTGAGGAAGTGAAGCTCTGCAGGAATCAATACCACACAGGCCACAGGTGGGACAGAGGGGGGGGGGGGGTCTGCAGACACAGAAGATATTAGAAAACTTCACATTGCACAGAACAAAGCAGCTAGAGTTGCTCTCAATTGTTCACTGCATGCAAATATCTTTAAAATGCATCGGAATTTATCATGGCTTCTGGTTGAAGACAGACTAAAACTAAGTCTCTTAACTTTCATGAGGAATTTGATTAACAATAAAAAAAGATAGATCAGATTGTGTTCACCAGAAATGTCAACAAATATGCAACCAGACAATCAGGATATGATCATTTCCTGGCACCTAAACCAAGAACAAACTTTTCAAAACAAACTGTAATATACAGATATTATAGGATGGAACACATTACCTAACAACATCAAAAATATGAACTCAAAACACATTAAAAAAAAGTAGTAATACACTATTTTCAATGAGTAAGAAATATATAATGTAGGCTATAATAATTTATTATAGGAATGTATTTGTGGGTTGACTGTTTACTGTTTGTGTATATGATGATGAGGTGTTACAGTGATCTGTTACAGCCATGAATGTGAGTATGTATTATGTTCTTTTTAAAAACTGCATTGGGGCCTATCCCAGGAAGAATAGCTAATGTCATGACAACGGCTAATGGGGATCCTATAAATAAACAAATAAAACATTTAGTTTATCTTAATAAAGTGAAGAGATTATAAGAGATTATAATGTAAGGTGGCTGTGCAGTGTAAGAACGGGATTTTAAATGTTCATGAATTATGAATTTGAGCAAAAAAAGAGTAAAAAAAAAAGTAATTTTGATGTTTTAAATGTTAAATCATCTAATTTTCTATTTACAAACAGCCAGTGCCACAAATTACAACTTTACAACTGATCTCTTCTTCACTTTTTCTCTCTTCATGCAATTGAACTTTTTTTCCTACTGTACATCTGTGTAATTGTGTAATTATCAATCATCAGTTGTTTTGTCTGTTGTTGTTTGAGGTTTTGCTCCTGTATCTGCTCTATATTGTGATTTTATGCTAATAAATAATTAATCTTAGCTGTACATGATGGTGTTTGTATGTGATTCTGTCTCTACACATTTTAATATTAATATTATTGTCAATCGTGTAAGAGCTACTACAACTACCACTTTGGACGAAAGTTGAAAATTATAAATGTGCAACATCAGTTTCTTTCTTTGTAACTCAACATATAAAAGCACCGATTCTTTGCAATGTCCTTAAAATAGATCAATAAATGATCCTACTTCCCTGATTGACAATAATAATAATATTAATATGTGTAAAGACAGAATCACATCACTAACAACAATCAAATGTAAATGTAAAAGTCTCTCCATCATCGTCCGACATGACGTCTCGTCTTTCATTTTCAATGAACTGTTGATGAAAGGGGAGAGAGGGCGGAAAGAAACAACACTTCAAATTCCACGCGGACTAGAATGCAACGTCTCCAGTTTCTTATAAGCAGCAAAACTATGAGGCCTGAAAACAAACAAATACTTTTTTTCTGCTTCTTCTTCTTCTTTTCTGGAAGTTTTGCCCTGAGGGAGTTGAGGAAGGAGAGGAGAGGGGGAGAGGGGGAGAGGCGGAGAGGGGGGTCATCACAGCTCAGATCACTGTTATTAATCTGTGTTAATTGTAGGTTTCTCCATTCTGACATTTCTTTCTCATCATTAGGCCTGTGTTTGATTATAAACCGACCTTTGTCCTCTGATGATCAAACCTCAGGAAGCAGCAGCTCTTTATGTGTTTATATGTTCAAGATTCACCAGAAAACTATTTATTTACATGAATAATTACAGAAAATGCAGTGATAATCTAAGATCTTCTGAGAATATACTGAATATACCTTGTTTAACTGGAGTTATGTGTTGTTTTTTATGCACATTTGCAGATTATCAATGTGTTTTCATTTGAAACCTCCGCTCCAAGAGAATCACTATAGTTCATTTAATATTTTGAGATGTTGATATAGATGTTTTTCTTCTTACTTTACCTCATATTTACACTGTATTTATACTTTTCAAAGGGAGACCGTGCAGTTATTTGTAATTTTGCATGTCAAATATTTGAACGTGATCCTCTCATGACGCAGCTTCAACTGTCTGACGAGATATAAAGTTAGAATTTGATCAACCTGAACTATAGATTTATTAATAATCTCTTGCACATTAATAAATTAATAATAAATGTATGTTTTATGAGTGATCACATGTTTACTTTTTATTCGTCAAGTTTCTATAATCAATGCTATGCTACTTTTAATAAACACACACATGTAAATATAGTTTTCTCCCCCGCTGTGCACGCAGCTTTTTATGTTTTTTGCGAGCACCTGTTTTGCTGTTTCTTTCTGACACACACACACATGCAGACACACACACACACACACACACCTCAGCAGTCAGTGTGTGGGCGAGCGTTGCTCTGCGTGCCTTCGCTGCCCCATAACACAGCTCACATTCCATGTGTTGAGCTGCGACGGTGTCGTCTTTTGAACAGGAATGCATCACGGTGGAATAATTGCCCTTACTCCTCTCTGGCCACTTAGTTAAAAGGGATTCAGATGGTTTGGGATCTCTCTCTACCCCTCCTCCTCCCAAGGGGCAGGAGAGGAGGAGGAGGAGGAGGAGATGAAGGGGGGATGGGTGTGTTTGACTTGGGAGAGCTGAATTTGGAAGGGGAGGGTGCAGCATTTACATAAAAGGCCAAAGAAAGATTTTGTTTTTTGTTTTTTTGTTGCCTCCATTTTTAATCTGGAGACTTTTTTTGTTTTTGTTTCTAGTGTCACAGTTAAAAATCAACAACACCAACTTCAACTTCAAATAACTTTATTAATCCCACCAGGGGCAATTGATTTCAGCAGCTTGCACAGTCCAAAAAAACACAGTACACACATATAAAAGATAAGGTAAATAAATAGAATAGAATGCCACACTGCAAAAACTCAAAACCAATTGTCTTATTTCTTGTCAAAATGTCTCATTTATAGTCAAAACTAATCTCTTTTTACTTAAAATAAGACTCATCACCTAAAAATTAACTTGTTTTTAGATCGTTTTCACTTGTTTCAAACAAATTTTCACTTGAAATAAGTAGAAAAATCTGCCAGTGAAAGGAAGCTTTTTGTGCTTGTAATATGAAAGAAAAACTTCCTCCACTATCAGATTTTTCTACTTATTTCAAGTGAAAATATGCTTGAAAGAAGTAAAAAGTGTCTAAAAACAAGCTACTTTTTAATGTGATGAGTCTTATTTTAAGTATAATGAGATTTGTTTTGACTAGAAATGACATTTTTGACTGGAAATGAGACAAATATTCTTGGTAAGATTTTGAGTTTTTGCAGTGCAAGGATACAGTGTTGTCAAAGATAAGTTGAATAAGTGAATAAATACATAAGTTGCACATGTTTGACCAATAAAATGTGCATGGTAAGAATATATAAAATCATTATAAAGAATTTAGGAGGCGAAGAATAGCAGAGGGGATAAAAGATTTTAAAAAATGGTTTGTCTTGCAGACAGGTGAGACATAGAAACACCAACCATATCCCAGCTCCTCCTCCTCCTCCTCCTCTTTCTCCTCCTCTCTCTCTCTCCCTCTTAATATTTTTTTGGGGGGACTGACATTCCTTCCTTGAATTAAAAGCGAGCTGCTCCAGACCTGGATGTTGGATTAAAGAGACGTCACATGACGCTGCACGGATCAACTTCACTTCTTGTCACCTCTTGTTGCTCGTTGCTGCCGCTGCTGCTGCTGCATGTGGCTGTGGCTTATCTCACCCTACACACACACACAAATACACACACAAACACACACACACACACACAGACACATAGACACACATAGACACACATACATTTGTTTGGTGAATCATGGACCAGCCAGAGTAACAGGTTTGAGAGTTTTGCAATAGGATGCATGAAGGAAATGCATGTTTTTTTTTGCAGCAGCAGGTTTTTCAGGCAGGAAATATTCCATCAATACTTTCAGATTCTTCTCTTATTGTTCAATACAGGTACAACAGGAATAACACACACACACACACACACACACACACACACACACACACACACACACACACACACACACACACACACACACACACACACACACACACACACACACACACACACACACACACACACTCATACATAACAAGTGGATAATCAGTTCATTTGAGTTCAGATAATTAGATTCTTGTGTCATGAACTTTATTCTGGTGAAACTTTATGGACCTTTTTGTTTAATTTTATTTTAAGTGATTCATAAACTGTCTGATAATTCCCACACTGAGCCGAGGTCGAAGGTTAATTGGAGCCGTTCATTAATATTCAAATGAGTCTCCATGACGATGAGTCACTTTTATCCTTTCTCATCATCAGCGACTGTGTGTTTCTAAAAACACGTGTCGTCGTCTCCAGCTCTGCAGCGTCATGCTCCTGGGATTTTGTGTGTGTGTGTGTGTCACTCCCATTGAGTCATTCTTATGTTTGCAGCCCCCGCCCTCACCCAGCCCCCCCCCCACCCCCCCAACTACCCCCACCGTGAGGGGCTAATTAAAACAATTTCAAGGACAAAGGAGGGGAGCCTATTGTATCACACACACAACCAGCACCAGCGGTGCAACGGATACGGAGCCTGAGGGGAACAGTTGTCGAGGATTAGCGCCCCCTTCGTAGGGCGCAGATGGAAACATCAGCCTCCCACTGCTGCTGCTGCTGCTGAGGGGGGGTCGGGGGGGGGGGGGGGGGGCTGCTGCCTCATATGAACTGTTAGTAGAGATGATGAGATGAAGATGAAGATGCAGACAGAAGCAGGACGACCTGACGCTCCGGTTTGTGACGCGTTTGAAGAAAATCCAGGTCAGAGATGCAGAAGTCAAGTGATGATGTCATGTGTCTAAATATGTATATATATATACACAGTGTCATGCAAAAGTTTGTTCCCCCCCCCCATGGTCCAAATGTCTGTTAATGTGAACAGTTCATCAAGTGGAAGATGAAATAATAATAATAATAATAATAATACATTTTATTTAGGCTATAACGCGCTTTTACAGGTGCTCAAAGACGCTTACATTAAAAAATAATGACACAATTAAAATACAGAAACAATGTGGAAGGTCAAAAGGTGATATGAAATGAGATAAGGTAGAAAAACAGAGAGTTAGAAATGTTTAATTTAGCCTACAGATTAAAAGCCAGTTTAAAAAGGTGGGTTTTTAGGGGTGATTTGAAGGTGTGGGGGTCTGTACAGTCTCTCGATTCCTATTTTAATCGGGGAGCATATACATCAGTCCGACTGCCCAAAAATCCGACGGCTCATTTCTCCGACTACCCATTCTACAGTGTTAAGGTTAGGTTTAGGGTAAGGTTAAGGGTTAGGGCTCGGAGAAATGGGAGGTCGGACAAATGGACGCAAAAATAAAGAAATGTATGGTCGGAGAAATGGGTAGTCGGACAGACGTCATGCACCCATTTTAATCAACATAATTAATAATTTAATAAACCTTGTTAATTATTACGGACTGGACCTTTAATCCATATCAGTGTATTATTGTAGTTTTGCAGCCTGCAAAAGTATGGGAATCCCAGGAGACTTGAGCTCTCTGAGAACTTTGACCAAGGTATCAGACAAGAGATTTACTATTTACACACTGAGATTGTTTCCAAAGGGGGGGGGGGGCTACTAGCTACTAACTATGCAGGGGGGGCAAACCTTTTCCTTTTCTGTCAGTTTCAACGTGGAAAAGATGAAGCCAGTTAGCTTTCTAGTAGAGAAATAACAAATCTAAACACCTGTAAAATGACAACTTGAAGTTTTGAAGACTCCGTTTGGACGAGTGATGAGTTGTTAAGTTGTTAGTAGACAAAGTTTGATCACTCTGGAGAAACCTGGCTTCCTGTCTGGACACTTTCCAGACTTTAATCTAAGCTAAGTTAGCAACCACAGCCTCATGTTTGGGTCAAGTTTTGGGATCAAATTCTCATCAAACTCTCTGCAAGAAGGAGAATAAATGCATTCCCTAAAAACAACTATGTTGAACTGTTACAGATAAACTGTGTGAAGTGATGTTAGCTTTAATATTAAATATTGCTAAATGCATCAATAACTTACTTGATATGTTAGTTAGCCTAGTTTACTTGTGTACATTATGTTCATCAAGTGGAAGATGAAATGATCTCCAAAAGGCATAAAGTTAAACATGAAACACAACAAACTTTTGCATGATGCACTTTCATTATTTGTTTTGAATATAGCCTACTGGTATTATAATGGTTGCAGCATTGTATGCTGAAGTTACTGTAGCCTACGTAGCCTATATGTGTGTGACTTGCATATTTTTAAGGAACAATACAGTAAATCTTTTCAATGCAACTGGTTTGCATGCATCTACATTTAGAGACCTAACCTGGTTTGTAAGGAAATAATTAGTGTTACATAATACATTTAAATAATATTAGCGTGAACGTGATAAAATCACTGAACATGATTGAAATATTTTGGTTTAACAAGTAACAATTCATTGAGAAAAAGAAGGAAACTTTGTCAGTCATCCACATTCTTATCATGTGGGACCGATGTACACATTAACATCAAGTAAATCCAACGGATTCTATTTTTCAGTGCATGATGCCATGATATCTATATCTATATTTCTAAATGGGGTGACTGGGTCAACACACACTTGTTTTATTTATGGAAAAACAAACACTCAACAGGTTTTTTTTTTTCTCTCCACATTCCTGAGCGGTGCAGCCCCCCCATCACCCCTCCCCTCCCCACGTCTTTCCTAAAACACAGATCTGCTGGTGACAAAAAAAAAAAAAAAAAAAAAAACCTCTCCAAACCTCCACTTCCTCTTCTTTTCTTTCAGCTCCAGTAACGGACCAATGAACCGGACTCTTTCTCTCTCTGTGTCCTGACTCACATCCTCCTCCGAGCTGTAATATATTTATTTATGCTGCTGCCGATGAATCACACCACAGGCAGCGGCTCGTCTCATTATATCCTGACTAATTGTCTGAATATTAGTCTGGGACCATCTGATATTAGAAGCCATGGCTCAGTCACTGCAGCTATTCACTTCACACACACACTTAGAGGGATAGTTCACCCAAAAATTGAAATTTCACTCATTATCTCCTCCCCCTCATGTGGACTAAGGGCTGGGAGAAGTTTCAGAGTCCTCCGTGGCTTCTCTGAGTTACAGGGGGTCTCGGCGTAGCAGTGCATGTCCATATAACGGTTGCAAATGGATACCAACTGTCTTCGTAACAAAAAGACACACCAAAAAACATCCAAATACCTCCATGCTGCTCGTATGTAATGTCCGTCTTGTATTGAAGCCCCGAAATGCGAAATTGTCCCTGGTCCGTCCAATTTGGACGAACCGGGAAGAGGAGCTTCCGCTACAAACAAGCTTGAAATATAGACTTATTTGATTTTTTTCGGAACAATTTCGCATTTTGGATGTTTTTCGGTGTGTCTTTTTGTTACGAAGAAAAGTGGTATCCATTTGCAACCGTTATATGGACATGCACTGCTACGCCGAGACCCCCTGTAACTCAGAGAAGCCACGGAGGACTCTGAAACTTCTCGCAATTTCAATTTTGGGTGAACTATCCCTTTACAGACACACAAAGACAGAAAAAAAACTGCCATTTATAGTCTTTTAAGTCTTTCCTTCCAGGTTGTTTTATGAGCTGAGCAGCATGAGCAGCAACAGCGCCAGGATGCCCGACCCTGAGGTGTTGACAGTGAACGTCTCATCTGTGCTTTTTTTACTAAAAAGGCATTGTTGTTATCTGCAGGGCCGAGCCGAGCCGAGCCAGGCCGAGCCGAGCCGTACTTATCTCCCAGAAGGAACTGTATGTTGGCGGAAACAATAGGCTTGATTGAGTGAGTGCACCCCCCCCCCCCCCGACCCCCCAGGTGTTGGGTTACACCACTGCCCCTGTCTGCTCTGTTTAATAGGTGATATCTGCTCTGGAGGGGACTTTGGCACATGATCTTTATCAGCACAGCCTTATTTTGAGAAATGGTGCATCATTCATTCATTCATCCATCCATCCATTCATAAGATAATCAATTAGCTCAGGAAGTGGCCTGAGGCTGCAGCAGGTCGACGCCGAATGAACAAACCAGATTTTTAAGGAGGGGGGGGTTTGAAAATGAAAATTAGATTTGAAGAAATTTGTGTTTGTTAATTTTTTAGGTTATGTATGCACTTTATTTTTCATATTCATTTTTATTATTATTTTATTTTATGATATTTATTCATTTTTATTCAGATAATCTATGTTCTTACTGTATGTTTTTTGTAATTAATCGTACTTTTATTGTTTTATTATCTATTATATTAACTGTGTTTTTTGTTTTTATGCTGTTTTTTCTTTTTTTTTCAAATGTTTTGTCTTTATGTAAAGCACAGTGAGTTGCCTTGGTATGAAATGCGCTATATAAATAAAGATGCCTTGCCTTGCCTATCATTATATGTGACACTTGACACGTTCTTATGTCTTGGGCCCCTTGTTGCTGCATGTGAGAATCTATTCCAGTAATATTCATTTGTTCATTTGTTAAATGAAAATAAAAAATGTTATCCCCTCCAAAAAAAAAAGAAGAAAAGAAAGAAAAGTGCACGATGGGAACTATTTCATTTGCATCTGAAGACAGCAGCAGCAAATCCTCATCCATGAGTGAGTGATTGTTGTACATTCATACAAAAGCTCACATACCCCCTACTTGATTTTTTTTTTTTTTTTTTTTAAAGCCTCAATAATGCAATTAGCCTAACAAAGGGAATGGTAATCCATGCAGCCAGTATGAGAGCGTTGGGTGGGAAGGAGATGCATCTGTAATGACCCAGCAATGACTCTCTGAATGCTCCTGAGGAATTTTCACACCAATAAACTGCAGGAGAGCCAGACACACAATCTCTGAGTGGACTTTTTGTATTCAAAACTTGCAGTTAACACACACACACACACTTCCTGTTTCTGCTGCAGCCCACAATGAAGATGTAAATTGTTGAAAATGTGATTAAGAACCCAACACCCCCCCTCCCCTCTCCATTCATGAAGCTGCTGTGTGATAACTCATTCACACAGTCTGTATTTACAGATATCACTCACAGTTTGACGCTTTATCAGACCACCAGCGGTTTCATAGCTGGGGATAGTGGGGGTGTAGTGTAGTGTAGTGGGGGGGTTTAGGAATCAGCAGCACATATGCTAATAAAGCAGATGTCCACAGTCCTCGACACATTCCAGCCAGCCTATAAAAACAAAGCGTCTTTCTTTGCTCAAGAAGCAACAGCTCCATCTCCGACCGTCTCCAACAGCCACAAAGCTTCATATAAACATTTAGTGGTCGAAGCCTGATGATCTCAGCTCAGAGCGACCCCCCCATCTAACCCCCCCTCACCCCCCATCTCCACCTCTACCTCCACCCCTCCCCAGCAATCTGATCCCTTCAGTCAGTGTCAGTGGTGGACAGTAACAGAGTAAATTTACTTGAGTACTGTACTTACACTGCAAAAACCCCAAATCTTTCCAATAATATTTGTCTTCTTTCTTGACAAAATGTCTAATTTCTTGTCAAAATTAATCTCTTTCCACTTAAAATAAGACTCATCACCTAAAAATGAACTTGTTTTTAGATCATTTTCACTTGTTTAAAACAAATTTTCACTTGAAATAAGTAGAAAAATCTGCCAGTGAAAGCAATTTTTTTGTGCTTGTAATAAGGAAGAAAAACTTGCTTCACTATCAGATTTTTCTACTTATTTCAAGTGAAAATCTGCTTGAAAGAAGTAAAAAGTGTCTAAAAACAAGCTACTTTTTATGTGAAGAGTCTTATTTTAAGTAGAATGAGATTTGTTTTGACTAAAAATTTGACAAATATTCTTGGTAAGATATTTGATTTTTTGCAGTGTAAGTACATATCCAGAGGTCAGGGTTTGTACTTTACTTGAGTATTAGATTTCTTTGGTACTTATTACTCTTACTTGAATACATTTCCAAGACAAATATTTTTACTTTTACTTGAGTTAATTCCTAGGAAAGCTGAAAAGTACTTGTTAGTTTCAGGTCTGCTCTTTTTTTCTTTCTTTTTTTCTAAAATCCTATTGGACACAAGCTGTGTTAGTCAAAGAAGGAAACCCTAACCCCTAAAAGCAGCACATCAGTGCAGCTGCTTTCAAAGAGTTCATTCTCACTAACAAGAGTTAAAGCAGAAGTAAGCAGAATGTTTGTGTTAATATAAGTCTTAAATAGTTCTATCTTCCGACAGCAATCACTTACATAGAGTGTTTGGTCTGACACACGGGTCTGTCAGTCACTCTGCTCTGCTGTAAGCCGAGGAGAAAACTTTTCTCGTATCCTACAACCTTTATCCAATGAGGAGAGAGAACTGCATAAAGGGGCAGTCCTCTCTGTGTGTGCAGCCAAGGGATGCGCATGAATGTGGTGACGTAGGGACGAGGGCGGGGAATGCTAACTCCATCTGCTGACAGGAAGTTAGACAAAACCACCGGATCGCTTACTTCTGCTTTAAAAGCTCCTTAAATTCATTTAGAAAAAATTAGAGTAATTCATTGATGTGGAAAATAAGAAATTTACTCTTACTTTTACTTAACGTGAATTTAAAAGCAAGTACTTTTTTTTACTCATACTCGAGTAACATGTCGACTGAGCACTTTTACTTGTAACGGAGTAGATTTTGACCAGTAGTATTTGCCTTCTGCCTTCAGTCCACAGCTCGTCTCATTTTTGGGAATCTCTCTCTCTCTCTCTCTCTCTCTCTCTCTCTGTGTGTGTTTGACCAAGGTGTGTGCATGTCCTTGTCTGCAAAAACTTTCCATGACACTGGAAGTTTCAGGCCGTCCATCCACTGTCCCCCCCCCCTCCCTCACTCCCTCACTCCCCCCTCCCCCTCCTCTGCTGAATTCATCAGCCATTGTTTTCCCTGCACAGGCATTTATTATGTCACTGCAAACATAAGCTTTGTCCTCAGATGAAGGATCAGCCAGGGTTCGTGCCCCCCAGGGGTCAAACAAACAGCAAATATGGACGGACTATGACTTAGATCCTGGGGTGGGGTTGAGGTAGGGGGGTGGGGGGGCTGGTTTTTCTTTCTTTTTTTTTATTACAGGTAGCAAATAAAAAAGAAAAAATGGAAGTGACTCTGACTCCTTTTGCAATCGTGTTAGTTCTGTGGTGAGCAGAGCTTTTTAATCTTATCTCCTCCCTCTGCCCCCCCCCCAACACCAACACCAACACCAACACCGACCCCCCCACCTCCTCCTCTCTCTGCTCTTCACACCATATCAAAATGAAAACAAGGGACGTTTCCTGAGTCGTCTCTAAACTGAATCATCAAATCAGCGACGGCGGTCATGATGATAAAAGATCCACAGCCGAGATGCGTTTAAGGGGGTGAATAGGGTAAAAAATTTAACTAACAGGTATCACCATGAAACTTCCCAAGTTTATCACTGACATTAAGAGAAATATTTTTTGTATTACAAGTTTTGTCAAATTTTATGTTTAAATATGTAAATTAGGCAACATCTAATGAAATATGCGCTAATTTGCATATATTTCCAGAACAGAAATCTGAACAATGGATAAAGCTACTTTCAAAATTCTTGTTTTATTTTGTTGACATATTCAGAGTCAGAAGTTTTTACAGAGGAGGATTCTGGATATCTCTTTTTATCACTCTGTAAATGAGAAAATACTGTCACCAGCCCTAAAAAAATCCAATTTCTCCATGTTTTTAGGAATAAAATGTTGTATAAATGAGGCTGTGAATGATATATCAACAATCCCCTCTGTAAAAACCTTCAGAATATAGAAAGGGATCAAAGTGGAAGGTTTGGTGTCTGTAAGTGCTGCTGAAGTGGAGATTTCTAGCTCAGAGTCTGAGTCTGAAAAACTCTTTCTGAGAAAACGGCCTTTAAAGACTTGTACTGTAAAATTCCATAGATTATTATTATCAATCGTACTTTTACGATTGGCTGCGAATATGGAGAAAATGACAATTTTTGGAGCCCACATCATTGTTCAGGAGAGAGAGAACTTTACAATGATACCTGACATGACCTGAGTCATGCTAACTTTTTGTACATTTTGGAGAAATTTACCAACAAAAGAGACAAAATTAAGTAAAATAATGTGGATTTTCTACCATTTCTTTTGATTTTTCTGAGAGATTACATGTTAAGGAAGAAAAATAGCCTTAAAATCTCAAAATTGATCAGTGCATGAAAAAACAGTGTAGCATCTCACACACACAGCTGCATGGAAATAAAACATATTTCTGCAAAGTTTGTTTGTATGAGAGGAAAATAAAAAGTCATTATTCTCATTTATGAGTGAAAACATTCCTGCAGCGACGCACACACACATCCAACTTGTTCCCACACTGCAGGAGAATGAATGAGCAGCAGAACCTGTGTGCATTAAAAGCTCTGAAAGCAGGCAAGGTAAACACAGGGCCTAAGCACACACACATACACACACACACACACACACACACACACACACACACACACACACACATGCATCTGTTGTACGCACACACTGACACACAACAATGGCTTGTATGTGTAAAGATCAGATTTCCATCATGTTTGTTTTCTTAGGATAAGGCGTGTGTGAACAAAGAAAATATGCTGCTGCTCGTCGCCATCTGCTCCAACCGGAGGAATTTCTTTTTCTAAAAATGGAAAATAGGTTTGTTTGGTGACGCAGCAAAGTTAAAACCAACATTGAGATAATAATTTAAAAGTTACGTAAATGGTGGTTTTTAGGCCTTAAAGTGATGACGTCATCCTGAACCTTTTATCTGTGTTGTTTTAATCAAATTCATCACTGCAGTTTTTTTTTTTTTTACAGTGTAACTTTGATTATTATTGAATGAACAAATCTAATCACTCCATTATGACAGGCTGGCAATGCAAACAAATGCCCCACATGCACACATGCACACACACACAAAAAGGGACTGTCCTGCTCTACAAACTGTGAGAATGCGGACAGAGTAAACACAAAGCAACATGCTGACATGAGGGAACCATCAGAGGTTGGTCACACACTGAAAAAAAACAAGCATAAAAAACAAAATCCTGCATCCAGGGCCACGACCAGCTCAAACCTGATGGCCCGAAGCTACAACACTTGTTGACCAGTTCAGTTGTATTCCCAGCTCCAGATTCCACAAAAAAAAAAGAAAAAAGGAATAAAAGAAAACAATTGAGGGATTGTCAATGCATGGCACCGTGCACACGCTCAGAAAAAAAAAAAAAAACATGCAAACGCTCATTTGTTTAGGGTTAGTGGCACAGAAACAGGAACAATGGCTAAATGTCTTTGTTAGTGCATCACAAAAGCTGATAGCTGGTTATTTACATTCACCAGATCACACTCACTCTCGGCCCGAACCGAATGATGAAACCATCTCGTTATATATATATGAACCAGTGAAACCATCTTGTTATATATATATGAACCAGTGAAACCATCTCGTTATATACTGTATATAACAACCTTTGTCTTGTGTTAGCTTTCTACTGCCATCTATGGTGTTATAGGGTCAGTTTTGACCCGTGTTTAATAAAATCAGCTGTAAAATACATAATATAAACATTTTTTTTCATCCAATCTGTTTTTCTTCTCTTGGTTACATTGTTAGACTTCCTTATCCATGAAAATATTGCTTTTAATATTTTTTGGTGTGTGTTTTTTTTTTGTCAGTATACCCCCTGTCATCAATTGAACCTTCCTCTTGTCAGCTTTCTGCTACCATCTACAGCTTAAATCAGCTGTAAAACACACTAAAAACAGTTATTTATCATTCCATTTGTTTCTCATCTCTTGGTTACATTGTTAGGCTTCCTTATCCATGGAAAGGTTGGTTTTGCACTTATGATTTCAGTTTTAACTGTCATTATTGTTCTTATCGTTATAATCGGGTCAAAATTGAGAAAATGAGAAAATACTGTCACCAGCCCTATTAAAAAAAATCTAATTTCTCCATGTTTTTATGAATAAAATGTTGTATAAATGAGGCTGTGAATGATATATCAACAAAGCCCTCAGTAAAAACCTTCAGAATATATAAAGAGATCAAACTGGAAGGTTTGGTGTCTGTAGGTGCTGCTGAAGTGGAGATTTCTAGTTCAGAGTCTGAGGAAAAACGGCCTTTAAAGACTTGTACTGTTACAATCTCATCTCTTTGTTACGTAGGCTTCCTTATCTATGAAAAGGTTGGTTTTGCACTTATGATTTCAGTTTTAACTCTCATTATTGTTCTTATCGTTATAACCGGGTCAAAATTGACCCTAACAAACAATGCATTTAAAACCTGAAAATGGGTCACAAACACAAGAGGAAGGTTAAATACAAAAAAAGGGACATTGTTATAATAATAAAAGCCAAACCGGCTCAGAGGTACTGTAGCATTCCTTTGTCCATTAAAGGACATTTATGGGCTCTGGCCACGACCACTGACTCACAATTACACACATTTATCTGCACACACACACCACTTCTCTCAGGATTTACTTGCTTCTACTCTGCTGCTTTCAGTCTTAAAGAAACAAAAACAGAAAAAAGAGCCTGTCAGGATAATGCTTCCTGACAGCACAGAGTAAACAAGAAAGAAAAAGACAAAAAAGACAAAAAAAAAACAACACTATGAATGTTCAAGATGCCAAAAACAGGTGACGGTGCTTTTTAGAGAATGTGGGTAGAAGAAAAAAAGAGAGCACGTCTTTGTCTATTTGAGCGTTAAACAGCGCATTAATGTGAAAAACATGGAGGGTTAATATGAAACATTCAACCACCCACTGAGGCACGAGCAGAATTTGCCCTAAGGTGACGCTATTGATTTGCACTCTGAGACACAATAGCCCCAATAATGTCTTAACAACTAATCACATTGCATTCAGAAAGAGAAAAAAAAAGAAAAATGAAGGTTGTTGCTGCTGCTGCTGCTGCTGCTGATCAAATCATCTCGCTCTATCGTCTTGTATTTCTATCACCACACACACAAACACACAAAGAAAGACAGACAGGAGCGCACAAAGACAAGATAAAAGCCTCCAGTGTGCCGAGAAATCAAAACTCACTTAAGATGTCAATAGTGTCACAGCTGGAAAAAAAAAAAGATGCTTCTATTGGAAAACAAATCCATATCAATACTTTACCAATCAGTTAATTTCATTAAGCCACTTTACTTCTGGGATTGCAAAGTGTGTGCAAAGGTCAGAAAAGTATGGTTGAAGCCGACTGACAGGTTGTATAATGTGTAGGAGGAGGAGCAGTCAGTGGTTTATTTATAAAGCAAAGAATTAATTCACTTAGAGCTTTTTTTTTGACATGTTCACACTGTTTAAAGCAGCAGCAGCAGCTTCTTATCACCTGCTGCCACTCTGGATCGGTTTATGTCCAGGAGGAATGCATGCATCACGACTGACGATTTCTTTAAGCAGCTGTGAGTGGAAATTGCCCTTTTTTTCTTTTTTTTTCGGGGGGTGAGACGTTTATGACCCCATTCAAAGGCTGACATCTCAAACACAGGAAGGAAGGAACTGAGAGGTGCCATACAGTATCAAAAGATGCCTTAAAAAGAAAAAGAAAAAAACAACCAACAACTCCTGCTGCCAAATAAAAAAGAAACAGAAGCAGCAAAACTTTAGATTTCATAACACACTGCAAAAACTCAAAATCTTTCCAAGAAAATTTGTCCTTTTTCTTGTCAAAATGTCTCATTTCTAGTCAAAACTAATCTCTTTGCACTTAAAATAAGACTCATTACCTAAAAATGAACTTGTTTTTAGATCATTTTCACTTGTTTCAAACAAATATTCACTTGAAATAAGTAGAAAAATCTGCCAGTGAAAGAAAAACTTGCTCCACTATCAGATTTTTCTACTTATTTCAAGTGAAAATATGCTTGAAAGAAGTAAAAAACTGTCTGAAAACAAGCTACTTTTTTGAGATATTTGAGTTTTTGCAGTGCAGAACTGTTGCTATTTTTAATCAGAAATGACCATGCGCTTTATTAATAAAGTGTGATTATTCAGCCTATTAATTAGCCTATTCCCCCCCCCAAAAAAAACTCCGACATGTGTCAAAATAAATTAAGCTTTGCATGATTCCTATGGTTGTAACTCTCCCCTGCAGCAGGCAAATATCTAAAGATGTTGTAGCCCATAGAAAAAGCACTTAACCCAGCCATGATGTCACATATGGAACAAGGAGGAGGAGGAGGAGGAGGAGGAGGAGAAGGAGGAGGAGGAGGGAAGTGGGCTCTCCTCCTCAAGAGTGCTCAGGATTAGGGCCTGGAAGTCTGTTAGATAATAGATCAAAGAGAGAGCAGAGAGCACTTCTTGCCTTTTTTTACCCCCACATACTAACGCTTCATCTTCATACATAATGGAATCTCAGGAGCTTTTTTATTCCACCTGAAGACGATCAGGTGACAGACTTATTCGGCTTCTGAAATCACACAGAGAAATGTTCAAAAAGGAGTTCATGACTCGACTAGCTGGTTTTCCACTGATCAATGGAGCGATTATTTAAATGTGAGCACGACGGGAAGCAAAGGAGTCAGGACAAGGTGCTCGTTATTATGAACCGACTCTCACTATTAAACTGGATCTTTTGTTGTTGTTCCTGAAGCTGTGAAGCATTTGTTCGTTATTAATTGTGAGAAGCAGAACAAACAAAACACACAAACAACTGTTTCTATTAGGCTAATGTTTCCAGAAATTCTCATTCATCCTGGACTGAGGGCGTTTGATTTTGGATTGGTATCATTATTAAGTTCAGATTTCAGTAGAAGTGCCACTGCAAATACAACATTTTAAGGAATTTGGCCCAAGAATTAAATTTACTTACAGTGTCATCATGCAAAAGTTTGTATTAAACACCTGTAAAATGACAACTTGAAGTTTTGAAGACTCCGTTTGGACGAGTGATGAGTTGTTAAGTTGTTAGTAGACAAAGTTTGATCACTCTGGAGAAACCTGCATGGCTTCCTGTCTGGACACTTTCCAGACTTTAAGCTAAGCTAAGTTAGCAACCACACACAGCCTCATGTTTGGGTCAAGTTTTGGGATCAAATTCTCATCAAACTCTCTGCAAGAAGGAGAATAAATGCCTTCCCTAAAAATAACTTGAACTGTTACAGATAAACTGTAAAGCTGTTAGCTTTAATATAAAATATTGTTAAATGCATCATAACAGCAACATTAGGCTATGTTTGATGTGTTAGTTAGCTTATAGTTTACCAAATGTCTGTTAATGTGAACAGTTCATCAAGTGGAAGATGAAATTATTTCCAAAAGACATAAAGTTACAGATGACACATTCACTTTACATTATGAACATTTTTCTATTATTTATTTTCATCTTTTGTTCAAACTGAAAGGTTTGGCCCCCCTGCATACACCTCCTTTGGAAACTATCAGAGTGTGTAAATAGTAAATTTACTGTTTGCACACTCTGATAGACAGATAACTTTGACCAAGATCTGATACCTTGGTCAAAGTTATCTGAGAGCTCAAGTCTCTGGGTTTCACATTAACAGACATTTGGTGAACTATAAGCTAACTAACACATCAAACATAAAAGTAGCTGTTATTGATGCATTTAACAATATTTAATATTAAAGCCAACAGCTTTATACCGTTTACTGGTGACGGTTCAACATAGTTGTTTTTAGGGAATGCATTTATTCTCCTTCTTGCAGAGTTTGATGAGAATTTGATCCCAAAACTTGACCCAAATATGAGGCTGTGGTTGCTAACTTAGCTTAGCTTAAAGTTTGGATAGTGCCCAAACAGGAAGCCAGGTTTCTCCAGAGTGATCAAACTTTGTCTACTAACAACTTAACAACTCATCACTCGTCCAAACGGAGTCTTAAAAACTTCAAGTTGTCATTTTACAGGTGTTTAGGCCTATATTTGTTATTTCTCTACTAGAAAGCTAACTGGCTAAGACTTGTAGCTTCATATTGGACAGTGACGCTTATTTTCTCGCCTTATTCTTCCAAACAAACTTGTGAATTTCTCAAAATTGTCAAACAGTTAACAAACTATTTAGTTGGCAGAATAAATGTTAGTGAAATAGCATGAAATTGACATAATAAAGTGCTAAGTGGAGGGAGCTATTGGGCCTAAATCACTTGAGTCAATTGTACCTAATAAGTTTATTAATTGCCACTCACAGGCAATCAACGGATTTGATAGAATAAAACATTAACATTAATTAAAAGATCTATGGTTTTATGTGATTATATTTCTTTCCTTTTTGATGCTTGCACCAATTCTCCTCTAACAGAAGACACTTCTTTTGAAAACACAAACCAACTCTGAGGGGAAACTTTCACTTTAGCAGGCAGCAGCAGCAGCAGCAGAGAGGCTCATTCATCAGACAACTTCATCTCATCTGGGTCTGTGGCCATGCTGAGCCACAACACACAGGAGTCTGCATCAGGAGAGCCATTAGCGCTAAAGGGCCGACAGAGAAATCAATGGTCGACTGTTCTCAGGAGACTCCTCTATTCAGCCTCAGCCTTCACTCTCTGCTAGATACTAAGTGCTGAAGTCTGAGTGTAAAAATGGGCCAGAATAATAGATAGCTGCAAGCAAAACAGGTGCTTTATTGGAAAATCTATTGGGCAAAGCAACTTGGCTTTTTAGAAAAATAAGACCTTGATATTATTGTGGCGGCCGAACGTTTTCCGCAATTGACATCTGCTTTGTGGATGCAGAACGAGGAGGACTTGAAAAATATTCATTTCCAAGAAAAAAAGAAAGAAAGAAAAGAAAAGCAACATATACAAACGTGGAGGATCAATACCTTTAAGTCTGTAGAGTTAAAGCCTCACCTTTTCACTCCCATCGCTCTGCTGCCACCTTCTGGACAAACTGGAGGAACAACATGACAAAAGGAAAATCCACCTTCAACTTGTGTCTATTTGTTTTAGATTTTTATTTATTTATTATCTTACACTTTAATTTCTTGAAAAGATGTTTAGCTGAAAATAAACATTATATTAGTTCAGACGCGTCCAAAAAATTTCAAACACTTAGAAAATAGAGTGTAAGAAATGACGTCCTATTGATTTATTTAACTTTTATATTCAAAAGTTAGTCAGTGTTAAACGCGACGACGACATTCTGGACCGAACTAATAATGCAACGCTACGACAACAATTCGATATTCTAATATTTAAGGATTATTAGAACAAATGTATTTCCCAAAGCTGGACAGGATCGTCGTTACCTCAGTGGTTATTGAGCAAAAAACTGTTCTATATTAACGGCCTGCTTCAATACAAGTCTGGTTTCTACTTATTGCAATGAACCAACACCAGTGTGATTGTGTATGTTGGTTCACAGGTCACACACACACACACATTTATTCCCTCCATCGTCTCCTCTCTTTACCGCGCTGCAGTAATTTCACTAAAAGTTTAAAGTTCAACATTCATTCGATCCAACTCCAACACTTTCATTTCCTTGTTTTGAAGCATGTAAACCAACAACAACAACTAGATTCCTGGAGCTGTGATTGCAGAGTGACAGACACAGTGTCATCATGCAAAAGTTCATCAAGTGGAAGATGAAATGATCTCCAAAATGCATAAAGTTAAACATGAAACACTCTTTTTTTTCAATATTTTAACCAATATCAGTGTATTATTTTAGTTTTCTACAGTTTCAGAGTGAAAAAGGGAAACAAAGCAGCAGCAGCAGCAAAAGAATAGGAAACCCAGGAGACTTGAGCTCTCAGAGAACTTTGACCAAGGTATCAGACAAGAGATTTACTATTTACACACTGAGATAGTTTACAAGGGCTTTGCTGAGGGACCTTTTCCTTTTCTGTCAGATGAAAACAATGTGAAAAATGAAAAAAAAAAAAATCTATAGTTTAAAATGTAAAGTGAATGTGTCATCTGTAACTTTATGTCTTTTGGAGATCATTTCATCTTCCATGAACTGTTCACTGTACCACAGACATTTGGGCAAACTTTTCCATGCCACTGTAAGTAAACTTAACTCTTGAACTTTTCCTTAAAATGTAAATTATTGCAGTGGCACTTCTACTGTAATCTGAACTTAATAATGAACGTCTGCTACCAATCCATAATCGAAGTGACTCCAGTCAACAATGAATGAGAATTTCTCCTCTGGGGTCTGTAGAAACATTAATAGAAAAATAGTTTGTTTGTTTGTTCTGCTGCTCACAATTAATAACCAACAAATGCTTCACACAGCTTCAGGAACCCCCCAAAAAAAGATACAGTTTAAAGGAATAGTTCACCAAAAAATGAAATTCAATACTCCGGAGTAGTTTTTTATTCCTCAAAGTGCATCTGGAGACCCGGGAGGCCGGTTCCTAGTCCAACCAAAACTTTATATGAGAGTAATACTGTAAGGCCAGACACAAAAACGTCCATAAAACTACACAAAAACCCTTTAATATTCCTCCACACTGCTCGTCCACTGCAATCCAAGTGTCCTGAAGGGAGATAGTCCAGAGTTTACTGGAAACTACCTCATTTAGGACATTTTTACAGCCTAAAGGATTGAATTTGCCTGGGGTGCGTGAATCCAAGACTGTTCAGGCTGTAAAAATGTCCTAAATGAGGTAGTTTCCAGTAAACTCTGGACTATCTCCCTTCAGGACACTTGGATTGCAGTGGACGAGCAGTGTGGAGGAATATTAAATGGTTTTTGTGTAGTTTTATGGATGTTTTTGTGTCTGGCCTTACAGTATTACTCTCATATAAAGTTTTGGTTGGACTAGGAACCGGCCTCCTGGGTCTCCAGATGCACTTTGAGGAATAAAAAACTACTCCGGAGTATTCATCAGCATGAGGGTGAGGCACTATTGACTGAATCTCATTTTCTGGTGAACTATTCCTTTAATAATGAGTCATGAGTCCGGCTCGTTTCCTTTTCTGTCATTTTGAAAATGCAAAGGATGAAAATAAAATATATATATAGTTCAAAATGTAAAGTGAACGTGTCATCTGTAACTTTATGTCTTTTGGAGATCATTTCATCTTCCACTTGATGAACTGCACTGCAAAAACTCAAATGTCCTACCAAGAATATTTGTCTTATTTCTAGTTAAAACAAATCTCATTATACTTAAAATAAGACTCATCACATAAAAAGTAGCTTAGTTTTAGACACTTTTTACTTCTTTCAAGTCTATTTTCATTTGAAATAAGTAGAAAAATCTGATAGTGGAGCAAGTTTTTCTTTCTTATTACAAGCACAAAAAACTTGCTTTCACTGGCAGATTTTTCTACTTATTTCAAGTGAAAATTTGTTTGAAACAAGTGAAAATGATCTAAAAACAAGTAGTTTTTTAGGTGATGAGTCTTATTTTAAGTGGAAAGAGATTAGTTTTGACTAGAAATGAGACATTTTGACAAGAAAAAGGACAAATATTCTTGGAAAGATTTTGAGTTTTTGCAGTGTGCTCACATTAACAGACATTTGGACACTGTCTAAATGGTCCTAACAGTGTATGAGGCCGTAGTGCAGGTTCTGTTCTGTTGATTCAACACCGAAGTTTTCAAACCAGGCTCAAAGTTTTTCCCGGCGGCAAATCAAATATCAAATAGCTTATGATGCAGATAGAGTCAGAGGAGCAGCGTGGCGCCGTGGCCTCACTGTGGGATTCCCTCCAGTGTGTGTGTGTCTGCGTAGAGTGTGTGTGGCTGAGCGGACACGATCAGCGGCACGCCGTGAATCACCACGGCAGCGCTCTGGCTGCTCAGGCCGCCGAGGCTCGGCACCAGCAGCGTGTCGCCGCCGCCGCAGCGTAAGGCACTACCGTCCTCCACCGTCGTTGTCCCGCCCGATGTGGACACGTCCTCTGATTGGCTGCTGCAGACCATACCGGCCGGCGTCGTCGTGGTCACGTTCCCCTCCGTCACCACGGTGACCTCGGTGCCCCCCTCCTGGATGAGGGCGTTGAGGCCGTCCAGCTCGGAGCAGGTGGTGATGAACGTCTGCGTGTTGCTGCAGCAGCTGTTGTTGCCGGCGGTGATGGCGGTCTGCAGCAGCGCCTGGTGCAGCGGGTTGTTGCCGCCGCCGCCGCCGCCGCCGAGCTGCGTCAACAGAACCGCCTGGGACTCGAGGGCGCCGACGTCCGACGTGTGCGGCTGCATCGGAGCGAGGAGGTTGACCTGAAAGTAACAAAGAAAGATCGGTTTAAAACGCTGTTAAAACAGTCTCTCTTTGAATTTAAAGGGATAGTTCAACATTTTGGCAAATTGGCCCATTGCCATAATCCCTATAGTCATAGCAGTAGGTTCGTTACCTTTAATTGTCGGTGCAAGCTGTTTTTAGAACGGTGGAGCAGAGCCGTGAGCTGCTCAGAGCTACGCTACGGAGGCTCATGGGATTTCTTGTTTTTTTCCTCATCAAACTCATCAAATACACAATCCAACAACTCCACAACGCTCTGGTGGACAAGTTGTGAGCTGCACATTCACCACGCTATGAGATAATAACACAACGTTACCAGACAGAGTTGTTTTAGAGGGAAATACATGCAAAACCGCTGATGCACGTTGCCTTCAGGGACAGTTTTTCATCAACAGTCTCTGTATTTCCCTCTAAAACAACTCTGTGTGGTAACGTTGTGTTATTATCTCATAGCGTGGTGAATGTGCAGGTCACAACTTGTCCACGAAAGCGTTTTGGAGTTGTTGGATTGTGTATTTGATGAGTTTGATGAGGGAAACCAAGAAATCCCATGAGCCTCCGTAGCGTAGCTCTGAGCAGCTCACGGCTCTGCTCCACCGTTCTAAAAATAGCTTGCACCGACAATTAAAGGTAACGAACCTACTGCTATGACTATAGGGATTATGGCAATGGGCCAATTTGCCAAAATGTTGAACTATCCCTTTAATGAAATATGATTTAATATATTGAGGTTATTAAGAGGACTGGCTACAGTTGTGGTTGTACCCTTTTTCTTGGAGTGTATGTGTATGAGTTGTTGAAGTGCATGGTCGCATGTGTATGTTGTGTGTATGTCGGGTATGGGGATCCTAATAAAGAAAAGAAAGAAAAGAAAGAAAAGAAAGGATCATGGAGTTCACCACCACGTCCTGGTTCTCCGGGCTCAGCAGAACCATGCTGGTCTTCGCCGCCTGATGACCGCTGCCGCCGTCGTCCACGGCAACGCCAACGCCAACGCCGACGCCCGCCGGGATCAGAGCGCTCTCGGCCGGACCCAGAGGATGAGACACGATGATCTTCAGCTGAGCGTTGCTGCTGCTGCTGCTGCTGCTGCTGTACGGCGCCATGGAGTCGGACGTCGTCTGCGTCGTCGTCATCATCATCATCGTCGTGACGGGAACCACGGCGACGGGGTCGGCGGCGAGCTGCAGGTGCAACACGCTCTGAGTGGCGTCGCGGTGCTGCTTCTTATGGCTGCGCAGCGAGTCTTCCCTGACGAACGAGGCGCTGCACGCGTCGCAGCAGAACGCCCGCGCCGCGTCCAGCTTCGCCCGGTACCGAGAGCTCGCCGGCTTCGGGGAGTCGCCGCCGCCGCCGCCGTTTTTACCTCCACCTGGGGGTTGCAAAGGGGCGGAAAATTTCCAGTAAATTTTCGGTACATTTCCAGAAACTTTCCTTGGGAAGTTAAGCTGGGGAATTTTGGAAATATTCCAAATTGGAAACTTTCCATGGGAATTATGGGAATTAACTGGAAATTGCAGGTAATTTAAACAAACTGTATCATGTAAATATTTTGTTTTGTCATAAGGAGACATCCATGCAAAATAATACAATTACACACTAAAAAATGTTGGGTTATTTCTGTAACCCAATTTCTGAGTTATTGGTGTTGGGTTAAATTTTTGGGTTATTTTTCCAGAGTGTAACCCATTTTCAGGGTTATAGGTTATACATTTAACCCAATTCCTAGGTTGTTCAAGTAATTGGATTATTTTTCAGTGGGTAACCCATTTGTTGGGTAATTCTGTGACTTTGGGTTATTTTTAACCCAACTATTGGGTCGAGCAAACACTTTATACACGACCCAATAGTTGGGTTAAAATAACCAACAACTTTTGGGTTGAATATTCAACCCAAACGTTGGGTCAAGAAAGAATAACCCAACCTGTTGGGTTCAAATTAACCCAAAAAAGGGGTTTGTCCTTATTTGAACCAGCAGTTGGGTCAAAATTGGGTTATTTTTTAACCCAACTGTTTTTAGTGTGTAAAAAACATGACATTTTAACAGTAGAACTTCATCAAGTTTTAATTCTTGTATGAACAATCAATTATTTTACTGAACAACAAAAACATGAATGTTGAGTAAAATATTACCCCCCCCCAACCCAATCAAAAAATGATTAAATTTGGTTGTTTTAGCAAAGATTATGCTACAATATATTTTCCCCAACTATATTTAAAGCAGAAGTAAGCGGAATATTTGTGTTAATATAAGTCTTAAATAGTTGTATCTTCCGACAGCAATCACTTCTATAGAGTGTTTGGTCTGAAACACGGGTCTGTCAGTCACTCTGCTCTGAGCCGAGGAGAAAACTTTCCTTGTATCCTACAACCTTTATCCAATGAGGAGAGAGAACGGCATAAAGGGGCGGTCCTCTCTGTGTGTGCAGCCAAGGGATGCGCGTGAATGTGGTGACGTAGGGACGAGGGCGGGGACTGCTAACTCCATCGGCTGACAGGAAGTAAGACGAAACCACCGGATCGCTTACTTCTGCTTTAAAGGCCAACCTTCAATTTCGTAAATTTCTGATTTATTCCCATATATTCCCGTTAATTTCCAGCTTTGAAAAGTCCAGTGGAATTTTGCATCCCTACCTCCACCTCTGCCGGCCTTCCCACCACCGACGCCGCCGCCGCCACAACTGCTCCCACCGCCGCCACCGCTGCTTTTCTCCGGCTTGTCCGAGTGGCACTTCTTCTTGTGGATGACGAGGTTGCTGCGCTGCTTGGAGGCGAAGCTGCAGAAGTCGCATCGGAACGGCCGCTCCTCGGAGTGGATCCTCTCGTGGACCTTGAGCGCCCCCTTGCTGGAGCAGGAGTAAGTGCACTTGGAGCAGCGGATGGGCTGCGTGGGCTGGTGCTCCCGCGAGTGCTGCCGCAGCGCCGTCTTGTTGGAGCACGTGAAGTCGCAGTGCGCGCAGCGGAAGGAGTTCTCCGTGCCGTGTTTGATCTGGATGTGGGATTTCAGGTTTCCCTTCATGGCGCAGCGGTACTCGCAGAAGTCACACTTGTACGGCTTCTCGCCCGAGTGGATGCGGACGTGTCTCTTCAGGTCGGAGTTGATTTTGAACTTTGCATCACACTGTTGGCACTGGAACGGTGCATCGCCTGGGAAAAATAAAAAACAACGGTCAGATGGAGACAGATTTAGGCGATTCTGAGCAACAAGAGACAAAATAGGAAGACAAAAATCTGAAATTGCATATTAGGGTTGGGAATCTTTTACTTTCTCACGATTAGATTCGATTCTGATTTTTGGGGCTACGATTCGATTCAAAGTCGATTTTCGATTCAAAACGATTTGATTCCTAATGATTTCTGCTTCAGTCTATCGGTGTGCAAAGGATCCTCATGATCTACTCCAGTCTGCTTTGTAAGACAGAATGACTTAAGTGTCTTTTTCACATTTATTGAGTTTTAAACATTTATCCATGCTTAGATGGAATTGTTGAAACTGTTGCATAAAAGCAACATCACATATTGCTTAAGTAACACAATTAAAAGTGCCTCTTTATTTAAAAAATAGTGCAGTTAAACATGCTGCCTTTTAAATTCTAAGGAAATGGAGGCCGACAGCCAGAAGATTTGTTATTTTTTTGATCGATTCTGATTTGTATCAAATGAGAATTGTGATTCTTATGTGAATCGACTTTTTGGCACACCCCATAATACATATATTGCATCTTGACAGCAAAGAAATGTTGGTGATTTGTTATTAACGATAAGTGTTTTGCTTCAAAAGACAAAATCTGAAGTTTAAAAATGCCACTCTTACATTGACTGCAGTCGTTCCTATGAGAGTAAAAATATTGTCAGTTCTTTTCAGGAAGATTGAAAAATGTATTCATCAAGAATTGGCTGGTTTATGTTTACAGTCCAACGTTTTCATGCACTGGAGGTTCAGTTTTTCAAATATCTAAAAAGCTGGGTGGTATTTTTGTGGAGTCGCAGCAAATTTGGTGACAATTTAGCAAAAATTGTGGGAGGAGAAAGGTTTAATAAGTTTTACAGTGTATGAAAAAACACAGAGTGATGGACTTCGTAATTTGC
Organism: Trachurus trachurus; assembly: GCF_905171665.1. NCBI lineage: Eukaryota > Metazoa > Chordata > Actinopteri > Carangiformes > Carangidae > Trachurus > Trachurus trachurus. The sequence continues at coordinate 32,040,861 of NC_139901.1, read as the reverse complement.
GCTGGATTGAATAGTAACAATGACAATGGCAATAAGCATCTAAATTTAAAAACGTACAAACTTCCTACCAAATCAACCGTACGTAACGTGCTTCAGTTTTGCAACTTTCACCAAAATATCGCCTCAATACTTTAGAAATGTTTGTACGATTAAATGCAGCGCAAATTAGTCGGACTTCGATTTAACTTCATAATTTGCGCTGGAATTTAATCGTATAAAAGTTTCTAAAGCATTGAGGCGACATTTTGCACAACTGAAGCAGGTTTCGGTGGATTTGGTAGTAAGTTTGTACGTTTTTAAATTTAGACGCTCCTCCCCGTATGAGGAATATTGACCTTGCATCTGAACAAATCTGGCATGAGACCGGAGCTTTGCGCAACACTGCAAAAATTCAAAATCTTACCAAGAATATTTGTCTTATTTCTAGTCAAAATGTCATTTCTAGTCAAAATAAATCTAATTATACTTAAAATAAGACTCATCACATTAAAAAGCAGCTTGTTTTTAGACACTTTTTCAAGCAAATAAGTAGAAATAAGTAGAAAAATCTGACAGTGGAGCAAGTTTTTCTTTCTTATTACAACAAGCACAAAAAACTTGCTTTCACTGGCAGATTTTTCTACTTATTTCAATTGAAAATTAGTTTGAAACAAGTGAAAACTGTCTAAAAACAAGTTAATTTTTAGGTGATGAGTCTTATTTTAAGTGGAAAGAGATTAGTTTTGACTAAAATTGAGACATTTTGACAAGAAATAAGACAAATATTCTTGGAAAGATTGTGAGTTTTTGTAGTGAAAAGTTGGTGATGGATGGTTCATGCATGGGAAGTTAGGGAGGAAGAAGAGCGGTGGTACCTGTGTGGGAGCGGAGGTGCACGGTGAGCTGGCTGGAGTTGCGGCTGGCGTACGGACAGATCTGGCACTTGAACGGCCGCTCGTCGTAGTGGATGCGCAGGTGTTTCTTCAGGCTGCTGCTGTCGGCCGCCGCGTACGGACAGTGTTTGCACTTGTGCGGCTTCTCTCCCGTGTGCAGGCGGCTGTGCATGTTCAGCTTGTCCCTCCGGCTGAAGCGCTTGTGGCACAGGTCGCATTCAAACGGCTTCTCACCTGCACAAGGGACGGATAAAAACAAAACACCTCGTGTCAAGTATCTAATTGTTAAACGGACTGTAGCAACCCAAAACGTAATAGTCAATGATGTAATAATAATATTGGCTACACTGCAAAAACTCAAAATCTTTCCAAGAATATTTGTCCTTTTTCTTGTCAAAATGTCTAATTTCTAGTCAAAATGAATCTCTTTCCACTTAAAATAAGACTCATCATCAAAATATTAGCTTGTTTTTAAATAAATTTCACTTGTTTCAAACTAATTTTCACTTGAAATAAGTAGAAAAATCTGCCAGTGAAAACAAGTTTTTTGTGCTTGTAATAAGAAAGAAAAACTTGCTCCACTATCAGATTTTTCTACTTATTTCAAGTGGAAATCTGCTTGAAAGAAGTAAAAAGTGTCTAAAAACAAGCTAAGCCGGTGCATATTCTCATTTGTCCAGGTCATAGTATTTCAAAGGAGGTTAAATCGAAAGCAACTGGACTTAGTTATTTGTCTAGGAAAATAATAACTAAGTAACAAATAACTAAGTCCAGTTGCTTTCGATTTAACCTCCTTTGAAATAAAAACAAGCTACTTTTAAGGTAAAGTATAACGAGATTTGTTTTGACTAGAAATTAGACATTTTGACAAGAAATAAGACAACTATTCTTGGTAAGATTTTGAGTTTTTGCAGTGTATTTTAAATGTAATAAAGCCAATAATGTAATAAAATGTTTGAGGCAACAACTTTTTTTTTGTAACCAGTTTGCACTACATTTTCAAAGGTTTTTTTTGAAAATGGCCGATAAAATAAAATGTTTGAGGCAATAACGTAATAAAAGTTATTACGTTATTGGCTCAAACATTTTATTACATTATTGGCAAGTTATTACATTATTTATTTATTTCATAACGCATAGTGAGGCGTTAGTTGCGTCCAGTTGCCTTCGATTCAGTTTGTTGCCCAGAGATAAGGATGATCTGGATGAATGAGAATATCTACAGACTTTGGGTTTATTACATTTAAAATAGCCAAAATTATGACATTATTGGCCATTATTACGTTTTGGATTTGGACACACCTTCTCATTCAATGGTTTTTCTTTATTTTTTATCACTTTCTCCATTGTAGATTCAAACTGAAGACATCAAAACTATGAAGGAACACAAAGTTTTTAAAGTTTTAACTTTAGACCGATAGTGTATGTGTATGTTTGCGTGGCGAGGACGTAGCCTACCTGTGTGCGTCTTGAGGTGGCGCTCCATGTCCTTTTGGCCATACTGTGTTTTGAAAGTGCAACCTGTGGGATCAGGAGAAATGGAGCTCGTTACAAGGCGTTTACCTGGAGAGATAGAGACAGAGATGCACTTCCTGCTCCACTGTGAGAAGTACTCCTTAATAAGAAACTCTCACTTTGAGAAAATACAAGAAAAAAATAAGAACGTTCAACAAATTGACACCAGAGGAGAAAGTTTCAGTCCTGCTAGGCGATGGGACTGCAGCTCCTCTGGCAGCCAAATACGTATCAGCCTGCCACAGCCGGAGGGACTCAGTATGACATCACAGATGCATAGCTTTGTATTTATATTGTTGATGAATATTTGTTTTGTATTGTGTACTGTTCTGAATATGAAGAAAAAGATCTCCGCAGGTCGTCTGAGACCGAAAGCTTAGCCTTCAATAAAGTGAAATTGCATAGATCCAAGTGTGCGGAGATCTTTTTCTTCAGTTTGGACACTTTTGATAGCAGAGAACCAGCCGGGTGAAGCGGCAGCCCCCTTTTTGCATACACTGTTCTGAATATGAATTGCAATGTTGTGGACGGTGCATATATGTAAGTATCGTGTAAAATGCCTTGGCAAAACAAATCTCTGTTCATGCCAATAAAGCAAATTGATTTGAATTGAATTGAATTGAGTGGCAGCGACCTGAGAAACAGCAGCTGTGTCTCTTGGACGTCAGCGGAGGTTTTAGTTTCTTGGAAGGAGTTTTCTGGGCTTTGGTCAGGATCTTCTTCACGCCTCTCACCACGCAGGTCTGGTAGGTTTCCTCAAACACAAACTCTGTGCTGGAATCTGAGGAAAAAGAAGCATGACACAAAGTTTGCATACATTTTATTAATAATAATAATAATAATGAAACCTGAGCCCTAGTGTTGTTGTAGTTGTGTATTGTACCTGGTAGTGTGGCGGTGGTGGTGGCTGACGGGTCACAGGTTGGTAATGAACATCCGTTTTGTTTGTGGGCCAGAAAAACCTCAAAGTTGTTGTACTGCTGCTTACAGAAGCCACAGATGTGGATGTCAGGACTCACCTCCACCACCACAGAGTGTCCTGCACACACACACACACACACACACACACACACACACAGAGCAGGAAGTTGTGTGATGATGATGATGCATTTAAATAAAACAGATAATACTAAACTCTTAGAGGAGTGTGTTTGAGCTGAACCTTCCTTTACCTTCTCCGTTGTACGTGCTCATCCCTGCAGCTTGTGTGTGTTTGTTGTGTTTGTTTTGTTCATCAGCTCATCTTCCTTCCTGCTGCTCCGAGGCTACGCGACGTGCACCATGACGTCAGACCCCACGGTGCCGCCGGCCGCGCGCACACCGACACACCGACACACACACAACACGTTTATAATGAGATAAAACCCACGGCGGTGTGTGTGTGTGTGTGTGTCCACGGCGGTGTGTGTGTGTGTGTGTCTGTGTCCACGACTGTGTGTGTGACAGTTTTACTTCTCTGACAACAACACTAGTCTGCTGCTTTACGACATCCCACGCGGGCTTTACGGCACGGCGGCGGCAGACGGAAGCGTGCGTGCGTGCTACGTCACACGTTGCGTTTAAAGCAGTGGGAAAAAATCAAAACGAATTGTTAAATTATTTTATCCACATTTTTAGTCTCAAATGTAAATTTTCAGGTAAGAAGCGACATTTTCTGGAACTGTCTCCTCTATATGTGATATGTGAAATATAAAAGCTGTTAAAAAATATGATCTTTGTAAGCTTTACAAAATATTCATTGAATATAATTGTGTTGTTTGTGTATTCATGTTGTATAGTATGTGTGTATTACTCCTGTCAATAAAGCAGGAAAAATAAAATCAAAACGATTTTATGACAGGATCTTTTTTTTCTTTAGTAAACTTTATTTATCTCATCTGTTTCAGCGAATCAACTGGCATACAAATCCAAAATACATTTTAGACATTATATTTGTTTTCTATCTATCTATCTATCTATCTATCTATCTATCTATCTATCTATCTATCTATCTATCTATCTATCTATCTATCTATCTATCTATCTATCTATCTATCTATCCATCATCATACACAACAACAATGTGCTTTTTAATGTACATTGTATGACATTTTTGATAGGCTATGGTATTCAATTTAATTGATATAAAATATTAATTGTATGTATCTATATTATCTAATATATTAATTTAAATTAATGGATTAATTTTATTTAATCTAAGAGAAAGAATGAATTATTATGGCAAAACACCATAAATAGTTAGATAGATGGATGAAAAAAGTGAACTCATCCTTTATCACGTACCACACGGTTAATTTTTTTTTTTTGTTGCTAAATTGCGCCGGAAATGACGACACAAAATGCAGGTGGCGGGTTCAGACGGTGTGCAAAGTTTTACCTTCAGCCTTCAAACACGTGTTAATCAGAGCAGTGTCAGGTATAAAACCGTGTGTTTCCCCTTTAGCTGTAAGATCAGCTCAGACACAGAGCTGTTATTTACTGAGCTGCTGGGGTGACTCAATGAGATAAAGCCTGTTTCTTTTATTTTACTTTATTTATTCTGTGTGTGTGTGATGTTGGAGCAGTTGTTGCTGCTGCTGGTGCTGCTGGTGTGAATAAGCCATGAAAGTGAGTGACACGCAGCTCCATTTCCAGTGGCAGCTCCTTAACTGCCTGATTGCCACTGTGAAGCTCAGGAATTTCCTTACGCCGACTTTCCTGCATGGCAAAGGCACAGGACTGATTCCTTCCCTGCTGAAACAGCAAATCCTGGAGTCAGACATGAGGAGGTACGTGCACGCACATGCACACACACACTGTGGCACATGCACACACACATACACACAGACACACACAGTCCTTCATGGCCTGCCCAGCCCACATGAATGTGACTAGTTGATTACCATCGTCTCTGAGTTTGATATTGTCAGGATTGTCCACACAGATCCACTCTCTGCTCCTCTAACTGCTGCTGTCATGTTGCTGCTTTTTATTTTATATTTATTTGGCATTATTTTCTCGAATTCTGAAAATGTTGACATGGAAAAGAGAGATGATGATGATGACGATGATAATTAAATAAATAATTAGCCTAGATCTGACCGAAAGGCGTGCAAATCATATGCACATAAATCCCTGGCACCACACCACACCCCTGCAAACTCAGTTACAGTTAAATGTACATCAAAAGAGCACATTTACATGAGACACACAAATGACTCAGATATGTGGTAATTAAAAAAAGACTTATGTCGTCAGAGTCTCTCCATCCCTCTCTACTTTGATCCAGGCTTCATTTCTACTATCAAAAGAATTGTAAATGTGTGTTTTTTATTTAGTTTTCTGTCGTCTTGTTGTGACTGAACTCGCTGGTCACTTTATTATCAGGTCTTATTTATGAGACAAGTGTGTTGTTGTCACTTCCAGTGAAGCTGCAAATGCCACTTTGATTCAATGAGTAGAAGTCTCTTAGATATTCTGTCATGTGTCAAAACAAGTGACGGATGAACGTCATGATGACACTTTACATAAGCTATCTATCTGTATAGTCTCGGTTTCCTTTTTTAGATGTTAATTCTATTATCTTATCTTCTGTTAAATGTCATAAATACACATCATTACAACATAAACATCTCAGATTTGTATTGAATAAAGCTACAGGCTCAAATGAGCAAGAAAAAACCCTGGAGCATGTGACTTAATGAGATGTGTTGTGTTCAGCAACGATCTAATGACCTTCAGTCCGCTGTCTGTACGGCTGTTGTTGCTCATGCTATTGACTCTATTGAAGTAAATATTAATCAATATTATATTCTATTATCTCAGAAATCAATGCACATCTGCACATTTAAAAAAAAAAAAAGCCGGAGCTTCTACATGAAGTATTGATCATCTCTAGTGTGGCCAATTAATATTCAGACTAATGAGAAGACTAATTGTTATATAATCTAATTTCCAATCAGAAATATTTTCTCTTTTCTCATTTATTTCAGGTTTCCCTTCAACTGTTACTATATACTATAAATATGCAGGATTTCTACATTTTCCCCAAACTTTTTTTTGTTTAACATACTGTTACATGTTCTACTTTTACCTTTCAGATATGATGTAGTTATTCCTATTTATTCTTCCCTTTAACTGATTGTAACTACTTCTATATTATTCTACTTTTACTCTTCAGATATTGTTTCATGTATCTTAGTAATGGTTCAAAAATGTTTTCAAACTGTCAGTTTTAAATAAATCTGAGTAGACTTTACCCTTTCAATCTCTTATACTGATCTTCAACAAAACCATTTCGTACTCTTCATATATTGTTTTCATCTCTTCTCAATCTCAAGATTGCTTCAGCAGTTTCTTCACTTAATTCAGCATAGTTTTAACAGTTTATTCAGCTCATTCAGCTTCCAGCTTTCAGCAATCACCTGTATTTCCTTCAGAAAATGCATTCAAATCAATGCACATTTGCACATTTTTAAAAAAGCCGGAGCTTCTACAAGTATTGATCATCTCTAGTGTGGCCAATTAATATTCAGACTAATGAGAAGACTAATTGTTAAAGATCTAATTTCCAATCAGAAGTCTTTTCTCACCTATTTCAACAGGTTTCAACCCTTCAACTGTTAAACTATATGCAGGATTTCTACATTTCTACTGTTACATGTTCTACTTTTACCCTTCAGATAGTTATTCATATTTATTCTTCCCTTTAACTGATTGTAACTACTTCTATATTATTCTACTTTTACTCTTCAGATATTGTTTCATCTATCTTAGTAATGGTTCAAAAATGTTTTCAAACTGTCAGTTTCTTTCAGGAAATGAATTCCCTAGTATATTCTGTTATCTCAGACATCAACGCACATCTGCACATTTTTAAAAAAAGCCGGAGCTTCTACAAGTATTGATCATCTCTAGTGTGGCCAATTATAATATTCCGACTAATGAGAAAACTAATTGTTAAAGATCTAATTTCCAATCATATCAATACTCTACATACTAGAGCCCCTCCTCCTCCTCCCTCTTCAGTAGTTGGACTCGGAGACTTCAGACTCTGATGTGGACGTCCATCTGTGCCAGCTCTAATTTGTAGACGTGGCCCTTTCCCCCCCTCCTCCTCTCCTCCTCCCCCCTTCTCTCTCTCTCTCTCCATTCATGGAGACGCCCGAGTATTCGCTGAGTGATGTAATGTCCCTCTTTTCCCCAATGAGACAAGGGCAACAATAGGGGGGAGTTGCCTCTGTCACATTATTTTCCCCCACCGAGGCACGCCAGCTGCTTACAGTTGCTTAATGGCTACGAGCTGTCACAAGGCATCACGGCCCGCTGCCACACAGGAGCGGCAGATGCTTTAATTGCACAATGACTTGTAGGTTGTCAACAGCAATTATAGCAGGCTTCCACCTGAGGGCAGCCAAACAACACACAACACACACAACAGTCTTTCACGGCACTGCACGGGGAGGGAGGAAAGGAAGGAAGGAAATAAGGAAGGAAGGAGGAGGACGTAGCAGCTGTAAACCTGATCCCCGAGTCCTGAGACCAGAAGCTGCAGGACGACGAGTCCAAGTCTCTTTTTAGCTTATAACGCTTCCACCATGTGCTGCAGAATAAGATCTAGGAAGCAAAGCTCAGGAACTTCCCCCTTCTCTTCTCGCCCCCCAAATCCTATTTAGACATAAAATATTTATCCAGCTTTGTCACCTTAGGGCCCAGCCGCAGCCGCTCACCGTGCTGCTGCTGCTGCTGCGGTTGCCGTGGCGGCTGCAGGTCGTGGTGGTGGTGGTGGTGGTGGTGTGTAGAGTTTGAGTAATTTTTGCTCATTATTAATTCATGTCATTTTTTTGTTTTGTTTTCTCCCTTTGTGATTCAGGGGAGGCTCGTTCGCCGCTGCCAGTCCTGAGATTATCATCATCATCATCATCATCATCATCATTAAGAGGAAACAAATACAAATGGTGAGTTCAAATCTGAGCTGCAACGTGGTTCATCCAAACATTCGTCCAATTTGTATCCCTTTGTTTATATATATGTGTGTGTGCGTATATATTTATATCTGGCGTAATGTGCTTTTAGATTCGTGGTCGTTTCTATTTTTAGATGCACCTAAAATTATAATCAAGCAGCACAGAAACCAAACAGACACACACACACACACACACACACACACACACACACACACACACATACACACAGTGACCTTCTGTTTGTGTCATGTCAAACTGAATGGGTAAAAAGAAAAAAAGAAAAAAAAAAAAAGTCCCCAGTCCCGTGTTTGTTTTGAGCCATAAGACAAATTATACACACATGTATGAATTCCTTTGGTCAACAGCTGCCATCGCAGCATCAGATAAAAACGCAGCCAAAGTCTGGGAACCATCAGATGCCTCCAACACTCCCACTTTATCATATAAAAAAAGGCAGTGTAACACAAATGCATGCACACATACCACACTACACTACACTACACTACACCACACCACACACTCACAGAGACTTGCACACGCAAGCAAGTGCAGCCGTGCTACACATAAAAGGTGCACATGCTCACACGCAAATCAGCGCGATGCTCTTTGTATCTGCCAACTGATGCAGATGATCGGGGCTGCAGCAGATGAGTGCAGGCTAACACAGACTAGAGGCTACATGTGGCTCCACAGACAATAGCAGGCCGCAGGAGGAGGAGGAGGAGGAGGAGGAGGAGGAGGAGGAGGAGAGGGATGTAAATGAAGACAAAAACTGTGATTGTGACTTTTTTTTTTTATTTAAGGTGGTATTAAATGTTGTGTTTTAAGAGGGAAGTTATTGTTTGGGTGTAAAAAGAGTGGATGTGACAAACGATGGAGATTTCCTCGTCTGGCGATTAAACAAAAAACAAAACCACGTTTGTATGAAAGCAGAGGAGTGGAGTCCTCCTCTTCCTCTTCCTCTTCCTCTCGGTGGGTGTCTTGTATTTTGCTGTCGTGTCAGCAGGGGGTGTCCAAAATCAGGCGAGAGGCAGGAAAGGAAAGGAAAGGAGAGGAAAGGAAAGGGAAGGAGAGGAGAGGAAAGGAGGGAAGGAAGTGAACTGAAGCAGCTTACGAGGCAGCCAGCCGCTGCTCCAGTTTGTAGTGGCTGACATTTTGGAACCAGTGGGTCAGCAAAATGGAGAAGCGGCGGAGATGCATCAAAACCAGGGAGACTCTTTGACCGCGGCGGGCGGGCGGGCTAGATAGTTGTGGTGTAATTTATTGTGGCGCTCTTTTAGTTTTTTTTTTTTTTTTGTCTTCATAGCGAGTCCTAATTATGGCCGGCCGCGAGCCGACCATTAACATCGCTGCACAAGTAGGTTTCAGGTGTTGCTTCTCCTCTCTGCTCCCCCAAGTAGAGCAGCAAGGAAACCAGGCCATGCACCCACATCCCAGTGTGTGTGTGTGTGTGTGTGTGTGTGTGTGTGTGTGAAGTAGGGTTGCAAAATTCTTGGAATTTTCAAAGTTGGAAACTTTCCATGGGAATTAACGGGAATATATGGGAATAAACAGGAATAAAACCCGAAATTTACAAAATTGAAGGTTGGCCTTTAACAGGGAACTTAAATATAGTTAGGGTTAGTTAGGGAGAATATGTAGTAGCACAATCTTGGCTAAAACAACCAGATTTAATGCAAGTACACTTGAATATCTATATGCTATTCCTAAAACAAAACATTTACATGATACAGTTTGTTTAAATTACCCTCAATTTCCAGTTAATTCCCATAATGTAGATCCTCAGAGACACAACACATCCTGGCCACTGTCTGTTTGAACTACTCCGCTCTGGCAGGAGATACAGGACAATTAAAGCCACTACAAACACATTAAAGAACAGTTTTGATCCTAAAGCACTAATTGCACTTAATGCTGAGTTAAGGCTGTGGATGCTAAATGCCATGTGTGTGTTTTAAAAAAAATGTTTTTATGAATTTTGCACTGCAGGAGATGCACTTTCAATTTCTTTGTTGTGAAAATGACAATAAAACTATCTATCTATCTATCTATCTATCTATCTATCTATCTATCTATCTATCTATCTATCTATCTATCTATCTATCTATCTATCTATCTATCTATCTATCTATCTATCTATCTATCTATCTATCTATCTATCCATCTATCTATCTATTCATTCCCATGGAAAGTTTCCAATTCCCAGCTTAACCTCCCATGGAAAGTTTCTGGAAATTTACCGGAAATATTACTTGGAAATTTTCCCGCCCCTTTGCTTTGCAACCCCTATAGTATGAAGTGTGAATTTCTTATTGTGTGTGTCTGTGTGAAGTTGTCAATGATGTCGTGATGGAGGAGGGAAATCTTGATAGTTAGACAGATAACAATGAGGCTGTGGTGTATTCATGCCCCTGCACACACACACACACTCACACACCTACAGACACACCTACACACACACACACACACACACAGGGCGGCATCATCATCGTCACAGAGGGAGCGAGGCTCATAATTGGACAGAGGTGTCTGTAGATAATGAAGCCAGACCTCACACCTGCCAAACCTTGGGGATTTCACTTGACTGGCCACTTAAATCTTCCTCACTCTGCGGGTCTGGAGGGCAAGAGACTGAGTAAGGAACTAATGGAAAAAAAAAGAAAAAGAGGAGCAGGCGCTACAGGGAGGATCCCTGTCAGCATGAGTGTAGCAGCGTGGACCCCCACCCTACAGCTCGTTCCATACAGCACCCACCTCACTTCACTTCACTTCACTGTAAATCCTCTGGTGTCAAGGATTTCAGACGGAAACGGGGGGAAATGCTGCACCAGCTATTTTGTTTCAAACTCTCAAAACACACTCGGATTCTTCTCTTCTTCTTCTTCTCCTTCTTCTTTTTCTTCTCCGTCTCCCCCCCCCCTCTCTTCCTTCTCGAGTTGTCTTTGGTGACAGCGTCGTGTGTGTGTGTGTGTGTGTGGGAGCGTATTGTGCCAGCCTTTTAGCAGGCGGTGTCATTCCCGGGTGCTGAAAGGGAAATCAGATAGACGCTTCAGCGGAGAAATTCTTCTATATGGGGAAAGTTTATACCTGACAGTCATCATCAGTGCAGGTGCGACTCTGTATCAGTGTGGAAGCAGGAAGCTACAGCAATTAGGGAGCGGGGGTGCACGCCGGGGAAAACCTCAACAATTTATGAGGAACAAAATGGATTTCACTCTCTTTTTAAAAAAAAAAACAAATCCATAAATGAAGCTCAGATCGTCGTCTTTGTTGATGCAAACACACTTAAAGTGACATTGTGTAACTTCTCCTGTTATCTATTCAGGAAAATCGATTATTTGGTTCAAAAGTCTGTTTTTCATTAATCAGTAATCCCCCCCATCAACAAACTGAAGTGTTCCTTTCAGCTCTGAATTAGCCGTTCATATCATTCATATCTACGCTGCAAAAACTCAAAATCCTTCCAAGAATATTTGTCTTATTTCTTGTCAAAATGTCTCAATTTTAGTCAAAACTAATCACTTTCCACTTAAAATAAGACTCATCACCTAAAAATTAACTTGTTTTTAGAAAATTTTCACTTGTTTCAAACAAATTTTCAATTGTATTAAGTAAAAATCTGCCAGTGAAAGCAGCACATTTTTTGTGCTTGTAATAAGAAAGAAAAACTTGCTCCACTATCAGATGAAAACTTATTTCAAGTGGAAAATTTGCTTGAAAAACGTAAAAAGTGTCTAAAAACAAGCTACGTTTTAAATGTGATGAGTCTTATTTTAAGTAGAATTTGATTTATTTTGACTAGAAATTACATTTTGACTAGAAATAAGACAAATATTCTTGGTAAGATTTTGAGTTTTTGCAGTGTATATACATGGAGCGGGTAAGCTCGGTGCTGCTGCCATGTGGTGTCGCCATGTTTTTACGTTCAGTGGCAGCGTGACGGTAGGAAACCACGGAAACTCAGTGGAGACACCGGAGCTGTCGGCTCAGGTGGAGGTGGCATCTGTGAAAAGTCACCGCGGTAACGCAGTGAGGAGGAATGGAGCGTTACACTGATGCTGCATTCACCTGCAGAGAGAAAGACGGTAAAACGTGGGTCAGGTAAAAAACAATACGACATCGCCATGACAACATATTGTCACGTGTATTGTTTTGCCTCGTGCTGACGGACCACTTGTTTACATAGAGGCTTGTTTATGCTAGACTTCAGCTCTGTATACTACCTACTGTTGTAACATGTTATGTCAAATTAGAAAAGATTATGATGAAGATAATTATTCTGTGGGTAATGGGGGCGGGACTAAGCTTTTGCTTCTCCCGCTTTCCCTTTCGGCCATGTGTATTGTATTATTTGAACGATAATACAATATTGTATTATCGTTCTATTATAATTGATGATGATTTAATTAACATGCCCGAAATAAACAAATATATTTATGCCGTTAACGTGCAGCGGCTGTCTGCCCAATTTCAGGTGAATGCAGCATGAAAAATACCATTGAGTTGCTTGTGATATACAACCGCAATGCTAGATGGGAGGAATTCCTACACAATGTACCTTTTAAATATAATATATCTGTTTTATTCAGTTCTGTTAATCCACAGGCGGCGGTGGTGAGAGGCAGCAGTGGGGGTTAGGAGGGGTTGGGGGGGGGGCATCACTCTTTGTTATCTTGTCATGAAGTGAGCCGTGTCAGCTTTTACATACGGGTTTGTGTGTCTGCTTTCAGGAGGTTGTGGTGGTAAACGGTGAGAATCAATAACGTCTCTGCTGCTGCTGTTGTTGTTGTTGTTAAACAGACACAAATAGAGAGCGGTGGCTCCGCTCCGTCCAGATGGTCCGCGCTCCATCCGTCATGTTTTATTCTGCAGATATTGGATGAAACAGGATGAAGCTGCACGTGCTGCTCGTCAAAAAACACTCTGCTCGTCGGGAGTTGTGTTGTTTTTTGTTGTTGCTGTTGTTGCCCGGAGCGAAGGCGTGGAGCGAGGTGTTACCTGGGAGAAGCTCCGTCATATTCCTCAGGGTCGGCCCCGGCTCAGACTGTGACTGTGACTCCTGATGGAGATTTACATGCACGTCTGTAGATGCTTCAGCAGCAGCAGCAGCACACACAAACACACAAACACACACACAGACAAACACACACACACTCAGGCAGTCACTTAGAGACGTTGTTGTTGTTAGGTGTCAGTGAAACTGCACATGATGCACGCGAGCTGGCAGATTTCTAGCAGGATAATGACAGAACTGCACAATATTCAATTGTGTGCAAAATCTGAGCCAAACTCTAAAATCACCGTCTTCATTCAGCCTGAGAGGAGCCGGCAGCTCCCACAGCGTCCGACCGGATGGGGCCTCAGCTAGCGATGCAAAAAGTTTGTCCCCCCCCCTGGTTTCAAACTGTCTGTTAAAGGGATAGTTCAACATTTTGGCAAATTGGCCCATTGCCGTAATCCCTATAGTCATAGCAGTAGGTTTGTTACCTTTAGTTGTCAGTGCAAGCTGTTTTTTTTTAGAACGGCGGAGCAGAGCCGTGAGCTGCTCAGAGCTACGCTACGGAGGCTCATGGGATTTCTTGGTTTCCCTCATCAAACTCATCAAATACACAATCCAACAACTCCACAACGCTCTGGTGGACAAGTTGTGACCTGCACATTCACCACGCTATGAGATAATAACACAACGTTACCACACAGAGTTGTTTTAGAGGGAAATTCATGCAAAACCGCTGATGCACGTTGCCTTCAGGGACAGTTTTTCATCAAGCAGTCTCTGCATTTCCCTCTAAAACAACTCTGTGTGGTAACGTTGTGTTATTATCTCATAGCGTGGTGAATGTGCAGGTCACAACTTGTCCACCAGAGCGTTGTGGAGTTGTTGGATTGTGTATTTGATGAGTTTGATGAGGGAAACCAAGAAATCCCATGAGCCACCGTAGCCAACTTGCCAAAAAATGTTGAACTATCCCTTTTTAATGTGAACAGTTCTTCAAGTGGAAGATGAAATGATCTCCAAAAGACATAAAGTTAAACATGAAACACTCTTTTACATTTTAAACAATATAATTCTTTCTTTTAGTTTCATCGTTTCCATGTTCAAACGGACAGAAAAGGAAAAGGGCCTTCAGCAGAGGTTTGGCCCCCCTGCATAGTTAGTGTATCTTCCACTTGCTTTATAACAGACATTTTAAACCGGGGGGGGGGGGGGCTTTTTGGGGAACTTTTGCATGATGCCACTGAACTGGGGAGAGAAACAGCAACAACAACGACCCAGCGCCACGGTGATGGATGGTGTCACATGACCACAGGGTGTTTGTGCTCTAAGTGAGGTGATGGCTCCACTCTCATAGATTATAGATAGACAAAAAGCTGTGTGAGCACACACAGCCAGGTTTGGAGGGGAGAGGGTGGGGGTAGGGGTGTGGGGGGGGTAAAGTAAATGTGCTGTAACCATAGACCCCCAGATAATCATCACCACCATCTTCTTACCAGCTTCACCTGCCACAGCGGAGACACTCACGACGTTCGCTAACCGGGATCCTCTTTCCAAAAATTGCGACGATAAGCGACGCTGAGCTGCATGCAACCCCCCCAAACCCCCCCTGAAATGAAATCACACGGAAACGGAAAGCTTATCAAGATGAAAGTGTGCAATAATACACAACAAGAATCATCCATCACCATCCATCATGTATTTTGTTTTGTTTTTTTGTTGCAGGAAACAGATTACATGGATCTTAATTGAAATATTATTTTACCTTCATTTGAATTATTTATGGGGGTTTTGCTGACTGGATTCATACCTCTGAGGAAAAAAACATGAACACATTATGTGATGCAAGAATGTGTGTGTGTGTGTGTGTGTGTGTGTTTCTCATATATTATTCAAAGTGTAGAGTCGGAGAGAACGTGGTGGTGGTACGTGGCCGTACGGAGGAAATCAAAGGGTCTTTGAGACAATTTACTGGAGATCCAGTGTCCAGAAGAGCCGAGCAGAGCAGAGCTGTCCATTGGCCCCCACCGCTGCTAATGAGATCGGAGGAGGAGGAGGGAGGGAGGAGGAGGGAGAGGGGGGTAAAAATTGAGAGTGGTGGGCTGGCTGTCATCCGCTAGGTGATGGTTTTAAGACTAAGCAGTGATACTTCATTAATTAACCTTCACATTCTATGTAGATCTGCTCATCAAGATGCAGTTAATTAAAGAAAGGTCATTCCAAGGGCTGCTGGGAAGCGGCATTATTACAATGGAGGGATGGCACTGCTTTGAGCGAGATAACACAGGGGAGGGGAGGAGAGGAAGGGGAGGGGAGGAGAGGAGAGGAGAGGAGGGGAGAGGTGGAGGTGGGGTGGGGGTGAGGCGATCGCCCCCGTCACCACTTAAATGGCAGACGACTCGTCAGAGCCAGTTTGTGAACTCCTGACAGAGAGGAGAGGAGAAAGGGGGAAGATGTGTTTTTTTTGTTTTTTATTTTTCCTCCTCTCTCTCTCTCTTTCTCTTTCTTTTTCTTTTTCTTTTTTTTGCCGTATTGAAAGGCAACACTGTTGAAAAAGCTCTAATGGAGAAAGTCTCGGTAAAATATTCATCACGCTCAATCGACAGCATCTATCTTTTAGCATCTCCAGTATAGTTTCTCTCTCTCTCCTCCTCTTGTGTCTTTCGCTGCCGATTCCTGCTCTGACCTTGCTCAGTGTGCAGGAAAATAAAATAAATAAATAAAATAAATAAGAATAAAAATAAAAAGCCATCTAGAGTAAATAAAAGGCCGCAACTCAGCGGGATATAAAATAGTCATGCGTCAAACTGTAAGTGAAATCCATTTTCTGTGTAGTAACTTATTCATTTTGATTCCTGCCCATCTATCCGTGGTTTTTATATTTGTCACTGACGAACGGTCAAAGCTGCAGATTTCTGCTCCGAAGTGGATCAACGTCATCGGTAAATACGAGTAGAGACGAGTAGTGAAGCTCATCTGGACGATTATATACGTTATAGCAGGTCTATGATGATGCACATAACAGCGTCCAGATCCTGCAGCCTCATGGTTGAAGACCTTGAACTCGTATTGTTACTGCAGAGAGAAACTTTTTACCGAATGCAAGCTGCAGTATTAGAGGAAATTAATTTCAGTCCTTTTTTCCTTGGCGAGGTTCCAAGCGATACTTAAAGGTACATTGTGTAGGAATTCCTCCCATCTAGCATTGCGGTTGTATATCGCAACAAGCAACTCAATGGTATTTTTCATGCTGCATTCACCTGAAATTGGGCAGACAGCAGACGGACGACAGCCGCTGCACGTACTGTAACGGCATAAACAAGCCTCTATGTAAACAAGTGGTCCGTCAGCACGAGGCAAAACAACACACGTGACAATATGTTGTCATGGCGATGTCGTATTGTTTTACCTGACCCACGTTTTACCGGCTTTCTCTGGACTTCTGTGACTAAAATGACATCTGGTTTGTTAGCGACGGCCGTCTGCCCGACTGCAGGTGAATGCAGCATCAGTGTAACGCTCCATTCCTCCTCACTGCGTTACCGCGGTGACTTTTCAAAGACGCCACCTCCACCTGAGCCGACAGCTCCGGTGTCTCCGCTGAGTTTCCGTGGTTTCCTACCGTCACGCTGCCACTGAACGTAAAAACATGGAGACACCACATGGCAGCAGCACCGAGCTTACCCGCTCCATCTACACTGCAAAAACTCAAAATCTTACCAAGAATATTTGTCTTATTTCTAGTCAAAATAAATCTAATTCTACTTAAAATAAGACTCATCACATAAAACCTAGCTTGTTTTTTGACACTTTTTACGTTTTTCAAGCATATTTCCCACTTGAAATAAGTAGAAAAATCTGACAGTGGAGCAAGTTTTTCTTTCTTATTACAAGCACAAAAAACTTGCTTTCACTGGCAGATTTTTCTACTTATTTCAATTGAAAATTAGTTTGAAACAAGTTAATTTTTAGGTGATGAGTCTTATTTTAAGTGGAAAGAGATTCGTTTTGACTAAAATTAATTAGATTACTGATTAATGAAAACATACTTTTGAACCAAATAATCGATTTTCCTGAATAGAGAACAGGAGAAGTTACACAATGTCCCTTTAATGTGCACTAGTCTGAACCAGACGTCTCAATAGTAGATAGAGACAGTCGACTGCTGGTCATCAGCTCTGTGTCGTCTCCACCCAGCTTCATATTGTGATGATGACTTCCTGCTCCTCTCTCTCTCTGCGCTTGTCTTGTTTGTGCCGTTGCTTTCTTTCTTTCTCTTTTTTTTTTTTTTTTTTGTCTTTCTAAATGTTGCTCTCCTGCAAAGCCGTAGCAAGACGCCGGCGCCTCCCCGGTGTCCACTCCGTCCTCCTGCAGTCATCCCTGAGTGTCTTTTGGCTTCGCTTCCAATGGCAGGTGTGGAGACAAACGAGAGGCCGTGCACACACACACATACACGCGCATGCATTCAAGCGTATGTGTGTGTATATCTATCTATCTATATATTTATATATCTATATATATATTTATATATCTATATATATATGTGTGTGTGTGTGTGTGTGTGTGTGTGTGTGCTCCGATACAGTAACTGCTGACCCTGGACACGGTGCCATTATGGCAGACGAGGCAGCGCTCCCCTGGCAGCGGCCGGGGCGGCTGGTTGCTAGGTGGAGAGACATTACCGCGGGCCTCTGCAATAATTTATCCTAAGAGCGCGGCGAGCCGTCATGTAGCCCCTGACAGAGAGCTGCAGTACTTTATCAGCCTGCCTGTAAATCAGCCATGTGTGGGTGCAGACGGCAACATTGTTTGATCTCTTTCAGACACTCTAATAATCTGCTCCCCTCTGATTGATACCTCCACACAACACAAAGCACATTACACCAGCAAACCACAGCGTGCATGTGCATGTGTGTGTGTGTGCATGTGTCTATAAGAAGCGTGCATGTGTGTGTATGTGTGTATGTGTCTTTCTGGTGGTCATCAGTAATGCCAGTGGCCTGGGGAGGGAGGGAGGGAGAGGGGGAGAGAGGGAGGGGATGAATGAGTCTTCTGCAGAAACACAGGGTCATTTGGAGTCTCTAAACCAATGACAGGCTAACGGGTTCACAAAACGATCACTGGATGAAGGGAGGGGCAGAAACAGAGAGAGAGAGGGAGAAAGAGAGGAATAACGAGAGAGGGAGCACCACCAACCTCAACACCAGAAATCCGACCAGCAGATAAAGAGCTGCTGAGGCCGTTATTCTTTCCTCTAAATGGCTGCGGTTTCTGTAAATGTGTTTTTCTTTTTTTTTTTTGGTGCAGGCGCCACAAACATACAGTTAAATCCTAGTTTGAATGAATGAATGAATGAATACTTTATTTCAAACATGTGAATAACATACAGTATTACACTTGAAGCACTAGTCGATAAAAACCTTGTATGTTTGAAAAGGAATAGGAAGAAGCATTAAAGCTTATTAATTCCTACCCCTTCTCCACCTAGAATCCTATAGGTTATCTTACTTCCTGTTTATCCTGTTTTTTTTTTTTTTTTAATACTCTCAACAAACCAAACAATCAGCAACAAACAACAACACCATGACTGCTTGTGTCAAAAATAAATACAATAAGTGACAAGTATGGCAAAAGTGTGAAAACCTTAATGTTTGTCATACCCCTTTTCTTTTCTCCTTCGTTTCTCCTTCTCTTCTCTTCTCTCACTTGCAGAATTTCATGTCAGATTTTCAGTATAACCAATATTATCATTATTATTTTATTTTTCAAATGAATGTGCAGTCCGCAGCACTTTGACAGCCAGGCTACGACGAATGCAACTACACAGCTGAATGCTTGTATCTTTTTTTTTGATATTTATTTCTTTATTTTTTTGTTTTTTTCTTATTCCATTCATGGCTTTCTATCAAATCAAAGCGAATTGCATCCTTTTCCAAATTGCCTTCCAACCCCCTTTCGCTTGATATGGCTCATATACAAAGGAGAGCAATGTCCCATCCAACAATACCCATACCATTTGTGCCGCTCAGCTTCAGAATGTCATTGGTTTGAGTGTGACAGTAAAACATAACTCTGCCTTTTTTTTATTTTATTTTATTTTTTTATATATATATCTAGTGGGGTTGCATTGGAACATGGCTTCCAATTATTCAGCTCCAAATTCAATAGCAATTTTCTGCTCAATGAAATAGTGGTTTCAATCTCTGGAGTAATGTCACTTTGGAGAGATTTTCAAAATGGCATGTCTGTGAGTGAATAGATGGACACGGGAGGATTCATTTTGCTGGAGGAAATGATACTTGTCTGCTGAAGCTTGTCATTTATTGATGAAGAGAGCACCTCTTCTTCTTCTTGTTCTTCACATCCACTGTTCTGTAGATGTAGGCTGCGTTCACAACCACCTACTAACGTACTGCCTACTAGGTTATATAGTACTCAGTCATATGTACTGCGTATACTGCGTACTAAAATGTGCAGTTCCAGCCGACTGATGTCGTTCACACTGCAGAATACAGTATACAAGTATCCCAGAATGCATTTCACGCTTGCAATAGCGGTAAAGCAGGTTAAAAAGCTGCGTTAAAGGGGAACTATGCAAAATTTGTACCTTCATTTAACAGCTTCAGAGTTAATTGTGATGGTTAATGACTTGTTACAGGCTCTCTGCAGAAACATGGACTGCTTTACGCAACTACGAAACAAACACGACCTGTAATCTGTCAGTTTGATTTTAAATAACGCTTTTTTTTGTTCATTTGCTCCAATGTTTTTCGGAGATCTGACCAGCTGGTCATCTCAGCCGACTCCTGAGGTGATCGGCCAGTCAACCTTCTACCGCCTCCTTTTGGAAGATAAATGTTGGTCTCACAGGTGAACACTAACAACTGTAACAGCCACGTTAGTTTGAATGTAAAGTGAAGCTTCATGTTTGTACCGGACAGATTGCATTTCAAGCAAAAGAACTATTCGATAATCGTGGGGTATCGATTATTATTCGACTACTAGAATTTGAGCTACACATTAGTTTCACTTGTTTTCATTTGAGTTTCACACAGAACTTTCTGGTGGAGTCTTTCCATGTTTCTCCTTCTGCGACAGTAAAAAGGCAACATTTACATTTTTTCAGACGTTTCAGTTTTTTTTTTAACAGAACAACTATTCAACTATTCGAAAATCATTGCCCATCCCTACTCTGTATGTACAGAAATCATGACATTTACATAAATAAGTGGTCTACAATGAGGATTTCTCTGTTGAGGATTTGGCAGCTTCAACCAGGAACTTGGGTTCGACTTGAGAGACTTGTAGCCTACTCTTGGCACATTGCATTGTGGGATACAGTAGCTGAAGTAGACTGGTCGGATGCATAGCTACTTGAGAGAATTTTTCCAAATCAGCATGACATCCGGTAGCAGCTGGACAATAAATAGTCTGGTAAAAATCATTCAATCATCTCGAATATTTTGGTACAATATTGAAATCATGATTATTTAGACGATTATGTATCTATATTGGCCAGAGACGCTGACTAAGTAACCAGCCAACAATGACTCATTACATTTGCTTTTGTCTTTGAGAATAAAATCCCAATAGTCTTCTAGGAAAATGACAAAATAGTCGTTGTTTTTCGATCATATTGTTTGGATCCAAAATCAGAATCACGATTACAATTCGATTAATTGTCCAGCCCTAACATAAAGGTATTTTTTTTTTTGCATCCTGCAGAATTAGTTTTTGTTTTTTAGTTTGCATACTTCATACTACACTTCATTTTGGCCAGATCAGTACGTAAACTAGCAGGATAGTATGTGGCTTAGTGTTTATGCCGCCTCGCTTGAATCCTCATTAAATATGTCTCATTCTTTTTTTTTTTTCTTTTTTTTTTAAGCTTTTTAGTCAGAATTTCTTAAAAGATGCCAACCCAGATGCATAACCTTATGAATGTGTTTGGTCAGACGGAGCCTATTTTGCTTCAGTGCAGCATTAAAAAGTAGCAAGTGAACAATAAAAAAATGCAATTATAAGTGTGTTTGTGTGTAATGTATCAGTAGCCCATCCAGGGCCCCATAATGAATGCAATGCAACGTGCGATCACTGAGCCGTGCGTATGCCCCGCTCAATGCATCTCTGAAAATAAACAGAGCAATGGAAATGGTTCTCATTAGTGTTGTTTTCATATTAAGTCCCTCAGACAAGGTTGACAAACCCAGCTCCCTGTGCCAGGCTCCTCGGGGACCATCGCTTCAATACAAGCCAGGGCAAACAACACCAGCCGATACCAACACCATTACCACCTCCTATAGTTACTTATCCTCCCTCTCTCCCTGCGGTGTGCTCCGTCTACACTAGACCAGGGGAAAAAACGCATTAAGATCTTCCAGCAGCAGAGAGAAAGAGTCCTGCTTTCATTTATCACCATTGCTATTGGCCCTAAAAGGGACAAATGTCTGTTCTCCATCTCTGTGCTATTAGAATTGGAGGAATGTGTGTGTGTGTGTTGGGTGTGTGTGGGTGTGTGTGTGTGAGATGGGAAGTTATTTCCTTGCTCCAGAGACTGCGATGGGCTGCATGCGAGGCTGTTTAGCGGGGAGGGAACAGGTGTGCCGAGCTTCTGGCTTCCACCATGTGTTCCAGTTGTTTCATCTGCACCTGTTTCCTCCCGTCGCCCGTATATGATGATCAAAACACTTTATTAACCGTAAAGTGTTTCCTGTTTCGTGTGCCACGCTGTCTCTGCTGCTGCTGCTGCTGCTGCTGCTGCTGCTGCTGCTGCTGCTGCTGCTGCTGCTTCTCTCAACACAAGCCGCCATCTCCTCATGAACTCATTAATTAATATCATGATGCAGCATGAGGTTACCATGGCAAATGCTGTTTATGTTTACCAGGAAGGAAAATGAATGTGTCCACTAGTGATTGAAAACCAGATTTAAAACCGGCCTTAAAATGCAAAATGTAAAGTCCAAAGAATGTAAATGAAATAGTTTAAAGGGATAGTTCAACATTTTGGCAAATTGGCCCATTGCCCATAATCCCTATAGTCATAGCAGTAGGTTCGTTACCTTTAACGGTGCAAGCTGTTTTTAGAACGGCGGAGCAGAGCCGCGAGCTGCTCAGAGCTACGCTACGGAGGCTCATGGGATTTCTTGGTTTCCCTCATCAAACTCATCAAATACACAATCCAACAACTCCACAACGCTCTGGTGGACAAGTTGTGACCTGCACATTCACCACGCTATGAGAAAATAACACAACGTTACCACACAGAGTTGTTTTAGAGGGAAATTCTGAGACTGCTTGATGAAAAACTGTCCCTGAAGGCAACGTGCATCAACGGTTTTGCATGAATTTACCTTCAAAACAACTACTACTATTCGAAAAATGACCGATATCTAATTGATGATCAAAACTGTAGATTTATTGTTCAGTTGATCTATTAATCAATGAATTGTTTTGGCTCCAATCGCTGCTTTTTCTGTCTCCTCTTTTTGTTGAGCCGTCGCCACAAAACTCTAACGGTGATACATGAACTCTATATGAACTCTTAAAGAAACGACAGACTTCAGCTTTGACGTTAAAAAATCAGGTTTTTCAGTTTCGTGCAGATAAAAAATGTGTTCCTACAAGATCGAATCTCCAATTTAGTTTCCTTGTTTGCTGCATTTGCGTTTTTTTTTTCTTGTTTTTCTTTCCTTGGAAAAGAAGTTGACCTCTCAACGGCTGCCAACAGTGATAGTCACCACCATTAAAAAAACGTCCTGTACTGAAATGTAATATTCCTATACGACTATAATACGAGAGATTTTGACTTGTCATAGCAGGAAAAAGCAGCAGCAGCAGGTGATACCGTACAGGTGAAACTAATAACATGAACAATGGCTCTGATCTGGTTCGCTGTCCCAGTAAAACCACGACCGCGCGACATCGAGCCGGTGTTGATGTTAGGACTTCCTATTGTGACATTTTAGAATATCTCCAGTTCAAAAAAGGCAAAATAAACCAAAGTCCAACACAGGCCACATGTTGAAACCACTATGAAACAGCGTTAATCTAATATTCAGTGTGTCCCGGTCCTCGTCCTCGTCCCACCTGAGCAGCGTCTCACTGCTGCAGGCGGCTGTAAATAATAATATCACCTTTCTTTGCATCTTCAGGACCTGGTTTTTCCAGTAAATGGAGGGAGAGCAGGTGTAATTCAATAGCTGCTCTGTGTCGGGGCCATTTGCCTTTTTTTTTTTTTTTTTCAGAGGACGTCCAGGAGGTGACACACACGCACACACACACACGGAGACGCACGAACATAAAGATTAATAAGTAATGGCCGTATAAAAGATGATATTTGCACTCAGATATCCGCTTTGTTTTAGATTAATGCGTTTGATCAGAGGGAGAGGTGGTAACACGATCCTGCAGAGTCTCACAGGTCGGATCCCAGAGATGAACTTTTTACACAATACAGGGAAAGCAGCCGTACATCAACATGCAATGTCCGTCAACTGCACATAGGCTACATTAACACATATAAACATACACACACATGCATATAGACGTATACAAAGACATTATCCAAGGAATAAATAATTGAAACAAAAGAATAATAAAACAAACTCCATGACTAATAATAAAACAATTAAGAAATCCAAGAAAAGAACAATAACACAAAACACCTTCATGTTTTATAGCTCCTTAACCTGAACCAACCACTTCCTTTAAATTTCACTACATGCTGGATATGTCAGATAAATAAAGATACAAGATGAGAATAAAGAGTTAAAATCATAGTTCTAGCTACGTCCTACGGATATTACGTGGGGGACAGTTCACATTTTTTTCAAAGAGGCTGCACTTTCACCACATCAATTGCCATTTTCCGTGCAAAAATCTGCAGAGCTTTGCATGATTTCATAATAATCCCTGCATTTCCATTGCAAGAAAAGTCACATGAATCTTTGTAGAAAGTTGAAAAAAAGGGGTTGTTGCATGTTACTTTTACACAGGAAGGAGCAGCCATTTTCCTCACAACAAACATCCCATTCAGAACAAGACAGTAGGAGTCAAAACATACATAACAAATACAGACAAAACAGACAAAACAGTAACGAGGCAGATCATACTAATAAGACGCTGCCAATCTCCTATATGGCCAACAATGAAGAGAATGCCATTGCTTTCCTTTTATTTATTTATTTATTTTGCATGAACATATCATTTAAAATAGTATGAATAATCATTATGATTGGGATGTGCGAAGGGGAGGTATGAAACCCAAAAGGGCTTTATATCCTCACTCAAGAAGAACTTATTCAAAAACAAATTTGTTACAAGTAAAGACAAGAAAATAGGAAATAATTAAATGATAATGAGTGATAAGTGATTATACAGTAAATATAGGAAAGAAAGGAAAAATACATGATGTTTTTTTTAAGAGATAATTATTTTTTTTGAAACCAGAGGTTAACTTTTGTAAGTTCAGCATTTGTTTGCTTTCCCAAAAGGTTCCCATTTGATTCATATCATATAGTTTACAATGTTGGAGAAGTGGTTAGATTAATAATTATAAAACGCTGCTTTGGTGTTAAATGTATGATATTGTTAGATTTTGTGAGGAATGAGAAACTTTCCTCCAAACTTTCAGCTGAGGCTATGATTCAGCGATAATTCTTTATAACGTGGTCGTCTACATACGATCCAACAGCGTTATAAACTACGGACATGTCCTTTGGTTAGACCTGATTTAGAAATAAAAACCTAGCCTAATACATACCCTCAATCTCTGTTGACCTTTTGACATTCAGATTTCTTCATTAACCATTGGAAAGTGACACTTGGAATGACCATCAGACCAAACATTCCGTTTTGTTTGATTTGAGGTAAAGTGACAATTTCCAGCCATAGTAAGTGCAACTTTTTGAGATAGAAAGGTCATCCTGGGCACAAATTGAAGCTTACAAACTTGGGAAGTTTTCTATATACATGTGAAGCAGTGATGTTTGAGAAAAATGTCATTTTTGACAAGAATTTGTCATGCGGACAGTAATTTTTTTGTCTTTCTGGAGAAATTGTGGGTGATTTTTTTAAATAGCATGGCCGCAGGTCCCATAAACTTATTTTTTTTACTTTCCCCTATGTTTCATGATACTCCCTGCCAAATATCATACACTTATGACTATTTGTAGTAACTAAATCGGGGCTTACAGTATTTATACTGGGATTTTGTCGCTTTGGGCATCAAAGGGTTAATATTTTAAAATGCTCAAGGTATATCACCGGGCACCCTCTTGGATTTTGAAGAGGAAGCCCCCAGCTACAAGAAACAGCAGAGAAAAAAACTTTATCAGACGAAACAAGGTTCAACCCCATGGCTCCCGGACTCCTAGAAGATGCATGTTCCAATGTATTGACAATAACGACAGTATTGAACTCCCACGCTCTAAAAATGAAACGGAGTTCGGGCCGACCCCGTTCTCCTCCTCCTCCTCCTCCTCCTCCTCTCCTTCTTGTTGTAATACTGTCGTCGGTCCCTCTGGCATTTTTGTAATTTGTTGCAGTGTTTGTGTTTCTCTTTCACACTTTAATATCACGGTATTGCTTCAATTTGAGCTGCGAGATAAAGTTCTATTTCATTTTGTGGGATTAACTTAGTGGGTAGCTCCCGTCTCAAGGTATTTGTTGTGTTTTGTTTTATCTATGAATTATTTAGAAGCTTCAAAAATAGAGGAACGAGGCTGAAGACGACTGTTACGTCCTCTCTCCCTCTCTCCTTCTCCCGACCATCTTGGTGTGATGTTTAATTTGGTCCTGCTCGCGTGGAATAGCGCTCGCCACGACTGGGATTATAGCTGCTTGTCTATGTAATTTCCCTGAAGGAGGAGCATGTTGAATTGGAGAATAATGACAAAAAGGAGGAACTGAACATGGCCCGATATGAAATACAAGGAATAGATAGATATGGTGTTGTAAAATAGAAATAGAAATAAAAATAAAAGTAAAAGCGCAGCTTGTTAGTTGACTCGGCGGTCGGTCGGTGCTTTTCAACTCTTTATTCTCAGCCTGCAGCCGCTATAATCATTCTTCATCGGGTCATTTATCATCATTTACAGGAACATGCTAAAGTTCACTGGGCCTATTAATGAAAGATTCTCTGTTTTTCTTTACACTCTGTAGTAGTAGCACTTTTAAATAAATAAAAAAAAATGCTAATGGACTCCAACCAAGCACCTGAGCAAGGGATGAAAGTGCCCTAATTCCTGCTCAAAGGTCACAGAGATGAGTTATAGTGGTATAAGCACCTGAAAGCTATTCCCTGGTTAGACTTGACAAAGGGAGGCTGCCATTTCCCCCCTTTAAAAATAGTGTTGGGTAATAAATGATCATTTGTGGAAACGTGGTCGTTACCAGCAGCACTGACTTCTCTCTCTCTTTCTTTTTTTTCTCCTTTTTGTCCCCCTGACATAACTTTACTGCCGGCTGATTTACATCCTGAAAAGTTGTCCCCAAAATATTTAAAATGAGCGTTTTATTCATGACGGCGGCGGCGGCAGCGGCGGCATCAACACACAGCTCTTGTTGTTGTGTTTCTTGGGTGGAAACGGCTAATTAGTCGGCCATGAAAAATGCAGACGTGTGTGTGTTTAACCCTCCTGTTGGTCGTCCTTCTGGGTCAAATTGACCTAATCTGTTCCCTTCCTTCCTTCCTTCCTTCCTTCCTTCCTTCCTTCCTTCCTTCCTTCCTTCCTTCCTTCCTTCCTTCCTTCCTTCCTTCCCGTCGTCCTCACTTCTTCTTCCTTCCTCTTTTGATCCAATTGACCTGATCTGTTCCCTATCCCTCCATCTTTCTTTCCTTCCTTCTTTCCACAATCCTTTTTCCTTTCCTTCCTTCCTTGAATGAAAATCAAATTGATCCAATCTGTTCCCTTCCTCCATCCTTCCTTCTTTCCTTACTCCCTTTTCCCTTCCTTCTTTCCTTCCTTCCTTCCTTTCCTTCGTCCTTACTTCTTCCTTCTTCTTTTGATCCAATTGACCTGATCTGTTCCCTATCCCTCCATCTTTCTTTCCTTCCTTCTTTCCACAATCCTTTTTCCTTTCCTTCCTTCCTTCCTTCTTCTTCCTTCCTTGAATGAATCTGTTCCCTCCTTTCTTTCCACAATCCTTTCCCCTCCCTTCCTTCCTTTCCTTCGTCCTTACTACTTCTTTCTTCCTTTTTGATCCAATTAACCCAATCTGTTCCCTCCCTCATCTATCATTCCTTCCTTTTTCCCCTTCCTTCTTTCCTCCCATCTTTCCCTTTGTCTTCTTTCCTTCTTCCTTTTTCCCTTCCTTCTCTCCTTCCTTCCTTCCCGTCGTCCTTACGACTTCTTCCTTCCTTATTTTGATCGAATTGATCTGATCTGTTCCCTCCCTCCATCTTTCTTTCCTTCCGTCTTTCCACAATCCTTTCCTTCCTTCCTTCTTCTTCTTTCCTTGAATGAATCTGTTCCCTCCTTCCATCTTTCTTTCCACAATCCTTTCCCTCCTTTCCTTCCTTCCTTCCTTCCTTCCTTTCCTTCGTCCTTACTACTTCTTCCTTCCTTTTTGACCCATTGACCCAATCTGGTACCCTGTGTGCGAGTCCTTCACATATCTATCATTCCTTCCTTTTCCCCTTCCTTCTTTCTTCCCAACTTTCCCTTTGTCCTTCCTTCCTTCTTTCCCTTCATCCTTTTCCCCTCCCTTCCTTCCTTCCTTCCTTCCTTCCTTCCTTCCTTCCTTCCTTCCTTCCTTCCTTCGTCCTTACTACTTCTTTCTTCCTTTTTGACCCAATTGACCCAATCTGTTCCCTTCCTTCCTTCCTTTCTTCCTTCCTTCCCGTCATCCTTACGTCTTCTTCCTTCCTTATTTTGATCCCATTGATCTGATCTGTTCCCTCCCTCCATCTTTCTTTCCTTCTGTCTTTCCACAATCCTTTTTCCCTCCTTTCCTTCCTTCCATCCTTCCCTTCGTCCTTACTTCTTCCTTCCTTTTTGACCCAATTGACCCAATCTGTTCCCTCCCTCCATCTATCATTCCTTCCTTTTCCCCTTCCTTCTTTCCTCCCATCTTTCCCTTTGTCCTTCCTTCCTTCCTTCCTTTGACTCAGGAGGAAACCAGGAGGGTTAAATCATCATCTTCCTCTTGTAGCATCAGAACGGTCAGAATCAGCACAATGTGGACGGTCATCCACTTCACTGACACACGGCACGCGACTATCAATTATGAAAGACAGCAGCAGCATCAGCGGTGGCGGCGGTAGTAGTGGTGGTTGTCGTGGCGTTGGTCTCCAGGTGAGTGGCGTGCCGGCTGTACAGTAAGGTGCCGTGTGCAGCACCTCGGCGTATGTGCTGCGAGTCCTTCACATGCCGGTCCCAGAAAGGTGCTGGTGGTGGCGGCGGCGGAGCAGCAGGGATCACAGTGACAGTTTCAGGTGGAGGAGTCTATTAATAGTTTACCTCTCAGCCACAGCATTTCATCATTTTTGGTGTCGGAGGGCTTCCTGCTTCAAAAAAAAGGAAGAGGAGGAGAGGGAGGGGGGGGGGGGGGGGGGGGGGGAGGTTATGCATCTCAATCTAGCCCTTCATATTTCATGCTGTTGAGGATTATAAATAAAAGGACAGACTTTGAC
Source organism: Trachurus trachurus (assembly GCF_905171665.1). NCBI lineage: Eukaryota > Metazoa > Chordata > Actinopteri > Carangiformes > Carangidae > Trachurus > Trachurus trachurus. The sequence continues at coordinate 32,011,899 of NC_139901.1, read as the reverse complement.
CTGGGCTATTAGTTACCCGAGATCCTGTGGGTGGATAGTGCTTTGTCTCCTGTCAGGCTGCCGGTGTTTTTCCTCCAGAGCAGCAACAGGATTACAATCAGAAGTCTTTGGGATACAATGTGAGATATGATACCTGTGAAGTGAAGAGGGAGGAGGAGGAGGAGGAGGAGGAGGAATGGGACGGCACGACGGCATAACAACAACAAAAGAACCAAAAAAAACAAAAGCGATCAGTCAAAACCATCCAACAGGAGCAGGACGAGTCTGACAGGAGGTCACGCTCCGGGTCAGGGAGAAGCTCTTGTTTTGTATTGACCACACAAACCAACCAGCCCAACGAGTCGGCCGCTGTCTGACAGAGTGATGGGTGGTGGGTGGTGGGTGGTGGGTAGGGATGTCACAATTACTTGTTTTCATAATTAATCGTGGTATTAAACGCCACAATTAATTAACCGTAAAGATTCCTACTTTCCCAAAAAGAGGATGTTGGAACCTTATTGGCAGATGTGCGCCAAAGTAAAGGTAAATGCACAGATACTGGTCCATTTAACTAACGTAGCATTGAATTGGTATAGGAATTTAAATGTTAGCGTGTCATTTTTAATTAAAAAGAAAGCAAAACAAAACATAAAACGATTAAAATAAATGCAAACATTTGGTGTATGACAATTTATGACCTGAATATTTCAAACACTTCCCCTGGGGATTAAAGGCCCCATGGCATGAAAAATGTGATTTTGGTTATTTTTTCGTGCTTGGGGAGGTCTCTTGGCCACGTATATACTGCCCCACGCATCAAACTGGTCATAAACGGAGAAACACACACCGCCCATTTGTAGGAACTGTCTCTTTAAGACGAGCAGATAGCACTTCCTCCTTTGTGTGATGTCACACACAAGGTAACTCCGCCCACCACAACCAGTTTTTTTTTTTTTTTCAATTTTTATGAATGCAGCTTAGGTTTCAGTTACTTGCCTGTGATTGGCCCGGCCACATGCCACTCAAAAACAGTCAGCCAATCAGAGGAGAGGTTCTCATTCTCTCTTCTGATTGGCCAAATGACCTGTGCCTGCTAGAGCTCCAGAAAGAGGCAACAGAAAGGGGCAGTAGAAACCATATTAAGCAGATCACAGCTACTCAAAACCAATGATACATCTTGTTAGGGATATCAGCAGGTAAATAAACCCAGAGAAAAGTGCACAGCATGAGGCCTTTAAGAATTGGTCATATATTAATAGATACTTGAAATATTTTGTGTAAACAATGAGTAATGTAACTATATTTTGACTATATTTGATTTTACACATTCATAGTGTTGTGAAATTAATGAGTGGATAATAATCATAACACCGCGATTTCTTTCTCTGACAATAATCGTACCAAGAAAAAAAAAACCATCCAACAGGAGCGACGGGGCGAGTCTGACAGGAGGTGGAGCTCCGGGTCGGGGAGAAGCTCTTGTTCTGTATTGACCACACAAACCAACCGGCCCAACCAGTCGGCCGCTGTCTGACTGGGTGATGGGGGGCGAGGAGGGGGTGAGGTAACAGTAACTCTCTCACCTCAGCTCAGCTCTGGTCCAGCAGCAGCAGCAGCAGCAGCAGCAGACGACCGAGGCCCCGGCAGATGCCAGCGCAGCCTGTCAGAGCGTCTTGTTGTTGGACGGACCTTTTGATCTTGAACAAATAGAGACAGGAGTCTGGGAGCTGCTGCTGCTGCTGCTGCTGCTGCCTCTAGGGCGGTGGTGGTGATGGGGGGGGATAGGAGGGGCTGCAGGAAATATGGGCATCGCACAGGGTCAAATCCTGGAAGAAGGCAGTAAAATTAAAACCTTTATCGCCGTCTTTATGGCTTCGTTCCCTATGGCAATTACATTATCTATGGAAAATGACAGAGCTTTGTTCCCATTATCACTGAGGATCTCCAGCAGGGAGGGTCTGATGATGAGGGTCTGATGATGAAGGTCTGATGTGCCGCGGATGATGAAGGTGATGGACGCCTGTCGCCCGTCAGTCTGGATGGATGGATGGATGTTGGCCCCGTCCAGCTGTGATGTGTCTGTTTTTGTAAATAAACCCCGAGCGCTCCGACATTAAAGGGATAGTTCACCCAAAATTCAAATTTCACTCATTATCTACTCTACTCACTCATGTGGACTAAGGGCTGGGAGAAGTTTCAGAGTCCTCCGTGGCTTCTCTGAGTTACAGGGGGTCTCGGCGTAGCAGTGCATGTCCATATGACGAATATGAGAATGGAGCTCACTTTTCTTCGTCCAAAAAGACACACCAAAAAACATCCAAATACCTCCATGCTGCTCGTCTGTAATGTCCCTCTTGTATTGAAGCCCCAACATGAGAAATTGTTCCAAAAAAATTTAATAAGTCTATATTTTAACCCTAAATATAAAGATAAAGATAAAGATAAATCTATGGTGTAAATGAGAAAAATATTCATAATGACCTAAAGTTGGGGGAGTAAATGTCACTCATCTAATTTGCATATTGTGACGTCACCGGGTGGCAGCCCCATTGGATTACGTGACTTCCAGTAAAACTGAATTTTGAACATATTTACACAGAAAAAAGAAATTATATTGACATCTCATCCTCAAAGTAAAGGAACAGGGGTCTGATTGGAGTACATTTACAGTCCAACACTGGAAGCTTCCGCTACAAACAAGCTTGAAATATAGACTTATTTAATTTTTTTCGGAACAATTTCTCATGTTGGGGCTTCAATACAAGAGGGACATTACAGACGAGCAGCATGGAGGTATTTGGATGTTTTTGGGGGTGTCTTTTTGTTACGAAGAAAAGTGAGCTCCGTTCTCAACCGTCATATGGACATGCAGTGCTGCACGGAGCCCCGCTGTAACTCAGAGAAGGAACGCACAATCTGATATCACCAAGTCAACAACAGCCCAGGACTAACCCTAACCCTAAACCTAACCAGTTGGTTATAACAGTGCTCCTGGGCTGTTAATTACTTGGTGATATCAGATCACGCGAGAAGCCACGGAGGACTCTGAAACTTCTCCCAGCCCTTAGTCCACATTTTGGGTGAACTATCCCATTAAACTAATCATTCATAAATAAATAAATAAATGAGTAAAACTCTCTCTGTGCAGCTCAGACGGTTCCTATCAAATCCAGATTGACAGCCCTCACTTGAAATTAATGATTTTATTTCCCTGCGACCACTCCCCGTCACTAACCACCCGAAACCTCACACACATTGACTTTTCTCCGCAGATTGCAACTCATCCATTTTTTAATTGTGTTCATTTTTACCTGCGGGTCCCACCGGACCAGTGGCAGCAGCAGCAGCAGCAGTGGCAGCAGCAGCAGCAGCAGCAGCAGTGGCAGCAGCGGCGGCGGTGGTCGTTGTCATCCGTCTGCTCTGACAGGGAGGAGAGAGCGGAGAGAGAGAGAGAGAGAACGCCACTTCCCACCCCGAGCTGATGTGTCAGGCTTATCACACAGCCGAGCGATCCTGAGGTGACATCCTCCACTGAATCGGTGACATTTCACGGACGGTGCAAATCTATCCATCTTTGTCAAGCGTCCTGCCTCGATTTTAGCATTCCCCGAGTTAGCATATTGATCACGGAGAAACGCATGAGTGAGGACTTCTTGTTTTCTTGCTCCTTAAAATGGGCCTGGTGGTGAGTTCCACTGGACTCCTCTGTCAAAGTCTGCTGCTCTGGGCCTTAATCTGCCCTCTCCTCAAAGTTGCATAAAATATGGAGGCTTTTTGTCATTCAGGGCCGAGAGCTCCACAAAGACTTTCTGAGACACTTTGCTCCAACTTTTACTTTGTTGTTGAAAGTTTTTGACGCACACTGTGTTTAATTAAACTAAACCTGATGTGTGTGTGTTACTGTAAGTCAGCTTTCACTTATATTTAAATATGCTACGTGAAGGTAGACGTTTGTGTTAAAGCTCCATACGGTATAAAGGTAGATGTTTGTGTTAAAGGGATAGTTCAACATTTTGGCAAATTGGCCCATTGCCATAATCGCTATAGTCATAGCAGTAGGTTCGTTACCTTTAATTGTCGGCGCAAGCTGTTTTTAGAACAGCGGAGCAGAGCCGCGAGCTGCTCAGAGCTACGCTACGGAGGCTCATTATGGGATTTCTTAGTTTCCCTCATCAAACTCATCAAATACACAATCCAACAACTCCACAACACAACGCTCTGGTGGACAAGTTGTGACCTGCACATTCACCACGCTATGAGATAATAACACAACGTTACCAGACAGAGTTGTTTTAGAGGGAAATTCATGTAAAACCGCTGATGCACGTTGCCTTCAGGGACAGTTTTTCACCAAGCAGTCTCTGTATTTACCTTGAAAACGGCTCAGTTTCATAGCGTGGTGAATGTGCAGGTCACAACTTGTCCACCAGAGCGTTGTGGAGTTGTTGGATTGTGTATTTGATGAGTTTGATGAGGGAAACCAAGAAATCCCATAATGAGCCTCCGTAGCATAGCTCTGAGCAGCTCACGGCTCTGCTCCGCCGTTCTAAAAACAGCTTGCACCAACAATTAAAGGTAACGAACCTACTGCTATGACTATAGGGATTATGGCAATGGGCCAATTTGCCAAAATGTTGAACTATCCCTTTAAAGCTCCATACAGTATAAAGGTAGATGTTTGTGTTAAAGCTCCATACAGTATAAAGGTAGATGTTTGTGTTAAAGCTCCATACAGTATAAAGGTAGATGTTTGTGTTAAAGCTCCATACAGTATAAAGGTAGATGTTTGTGTTAAAGCTCCATACAGTATAAAGGTAGATGTCCATGTGTAGTGTGATTATAAAGCAGCTCTAGGTTCTATATTAATACTGTGAAAGTATCAAAGCCTCAGTCCACAGAGAAATGCACACAGCCTGTATTCAGAAACTGAGCCTTAAAACCAGCCGTCAGGACTTCCTGTCACTTTGTGATGTCACAACAAAGCCCCGCCCTCTAACCCCACCACATGGATGACACCATTCAACAACTTGCAGGATTTTTTAGTTTCTCCGAGTGTTTTATTCTGAAATCTACTCTATTTTTTCTTTTTTTTAGATCACTCAGCAAACAGTCAGCCAATCAGAATAGAGGCTTAAAGCATCCTGTCTTCTGATTGGCTGAGCTTTTTTTAATGAAAACTTTAAATACAACCAGGGTGAAGTGTCACATGTGAGATTATATTTAACATTTTTAACTAGATAGGTGTGTGTAGTGTATAACATCCTTTCTTATCTCATTTTATTTCCCTCCCTCTCTTTAACGCCTTCGTTATGGAACCAGTTGTTTTACGGGCGACGGTTTGCTAACTCTTCAGGACGTTACATGTGTCTGAGCACACGTGTGTTCAATAAAGCGGCGAGGAGCTTCACTTCCTTGAGCTTGTTTGACTTCACAACAACAATGGATCTTTTGTTTACATCAGTTAAATGACTGCGATGCATCATCATGTTCAAACCAGAAACAGAAACAGAGCACGGCGTCCGAACCACCTGGGTTCAGCACCGTGTGTGTGTGTGTGTGTGTATGAACTACAGCGGCTTCTGTTATTTGTGTTGGGGGGTGGGAGTGGGAGTGGGGGTGTAATAATTGATTAATAATGCAAAGCTTTAGGGGAAACTATAACCCCTAAAATGAGGGCGATGATTGCGCTCCTCGCGCCGAAGCAAATCAACAGCGACAGACTCGCACCGGGGATTACAACATCTGCAGAACGTGGCGGTGTCGAGGTTAACTTGTCCTGTGATTACACACACAAACACACACACACACACAAAAAAAAACGCATTTCACTGGGAGCAGGTGTTACATTGACACCGTCACCATCATGCATGTGCAAACACACACAGAGACACAGAGAAAGTGAAGCATCCAAAGCAGCACAGCAAAAACTCAAAATCTTACCAAGAATATTTGTCTTTTTTCTAGTCAAAAATGTCATTTCTAGTCAAAACAAATCTCATTATACTTAAAATAAGACTCATCACATTAAAAAAGTAGCTTGTTTTTCAACCAATCAAATCAAAATACCAATCAAAATTGATTTGGACAATCAATGCTGTACATCCTGCAAGACAGATTTTAAAACCATACACCATTTCACATACTCCCACACACACACACAACCAACAGAGATCACTTACAGACAGTACGACTAAGTTCATGATTCATAGAAAGTAATAAATAATTATTGCACTTTCTATATATTGCATCTTGCCTCAGTATTGCCACAGTCTCTGGGTCTAAATTGCACCTTTTGTATGTGTGGACTCCACCATCAGCATCAATTTAAAGGTGCCGAAGGAATAGAATATGTATATATTTAAAAAAAAAAAAAGAAAGAAGAAAATTATATATAAAATAAAATGATGATAATAAAACAACAAAACCCTTCAACATACTTTTACAGTACACAGATAATAACCAAATATCTAATGTAAAACACATATGATCCAGAACTGGATAGCAAGTAGAATAAGGTGAAAGGAACAAAAAAAAAAAAAACTTAGAAGGAACACCTGGACCTCAGGTGACTGCTATAGTGTTTAGCAGGTTTGTTAAGCAGAGCAATGGACAGTTTTTTAGTTTTTTAGACGGTTTTTACTTATTTCAAGCAGATTTTCACTCGAAGTAAGTAGAAGTAGAAAAATCTGATAGTGGAGCAAGTTTTTCTTTCTTATTACAAGCACAAAAAAACTTGCTTTCAATGGCAGATTTTTCTACTTATTTCAAGTGAAAATTTGTTTGAAACAAGTGAAAATGATCTAAAAACAAGTTCATTTTAGGCGATGAGTCTTGTTTTAAGTGGAAAGTGGATTAGTTTTGACTAGAAATGAGACATTTTGACAAGAAAAAGGACAAATATTCTTGGAAAGATGTTGAGTTTTTGCAGTGCAGAGCAGGAAGCAGGAAGCAGAGGAAGCGTATGTGTTGCTGCCGTCTCGGCCTGCGGAAGCCTGTGTGAGACCCGTGTGAAAACATGAATGAGCAGCCTGCAAATCGATAGGGACAAGAGATCTAGTGTCTAGCAAATCCAGCGCAGACTGACATGTTCTCCATGTAATCTCTGGCATTGTGCTGCGAGGGGGAAAGATTATCCCGCTCTGACTGGCTGGTAAAAGGTTGCTTTGCTGTAGTTCATGTCTGTGTGAAGGAGGAAGGAGGAGGAGGATGAGGAAGGGGGGAGCATATGCCTCTCTGTAAACGATGCTGGCTCCCCCCTTCCTCCTCCTTCCTCCTCCTCCTCCTCCTCTGTCAGAGGCTGGATTATGTCCAACATTATCCACCACCACCACACACCCCCTCCTACACACATACACACACTCGACTCTCCAATAAAGGGCTTTCTCTCTCTCTCCCCCCTCCTCTCTCTTTTCCTTCTCCTTTCAAAAAATCATCGGATTTATGACAGTGGATTTCGGAAAAAGTTCTCCGCCAATTCTGATGTCTGCTAAGTACCCGGCCCCGGATTATACTGTAGAAGATGTGAATGTGTTGTGCACTCCAACCACCGCCGCCAGTGTGTTGAGCAGTGCATTGTGGTCAGGTTTATCAACTGAAGGGAAGAGGAGGAGGGTGAGATGGAGGGAGGAGGAGGAAGAGGAGGAGGGGGGAGGAAGAGGAGGGAGGGAGTGAATAATGATAAATAAAAAGGCGGCGGTACATAGTGCATAATGATAAGGCTCGTTATACACATCAAGTGCTAAAAGCAGAGAGTGAGAAAGAGCACGTGTGTTTGTTTAGAATCAATAGAGAACGCCATCACCTTTAATTTGTCTCGTGCTGCCTTTTCTTTTTTTCTTTTTTCTGCTTTTTTTTTTTTTACACAAACTCCGTCGCTTTGCATCCATAAAGCAGCAGATTGGAGGAGATGGCGAGGAGCTGCAGCGGTTATGGTTGTGGATGTAGAGGAGGGGAAACAACAACACAGGGGCCTATATACTATATATACTATATACAGTATGTGAATGAAACAGGAAATTGAAACTTAACGCTGCAACTAAGGACTTTATACATTTTCTTGGCACGATTATGGTCAGAGAAATAATCACAGTGTTACGATTATCACGATTATAATGCACTAATTAATTTCACAACATTAGGAATGTGTAAAATCAAATATAGTCAACATATAATTACATTACTCATTGTTTACACACAATATTTTAAGTGTCTATTAAAGGGATAGTTCACCCAAAATTCAAGAGGACAGACCCTGGTCCGTCCAAATTGAACGAACCAGGAAGAGGAGCTTCGAGAAGCTTCCGCTACAAAACAAGCTTGAAATATAGACTTATTTAATTTTTTTCGGAACATTTTCGCATTTCGGGGCTTCAATACAAGAGGGACATTACATACGAGCAGCATGGAGGTATTTGGATGTTTTCTGGTGTGTCTTTTTGTTCCGAAGACAGTTGGTATCCATTTGCAACCGTTACATGGACATGCACTGCTACGCCGAGACCCCCTGTAACTCAGAGAAGCCACGGAGGACTCTGAAACTTCTCCCAGCCCTTAGTCCACATGAGGGGGAGTAGATGAGTGCAATTTGAATTTTGGGTGAACTATCCCTTTAATATATGACCAATTCTTAATCCCCAGGGGAAGTGTTTGAAATATTCAGGTCATAAATTGTCATCTATACCAAATGTTTGCGTTTATTCTAATCGTTTTTTGTTTTGTTTTGCTTTTTTTTCAATTAAAAATGACAGGCTAACATTTAAATTCCTACCAATTCAATGTTACGCACCGGTATCTGTGCATTTACCTTTATTTTGCCGCACATCTGCCGATAAGGTCCCGACATAATCTTTTCTGGGAAGTGACGGTATTTAGGAAGCTTTACGATTAATTAATTGTGGCGTTTAATACCACGATTAATTGTGAAAACAAGTAATCGTGACATCTCTAACATACAGTATGTGAATGAAACTTGAAAATTGAAACTTAACGCTGCATGCGGCACAATAATAATAAAATAAAAAAGAAGCGGAGGACAGGAACCTGTAAAAAGCAGCTGCGTGGTGCGTTTACTTGTACTTGTTGTAAAAGTGTAATGAAATACAGCAGTGACTTTCCTCTGATCTAGAAATAAACGGAGAAAGAAAAGTTGTGTGATATCTGATGCAGGATTTATTGTGTCACGCTTGTATTGGCATGTGTGTGTATGAGTGTGTATGAGTGTGTGTGTGTGTGTGTGTGTGTGTGTGTGTGTGTGTGTGTTGTACAAGTCTAGACACAGGAGGTACAGACAGTCACCTTCACAGCCAGATATTCCTGTGAACAGTCTGCTTTGGTTTCTGTCTGTGATGATGCCGGGTGGCCTGTGACTGTGTGTGTATATGTGTGTGTGTATATGTGTGTGTGTAGCTATAAATCCAGAGTTGCTGAAGCAGATTTGACTGACTGGCTGCCTGCAGTCTCCCTGTCTGACAGAAGGTCTGGGCTCTGGGCAGGTGTGAGACTGGAGAGCGAGGGAGAGAGGGAGAGCCAGGTTAGACCGAGTTAATAAAGCCTCCACCGGTTCCTCTCTCTCTCAGTCTGCCCTTGGAGATCGCTTACATCAAAGCACCAATCAAAAACTGGTGCAGATATAATTTGTCATCAGGGATTTCCTGCTGGAGAATTATAGAGAAGATACAGGGCCGATCAATACTATGGATTTTCACTGCAGTGGCTGATTGTCCAATTGCCGTGAAACATGTACCGAGATAAAAGGGCACGCCTGCCATTTTGTAACAGACTGCCGAGTCAGCATAGGGCTTGTCAGATACTTATAGGCTGCTGTGATAGAAAATTATCATGCTGCAGTGTCCAAGTACTATTTAACACATTTTCCCTCCATGGGACGTGATTCATCACAGATCCTCTCTCTCTCTCTGTTCTCTCTCCTTCTCTCTCTTTCTCTCGCTGCTTTTGAGGAGACATCACTCTGCGTCATTGTCAAGTGCAGCTCCGGCCACACATGGATGGTGTTTAAGAGGGAAGCAGCAGAGTAGACACACACGGATGCCAGTGCAATGCAATCCCTCCGCTGGAAGATGTCGACTAGAATTAGTAAAGACGTTGTTGGAGGAAATATGTTAACTTAAATCCCCCACAAAAAATAAACCATGAACGCCACTGACCACTTCAAAGACAAACTCTGAGCATTGTTGACTTAACAGAACTGTTATGGGGCTTTGTAAAGAACCTGTTGCACCTGGGCCCAGCTGTTCAAAGGTTTACACTGCAAAAACTCCAAATCTTACCAAGAATATTTGTCTTTTTTTCTAGTCAAAATGTCATTTCTAGTAAAAACAAATCTCATTATACTTAAAATGAGACTCATCACATAAAAAGTAGCTTGTTTTAGACACTTTCAAACCTGTTTTCACTTGAAATAAGTAGAAAAATCTGATAGTGGAGCAAGTTTTTCTTTCTTATTACAAGCACAAAAAACTTGCTGCTTTCACTGGCAGATTTTTCTACTTATTTCAAGTGAAAATTAGTTTGAAACAAGTGAAAATTATCTAAACACAAGTTAATTTTTAGGTGATGAGTCTTATTTTAAGTGGAAAGAGATTCGTTTTGACTAGAAATGAGACATTTTGACAAGAAATAAGACAAATATTCTTAGAAAGATTTTGAGTTTTTGCAGTGTAATCTGAACGGGTTTTGTATAATGGATTGGATCAGATCTTGAAAATGGGTTGTTTCAAAACTAATGTAGGCTACTCACGTAATCCGATCTTGGTTTTAGTTTTTTAATCCGGATCAATCCCTCAGTTTGTGTTGCTCAAAACTTTTTAGTAGGATCAGGATTTAACTTTGGTCGAAAAAATCTGGATAAACAACATTTTATAAAGTAAAATGTCAAGGCAAATCTGTGTTTCTTTTTAAAAGTCGCTATACACTGAACATTTGCACGTTAGTGAGTTTTATACCAACTTCCTGTGCAGCATTTCACAATAAAAATCCAATTAAACCAACACTAAGGAATTTTTCAACCTTCATATAATATTTTCATAACTTTTGTGATGGTACATCGACTTACAACAGGTTGAATGACACCTCTGTCATGGCCTGAGGGGGTCTGTATCATTATGGTCTGTATCGCCTTCACTGGCACTAAGCAGCTTTGAGGAGCATGGTGGGACACCGGCTCTCACTTAAGTTTCACTTTCACTTTCGCGAGTCACGACGAGGAGGGAGCAGCAATGCAGCACCTTTCTGTCAGATTGTGTATATGTGTTTACTGTGAAATGATCCGCTGGTAACAGAAACTTAGTTTGGACGTCTTCTGTTAGTTTCCATGCACTGCAGATCAGGATGTTTACGGCGCTACGCGCTGGTGCTCATGGGAAATGGAGTCTTCCTTCAGGCAAAACACTACCGCTTTGGGCCACTGGTGCCGCCAAACTCAACCAAAATTGAAAGTTCTTAAAGCAGATATCAGCTTCACGGCCGTTTCGGCTAATGCTGCGTTCAAGGCAGGCTTTTGAAACCGTAAGTTACAGCTTCAAGTCACAACTACGACTTGGTAGCGTTCCAGGTAACCCGTAGCTCGTGTTTTTACCATCCTGTTGTCTGTGAAAGTTCCCTATAACGGCCACTCGTAACTTCCGACCCGTGAACTCGTACCAGATCGAACTGGTATGACTTCACAGGAAGGAAAAACACAAAGTACGAGTTTCTTTGAACGCACCATGAGTTAGCAGCCCCCGCCCTTGTCAGGCATCAATTGGTCCTCGTGCTACGTCACCACATTCACGCGCATCCCTTGGCTGCACACACAGCCCTTCATGCCGTTCTCTCTCCTCATTGGATAACACTTGTATCCCACAAGGAAAATTTTCTCCTCGGGTTACAGCAGAGCAGAGTGACGGAGAGACTCGTGTTTAGGCTGAAATACTTCATGTAAGTCATTGCTGACGGAAAATAGGACTATTTAGGACTTATATTAACAAAAACATTCCACTGATATCTGCTTTAAGTACTGCTTTAAAGAGGAGCTAAGTAGGATTTCTCCCGTGGCTAAGCTGTAGGCTACTTCAGAATCGGCCTCAGTAATGAGGATATTCTCTCTCGGGCTCATAAACACGATGTGGTCATAAGTATAAGGACGTTGAAGAGACTGTGTCGGAAACTTGGGTTTGTTTAGGAGGATAAACCACACAATCAGTCTTGCCCAAGACAAATTTCCCTTCCGGGACAAATAAAGTTTATTTGGTTTGATTTGATTTTGACAAACTTGGAGGGGGGAGGGGGTAGGCCTATGTTGTATAAGATACAATAAGACAATTAATCAAGTTGATTTACAGTTGCACCACTTGAGAAAACCACCTTCACACTGTAAAGACGTTCACACTCCGGCTGCTGTCACTGAGCCCGGGTCGCTGTACTAAGTTAGTTGTGGTTCTGTGGTCAAGCCTCTGCAGTTTGTTTTTTTTCCACTTTTTTTTTGCCTAACCTTTTTTTTTTTTTTTGGCTGGCCCGAATACTCCTTCGTAATATAAGGAGGTTTTACTGTCATGAGATTCAGTTTGTCTCTTGCAGCAGCAGATAAAAGATATAAAAAAATACCCCAAGACGACAACAACAAGAACAAGAAAAAGCTGAACAGTACGAATAAAATGATATAAATCAATCCATATAAATAAATAAAAGCAGCATCAGTGCTTAGTGTATTGAGGGTTCTGGTAAAGTAAAGGCAGCAGTGAAGTGAATCAGTACTAAAGGTGTCGGAGGTCTTTGTTCTGGAGTCTCTTTACCTTGTTTTCTTCCTGTTCGGGTCGGATCTAAAAAAACAAAACCAAAACAAAACAAAACCCAGTGACCCAGAACCAGATTACAGCCGTGTGGTCGGTGTGAGTCTCAACAGCTCCAGGTTCGTGGCCTCGCCATCACAGCGTTTGTTGTCGAAGCAGCGAGGTCAGAGAAGAGTCACATCACCGTCTCTACGGAGCAGCAGCAGCAGGAAGTTATTTACCTGCAGCAGCAGCAGCGTCCGGGGTGTCGACGGGTCAGTGGGTTCAGGTTACTTTATTGCACCTGGAGGTTAACTTCCATTACAGACATGGCTCAAACACAGACAACAGATAAAACATTTGAAACAATTAAAAGTGCTCCACTCAAGACAATATACCCAAATCATATAAAGCATTTCAGAAATCAATAAATAAGCAGCCAATAAATACATACATAAAGACTCTAGAAAGGTTTTAAAATGCCTGGTTTTCCACCACCTATATCCAGGCTGAATAGATCGGATGAGCTGCCGTCATATTTCCTTCAGATATTCATAGTTCCCAAATGATTAGGCCTGGGACAATAATCAATAAATCAATTAATCGCACGATAAATGAAAATGAACTTGATAATTTTTCCGGCATCGATATATTGCCATGTGTGCACATATTTGTTTTCCTCGTCTCTGAGGCTTCACTCTGTGCATCGGTCTCACCTGGGCCGTTTGTGCCATAGCAGAATGAACGGAGTGAACCCTCTTGTCAGTCATCCACTATCTTTGTTTCCCAGAATGCAGTTTGCGGCAACCTGCAGCGATAGTGGTAAAGCTCTTGATTCTTGCTGCTGCGCTGTTAGTACGTCACTTTTTAACGTTTTAATGTTTTTTCATGAGAGAAAGTCACAGTTCAGATCCCCAGTCTGTGGTCAGTTTATCCAGATAACGCCTGTTAGGAGATTTCCTCTGACGTTTTTGTGCAGAGCCACTGTGGGAGCAACAGGGGCTTCCCAGAGGCTGCAGCCGTCTGCTGAGCTCAGGGGGCGGTCAACCTCCGTCGTCATCCCGGGGGAGAAAACGAGCCGAGTAACTTACCAGCAGGTTTTTAAAGGTTTAGCGCCGGAGATTAATGTTGGTCTCATTGATGAAATGTGTGTGTTTTAGAGGTAAACACAGAGACTGCTTGATAAAAAACTGTCCCTGAAGGCAACGCGCATCAGCGGTTTTGCGTGAATTTCCCTCTAAAACAACTCTGTCTGGTAACGTTCTGTTATTATCTCATAGCGTGGTGAATGTGCAGCTCACAACTTGTCCACCAGAGCGTTGTGGAGTTGTTGGATTGTGTATTTGATGAGTTTGATGAGGGAAACCAAGTAATCCCATGAGCCTCCGTAGAGTAGCTCTGAGCAGCTCACGGCTCTGCTCCGCCGTTCTAAAAAATAGCTTGCACCAACAATTAAAGGTAACGAACCTACTCCTAAAAGTATAGGGATCATGGCAATGGGCCAATTTGCCAAAATGTTGAACTATCCCTTTAAACTGTGATGCTTACAACTCTCTCCTCATTTGCAAAGAGAGCAGCGTCCAGAACCTTTTAGCTATAGCAGCTTCCCATTTTTAGCCGGTGCTGACTGCGGCTCTCGTTAATTCAAGAGAGTAACATGATGAAAGGCCAAAATTAAAGTTGGTTGACGTCGCTGCTCCCTGCGAGTCACTGTCTGTACTTCTCAATATGAGTTGTGAGGGATGAGCCTCCACTCTGCAACAACACTCAGTACAGTCATGACTGGACTGGAGTGGTTTTATAACAACCCCAACAAAAGATACACTGCAAAAACTCAAAATCTTTCCAAGAATATTTGTCCTTTTTCTTGTCAAAATGTCTCATTTCTAGTCAAAACTAATCTCTTTCCACTTAAAATAAGACTCATCGCCTAAAAATTAGCTTGTTTTTAGATCATTTTCACTTGTTTCAAACAAATTTTCAATTTAAATGAGTAGAGAAATCTGCCAGTGAAAGCAAGTTTTTTGTGCTTGCCCCACTATCAGATTTCTCTACTTATTTCAAGTGAGAATATGCTTGAAAGAAGTAAAAAGTGTCTAAAAAAACAAGCTACCTTTTTTTTTATTAGTCTTATTTTAAGTATAATGAGATTTGTTTTGACTAGAAATTACATTTTGACTAGAAATAAGACAAATATTCTTGGTAAGATATTTTAGTTTTTGCAGTGTAACCTTTATGTTTATGTTCTTTTTAACTTTCACAACTATTTTATTTGCATTTTAAGATTATAGATATGTAATTGTTTGTAATATATAAGGTGTAGCAGATGTAGTAGGTCCACTTGTTATTTTAAAGTGCCTATTTAGAGAAGTATATAAGTACTGGACTGGACTCTGCTGTGGTTTGTCTGAGTGGAAGTTTTAGGAACAGAAAAGAAAGCGCAGATCAGATGAAAAGATAGAAACTTGATGAACAGGTTAATGTTTCTCAGTCTGCAGTGGATGGACAATACCTCAGTGCTCATGTCATAGCATGAAAGGCAGCAGCCCTTTTCAGAGTGGGTGGGCCTTGCAGCTTGAGCGGAGCAGCCCAGACACGTCGGTGTTTGTTGTAGATGCCAAGCCGGTCTCCAGACTGTAGGGCAGCGACTTGTAGGGCCTGATGCCAGACGGAGAAAATGAGAGGCTGCAGCTCGGTGACAGAAGCAATGACCCTCAACTCGGCCATCTTTTACTGTTTACGGATGTGCTGTGCTGTGCTGTGTGCTCGCGCCGCCGTGGCTTATAATGACCCACTTTTATAAAGCTGCTCAGCCACTGTACAACATTATATTTTCATGTATTAACTGAGAGTTGGCAGCATTTCCCCACAGGGACGACCAGAGGGTTGAGGCCACGAGAGTTTGTTCAGCTCCAGTCCACCAGTCAGCCGAGTAGAGAGTTTTATTTATTGTGCAGGTCCAGACTTGGACTTAAGGCGCAGTTAAAGACAAATAAACTTAAAGCTTAAGGGCAACACCTTTTTTTTTTCTGCATCCATCTGCACTGACACCATCAGTCACTGTGATAATAATTATCTGCTCTAATTCTAATTCTCAAATAATTAAAATAAAACTTTACTGGGCCACTTCTGACGATCCAAAGTCAAAGTCAAAGAATAACACAGGACTTAATTACCCAGAAGTCATATAATGTGAGTACATGGCACACTTCCCTTTTGCTTAATAAGTTGTTTAATCGCTAAAGTTGAGCTGCAAGAGCAAAAGTGCTCCTCTTTTTCTTTCTTTTTTTAACAGAAATATAAAATATAATGATACTGTCGTCATCATGTTTCAGGATAAAACAGCTTGTTAACATCCTGTAACACACACACACACATTCACAACTCCTGCATTACAGAAATGTAAATAAATAAGTAATAAAAAAAGACGGATCAGCTCTTACAAAATGATTTTGATATAAATAAACAAACATGAAGGACGTTCATAAAAGTTTCTTTAAAAAATAATGAGTACTAGTTTCTTTTTGTTTTAACTTAATTTGTGTCTAGTTTTTCACACCAGCAATATTATATACACATTTCTATACAATTACATTCTTTTCCCCTTGACATCTGCACATAATCTTGTTTTAATCTATAAATATATTCACGTGACTGACTGAGTGATGAAGTTGTACCACACTGCAAAAACTCAAAATCTTACCAAAAATATTTGTCTTATTTCTAGTCAAAATGTCATTTCTAGTCAAAACAAATCTCATCATACTTAAAATAAGACTCATCACATTAAAAAGTAGCTTGTTTTTAGACACTTTTTACTTTTTTCAAGCAGATTTTCACTTGAAATAAGTAGAAAAATCTGATAGTGGAGCAAGTTTTTCTTTCTTATTACAAGCACAAAAAACTTTTCTTTCACTGGGCAGATTTTTCTACTTATTTCAATTGAAAATTAGTTTGAAACAAGTAAAAAAAATATCTAAAAACAAGTTAATTTTTAGGTGATGAGTCTTATTTTAAGTGGAAAGAGGTTAGTTTTGACTAAAATTGAGACATTTTGACAAGAAATAAGACAAATATTCTTGGAAAGACATTGAATTTTTGCAGTGCATTGGTCAGCTGTGGGATTTTTGGATGCTTCCCATTGACTGCTGCTCTTTCAAAATAAAAGTCCTGTTATGTCATGAGGATGTGCGACTCTGTAGTAGTTTTCAACCCCAATCCAAAAATCACATTAGACAACAAGGGAAATATGAAATTAAACTTCATCCATATTTGTTTGTTCATCATTATACAACAGTGAAGTCGCCCCCAAAAACAAACCTGCTGATTCAGCTTTTCTTAATGAGCCTGTAAATCTGGTGTTGACGTCGACGAGCTGAATTCACACTGTTTTTATCTGTGAAGCTGTGAAGTTGTTGTTTCAAACTTCACTTTGCAGACTTTTGCTTGATATGTTCTGTGTTGTGTGTTGTGTGTGTTGTTTGTACTCTCTGGAATGAAATGCACATATTTGTCTGTGTGTGTATGGTGTGTGTGTGTGTGTGCTCGCCACCAGTTTGATGCACTCTGCTTTGGAGCTGTTCATCTCCACATGTCTAAAACTGGCATGAAACAAAGACTGTGGCTATAGTTAAACAGCAACAAGATCCTTCTCAGCTCACTGGGAAATCTTTATGAGTGAAATGCAAAAGTGCACATTTTATAATATTTTTTAAAATCAAGGGGGTTAGCTGTAAAAACAGTGAAAATATGCACTCCGAACCTGTAGGGGGAGCTCCGTAGAGAAAAAAAGAAACCAATATAGTTCCCCTTTAAACATTGGAACATAAAAAAAAACTGCATTTATGTTTGACTTTATGCTTTGGAACTAAATCCATGATGCAAACGTTGATAGATGCTTGTTGAATATTAGAAATGAAGCTTCTCCAGATAAACAGTTTGTGGCTCCACCATAGACTGTATGGGCAGTGATGGAGATATGATGTTTCTGTTAGTTTCATCCAGATGTTTCTATACAAATGAATAGAAACTACTTAAAGGTACATTGTGTAGGAATTACTCCCATCTAGTGTTGCGGTTGTATATAACAAGCAACTCAATCGTATTTTTCATGCTGCATTCACGTGAAATCGGGCAGAGGGCAGACGGACGACAGCCGCTGCACGTAACGGCATAAACAAGCCTCCATGTAAACAAGTGGTCCGTCAGCACGAGGCAAAACAATACACGTGACAATATGTTGTCATGGCGATGTGGTATTGTTTTACCATCTTTCTCTGGACTTCTGTGACTAAAATGACATCTGGTTTGTTACCGACCGACGGCCGTCTGCCCGACTGCAGGTGAATGCAGCGTCAGTGTAACGCTCCATTCCTCCTCACTGCGTTACCGCGGTGACTTTTCACAGACGCCACCTCCACCTGAGCCGACAGCTCCGGTGTCTCCGCTGAGTTTCCGTGGTTTCCTACCGTCACGCTGCCACTGAACGTAAAAAAACATGGCGACACCACATGGCGGCAGCAGCACCGAGCTTACCCGCTCCATGGAGATATGAATGATATGAACGGCTCATTCAGAGCTGAAAGGAACACTTCAGTTTGTTGATGGGGGGGATTACTGGTTAATGAAAAACAGACTGAAGAACCAAATAATCGATTTTCATGAATAGATAACAGGAGAAGTCACACAATGTCCCTTTAACGATCATGCAAAAATATAAAAATATGTGAAGATAAGATGTGTGTTTTGTGGCTGCATGAAGTTCACAGTGACTGAAGCTGCAGTGACTCTTTTCAAAGTCAAAGGTCGACGACAACAAAGTTTGTCATTTTGTTTTCTGTCCGTCGCTCTCAGGTGACGGGCGTGCGGTGGGGGCTTTGAGGTGAGGTGGATGAGTGTTTTGGGAAATATGCAGAGCAAAAACGAATTCATACTGTATACGGTAATGAGGACTTGCATGAGCTGTAATTGTTATTATTGCCAGACACAAATTGAAAAGCATAACCTGTCTGACACCAGCTATCAGTTGTCATTATGTGGGAAAACATGCCCTCATTGCAGATAGCTGTCTGTTGACACCCAAAGTAATTGAGGAGGTAGTCGAGCTGTTGAAGGCTCTCAAAGGGGAGGACGAGCACTTGATCAGAGCATTTTTATGTCTTCTGAGATGATTTGATTTCACATAATGTCTATTTTACAGCCAGATATGCCATTAATTTGCATGATAGCGAGCCAAAATGTGACATTTTTATTTAGACGTCCCCACACTGTTTGGAGAACAATTGGGTGGTGTTTTTTCTTCTGTCAGTCTTTCAGAGCGGTGGCGTCTCATTATATCATATCTAACAGAGCAGTGAATAGCTGCCTCTCTCCTCACATTGCTGTGTCAGGTCAATGTGCCATTTTTTAAGTGGAGACGATGGGAGGATGGGAGGATGGGGGAGGGAAAGAGGGGGGGGGGATACGCTGTCGACAGCCAGATGATGATTTCACATTTAACTCTATGTTTTTGTTTACTCACTGCAGAAACTAACGCAAGCAACAAAAGAAATGACTTTAGCCTGCATTATATTATCCTGCAGTCCATATTCTAAACCGGCTGTTTTATTCCCACCGGTGCCATGAGAGTGTGAGTGTGTGTGGACGTCTCTGCAGGAAGTACATCCAGTTTTGATGTGGAGGCACAACGTCAATGTAAAGGAAGACAGATGCTGTGTCTCATTTTGAATACTTCCGTCGTACTCACACTAACTATTGTTGAGTGTGTAAGTGCGTTCACTCTGACAAGTACGTCAAAATGCAGCGTACTGTAAGAACCCGAATGGTTCAGAAAGTTGACTGTGGAACGATGGACTTTTCCCACCCTCGGTGATCGCTGTCTTGACTACGTAGTGCAATATAATATATGTGAATCAACAGGCTGTTAATTATGTGATAATGTCCAGAATCAGCCTACAAATAACGGCCAATTTCATAGCCATGCCAAGAAATAACGATTGATTGTGGAGAAATTGCCCAGAAATATCGGTGGAGAAAAATTCTGGCCTTTCCCCAAAAAATGTAAACGCATGAAAAGCATGTGTAACCTTTAGCCTTTATGAAAAACATTATTTCTAGGCTATTTCTTGACATTAATCACCTAATTAACAGCCTGTAAATTAAAAGGTTATCCAAGCAGGGCGACAGTAGCATCCAAAAAACGACGTTACGTGCACAAAGACAGTATACGTTTTGAGACAACTGTCTATTTTGGTGCACTGGCCATTAATTATGTGATAATGTCAAGAAATAGCCAAGAAATAACAGTCAATTTCATAGTAATGTGGAGAAATATAGCAACTGATTGCGTAGAAATAGCCAAGAAATATCGGTCAATTGCAAGGACTTGGTGGAGATAAAATCAGGCCTTCAACGCATGAAAACCATGTGCAATCTGTTGCCTTTATGAAAAACATGACATTACTATGGAATTGACCGTTATTTCTACGATTTGAGACAACACTAACTGTCTATTTCCGCGCACTAGATAAGTAAATACTAGGGGTGTACAGCCAGTGCACTATTTGTATTCGGATTCGGGCTTTTCAAAAAACTTCAGATTCGTATTTGGGAAGAAACCGGAAGTGGGCGTACTGACTTCAGCCGAGCTAATGCTATGCCCAGCTAGCTGGCTAACTTCTGCTTTAGCTCTCGGCTAACTAGAACGGGAATAAAATAATTTAATCGTGCGGCTCTTCTAGACTTTCCAAACGTAATCGGACTGAATGGATCAAATTCTGGTAGTGAAACGAGTTGTTTCACGAGGGTTGTGACACCCAAAAAAAAAAAAAAATCCACCGTTTTATAGCCGCTTCTTTCCCATTATTGTCTATGAGAAAAACGCTAAGTTGTTGAACGGTGACCCTGGAAGTATCGGTGAGCACTTCCTGTTTGTGTAATGCAATGCATGCTGGAAGTTGCTGTTTCTTAGCAACCCTAACGTGTTTGGCGCTCTACTCGTGTTGTGCTTCTATGGCGGCGCACCAACGTTAAGGTGCGTTAGCGCCACCCACTGTGTTGGAGTGTGAACCAGAATCAGCTGGTTATGTTGCTGTTACTGATCCAAATGTTTCTTTTTCTTTAGAAAAAAGCTCCCGAATAATGAGGAGAAACTTCGGACAGAAAAACTATTCGGGATCAAAGCATTATTTGTGTACTTCGGAATACGTATATTCGGGTTCGGGTACACCCCTAGTAATAGGCTTTATGAAACGGAAAGGTGAAATCCCGCGATCTGATTGGTTGTTAACCGTGGTATAATGAGCATATACCACGGCTACTGTTCTAAAGCCTTATCACAGCGTAGGCTATCACTCCACCTCAGGCACGTATGACTGGTATGAATGGAAGTTGTTGTCGTATCCATGACAACGGACTAGGCTATTTCAGTCCGTAGCAAAAGACAGTTGATGTTTTTACGATGTTAAAAAATGGACTAAAGTAGTTGAATTGACATGTTTAAGGTGAACTTTCACCTCCAGAGGGTTAACAATGGTAGAGGGGACTGAGCAGTGACAGAGGAAAAGACGAGATGCAGAGCTACTTGGAGCTAACGTCTGGAGAGGTGGGACTATTTTTTTTCACAGTGAGGCTATTTTATTGGATAATATGTATTTCTGGTTGAATAAAACTACATGAAATTGATTGCGTATCCCTCTTTCATATTGTCATTATTGGTAACCGTTTTATAAAAGCAATATATCACTCCAGTCCGTGGTGTACTGTATGCTCTGCTTCGCGTCGGGCCGAACAACACCCCTTAGCCGTGGTATAATGAGCATATACCACGGCCTGGAGTGATATATTGCGTAAATATACTACTACATGGCAGTGAACCCATGGAAGTATCTGAATTGAGACACAGCTATAGTTTTTCCAGCTGCACGTCGCTCTCTCTCCCCTCCTCTCTCCTGTTAGCTCATAGGACTCAACTGGCAAAACTGTGCGCGGGGGCAAAGTCTGCATTTTTTTTGGCGCCCGAAGCGCTGAAGCGAGAACAAGGAGGGGGGGGGCTTCAGTTTCAGTTCTTTCCCATGAACTGGAGCCAAGTGCCAGCACTTAAGGTGAAGGGGCCGAGGCGCTGGAGAAGTAATTTAATCTGAGGCCTCTGCCCAATTCCCTGGGCGGCCGAGTTTAAGAAAGGTCACGCGGAGAAACAGGCGCCGGTGACCCCCTTCCCAATTACGGGCGCTAGCAGCAGAACGTATCACAGCACCGTCCAAAGTGACAGTCATTTAGCAGCAACTCATCTGAGGGGAGGAAGTGGGAGATGGATGATAAGGAAATAAAAAATGATTTGCCAGGACCTGTTAGCCACTTCTCTACACAGGCCTGCTGCTCCTCCCTGTCCTCCTCTTTCCTCCTCTCTCTCCTTCCCTCTCTCTCCGTCTCTCTCTTTGCTCCATCTCTTCCCACCCCCTGCCACCCCTGCTGCCCATCTTCCCTCCCCGCTCCACAGACACGTGACAACTCCGCATGATTATTGGCGCAATCACTCATGTAACAGCCTGCCCGGCTTTCCGTGGGGGCTCCAGTATTTGTCACTGTCACTTCCCCAAGTGCTCCGCCATTGTCTTGGAAATTGTATGTGTAAGGCAAGAGATGCCTGTGACCCACTTCGACAAGGGAGCCAGCGATGTGAGGGCGCTCATCACACAAAAAAACAGCAGTTTGATGTGTCCTATTATGTGTCCCAGCAAGAGCCATAAATAATTGTGACAAGTTTTTTGTTGCGCGTGAAAGTCCTTGACTCTGCCTCCTGTTCCAGCACCTCCTCTCTCGTACGGAGACGCTGCCAAGCACCCCCGATGATAGATGGCACGGTGCAGCAAATGACAACGGGATAGATTTTTAGTTTGTGCTTTGGAAAGGATCAGTAATGGTGCTTTGCTGTACAAAGCAATAAAAGAGAAGGACAAGAGACAGAGAGGGGGAGAATGAGGGGAAAACAAAAAAAAAAGAGAAAAAGATCTATGGATGCTGAGGGAGGGGGGGGGGATGAGGGAGGGGAGAGTGATGGTCAGTGACGCATGATTTTTGGGCATTTGAGCACTTAGATATATGAAATCAGGGGTTTGTCAAGATGGAATAGCAGCAGCGCAAAAAAAACAAAAAAAAGACACACATATATAAAAATCCATGAAATCCACTCGATGGTATTATATCGTCCAGCAGCCTTTTCTTTCTTTCTTTCTTAACAATAAAAAAACCAACAAATTGATATAGCCGGCTACAGCTGCATTGTGTTCCCCTGACAAACAGAAGCTGTATGCAGTTGTTCAACTATTCATTTGAGTACATTGTTTTTTTCTTTTCTTCTTTTCTTGTTGTTGTTGCTTCCTTTTGTTCCGGGGCCGAGCTGTGATTTCAGACTGCTTAGCACAAAAAAAAAAAGAGGAACATTTTTTCCGTGAGAAATCGACACGGACATTTAGATAAAGTACCACCTGCAGGTCCGGGGGTGCCAGGCGGGGCAGGATACTGCTCGACAGTATGATCAGTCATGGTAATGAGTGCAAGGCCCCGCCGCCGCCGCCGCCGTTGCAATGCTTTTGAATTATATGACTTTGAGGCCTATGGCTCCCTGCGAAAAAACCCACGGACTGCACCATTACTTCAGCCACTCTCCTTATCACACAGTCAAGCTGTGAAGTTTTAACAGTCGCCATCATTCCCCCCCCAGCTTTCCTCCTTAAATTGTTTCGCTGCAAAGTGGGAAGGCTCATGAGATCATTTGTGATCTTTTTTTTTTTTTTTTTAACTTTAATTAATGCTAAGGTTGCAAAGGGGCGGAAAATTTCCAGAAACTTTTTCATGTGAAGTTAAGGTGTGGGATTTTAGAAATATTTCAAATGGAACTGAAACTTTACGTTGGAATTTATGGGAATTAAAGACAAACTATAGTCTCCTCTGTGTCTCTAACCCTCCTCTCCTCCATGTGCATCATTTGTTTCCAACAATGAAAAAGCCGGTGAGAGATCAATCCATGGAGCGGTGGATAAGGTTATTTATCATCTACCATGTTACCATGTGTATATCTGTGTAGTCTTATCTGTCATCAACAAGAGATTACGGGTTACGGGGCGCATTTGGTTTTGGTTTGGTTTGGTTTTCAGCCAAGAGACGCTAGGTGGAAGGCAGAGAGCCTCCATTCTCCCTGGAACTAGTTACTAGTCATTGGTTTAACCAGCACTAGGACTCTGGAGCTGGTTAGTTCAGGTACAAATGTAGCGTAGTTCCTCTTTAACTGGAAATTAGGCGGGTAATTTAAACAAACTGTATCATGATTCAAACATGTAACCTATAAACATAAGCAGACATCTATGCAAAACAATTAAAGCAGAAGTATAAGCGATCCGGTGGTTTTGGCTAACTTCTTGTCAGCAGATGGAGTTAGCAGTCCCCGCCCTCGTCCCTACGTCACCACATTCACGTGCATCCCTTGGCTGCACACACAGAGAGGACCGCCCCTTTATGCCGTTCTCTCTCCTCATTGGATAAAGGTTGTAGGATACAAGGAAAGTTTTCTCCTCGGCTTACAGCAGAGCAGAGTGACTGACAGACCCGTGTTTCAGACCAAACACTCTATAGAAGTGATTGCTGTCGGAAGATATAACTATTTAAAACTTATATTAACGCAAACATTCCGCTTATTTCTGCTTTAACAATTAACTTTAAAACTTGTATTTTTGTATTGAACAAATTCTTTCTTTGTACAACAAAAACATGAATGTTGAGTAAAATATTACTCCCCTTCCCCCCCGAAAAAGTCCCTTTTAAAAAATACATTTTCATTTAATATTTGGTACTTAAACATAACGTACCATAGATCAGATATCTCATAATATTACCAACTTTATGGTCATCGCCAGCTCAAATGTGTCACTTCACTAGTTGAAAGGGGGCGTGGCCTCAGCAGCCCTGCAGTGAGCAGTGTGCAAGATTATGCTACAATATATTTTCCCCAACTATATTTCAGTTCCCTGCTAAGGACCAACATTCAGTTTTGTAAATTGCCGGTTTATTCCCATATATTCCCGCTAATTCCCATTGAATGTTTTCAACTTTGATAATTCCCTGATTTTTGCAACCCTAATTATAACACACAGCTTCTTTTAGCCAGAGTGAAAAGTGAAACGTATATATATGTTTGATATGAGCAGAGTGAGTGATGCAGCGGCGTGTGAGCGTGTTGCTGTTGGTGTTTGTCTTCTTTACTTTAACCGCAGACGCATTTGCTAATTGTATTCTGCTTCCTCTTATCACAATTATTAATTTATCTCTTAAGAGCACTGCGGCAGCGACGATCCGTCATGCCGCCGCATCCGATAGTTAAGAAGTGGGCTTCCGTAAAAATCCATCATGTACATCAATGCACATTACTGAGGTAATTAAACAGGAGGTAATACCGCCAGATATCGTAAAATATCAAAGGGTGATCATACACCCCTCAGCACCGTTCGTTCGGCCGCAGCCCGTGGAGATGATGCAGGAGATGAGGGATCAGCTGCAGAAACAACCTCCTGCACACAAATGTAAATGTAATTTGTCTATTTTAGAGTGTCTGTACCTTCGCCCTATGAAAAATACTAATTATTTGAAATATACTGATTGCAGCTAGCCGAGAAAGTGGCATTAAAATAATTACTTGTGAGCCCTCTCAGAGTTTGTACATTTAGCACTGTACCACCATTAGGAATAATCTGTCCAATTAAAGGTTGTGTAATTAATTAAGTGCACATTCTGTGAAGAGGAGAGGGGAGAGGATTTATCAACCTGCTGAAATATGACCTATCTTGTCCAAAAGACTAATATGTTTAAACAAAAGATGAAAATTGATGACAACATTATTTGTAACAAAATGCTCACTGTGCAACTATGATGCATCTGCACTTGGATCGGGCTTTCGGAGCATTGTCCTCACAAAAGCTGTGATGTATTACCCCCGGCCGCCTGGCAGTAACTTTCAATGAAGGGCGCTTTTTAGTCCGTTACTTTATCCCTATCGCTTCACATCTCCGGCCTTCACACCATTAACACGTGTGTTGTTGTATGTAGAATCGCACACACGTGAATTATTATCGTTGAGCAGTGTGATATATTATAAAACGGTGGCATCTGATGTTGTTGTGGAGGAGGAAGAGAAGGAGGAGGAGGAGGAGGAAGTGTTGGCGCTGAGCGGACATCCTGATACCACCACCCAAAAGTGTAGTAGAGCAGAAAACATCTTGCTGTGCAAAACCTGTCGGGTCATTTCTGTTATAGCAGGAAAATTTTGAGCCAATGTCGTGTGTATGAGTGTGTGTGTGTGTGTGTGTGTGTGTGTGTTTGCAAATATGTGTGTGTGTGCATCTGAGAGAGTAAGCGAGATGCCAAGTGCACATTCTTTCACCTGCCATTTGCAGTTTGCTGCCAGCGAGCTGCATATGGCTCGGATCAACACTTCACAAACCCGACGGTACAAAAGTACAAGTACAAACACGTCTGACGTTGGCGTGCGCACATGTTGCTGTGACACTTTTATTTAGGAGCACTTACGAGTCAAGCACTTAATTACTTTTACTTATACTGTAAATGTAAAATGCTAATTTATTTCAGCGGCGTGCCGTGACAACGTGATGTTGATGATGTGTTGATAACAGCAGCAGCAGCAGTGAGTGAAAACCAACCGGCTCTGATGATGATAAACCTTGTAGCTCTGCAGGTCGTCACATAGACAGTAGAAGTCAATGTAAAGCCAAGTTGACTATGGGTTTATTTTAATCTTTAATTGAGAGCAACTGAATGTTTGTTCTTTATTTCTGCATTAGCAATCACGTGTGTTGTTGAACAGCTGTTAATTATTGCTATTCAATTTAGATTTGAACTCATTGTATTCATGTACACCTTTGTTTTTCTTTTTAGATACCCTGCCCGTCCAAAAGGAAAAGTCACCGCTTGGATTTAACGAAGCTAACAGGTCAGAGCCTCCCATTGGATAATTGCTGCATGCATGATTATGTTTCAGCTGGCAACAACTTATTTAACCCCTAACTGATGCAGTCTCATTTCTTAAACAACCATGTCAGAAGACACATCCTGTGGTCGTGGAAAAGATGTTATTTAATCTGTTTCAGAAGGGTCAAATTGTTGGCATCAAGCAAATAAAACATCTAAGGAGATTACTGAGATTAAAACTGGGTTAAGAACTGTCCAACGCATTATTAAAAACTGGAAGGATAGTGGGGAAACATCATCTTCAAGAAACGTGGTCCAGTGTGACCACGGTGTCAAAGCCAGATTGGGAATCTTTGAAAAATGAATGCAACTCTGGAAGGAAATAAATGTTGTGACATTACAGAAGGTTATCGAAACAATGCCACAGCAAATGCGTGCTGTAATCAAAGCTAAAGGCCGACCAGTGAAATATTAGAGTGTGTTTTTTTGGGGGGACGGGCAGTGTATATAAATACACTGATGATCAATATTCTTTCGTTTCTCTCCTAGTTTCAAATACTCTGAGAAACGACCAATAAAGTGAGTCTTGGATTTATTTAAAGCAGAAGTAAGCAATATATTTGTGTTAATATAAGTCTTAAATAGTTCTATCTTCCGACAGCAATCACTTCTATAGAGTGTTTGGACTGAAACACGGGTCTGTCAGTCACTCTGCTCTGCTCTGAGTCGAGGAGAAAACTTTTCTTGTATCCTACAGTTTTTATCCAATGAGGAGAGAGAACGGCATGCAGGGCTGTGTGTGCAGCCGAGGGACGCCGTGAATGTGGCGACGTAGGGACGAGGACTGTTATGGTGCGTTCAAGGAAACTCGTATTTTTCCGACCTGTGAAGTCGTACCAGTTCGATCTGGTACATAGACTGTAAAAAAAGACGTACTGGTACGAGTTCACGGGTCAGAAGTTACGAGTGGCCGTTATAGTGACTTTCACAGGTAAAACAGGTCGGAAAAACACAAGTGGGTTGCCTGGAACGCTACAAAATCGTAAGTCGTGACTTGAAGCTGTAATTTACGGTTTCAAAAGCCTGCCTGAAACGCAACATTAGCGAAAACGACCGGATCGCTTACTTCTGCTTTAAAGCACTTGTAATATCAGAACTTCAGTTTTAGACCAAGTAGCGCCACCTACAGGTAAAGAGAGTTTCAGCAGCAGCAGTGGTTGAGACCTGAGCCACCTACTGGCAGTGAGATGTTTGTGTTTTTGTGGTTTTTGTGTGTTTGGGTTTTATAATTTTAAAGAAACTGTTTCTGAGCTTTTACTACTGCTGAATGAAGTTTGTTTGGAGCAGGTTTTTGGCGTTTGTTGTGTTTGTAGCTTGATACTCGATACTTGTGTCTTGATACGATATTGCGATTTGAAAAATATTGCAATATGCTGCGATATATTGTGGTTTATTCGCTTTTTTCAACTGCAAATAATGTCTCCAAAGGAAAACTTTGTTAACATCTACTTCTTTCTAAGAGGATACACTAGTGTGTTTGATACTTGGCGTCTGTATCAATACAATATTGCTATGCAAAATATCATGATACTTTGCTGTATCGATTTTTCCCTCCACCCCGAGTCTTTAGAGCAGCTAGCATTAGCATTGCTGTCCAACTCTGCAGGCAGCTCTTGGTGACTGAGTGACTGAAGTTTAAAGGGATAGTTCAAAATTTTGGCGAATTGGCCCATTGCCATAATCCCTATAGTCATCGCAGTAGGTTCGTTACCTTTAATTGTCAGCGCAAGCTATTTTTAGAACGGTGGAGCAGAGCGGAGAGGTAAATTCATGCAAAACCGCTGATGCGCGTTGCCTTCAGGGACAGTTTTTCATCAACAGTCTCTGAATTTCCCTCTAAAACAACTCTGTCTGGTAACGTTCTGTTATTATCTCGTAGCGTGGTGAATGTGCAGCTCACAACTTGTCCACCAGAGCGTTGTGGAGTTGTTGGATTGTGTATTTGATGAGTTTGATGAGTTGAAACCAAGAAATCCCATGAGCCTCCGTAGTGTAGCTCTGAGCAGCTCACGGCTCTGCTCCGCCGTTCTAAAAATAGCTTGCACCGACAATTAAAGGTAACAAACCTACTGCTATGACTATAGGGATTATAGCAATGGGCGAATTTGACAAAATGTTGAACTATCCTTTTAAAGTTTAGACTAAACGGCTGTCAATGCTACCGATAGCGGTAGCAATAGTGAAACTTACAAACAGCTCCTTTAATTTCTTCCATGGTGCAGAAGTAAATTAAAATGTTTTGCAGATTATCTTTGACTCACACTGACTCTGCCTCATAAAAAACGTATGCTCTATTTATAAAGATGTAAATATAAATGTATAAATATATGAACTTGTGATTAAAATAATTAGTTAATTAGTAGAATAAGTGAAAAGCAGGCTATAACTAGTTCTCCAGACAATTAACACCGTGTTCAGACCTCCACTGTGCTGCTGCAGCAGGGGATGGTAAACAGTTCTGACAAAACAAACAAACAAACAAAGTCATGCAGGGTTGCCTGGCAACAACTGCAGATTCACTATGCAAAGAGTAATAATAATGTGATCAGTTTGTGTGGTTATAAAACCCTGTCCCTGAGTTTCTGAGGATGTTGTACAGTGTTTTTTTATTTGTGCATTGTGTAAAGAATCAGAATCAGAATGGGATTTCTTGTATTTCTTGTATGTTGAATACAAGGAATTTGACTTGGTTTGCAAAGCTCTCTGACGTTCACATAAAAGACGTACAACAGCTCAACAGTAAGTTAAGAATAATAAGAATAAGAAAAAATAGTTAGATAAAATAAGATAAAGTCACCAGATTGAACTGCACAGTCGTCAGAGTGCAAAAAGACATCGAGGTAATGCCATGAAAAGAAATAATAAATGCTGGATAGATATTTGCACGAGTTATGAATAGGGATGTCACAATTATACATTTTCTGACAGAGAAATAATCACAGTGTTACGATTATCACGATTATTATGCATTCATTAATTTCACAACACTATGAATGTGTAAAATCAAATATAAATTTTTATATATTATATAATATTACTTACACAACATATTTTAAGTATCTATTAATATAGGACCAATTATTAACCCCCAGGGGAAGTGTTTGACATATTCAGGTCCTATAAATTGTCATCTACACCAAATGTTTACATTTATTTTAACCGTGTTTTGTTTTGTTTTTTCTTAACGAATGACACGCTAACATTTAAATTCCTACCAATGCAATGTTACGTTAGTTAAATGGACCAACATCTGAGCATTTACCTTTATTTTGGTGCACATCTACCGACATGGTTCCGACATCATATTTTTTGAGAAGTGACGGTATTTAGGAATCTTTACAATTAATTAATTGTGGCATTTAAAGTAACATTGCGGAGTTTTTCGGCCTTAAAATAATGTTTCCAGACTCATTGCAATGGTAGAAAAATGGTTAATAGGATGAATGGTGCTGCCGCTGCAGCCTGAGCCGGGTCGCGTCGGCTGAAACTGCACTATGTCACTTCCCTGCACGGGTACGAATCACCGCAAACAATATACCAACAAAATGATATATTTGACTTCTAATGCATCTCTGCATTCAGAGCATGTTCACAAAAGTGAATAAATAACAAATTGCACAAAATAAAGACCCACAAAACAAAACAAGGTATTTTCACTGCATTCAGGCCACATTAATATCTGATATACAGTATATCTTTGCATTCAGAGCAAATAATAAGAAACTGAGGAGGACCATTACAACTGCATATGTGCAAGTGTCGTGTGCCTTTCAAAATAGGTTCTATTTCAAAATAAAAGACATATCCAACATCACATGCGCATTAAATATGTACTTTTTTTGCCCAGCTGTCCGCGACCCATCCAGAATGGGTCCGCGACCCACTTTTGGGTCCCGACCCACCAGTTGAGAACCACTGGGCTACATTGTATAGTTTTCATGTCTATAGATTTGTATTGATAATATAAAGAGCAGGAGAGAAGAGCAGGGCCGTATAGTGAACACATGTTGTCCATAGCCAGGTTAGAGTACGCGAACATCCAGCTGTCAGCTGCAGCCAGGGGAGAGAGGCAGAGAGAGGAGAGGAGAGGGAGACATAAATCCTATGTCCTATATAAAAAGAAATACTATCCGTGTCAGGGAAAGGTGGGATGCCCTAAAATGAATGATAACAGACTCATTAAAAATAACGGCCGCCTAAATGATAAATAGCCCGGCTCCCTGAAAAGAGCTCAGGACAATGGCTTTAACAAATTAAGACTGCAGAGCTCTCTGCCTGAAGGTGTTATTGCCCCTCTCTTCTCTTTCACCCAAATACCAGCAGGTAATAACACTCTGCTGTCCGGCGTTTCCATTACGGCCTTCACGCATCACCTTAAAACTCCTTAACGTACTGTACTGCTCATGCTGCAGCTCCAGTTCATTCTGTTGCACTTTAATGCTACAAAACTGAATCTGAGTTTGTGGTTTCAGGAGAGAGAGAAGGAGGGAGAGAGAGAAATACAGGCTTTAAGAAAGTTATTCATGTGTAAAATAAAATAAAATAATAAAAAAACAAAGTATAAACCATCTAATTTATTCCACATCAGCTGGCATTTTGCAAACGAGAGCCTAACAAGGACGCTGCCGGGTCTGCCACTACAAACACACCACTATTAAACATGTTCAACCTGGCACCGGGGCTTTTTTTATTTCTTTTTATTTTTTATTTTTTTTACAAAAACCAATAGGGCCCCAACGCCTCCTCCTCCGACACATCTCACATTCCTAATGATGACAGTAAATTAAGCTAAACTATCTCTCGGCGCATTTAGAAAACCGTACACTGTAAAAACTCAGCCAGCGTTCGTCAAAGTATAAACATTTACATCTGCGTGACATAAACAGATTCCAGCGCTGTAAATACGCCGGAGAAGAGACAGAGCCGCCGCCGCCGCTGCAGAGAGAGAGGAAGGGTGATAGTTTGAACTGATAGACGTCCACCTCCCCGAAACACGAGGCTTGACGTGTTGCCCCCCCCCCCCCCCCCCCCCCCGCCCCGGCCCTGGCTCCTCTGTAAACACTGGACATACCACACACATGAGTTCATCATTTAGCAAAAAGCTTTGTCAAGAATTCAAAGACCTGCGATGACAAGACTTATGTAGCTCACCCAGACTGGTGTGTTTTATGTCCCCCCCCCCCCCCCTCATATGAGTCATGAGATCCCCTTTGTTTACATTAGAGATGCATGCAGGCAGATTGAGGGGGGGAGGGGTGGGTGGGTGGGGGGCAAGAAGAAGGGCAGATGATGGACTGACCTCAGACTGATGTTGGAATGTGCTATTGACAACTTTGTTGGGGGAGTTTATACACGAGAAGACGTGTTGGTGACGTTTTAATTCTCAGTGTCTTTATAGAAACAGGAAACGAGGGAAGCAAGCAGCTTAAAGGGATAGTTCAACATTTTTGGCAAATTGGCCCATTGCCATAATCGCTATAGTCATAGCAGTAGGTTTGTTACCTTTAATTGTCGGTGCAAGCTATTTTTAGAACGGCGGAGCAGAGCCGTGAGCTGCTCAGAGCTACGCTACAGAGTAGGCTCATTATGGGATTTCTTGGTTTCCCTCATCAAACTCATCAAATGCACAATCCAACAACTCCACAACGCTCTGGTGGACAAGTTGTGACCTGCACATTCACCACGCTATGAGATAATAACACAACGTTACCAGACAGAGTTGTTTTAGAGGGAAATTCATGCAAAACCGCTGATGCGTGTTGCCTTCAGGGACAGTTTTTCATCAAGCAGTCTCTGTATTTCCCTCTAAAACAACTCTGTCTGGTAACGTTGTGTTATTATCTCATAGCGTGGTGAATGTGCAGGTCACAACTTGTCCACCAGAGCGTTGTGGAGTTGTTGGATTGTGTATTTGATGAGTTTGATGAGGGAAACCAAGAAATCCCATGAGTCTCCGTAGCGTAGCTCTGAGCAGCTCACGGCTCTGCTCCACCGATCTAAAAATAGCTTGCACCGACAATTAAAGGTAACGAACCTACTGCTATGACTATAGGGATTACAGCAATGTGCCAATTTGCCAAAATGTTGAACTATCCCTTTAACTGAGTGGGAGAGAAAAGTAAAAGATCATCATCCAAACTCGTTTTTGTGTGACTGCTCTTGCAAACGCAACTGATCAATGACGTTGAGGAGAAAAAGCTCTGAGGTCACTGGTTTAACTCCAGAGATGAATAAATAAATCCTCTTGACGATGTATTTATCCAGGTTCATGTAGATGAAGATCTTTTTTATGAATATGAGCTGGTGTGTATGATGTCGTTATAAGATAAATATTAGTTATTATAAATTGCCTAAGCCTGACTTAAGCCTGACTGTAACCTGGACTTTAAGTCCAGCCTTCAAACGAGCCTTTGAAGACACATCATTAAGAAGTCGTCTTAATAAACTCAACATGCTGAAACCTGCTGAAACAAAAAAATGAAGAAAAAAAACAAATCCAGTGCTTTAGATGTATTTAAAACTGTAATGTGTATTTGAGTCGTATACTATTTGAATGCCAAAGAGCTGGGTGACTACTAATTAACTGCTTCTTGGTGCGTAAAATGCACCAGATTGCTTTTAAACGCAGCTTCCTTCATCTGCGTTCTGTCAGTTTGCATCAGCAGGAAGACGAGTGCAGCGTTTTGGTTCAGCGTTGGTCATCTCAGAGCAGAGCAGAGCAGAGCAGAGCAGAGCAGAGCAGAGCAGAGAGGGGAGAGAAGAGGAGGAAAGCCACTTCTAAACGGACAACAAGGTTTTAGTTCAGATCAGATATCATGTATTGTGGCGTGTGCATTTAAATGCGCTTACTCTGCTAACAAACAATGAGGCTGTAATCTGTGTAATGACTCCAAACCACATCCCAGTAAAGAGCCACGGCGGCTTTGAGTGAAAGTTGTTGGACAGGAGTTGTGAAGGGGGGATAGGGGGGTGGAGGGGTGGAGGGTTTCTAGACAATTCAAGCATTTGTACGGCTTGATTATACATAGCGAAGCTGTGATAAGGCTTCATTGAAATTTACAACAAGCAATCTCTACCATATGGACTCACCAAATGGAGATCACAGACTAGCAAAAGCAATCAGCTTTTTAATTAACAGAATTAACAGTGCGATGTTAAACCATAATGACAGCAATAAAAACAGTTGATGTGACAATCAAAGTGCACCAAAAACATTCATAACCATTATTTTCATTAGTCTGAGAGAGAGAGACAATAGCACTGAGCGGGGTTATACTGGAGAGGGATCTCAGACCCCCCCCCCCCCCCCACACACACACACCACTTCACCCCACAACCCCCCCACACCTACCCCCCCTCCCCCTCTGTAATCACACTTGAATTAGCTGCAGATACTGCAAATACTCCACTAGGCCATAAAGCAGGAGGTCACACACGGCTCTCACGGGGGTTTATCTTGGACTCTTGGTTTCATGTCGGGGGAAGGGGGGTAAAGGGGGGGGGGTTGAGCGCTGAAAGACGTTGAACATCTCTGAACCTCAGGCCTCGTCCACACAGAAACACAGAAACGGAGCTTTAACAAAATTATCTCTTGTTCATTCTTTTACATAAAACACGGCGTCTGCGTGCACACGACACCACTGGAAACCGACTGCAGATTTAAATCTAGTGTCTGCGTAACGGAGGGGTGTAGTCACAGTCATGAGCAGTGTTACACTAGTTACTGAAAAATAGTAACTAGTTACAGTTGCCAGTTACTTCATAAAAAAGTAACTCAGTAACTCAGTTACTTAAAGGGATAGTAGCATTTTTTTAAAGTGGGGTTGTATGATCTCCAAATAGCCCCTAAGTACTTTAATTGCAGTAGAAGACTCTCTGCACTCCTCCCGTTAGCAACGCCAGCCCATAATAGCCCTGCCCAGAGATTTACAACATACAGTGTTGTGAACAGACCCAAAGAAACGTATCGTATCACGTATCCCTCCGCCCAGGGTTAGCGCCCGCCGATCAGCAGTTGGTTAGGTCCAAATAAAAACTGCGTTTTTCCTGCACTTTGAAGGGCTGGAAAAAATTATATTATAGCGAACAATGGAACTGTGTATTTTTTTTTCAGGTAAAACCTCTTTTAGGCCATGAAAATAGGCCGTTTCTTTGGGTCTGTTCAATGTATGTTGTAAATCTCTGGGCAGGGCTATTATGGGCTGGCGTTGCTAACGGGAGGAGTGCAGAGAGTCTTCTACTGCAATTAAAGTACTTGGGGGCTATTTGTAGATCATACAACCCCACTTTAAAAAAAAAATGCCACTATCCCTTTAAACCAAAAAGTAATGCGTTACTGAGAAAGTAACTTTTTCGTTACTTTCAAACGTTTTTCCAATGCTCCCATTAAATAAAGGTTGATTGAATTCCCCTCTAGCCGTCATTTCAGTTCTGTACTGATGCTGATGAAAAAACACGTGTTTTTATCTGTAAAATTTTTAACATCATCATCATGCTGCATGATGTCAGCATGTACAGCAGCTTGACCTAACAGAACTGTAAAACAATCTTGAGGATATGTCTGACTTTGACCGAGTTACGTTCAAGAACCTGTTTTCAATGACGGAAAATAAATTCACTTTTTTTTATCGATCAGCTGTGTTTAGTTTCAGGTGTCATGACGCTGCTACCAGCTAGCAGCCGTGCTACAGCAGCTCTAGGGCCGCGGCTCGGTAACGGTAACGAGGTCGACGTGGACTCGGTGCGTTCCTCTGGGTCAAAGGTGAAGCAGCGGCCCACCACGCCTATAATATACTGGGGGAAACCCTGCATTATTAAAGCACTGAAGTGAGTGTGTGTCTAGGCCTGAATTGTTGTTATGTGACGTAATGAGGAAGGAACAGTCCAGCAGATTATAATATTATAATACTTATTGATTTTTGGAACTGATTAGCTATAATTTCCATATATGACAAACTTAAAACTTTGCAAACGCGAAAGCTGAAGTCTATTCTCTTTGATGATGACGTCATATCCCCACAAAGACACTACAGATCTGAGAGACGATGACCCGTCCTCCAAAGATTTAATCTTCCATGTCAGATCTGATCTGATCAGAGGCATCGACAGAAAATAGCAATTAAAAAAATAAATAAATCAAAGTGCACATAAAGGCATGAGTGCACGGGTTGACACACACAAACATAAACAAAACACACATATACACAGAGATGAACCATGGCACCACGGCGAGGAGGCGGTGGGGGCAGGGGATGGGGTGGGGGGGTGCGGCCATACCCCCGGCAACAGCACCACAAAAGAAAGTCAAATTATTAGAAATAATGAAAAGCCATCAATAAGAATTCAGCAGAGACTCATTCCATTCTGTTTTCGACGGCGCTTTTCAGCCCATTATTTTCTGTAAATGTTAACATCGCCGAGCGCTGCCTATTGATTCTATTATTTTTGACCTTGCATTAGTGTCGGCTAATCTCGCATGCTATAAAATTTCATTTCATAGTGAAAAATACTCCGAGGCCCTAAGGGTGAGTTACACACAGGTTGCGGCACCCCTGGGATTCATAAGTGCACATGCGGGTAAACAAACCGTACATTTAATGTTTCTTAGATGAGTGAGCAGCGCTGGGGGTTTTCATTTCTCCCTAAACCTCCAGGATTTTTTCTTTTCTATTCTCTCTCTCTCTGTGTGTGTGTGAGGCCGAGGTTAGAGAGGCTCGTTCACAGATGAATGTGAGGGATCTTCCAAAACCATATTGTATTTTCACTCCCACACACACACACATGCACACACAGACACACACACACACACACAGGCCTGAGGAGAATGCTGATCCAGAGGAGAAGAAGCCAAATACCTGTTCTTTACTTTCCCGTCTTTACAATGTGTGTGAGATTGTCACATTTTTCAGATCACAGTCGGTGTGACCACAGTTTGACCTGGACGAGACGAATGAAGCAGCAGCCAAACTGCAGAGACTGTTCAACTAGCACATGATGATGATGATGATGATACAAATAATAATAACAACAATAATCCATAATGAAAGAGAAGAAGTTTATAGAAATCTTCAAATGTTTGATGATGGTGAGAGCTGGTGCATCAAGGTCAAGCAGCTTTATTTTTATCACATAAATGTCAATAAGTTACAGAAAATAAACTTTTTTTCCCCCTTTATTTCATTACATAAAACATATAAAAGATCTTAATTCTAGTTTAGTTTATTAAGGGACAGTGTGTAATGACATTAATCATTTGCAGAAAATGAAGAGATGGTTGCACCAGATTTAGCTCACAGCTCATTTCCATCTGCAGTCCCAACATGTAACATATAAAAAATACACAGAAAACACAGAGCACAAACTACTATACAAGGATGATACATAGAATGACACAAATACACAGTACACAACACGTACCATACAGTACATAGACGATACAGAAACACAGTTTCCACATCAGGTCAAGTGCAATACCCTATCCCAGAGGTGTCAAACTCATTCTAGTTCAGGGGCCAAATTAAGTGCGATGTGATCTCAAGTGGGCCGGACTGGTAAAATAGTAGCATAATATCCTATACTGTAAATAATGAGAACTCTAAACTTTTCTCTTTGTTTTAGTGCAAAGAAGTGCCTTATTAAGATGTTTACATTAAAGAACTATCCTATTACAAAACATATTATGAGCAACCTGAAATTTCTTGAGAAAAATACATGCAATTTCAACAACATAATGCCTCTTCTGTCTTCTATGTAATTTTAAAATCTGGTAAATTCATCCCACGGGCCGGATTGGACCCTCTGGCGGGCCGGTTTTGGCCCGCGGGCCACATGTTTGACACCCCTGCCCTATCCTATATGATCTATGGAAAGAAAAGCTAAAGCATAAATGATACAAAATACGATGAAACATTTTAAAATTCCCCAATTCCTATTTCACAAGATTTTAAGAGAATTCCATAGATTGAATGCGTTAAGAGGAACTAAAATACATTTTTTAACAGACTAACTGAGTAACAAGTGCTCTGCTTTTAAACATGCTGGCAACTCTGGTTCTCCAGTAGCCATTGTTTTAGATTGTGAGAGAAATTTAAAAAGTTTGTTCTGGTTTTCAGGATTTCAGTTCAGCTTGTTCCATTCTCTGATGACTGTCCATCCATGAACAGACAGATTGAGCAAATGAGGAGTGTCGCATGGGAATAATGCAGTCGCCCCTGGAAACCCATCTTGAGACTCTTGTTGTCAACTGGGAACGGAGATGTACAAATGTTTTTAAAGGGGGATGGGCTGCGTTGTGTATTATCTTGTCAACCAGTTGAATATTACAAAATTTGATTAGGTTGTCAAAACTCAAAAACCTATATTTAGAGAGTATGTTGCAGTGATGGTGATGGTGCGGTTTCCTGTCCAAGATCTACTTAATCCACATTTTTAAAATGTTAAAGTAAGAAAATGTGTCGCTTTTAGACTTTATTTTGGTAAAATAAAATTAGCATATTTATCTCAGAGCGACACATGTTTGACCGTGTTTACAAAAATTAGTTTTATTGTAGGTAAAATATGAGAAATATATATTTATTTATATTTTTTATTTGTGTCGTTGTTGCTGCTGCCGCCGTCGTCCTTCAGATTATTCCTGAAGTAATCACAGCTCATTATAACAAAAAATGAAAAGGAAAAGGAAGTGTCCGCCAAAATAAAGTTGAGGCAAAGAGACAATTTTGAAGAAGAGCGAAGTAAAATCAGAATATTGTCTCCAGTCGAACATAATCCAAAGTTTCAGGTGTTTTTGTCTGAGCACGATCTGATCCTGGGTCGATGCTTCACAATAGAGTTTATCAATTATAAAAGACTTTATAGGAAGAAAAAAAACTGCTGCAGAAATAGAAGCAGGTTTGTTAAATCACAGCTTCTTTGACTGAAATAGTTCCCTGACATTTGGATTAAAGTTAAACAAGAAGTTGGTTCACTTCCTGTCAGACGCCTCTCATGGAAAAACTTTGCATATAAATCCACCTGTTGAGAGCTGCTGCAGGATGAGTGAGTGATAAAAATGGCTGAAGTATTAACTCTCTCTCTCTCTCTCTCTCTCTGGTGCGTAATCACTCCAATATTTTCACCTCAGACTCCGACTCTAACTCACGACTCCACTTTGAGCTCCAGCTGAGGAAATATTAACTTTGTGTTCACTTATAAATCTGCAGGTGGTTAAGACACGAGGAGCCTGCGTTAGTGTTAGAGGTCTGAACGGTCAGGACCGTGAAACACATAAATACCAATAATATAACCAATGCAAAGTCTGTTTTTAATTACATTAAAGTGTCATTATCGGTTAAATATGGTTAACCCTTGAGGGCTTTGAGTCTGTTTTGGAGTACCTTTGATTTTGCCTTTATATACCACTTAAAAAATGTTGATCATACCCATATGGTCATATAAGTCTTCCCATTTGTTATTTTATTGTAAAGCACTTTGGTCGCCCTGTTTTGAGCTGTTTAAAAGGGCTATATACTATAAATAAACCTTGATTTATTGATTTATTGAATGTATAGAAAGAAATGCGACGCCTGGCCATCACCTCCCACTGTTACACTCGGATAAATATTTTATACTATCAAATCATACAAAATCATATCTCTGGTTTTACACGGTCTATCGACGTCTTACAAAACCTGCGAGAGAGTTTCAAATCTGAACTTTCGAGTGAAGTTGACAGCAGCGCTAAACGTAACCAATCTGATCACGCTGGGTTAGAGAGGAACTATGCAAGATTTACAACAAGCTTCAGAATAATTTTGATGGTTAAAGGGATAGCCATAATCCCTGCAGTTTTAGGAGTGGGTTCATTACCTTTAATTGTCGATGCAAGCTGTTTTTAGAACGGCGGTGCAGAGATGTGAGCTGCTCACGAAACAGTATACTTTTGCCTTTCCCTCAAAACTCATCAGATGCACAATCCAACAACTCCACAACGCTCTGGTGGACAAGTTGTGACCTGCACATTCACCACGCTATGAGATAATAACACAACGTTACCACACAGAGTTGTTTTAGAGGGAAATTCATGCAAAACCACTGATGCACGTTGCCTTCAGGGACAGTTTTTCATCAAGCAGTCTCTGCATTTCCCTCTAAAACAACTCTGTGTGGTAACGTTGTGTTATTATCTCATAGCGTGGTGAATGTGCAGGTCACAACTTGTCCACCAGAGCGTTGTGGAGTTGTTGGATTGTGTATTTGATGAGTTTTGATGAGGGAAACCAAGAAATCCCATAATGAGCCTCCGTATCGTAGCTCTGAGCAGCTCACGGCTCTGCTCCGCCGTTCTAAAAATAGCTTGCACCGACAATTAAAGGTAACGAACCTACTGCTATGACGTTTAGGAGGGTTAGCTGTGAGTTTTTACCACAGTGTTGTAAAATATTCCCTCTGAAACTGTAGGGGGAGCTCAGACTTGCGGAGTTGCCCTTTAATAGCAGGTTTGTTTGCAGCAGGGTGAAGCTGTGTGTGTGTGTGTGTGTGTCGGTGGAGACGACCACACAGTCGTGTCTAAATAAACCAGCAATCAAAGAGTCGAGTCGTGACATCAATCTGCCGTCCAATCACAGATCTAATCTCCGCTTTTTATTCTCAAATCATTTGATAAGCAGAGCTGTGATTATCGTCCCGTCCTCCTTCCTCATTGTTTTTGTACGTGTGTGTGTGTGTGTGTGTGTGTGTGTGTCTGTGCGTGCATGTGTGTTATTTTGGCCCAGATTAGTCCACAGATGTGTGTTTATCTATTTTTAATGTTCCTCCTACCTTATCACACTTTTCAATTTGGAACTTTTGACGCAAACACGCTGGAGCACTTTGCAGCAGCTCCAAAATTAGAGCGCGAGAAGGAAAGAAGAGAGGGAGGGAAAGAGATAGAAAGAAAGAGAGATAGAAAGAAAGAGAGGGAGAGAGAGCCAGTGATTTTCCAACAGTGGATGCCTGTGTTCTGGGTGTCACTTTGGTTAATAATCTCCTACCAATCCTTCAACTCTGGTGCACGTTCAGGACGCTTCAAACCATGAAAACAGCTGGCTTTGTGCAGCCCAACTGTCAGAGTCTCCTTTGCTGTCGATGATGGAAATATCAACCCAGTGAGCCGTGAGTGGGACGTCTCAATCTGAATCTCCTCAGCTGCTGCTGCAGCTTCAGTTCGCCACAGACAGAGCCACAGTTCCTCTCCTCCCTCCCTCCCTCCCACTGATAATTCATGCAACATAACATACACTCACATTAGGCTGAGTACTGTGGTGTGGTGTGGTGTGTACACAGACAAACATCAAGCTCAGTAATTCTGTTAAACTGGAAATGAAATGGACTTTTTTCTTTTCTCGTTCTCCTCCCCATCACTTTATATGATACACAATTGTCCAGTGAACATCAATTCAATATCAGCATTTCCTCCACAAAGCACACACATACACATACACACACATATATATATACACAGTCCAAGAAATGATCTCCATTTAGGGCATGAGCAGTTTATTGTTGATTCACATGCTGCTGCTCTCTCTCCACCTTCCCATTTATTTTAATCATCCCATCAAAACTGAAAAAAAAACAGAGGAGTAATAGGCGTGTCGTGCCATGAGAGTCATAATCAACACACGTCTAAACATTTCCGTCATCAAATACAAAAAAAAACAACTAAACAACAGAAGGATGCATCAGTATCTGAGATTTATTAACGAGTGGATCGGATGGAAATTAAAACATTAAAGTGGGTTCCTGCTTTTCCACAGGGAGCAGATTACAGTCGGATGTTCAGAGAAGGAGAGGAGGAAGGAATGCCGTGTTTGTTGTCTTTGTTTTTTAGTTTTTTTCTTCTCCTTCTTCTTCTGCAGACCCACTGTTATGTGTTTTCAATACGATGTGAGTAGATAAGCAGATAAAATTATAAAAAAAACCTTCCCGGGGGGGCTCATCTAAGTTTAACAAAGCACCAAGGACACACGACCTGAAGCCGCCGACGACAACGACGCTGCTGCTGCTGCTGCTCTCATGGAGAATGTAATAAATAAATGAGCAGATGAGTTTGGTTCTGACAAGTGAGGGACATGGTGCTCCCTGTGCATTTTTGATAGTGATCTAATTCATCTGGCAGGCGTGTGGATGTTGATTAAATCAGAATGTCAGCCACTTGACAGGACAAGACACAAGCCGGCGTGGAACCTGTTTGAACAGCGTGAGCTTGTGCAAAAAGATGGCCAGGGAGATTTGCAGCGCTGCGTGCGTGGCCGCTGAACTCCACCACGCCACCGCCCCCCAACCCGCCCTGTTATCCTCTCTCTTCCCACAACACGTCCAGAGAGACAGACAGGCCG
Organism: Trachurus trachurus; assembly: GCF_905171665.1. Classification (NCBI taxonomy): domain Eukaryota; kingdom Metazoa; phylum Chordata; class Actinopteri; order Carangiformes; family Carangidae; genus Trachurus; species Trachurus trachurus. Next base: position 31,969,766 of record NC_139901.1, on the reverse strand, counting down.
TAATTACCATATACATTGGGGGGGCCACATCCCCCCCAATGTATAGCTAGCTGATTAAAAAATGAAAAAGTATCCCATGTGTACGCAAATTTACCGTACTTTCTGGCCTATAGAGCACACCTGAGTATGTAGTAAGAAAATACATACACTGCAAAAATTCAAAATCTTACCAAGAACATTTGTCTTATTTCTAGTCAAAATGTCATTTCTGGTCAAAATAAATCTAATTATATTTAAAATAAGACCATTTAAAATAAGACCATTAAAAAGTAGCTTGTTTTTAGACACTTTTTTTTTTTACTTTTTTCAAGCAAATTTTCCACTTTAAATAAGTAGAAAAATCTGACAGTGGAGCAAGTTTTTCTTCATTATTACAAGCACAAAAAACTTGCTTTCACTGGCAGATTTTTCTACTTATTTCAAGTGAAAATTAGTTTGAAACAAGTGAAAATGATCTAAAAACTAGTAAATTTTTAGGTGATGAGTCTTATTTTAAGTGGAAAGAGTTTAGTTTTGACTAGAAATGAGACATTTTGACAAGAAATAAGACAAATATTCTTGGAAAGATTTTGAGTTTTTGCAGTGTGTATATAGGCCGCACTTGAATATAAGCCGCAGGTTTTCATGTTGTAACATGAGATATTTACACAGAAAGACAGTAGGGAACTGTGCAAGTCCACTCGCTTTTCCTCTGTTTTGGTTACGCTCCTCTCCTCCATGTGCATTTGTTTACAACGAAGCCGGTGAAAAAACAATAAATGGAGCGGTGGATAACGTTATACATAACATATACGATGTTACGGCATGTGTGTTTGTGTAGTCTTAAAGGGATAGTTCACCCAAAATTAAAATTTCACTCATTATCTACTCACCCTCATGTCAACTAAGGGCTGGGAGAAGTTTTAGAGTCCTCAGTGCCTTCTCTGAGTTACAGGGGGGTCCACATAGCATTTTTTGTCCATATAATGGTTGTCAATGGATACCAACTTTCTTCGTCCAAAAAACATTCCAAATACCTCCATACTGCTCGTCTGTAATGTCCGTCTTGTATTGAAGCCCCAACATGAGAAATTGTTCCGAAAAAAATTAAATAAGTCTATATTTTAAGCTTGTTTGTAGCGGAAGCTCCCAGTGTCTCAGTTCACTGCTCTTCCTGTGTCAGTGCAAATCTCGCGTGATTTGCACTGACCGGCGGAACAATTTCTCATGTCGGGGCTTCAATACAAGAGGGACATTACAGACGAGCAGCATGGAGGTATTTGGATGTTTTTTGGTGTGTCTTTTTGGACGAAGAAAAGTGGTATCCATTCACAACCATTATATGGACAAATACTGCTTTGTGGACCCCCCCGTAACTCAGAGAAGCCACCGATAACTCTGAAAATTCTCACAGCTCCTACTCGACATGAGGGTGAGTAGATAATGAGTGAAATTTGAATTTTGGGTGAACTGTCCCTTTAACCGTCATAAACAAAAGATTACGGGTTACGGAGCGCGAAGTGTTGCGGTGTGCAAGAGAGAGAGAAAAAAGTAGCGGCTTATAGTCCGGAAAGTACGGTGTGTATACAATATATAGAAAGAGAGAGATTTGGTCCCCCCCAATGTTGACTCCATGTTGACTCCATGGTTACGACCTTGGGATGGACAGAGACAGAGACAGAGACAGAGACAGACAGGCAGAAAGAGACAGAGAGAGAGACATGGAGGAATCCACAGCTTCTGTTTCCTCTCAGGGTGACATCCGCCCTGCGACCCCCCCCCCCGGGTAAACAGAGGGTGTGTGTGATGGCAACGACCGTCTTCCCCTTCACTCACATGTGCTCGATGCCTCCATCAGAAATCCTCCTTGACAATCACACAGATGCACGACGACGCCGCCGGCAAGACGCCGCGGCCGTGCTGGAATCACAGGGCCTGTAATTACAGAGGGGGGGAGTGAGGGGTGGGGGGGCAACTAGAGACTCTCTCACTCACTCACTCAGTCACTGTGTTGAAAGGCCATCAATGGCAAATCAGAGCAGAGAATACTGAGGGGTGGGTCCGACGGCGGCCGCGCACAATGGCGCCGTGATAAAGGGGGAGTTTTCTCAAAGACGGGGATCGCTGCGCCGGCGGCGGCGGCAGGTTGCTATTTAACTGATGAGTGCCTCTTCAGAATCACTTCTACATCTGTGGTGGGAAACTATTGCTTTCACCCAAATCCAGCCCCCGATCCCCTCAACCAGCTGCCAAAACATGACAACAACAGGCCCCAATGTAAACACACGTTTTTTTTTTCTTTAGATGGATGAGAACGATGAGAACACTTCCCATTTACAAGTAATAAAATCAAAGAAACAAATTATAAATTCATTCATGAATTGTATTTGACTCCCGTAAAAATGCACAAAATTTCAAACAAAAACTCACCAAATTGTTCACGATGTAAAACCAAAGAGGGAACATTTATGCACATGCTCTGGCATTGCGACTAATTAAACAGTTCCTGGAACATGATTCACTTATTTACAAAATCTGTTCTAAGGCTTGAATTTGAATCATCCCCTCGCGTTTACTTGCTAAATGATCACCAACTGTAATAGATTCAAAGAAATGCAGATTATTGATTATTATCACTTTTTTTGCTAAGAAATGTACAGTATACTTCATTTATGGAAAAACGAATCACCTCCAACATTTCATATTATGTTTCTGGATTTCATAGCTCAATTTCTTCCCCTGGAAAAACTAACACGGTGTTTGTTTGTGGGATTGAATGGAAACGATAATAAAAAAGAATTTAAAGGGATAGTAACATTTTTTTAAAGTGGGGTTGTATGATCTACAAATAGCCCCTAAGTACTTTAATTGCAGTAGAAGACTCTCTGCACTCCTCCCGTTAGCAACGCCAGCCCATAATAGCCCTGCCCAGAGATTTACAACATACAGTGTTGTGAATGGACCCAAAGAAACGGCCTATTTTCACGGCCTAAAAGAGGTTTTACCTGAAAAAAAAATACACTGTTCCATTGTTCGCTATAATATAATTTTTTCCAGCCCCTCAAAGTGCAGGAAAAACACAGTTTTTATTTGGACCCAACCAACTGCTGATCGGCGGAGGGATACGTGAGTTGGTTCGGTCCAAATAAAAACTGCGTTTTTCCTGCACTTTGAAGGGCTGGAAAAAATTATATAATAGCAAACAATGGAACTGTGTAATTTTTTTCACGTAAAAACCTCTTTTAGGCCGTGAAAATAGGCCGTTTCTTTGGGTCTGTTCACAACAATGTTTGTTGTAAATCTCTGGGCAGGGCTATTATGGGCTGGCGTTGCTAACGGGAGGAGTGCAGAGAGTCTTCTACTGCAATTAAAGTACTTAGGGGCTATTTGTAGATCATACAACCCCACTTTTAAAAAATGCTACTATCCCTTTAAACACAGATGGATGAGATACGAGAAGATTCCTCACACGCACGACAAGACCGAGACGTACGGTACAAGGACGACTGATCCTCCTGACGTCACATCGCTGTCGTCTGTTGTCAATATCTTTTTCATGCAGTATCTCCTCCATAGATTCAGATCTGGTAATGTGAAATTCTCAACATATTTTATCTGGATTTACTTCTCCTCAGGCGGTGGCGACTCCTCCTCCTCCTCCTCCTCCTCCTCCTCCTCCTCCTCCTCCTCCTCCTCCCCCCTCCGCCACAGCCGCCGCCCGCTCACCTTCCTGCACTGCACAGCTCCAAGGAGGTCAAAGTTACATGTACAAAGTCACTCTACTAATCTCCTTTGTCACTCATAAAATTTACACAACATCTCCCTCATGGAGGCCTGTCAGTTTGCTGCTGCCTGTGGCTGTCAGAGAACACAGATAATTACTCGGAGGGATCAGAGAAGGCCTTGATTATTTATGGGGCTGGATGTCTGAAAGGAAAAATACTATAATACTATGTATATGCTGCTGCTGCTGCTTTGAATGAGTTCCTCTTGTTTTTGTTTTTTTTAAAGCAGAAGTAAGCAGAATATTTGTCTTAAATAGTTCTATCTTCCGACAGCAATCACTTCTATAGAGTGTTTGGTCTGAAACACGGGTCTGTCAGTCACTCTGCTCTGCTCTGAGCCGAGGAGAAAACTTTCCTTGTATCCTACAACCTTTATCCAATGAGGAGAGAGAACGGCATAAAGGGGCGGTCCTCTCTGTGTGTGCAGCCAAGGGATGCGCGTGAATGTGGTGACGTAGGGACGAGGGTGGGGACTGCTAACTCCATCTGCTGACAGGAAGTTAGACAAAACCACCGGATCGCTTACTTCTGCTTTAAGTATATATTTTTTTGCTTTTTTCATGCCTTTATTTGATAATACAAGCGCCTGCTTAACCCACTGCGCCACCCGGTTGCCCGAGTTCCCCTTGTTAAAGGTATAACATGTAGGAATTCCCCCCATCTAGCGGTGCGGTTGCATATCTGAACGTATTCTTGATGTTGCATTCACGTGAAATCGGGCAGAAGTCAGACAGACAACAGACGCTGCAGGATAAACAAGCGTCTATGTAAACAAGTGGTCCACCAGCACGAGGCAAAACAATACAGGCGTGACAACATGTTGTCATGGTGATGTGGTATTGTTTTACCGTCTTTCTCTGGTGGAGTAAAATGACATCCGGTCGGTTTGCTGACGGCCGTCTGCCTGACTGCACCTGAATGCAACACCAGTGCCTCCGTCCTTCCTCACACTACACAGTGGTGACAGTTTTAACAGGCCGAGCCCACAGCTCCGCTCAGTTTCCGTGGTTACCTACGGTCACGCTGCCACTCAACGTAAAAAAAATGGCGATGCAACATGGCCGCCTCGGTTCGGTGCGTCGCCCACTTATGTATTTGTAACGACTTGTAACAACTCATTCTAAGGTACGAGAAAGCTTTCATTAGTATGCAGCTGTGATTCCACTTCATTTGACTTTTGCTAATAAAAAGCCAAATAAGTTACATACTGCGGCTTTAATAATGACAATAATAACAATACAAGTTCATTGTTGCAGTGTTTTGTGGATAATGTCGGAAACTTTCCAGCAGTCAGAGAAATATATATCACATGGTTTTCATAAGAGTGAGTGTGTGCAGGTGTGTGTGACGTAGTCAGGGCCGTAGCCAGGATTTTTGAAATACCGAGGTCATAGTCGTGGTGCGCGGGGGGGGGGGTGGCGTCAGAAATTTTGGGCAATTTTATATTAAAAGGCTTCAATCTGGTGCACTTTGACAGATAAAAACTACACACATCATATTAGATGATATGGCATTAGATATTAATGCCATTTTTATGATATTATCATCACTAGTGATCATCCAGAGAAGACCCAACTTCACTGAATTCTGATGAGAACACACCATCCATTACAAACAGTAGACTAGCTCCTCACATTCGTAGCAGCCACAGAGTAGCAAAAATATTATATTATAAAGTTTAATTCCAGCTCGAAAAAAAAAAGAGTCTGAAATGCAATGTGATGGTCCTGGTTGTTAACATAAAGATGAACAGGTTTCTAGGGTGAAGTGTGCACTCTTTTTTTTACCATAGCTATAGCCTACTATTTTTGGGTGACTTCCTTCTGGAGCGTCAGCTGTGTTCCTCACTTTGAAACAGGCCCAGGAAGTTTGTTTGCTTTTCCTTATAGTTACCACAAACATACATCTGACTGCTCCTTGTTGCAGCAAATTGTGGTTGTTGGTTTGTGTAGTACTTCACATTTCTATGCATATTTTTTATGAGTAAAATATTGGTGTCAAACTTCATTTCGGTTGTATGGTCTTCTTTGAATGGGAAAATATGAAGAGGTCTAGGTGAAATCAAAATGAGCCAAAAACAGTTGTATTTGGATGGAGTGAATATTATGACACCGGCTATTAGTGAAATATAGCCTAATTAGTTTTCCAAAGGTCAAATTCCACCTGGACATACGTATCTCTGATAATAAAACAGCTGCAAAATTGCTCAGGTTCATTTTTTTAGCATCTACTTTTACACAGTTAGCCTACACATTACTTATTCATTTGCCTGATATCCCATGATTCAAAGGTAGATTTTACTCTAATGTGATTTTTGTTAGTATTCTTACTAGGCAGAGATGAAAAATTTACATTTTCTACTGTAGCCTACTCCAGACATGTCTGTAGTAATCTAACAGGTCTTAGCTTTCTTTAAATAAATAAAAAAGACTGAAATAAAACTAATGGTTGCCTAAACTTTACACCGTATGCTCTTTGTTAAATCTGTCCAAAAATTTTTAGAAAAAATTTCAGTCTTTGTTTGTGAAATATTTGTGCTCGTGCACCACATATGCTCACATCTTGTGCATCTCCTGGGGGCTAAGCCCCCCTGTCCTTAAAACTTAGTGACGCCCCTGTCTGTAAACATAAAATGTATCATGTCACTGTGCTTTTCACATAAAGTTGATGGAAGAATGGACAGTGCAGTAGATGCCCCCTCAGTATATTATCTGCAGGAAAGAGGTCTCTGCTCTCCCCCACTTACTGTAGCTCAACTAGTGCATAGTGCAGGACACAGACAGTAAACGGCGCTGAATTGACCCTATTAAACAGCTGTTTTCTCCGCATACATGAGGTTCCGTCCCGAAATAATACAGCGCTTCAAGTGCACGTATGTACGAAACCTTTACAGTGTAACAACTGGTTGGAAAGAGCAGTTTATCTAGAGCCAATCGACTCACTCAGTAGCCTTCTCCTCCATGCACGCAGGCTCCGCGACGCGCTGTATCACTCGCTTTTTCCGAATGAATCGCCTTTTTTCCCGCGACCAGTAAACAAACACCAGCGTACGTGAGGGCGTCAATAAACAAGAGCATTATAGGCCTACCGGAATTGTTTGGACAAGAGAGGAGTCACTCAGTCACCTTCCATCTGTCCTCCCTAATACTTTGCACTTTTTTTTTTTTTTTTTTTTTTTCATTCATCAGGCCGAAAAAAATACCGAGGTCATGACCTCGGTGTCCTCAATGGTAGCTACGGCCTTGGACGTAGTGTCATGGTGATGAGTGATACGAGGATGAAACGTGGTGTTTCTGTGGTTTCTGTGATCTCACATTTGTGTTTGTGCTTTGTGTTTTCTTACGTCGTGTCCCATGATAGCAGCATGAAAAAGCCCATGAATTAGACTGAGCCGTGTGAGAGCCAGAGACAAACAGCTCTTCAAGAAGAAGAAGAAGAAATGACGAGACGAATGCTTTTGATTTAACTCGCCTTCAGATCGTCAACAGCTCCTTTTGTTTTCTGTTGTAATGAAGTGGTTTAATCTCCTGCTAATATTTAAAGTCTCAAAAAAACAACAACAAAAAAAACTTGTTTGGCTTCAAAATTTCAAATATCGCTCCATAAAAGTGAATTTCATGTTGAGTGAGCAACAATCAAACCACAGGTCAGTGATCAGATGAAAAAATATTCTATGACAATCAAAAAAAAACCTAAAATGACAGATTATTAAATCATTGGATGTCAGTGTTTTGCATAAAAACCTCTAAACTGACACAAATAGACAATAGACACCCATCCTTTATATGTTTTATCACATAAAGTGTTTAAAACCCACGGACAAACTCACTGACAAACACTGGACTAAGGAATGAATATACATAAAAACTAAACTAACATAATATTATCACCCTGACGGACTCTTGTTGTTTGTACTTTTATAAATCCACATTTGGTTGTTTTCGGTTTATTTCCTGTTTTATTTTGAAGCCACTTCCCCTTTTGTCTCATGTTAAGTTGCTTCAAAATAAAAGTGGAAATGACAATAACCAAACTAATTCAAAAACATAAATTGCATTCATTCACAGTTATTAAAAGACCTGGATGTAACTTTGTAGATTACGATTTGTATCTTTTGTATGGGTTTAATCTCCCACTATTATTTAGGATTTAAATGTCAAATTTCAAATTTTGCTCCATAAAACTGAATTTTATGGCTGAATAAGCAACAAACCACACGTCAGTAAAAAATACTCTGTGACAATCAAAACAGAAATTAACCTGATAAGAGTTAAGGATCATTAAATTAGAGGTTGTCAAAACATCTGATAAGATTTTTGCAGTTTTTTAGATGTTTAACTACACAACATACTCCTTGTGTTTGTACTTTTATAAAATATTTAGACACACACGTTGTTTGAGTATTTGGAGGTTTATTTCCTGTTTTATTTTGAAGCCACTTCCCTTGTGTCTCATGTTAGGTTCCTTCAAAATAAAACAGGAAATGGCAATAGGCTAACTAAAAACATGAATTGCCTTCATGACAGTTATTAGAAGCCCTGGACGTAACGTTAACATGAAGTTGTGTATCTTTTGTGTTTCTAATTCGGTAAATAGTTAATTCCTGGATCAATATTGGCAGAAATATCTCGGTGTCAAGTGTTTTAGCGCTGCTATAGATACCTGTGCTAATGCTAACGCTAACACTAGATGAGTACCGTAGTTGTGATGCACAGTGACCAGAAATGAAAACTTGGTTTTACGACGACAAGTTGTGAGCAGCATCTTTTCCACCAACGTTGCGATTGACGACACTGAGGTGTAACCATGGTAACACAGTCTGACGACTTCCTCATCCTCATCTAAATCAGGGGCTAAAATTACCTGAAGAGAGATAATAATTCATCAGGAGGCAGAGGCTCAAACGCTGAGCCGATCTGCTTCACCTGGACTCTGTGCTGGTTCTGGTTTGGTATAAACAAGAATAAGGATCAAATAATGTTTTCAGAGGTTTTACATTTTATTTAAAAAGCCTCGGTTCAAACCATCTTTCCGCTGGTCGGTCTGTCGGTCGGTCAGTCATACCTTCCAAATACAAGGCGCCTGTTTAAATCTAATACGCCATTTAAATGCCAGCTTTAATAAGAGATGGCAATTCCATGTGCAAATCAATTTGATATCTACAGGGACTGAAAAGTGCACATCACACATTAGGAGCCAGGATCAAGCCGAGGGTAGGTGCCTCTCCTCCCTGAATTACAAGGAGAGTTTGCAGACGGATATGAATTTACAATTAGTCTCATTCTGGCGACTTCTTAAGGTTTGTGACAGTGTCTGGGGTTCCACTAAAGGCCATGTGTGTGGAGCCATGAATTTCTTGCGACAGGCTACGATACCAGAGAGGCTATATTTAGGGAGGATAACTAGTACTGCACGGTATAATCTGACATTTGTACCACAAGGGAGTCATACTGCATTGCTCACAAATGACAGTGTCACTGTTGGTTTGCGTCCCCGGTGGAATAGGTTAAAGAGAACAAAACATGTTTTTGCAGTGGAGTGCCGCTCTGCAAGACAGATCTAATAAAACAGTATTTGATTGTGGGGGTATGATCTGACGGAGGCTGTCAGTGGTGAGTGAGCCCCCTGAGCGCGGAGACAGCAGCAGTCTGCTTGAAAAGGAACAAAGAGTCCCTGGGAGCGGTCTCAGTAGACTCTGAAACAGGAGTCTGCATGACTGGCCTGCTTTTGATGGCTGACTTCAGCAGGGCATTTCAACTTCCCCCTCCCTTCCCCTCCTCCTCCTCCTCCTCCTCCTCCTCCTCCTCCTCCTCTGTCGTCTCCTTCTCCGGCCCTTTAACCGGGGACAAAGGGAACAAGCCGAGGCCACCGCCACCACCACCACCGTCGTCGTTGTCGTTTTCCTTTCTTGTTGTCCTTCTGGGTCAAATTGACCTAATCTGTTCACTTCCTCCATCATTCCTTCTTTCCTTCCTTTCTCCCTTTTTCGTTTATTTATTTTGCACAAACATATCATTTAAAACAGCATGAACATTCATCATGACTGGGATGTGCAAAAAACCTCACCACATATTCAAAAACCAAATTTGTTACAGGTTAAAAACAAGAACATAGGGAATAATTAACCAATAACGAAAAATATGTAGTGATTAAACAGTAAATATAAGGAACAATGGAAAAATACATACAAATCCCTTCCTTCTTTCCACAATCCTTGTTGCCTTGCTTCTTTCCTTCCTTCCTTCCTTCCTTCGTCCTTACTTCTTCTTCCTTCCTCTTTTGATCCAGTTGACCTGGTCTGTTCTCTCTCTCCCTCCCTCCATCTTTCTTTCCTTCCCTTTTCCCTTCCTTCTTTCCACAATCCTTTTTGCCTCCCTTCCTTCCTTCCTTCCCTTCGTCCTTACTTCTTCCTTCTTTTTTTGACCCAGTCTGTTCCCTCCCTCCATCTATCTTTCCTTCCTTTTTCCCTTCCTTCTTTCATCCCATCGTTCCCTTTGTCCTTCCTTCTTTCTTTCCCTTCGTCCTTCCTTCCTTCCTTCCTTCTTTATCCTTCCTTCCTTCCTTTCTTTCCCTTCATCCTTCCGGCCTTCCTTCCTTCTATCCCTTTATCCTTCCGGCCTTCCTTCTTTCCCTTCGTCCGTCCTTCCTTCCTTCTATCCCTTTATCCTTCCTTCCTTCCTTCTTTCCCTTTGTCCCTCTTCCTTCCTTCCTTCCTCTCGTCCTTCCTTCCTTGACCCATTAGAACAGCTGGAGGGTTAAATCTGTGTCTAAGTGCGTCGTTTAATGAACAAACTCGCAGCACGTCCTGGTTCCAGCCTCACATCCATCCATTCATTCATTCATCCATTTATTTATTTATCTATCTATCTTCATATCAATCTACTGTAACACTTTCTATCTGATCCCCCTCATGCCGCCGCGTCGTAGTTTTTAAATTATAACATCAACCGGCGTATTTGAGCACCTGTCAAATCCTTTTAAAGAAAACAAGCATGATGTAATTCTGCTCAACCAGGCAATTCATTAGCCCGAGTCAAACACTCGTCCTTCTGCAGTCGGCATGCTGTTGTCTATGCCCCTCGGGGTGGGGTGGGGTGGGTGGGGTGGGGTTTAGGGAAGAGGAGAGGAGGGAGAGCCACTTGCGTCCACATTCACCAAGGTGATCAAACCTGCGTCAGCCTTACACCTGCTCTCCCCCCCTCCCCCAACCTCTCCACTTCCTCAGGAGGAACCGGGACAGGCTGCACAACAAAGCTGCAGCAGCAACGGCGGCACACTTGGGGAGTTCGGCTAACTGCGTCTTCAATCACCACATCTCAGAGCCATCCAAGGATTGCGGGCATTTAGAGGGAGGAATAGGGGGAGGAGGAGGAGGAAAATGCATTAAAAATATATAAATAAATAAAAAAAGGCAGGAGTTTACATGGAGGAGTTTGTTTAGGATGCACGTTGTCGCCGCAGCAGCTGATTGATGCACGAAGGAAATATTCCAGCCACTTAGCTCCTGTAGTGCTCTAGCAGTTATATGACACCTTGCATTTTTCTATACGGCCTCTTTGCACGCTGCTGTACTCCAGTCCGAAGCAGCCTGCAGATGGAGAAACAGTAGTGCTAATAAATAGACATATGGAATATGAGTGTTGAAGACATCTTTACTAGGAGACAGTAAAGCCATGTTAGCAGAGGCGGGAGGATATTACAACCAGCTCGACGCTCTGTGGAGATTTGGGGGATCAGCGATGTGCAGGCTGTTTTTTTTCAATGATATGTTTGAATTATTTCTTATGGGTGTGCATAATGGCAATATAAATCTTTCTGGGTGTGCAATTACAAAGACTGGCATGGTCTATTCCCCGCTGGGTGATCGCCTGCGAACAATGACATATTACTGGCTGGCCGGCAGTGGTCATTAAGAACTGATATGGGATTTATGGCCAGTCTTTAAACATGAGATGGCATTAAAGAGATTTGAATACAGTCAAAATGGCACAAAGAAATCCTGCCTGAGCAAGATGAAGCTAATGAAGTGTGTTGGAAAGCAGGGGAATATAAAGTTATTTTGGGTAAAGCCAATTTCTCATCAAGCAAAATGAGTCTGATTTTAATCACGGGTTGTCAGAGTCCATAACAAGCTGGCTTGGCTGTGTTATTATGGTATTGTGTTGGGAGAGGGGGGGGGGGGGGTGAGGTTTTTATATTTTATAGGGGGCTGTTATGAGCAGGAAAGTTTAAACAATTAATATCCTAACGGCACGCGTTGAAAAGCAGATGACAGAAGTCGTGACGCGAGCCGAGCCGAGCTATATACGAGAAGCCATTACATTACATTACATTTCATTAGATGACACCGATTTCCAAAAGATACGGAGAGGCGGCGGCGGCGGCGCGCTGTGTCGGGTGTTTTCAACAAAAAAAAAATAGAAAAAAAAAGCTCCTCCATATAAACGCTGCTAATTTCCAGTGGCAATTAAGGAGTCTTACATTCCCACATGATACCTGCTGAGTGAGTGTAAGGAGCTTAAACATCAGATGTGTTCATTGGAAAGTGAGAAATAAAGACTTTGCCTCATCATATTAGTGCCAGCCCTTAAAGTGACTGTTTATCATGAGGTAGTGCTCAAGGTTTTAATGAGCTCCCTGCCTGTTCTAGTATAATTCCAATTAGTCCCTCCGTCTCATATAATGGCATGATTACCTTGTGAAGCCTCCATTGTTTTCTGTACAAGCCTTGAAAGGAACCCTGACTATTTTAATCTGTTTCCCAGTGGCAGCGTGCACCTGCCAAGCCAGTTACACCTCCTGCAGAATGATCACAGGTATCGGTTCATTAATACAGAGAATGGCTGTGTGTATGAACCCCCCCAAACCCCCCCCCCACCACCACCAACCCCCCCCTCTCTCCCCCTCTGGTCACACACCTAGTGGAGAGATGAGAAACTCGGAGTTAAAACTGCATTTTATATTTTTGCATTTCTCTCTCTGGATGCTCAGAGTGGGCGGAGTTAGTTTACAGTAAATAAATAAAGAGCTGCAAAATAGCAACGATATTGTGCATGGATATTTTTTTGTTATGTTTTGTGTTTCTGTGCCGGTTGTGTAACAGTTGGGTGTTTTTAGTGAATATCTCAGCCCACTTATTATAAAGTGAGACTGATCTCAAGTCAAAGTGAGGACGAATCCTGCAGCTGTGTGTCAGCCTCTAAAGTGAGGACGGGCCATTACCTCAATTTTGGTCGCTGCCATTTCAGAAAAAAAGGGGGGAAGAGAGAGAGATAGAGGGAGACAGAGAGAGAAGAGGAAGAGAGAGAGAGAAGAGGAAGCTATTTTTGATCAAAACCCAGGCAAGAGGAGAATCAGTCATTAGCAGCAGACATTTGCGCTGTCATCTTGTTTGGACAGCCTGTGGCTTCCACTCCAACACTCTTCTGGTTCTGGAGGAGATGATGAACCCGCCTCCTCCTCTTCCTCCTCCTCCTCCTCCTCTTCCTCCTCCTCCTCCTCCTCCTCCTCGTCCCAGGACGGATTTAAACCCAGAGACTCGTCACTCGGCCAAAACCACAGGTCATTCAGACATTTGCACAACAGACAGAGAGAGAGAGAGAGAGAGAGAGAGAGAGAGAAATAAAAGGATATTTATTAGTGTTTGTAGCGGCCTGTTCTTTAACCCTGTAACATGAATGATGCAAAACAGCTCTTTACTGAATCACAAGAATCAGTTCGTTCAAAAGATTTGTTTACAGAATCATTCACTGCCCGGAGCTATGTGTATATCTGTGTAGACATATCTGTCATCAACAAGAGATTACGGGTTACGGGTTAGCGCGTTACGTTTGTGTGGCGGTGTCGCCATGGAGACGAGAGCTGGGACACCGGGTCGGAGGCTCTGATCTTACAAGGTTGGTTTTCAGCCAAGAGACGCTCCATTCTCCCTGGAACTAGTCATTTAACCATCACAATTACTGAGAAGCTGTTTAATTAAAGCAGATAAGTGGAATGTTTGTGTTAATAGCTATAAGTCTTAAATAGTTGTATCTTCCGACACCAATCACTTCTATAGAGTGTTTGGTCTGAAACACGGGTCTGTCAGTCACTCTGCTCTGCTGTAAGCCGAGGAGAAAACTTTCCTTGTATCCTACAACCTTTATCCAATGAGGAGAGAGAACGGCATAAAGGGGCGGTCCTCTCTGTGTGTGCAGCCAAGGGATGCGCGTGAATGTGGTGACGTAGGGACGAGGGCGGGGAATGCTAACTCCATCGGCTGACAGGAAGTTAGAAAAACGACCGGATCACTTAAGTAAGTGATCTGCTTTAAGGTATACAAATCTTGCATATTTCGTCTTTAATAGACCGAATCTCCTTGTTGTTTACAACTACTTCCGGGTAGAAAACCAGCACGTAATTTGAATGAGAACAGTAGCCTAGTAACGAACGCGAGTTTAGCTATATCATGTTTTTCACGCCCTATCATTTTAGACAAATCTGAAATGTGTGTGTTTTGTGTTGCTATGGGTTGTATCTATTCAGTTTGGGGGAATCACAGTGTCTAGAAAGCATCAGTGGCTCAGCTGACAGGGACAGCTAAGCTAACGGCGGTAGCCTAGCTAAGCTAACAGCAGTAGCTAAGCTAACATCAGGACTAGGGTTGCCACCCGTCCCTTAAAATACGGAATCGTTCCGTATTTTGAAATAAAATAGTGCGTCCCGTTTTGAATCAATACGGGACGGGCTTTGTCCCGTATTTCCGAGTTGTCATGAATGCAGCATCACTTCGCACGTGTTCTGTAAAGATCCAGCATTTGTCAGAACGAAACAGAGACCATCCTCTCTGTAGGACACTTTCTATCCATCGCTAACTCATTTTCAGCTGGCGTCACCTTTACTTTGAAAGTCCAGAACGGAGCGTTTGGGAGGGAGAGATCAGCTGTTCCGCTGCTGTTGACGTCTCCGCCTGCAGATGTTCAGCTGAGGGGATACGCTGCTCAGCTGTTGAGCCGAGCGTCAAGAGGTCATTATAGCCTATTTACAGTCAGTTACCACTGAAAGAAGTTGTGCGCCGCTCGCAGCAGGACAGAATAAGATGGATAATCGGTAAATTAATTTTTAACTTAATGTGACTATCTACATATTTCGCCGCCCTGTTATGTGTTGCTCAAACGCAAATCTTGAGTAGGTCTACTCTGTTTTCACATTTAAAAAGGTCTTTGTACAGAGACAACATGAGATTTGCTTGTAGCTACAGCACCTAAAAAACCCACTGTAACCTATTTTCAGTCTAACGGGATGATGAATGAACGGGCAATATGGAAAAAAAAAATCTCTGCTTGAAGCGACAGCTTTACACACTGGGCTGATTTTATATTAGGCTTTTATATTATTATTATTACATAAAAAAAAGCAAACTAACTCAGTGGGTGATATTTATTCGTCTGACCTGCTGTTGCTGGTAGCCTATGCAGCTGGTCTTGAACTGGTCTGAACATTAGCACAGTGTTATTTCGGATCATTTTGTGCAGATGCATTTTTATTTGATTTGCATGTGTTTCAAACCATGGTAAATCACTGTTAATAATAGGCTTTATGCACAGCTCCACTACTTCCTGAACTTAAACCATCCAGTCCTCCCATTAAGCTGGCCAGCTCTCTGACTATTGAGGTCAGACACACCTGGATTAATCAGTTTGTCCAATAATACAGGAAATAAAGGAACTTGTTTAAATGTTCAGGAAGTAGTGGAGCTGTGCATAAAGCCTATCAGGCTGTTGTGAGGAATCATTACATGTGTAACATGTGACAGCCTCTTCACATAGGCTATAGGCATTAATATGTATGACTATTATATTTAAGTGGGATATTGCAACTTTATGTTTTGGATCAAACAGCCCGTCCTGGCCTTAGCTATGTGAAGTGATAACCTCAATAAGGTGCACTGTACCTGCCCCCATTCCAGTTTAAAATATGTGTTAATACAAGAAATTGAACGTGTACAAAATACATAGGCCTACATGAAAAGTGTGGCGTTTTGACCCGTGTCACCCCCCCCCCCCCCCCCCTCCCCCCCCCCGTCGACATTTGGTCGAGTGTCCCTTATTTTCACAACTCAAAGGTGGCAACCCTAATCAGGACGTCAGCTGTTAAAACCCTCCCGTTGTGGGACACGACATGAAACTACTCCAGTTAGCTGATGTTGTAATATCCACTGGAGAAAATATATTCTTCATGGAGCGTTTATTGAGTCACTGAGTTATTAAAGTTAAACAGGTAGCTAACCGTTAGCCCGGCTAATCTATGATAACCATGACTAATTACAAAAATGTGCACACAGAAATAGTAATGTTTGTCCAATCATTGGTTTTATAGACTTTACAAACATCAGATTAGTCTAAACGGTGATATAGTGACATGAAAAATGAGATAAATATAGCAAAACTCTCGTCCGTCACTATTGTTCTTATGCTGGTTTTCTACCCGGAAGTAGTTGTAAACAACAAGGAGATTCGTTCTATAACATTCGCAAGTGATTCATCGTTGGCATGGAGCGAATCACGCAGCAGTTCCTCTCCCGGCCTGCAGGCTCAAACAAACCAGTTCAGTTCGTTCACTCAACAAAACAATTAGTTCTTTTCAAACGAAACGGTTCGACACCAGTAAAGCGTGTTGTCCTGGGTGTGTCGGTATAACTGATCCGGGCTCAGAGGACACGTCTCATTCAAACAGGATATCAGCAACTATAAGGAGCACAAAAAAGGAAGGAGGGTGGTAATAACCAGCAACCCTAAAACTGAATTTAGATTTTTCTCTCTCAGATTTGACACTCGTGCAGAAAAAGCGACAGGACGAGGAGGAGGAGGAGAAGAAATGGTAATCTGCAAGAAAACCCTTAAAAGAATCAATTTGGCAAGGTGTCTGCGAATGTGACTTTATCCGGCGCTGTGATTCCGACTGTCTCCTGTACGAGTGGGATGACTGTCTTTCTTCCCCGCTGACAGGCAGACCCAGGCCAAATTGACAGTTCTTTAAAGCGCCTGACAGAAAGCCGCATTAATTAAGTCATTGCTGGACTTTAATTGTGTTAAGAAGTTGAAAAAAAAAATCTAATATGAGAAAAGGTTACCAAGTCCTCGGTGGTGTCAGATTTTCTACTTTCTATGAATATTAATGTGCCTAATGAAGACAATCTTCGCTTCATCTCCCCATTGTTCTGTATTCAGGTGCCAAGCTTTCACAGCCATTGATTTGTTGTTAAAGAACAAATATGTCACGGGAGAAAATGACTGCCACGTCTTTTATCTTAAATTTATCAAGAAAAACGCCTCTCTTTTTAGTTGAAGTGTGCGGTTTCTCTTTTCTCTCTTTTCTTTTTCTCTTTTTTTGTTATTCTAAAAAGATTTTTTAGCTGAGTGAGTGTCATGCAAAAGTTGTCAAGGTGTGTTTGGGTGTTAATTAAATGTGGTAAGCCAATTCATTTATTTATTTATCTATCTATTTATCTGCTGAGAGGAACAGGGAACAAAAGGGAAAGATTCAGATTTCAGGAGCTGCAGCTGGTTTGTGGTTGGTGGACACAACAAGTAAATACAAAGCAAATCACATCTTTTGTCTTTTTTGTCTTTTGGCGTCAAATAATTTAGCCTTTTTTTTTAATAGCGTCCAGGAGCTCGAGCCGATCTGAAAACATGACACAGATAACATGGGATGCTCTAATTCAATGCAACTCCTTTTATTTGATGAAGCAGGACAATGTGCATTGATAAACATTTCAAGATAAAATGTAGATAGATAGAGATAGATAGATAGACAATCGTAGTTTACAGTAGGCACAGGTGGTAGGTGGTGGGGGTTAAAGTGCTAGAGTCAGAAATTTAAAGTGCTGAGCAGGGGTTCTCAACTAGTCTCACTCTGGGACCCACATTTTCCCATGGTCATTAAGTCGCGACCCACTTTTATAGAATTCAAACCAAGATTTTAAGCCTTTAAATACTAATTTAGCTCTTTATTGAGCAAAGTGCATTTCAGAGCACCTGAATGAAACTGAGGAGGACCATGACAGCTGCATGTGTTCACGTGTCTTGTGTGCCTTTCAATATAAGTTATTTTTCAAAATAAAAGACATGTCCAACATCAGATGTGCATTGCATATTATTTACTTTTTTGACCAGCTGTCCGCGACCCATCCAGAACGGGTCCGCGACCCACTTTTGGGCCCCGACCCACCAGTTGAGAACCACTGCTATAGAGTAAGGCTGCAGGATGAGGATGATGATGATGATGAGGTGCAGCTGTCTGGCAGGTCAAGTCATGAGATAAGATATTTGATGGCAACTTACAAGTTTCTTTCAGAGGCCGAGGGGGGGGGGGGGGGGGGGGGGGGGGGGTTGTGCAAGACAACACGTTGGGAGCTATCCCCATGTTTCAATATTAACCTGGCATCATGATTGCCAGGCATATTGAAGAGACAGGGAATTCAAATGAATCCCTCTCCCCCCATCTCTCTCTCTTTACCCCCCCTCTTCACCACCACCACCACCTCCCTGTGATAAGACGACCTGAGTCCTTGTGAAAGATGAGCTATGGCTATTTCTGGAGAACGAAGTGCTCGGTCTCGCCACAGGGCAAACCCTGAATAGCCAGGGTTGGAATTACTTGAAAAGGAAAAGGGGAACTGGCTGATGCACTTGGCACTTGTCATTGAAGGAGTGTCTTTTGTTCGCGTCGGCCCCATAGATCTCCATCTGAAGGAAACGGCTACAAAAGACGAACTGAAGAAGACTGAGACGATGATGAAGACTGTGGCGGTGCATGGTGGTGGCGACGTGTGTTTTGCGAATCCTTTTGTGAAAAATTAACAGAGGCATGATGATGTTGCAGAGCAGAGGGGAGCGGAGGGGAGGGGGGAGCAGGGACGACTGTCAGGAAATTCATTTTGCAGTATCTCATCTGAATTTACTGTTTTAAATTTGGTTTTGTGTGTGTGTGTGTGTGTGTGTGGACCTGGCTCGTATCACACACACCGCCACTCCTCCTCCCTTTAGACTAGAGAACCTTTTTTTTTAGGTTTGGCTGTTGAGAAGAGAGTCGACACCATGGCTAATTTATGTTGTGGGCTGGGTGTATACACAAAGTGTGAAGGATGGGGAAGTGTGCACATGTGGACGTCGCTTTATTGCATCTGACAGAGACGACTTCTTTCTGATGTCATCCCGCCGCGCATGTGGGAGTCAGTGAAGTTCACATTGTTTCCCAGCAGAACAGACACACACATCATCAATTTAATACTTCCTTCAAGGGGGAGATTTTTTTATTTTTATGTCTTTTATAAAAAGAAAGAGTCCATGCCGTTGGTAATTCAAGCCAAGATAAGATTTTATTCAGGTGATTCCATCAAAACTTTTTCACTTTAAGGCCTCATCCTGTAAATCTTTCACATTTGTAACTGTGCAGTTTGTCTTAAAGGTTGTTTACATCAGTAAAGTTGAGAAAACACAAGTGTTATTTAAATTACGAGCCAATTTTTTAACACATAAATCAAAGTCCGCACTCGTTTCTGAGAATATACATTTACGTGAGTGGGGGGAAAAAAAGACTGATTGCGGCTTTAATGCCTCTCCACCCCCCCCCCCCAACCGTCACAATTTATGTTACATGAAGCAGATTTCTCAAAGGTAACTTGGCGGGGGGGTGGGGGGCGAGTTCTTGCTCAGATTTACTTTAGTTCCCATGTGCTGTGAACCAGACAGGCCTTTTATTTATGGGGAAAGTTTTGTGCTGCGATGATTATAATTCTGACACTGAGCCATAATCCAGTTTGGAAATGAATCAAATCTAATGGTTTAGTCGATGTCTTACATTTCCCCTTTTGATCCATCTGCACAAATGATAGTCAAGATGATAATAATAATAACAATTAATATCATTATTATTATTATTATTATTATTGCTTTGTTTTCATCCTAATAGTCTGACCTAAAAAAAAAAAAAAAAAAAGACACATGAGAACAAATGGAGAGGGAGCATCAGAGGGAAAGTAATGAAACGTCTCTCAACAACACTTTGTCTCTGTTCCTTTGGCCAAGTCTGGGATACCTATTAACACTCCCTTTAAATTATTCATCCTGATGGATAAAACACCTCCACAATTAATTGCATGTGAGCCACCCAGCCCCCTTAAATCCCATTGAAGAGGCCGAGTTTCACAGCGTGCACTCGTTAAATGTATAATTTCCTTACGCTGGACTTTTAAATATGGACCCGAGTGGAAAAAAATAATAACTTCCACTGTTACTGTTACTGTATACTGTAGTGTATAGACACTGACTGCAGATTAATGGGGCCACGTATATGAATGATCCTCTCTGTTCTGTAATAATACATCTTGAGGAGAAAGAAAAGGAAACCAGAGACCCAACCCCCCACCCCTCCCCTCTTTGATAGGAAACTTTCCTATCGTTTGTATATTCTGTTTCATGGACATCACTTCAGAGCAAATGAGCAGCAGCACACTTTTCTCTCACACACACACACACACACACACACACACACACACACACACACACACACACACACACAGATACAGACACACACGCTCATGTAAATTACATCAGATTCCCCAACCTTGCGCCATCCGCTGTGAAAACGACATTCAATGTTATGTATTAATCATAAATATCATCAATATATGCAGCGTTAATTGTCCTACTTCCTTAAGAAACAGACAGACGTGGTGAGGATGATGATGATGATGGAGGTTGAGGTGGCTTCATCGTTTGTGGACAATAGTGATGTGCGGATCGATACTGAAATATCGATACTTCCGATACCAGGTCTGTCAAAAATCGATTCTCAAATGAAAATATCGATACTTTTGATACTTCATACTTGTGATAATGTATATCAATGTAACTAAACTATTGAGACCTTGTCTAAATGACATGCAGTTTTTAGGAACTACTTTTTCTTCCGCCTGGGTAAGTGCGTAATGCGTAACCCGCTGCTAACTCAACAGTCAGTCTGTCTCAGTCAAGAGTCAATGGCGGAGCGTAAGAGCCTATTTCAGCTCCACAAACAGCGAAGACAGATATCTGTGGGAAAAATTATAAATAATATTTTGGTTTAATGGTTTTATTATTTTACAATATGTTCTTTTTTTAGTGTTTGAAACACCATTTTCACATATTTTGTCTATGATTGTGTGAGTCCTCTGATTTTTCTGTTGTTGTACTATTAGCTTGGCTATATTGACCAAACAAGGCCGCTACCTCAATATACTTCAGAGTTTAAAATAAATAGATATATGTTACTCTGATGTCTTGTATCCTTTGGAAGCTATGACTTGAAATACACTACTTTTTTTTAGATTTACCAGGCACATTAGGTATATTTGCACAAAGCATCGGTATCGGATCGGTATCGCCAATAACCAGCCTGAATTTTACTCAGTATCGAATCGGAAAGCAAATTTGTGGTATGGACAATGTTGAAGCATTGTTTCATTCACTAACTCCTCCTCATCGTCGTCGTCCATGTTGGATTTAGTGTGAACTTGTGGAGCTGCTCTGTTGTTTCCACCTGGAGAAGGAGAAGGAGAGGTGGAGAAGTGGGAGCTCATTTGTGCGTCACAGTCGAGGATTAAGTGGTTTTTAGAAACTGCAGTATTGATGCAGCGGCTGCAGAGATAAAGGCAGACTGATGGCTGCTACTAAACTCATGGTAGTCGACTTGGGGGTATTGACATTTTTGGACAATGCTATTTTAAAAAAGAAAAGATGCAAACTCTGAATATACAAAGAAAAAAAGAAAAACAAACTCCTGCAGTAAAAGCATGCAGGGTAAATAAGCTTTGTGTGTTTCTGTGCAGGAGCTCATCCAGGAAGAGGAAGAAGAAGTGTGTGCTGCTGCTGCCCAGCTATTTATTGCTGCGCTGCTGAATGCAACGCCAGCTCAAAAGGCTTCAAATCATCGGGGAGATTGTTAGGCTTCTGTGAAAATTACGGAAATGCAGGGGAAATGGATGAGCAACACTTCATAACAATTAATCAGGGGCCGCTGATTAATAAAGTTCATTTTTTATTCTCGATGATTCAGGGGATTATCAAAAGGACACTGTCCTTGTCATTTTGATTAACAAACCCATCCTCGCTCTGGAAGAGGACGCGCTGAAGGGAGACGCTTTCTTTCGCCCATAAAATAAATATTGAATGAGAATATTAACTCGTTAACCTTGACAAGTATTTGTAATTTTCATAAGGGGGGTAAACCAGCAGATTCAGCACAAAAAATGCTGTGGGGGTTTGAGAAAAAGGCACGGGGAAGAGGAGGCGGGGGGACGACAACACACAACAAATTAGAGAGAATGAAGAATGCTACTGCATGAATCCTGTCATTTTTATGGGCTGCAATGATTAATTTGTTTGTTCAAATTCTCAATTAAGCCAGGAGGAACTGGCAGAATTAGAAAAGGAGAGCAGCAGTGCGGCGTTGTCTTGGCTTTGCAAGCACCCCGGGGAGATATAGCCCCCTACCTGATCTCAGGTCATCAGGCTCCTCTGCAGACGGCTCACACAGCCCGGAGCAGGGGTGTGGTGGTGTGTGTGTGTGTGTGTGTGTGTGTGTGTCTTCAGGATCCATTTCAAACTGAACAGAGAGGGAGAAAAAAAAAATGTAAATCAAAATATTTCCTCACACCTCCCTCACCTCCTTCCCCTGATAAATCATTCTGCCTTTTCCTTTCATTTGTCCGGGTCGCCTTGTCAAGGGTAATGCCCTTAAAATGTCAATTGTCAGTGTGAGCATGCATTGCATTAGATATAAAGTACAGTTCAGCACACACAAAAACAGCAGTCAGTCGCGCCGTCGTACAGAAAAGAAATAAAATATGGAGCTTGCACTTCCCCTGTTCCCTGGAGGCCGCGCCGACCGTGCACTTATTATTTGTCAGAGTGACAGATGTTTTTCAAATGACGTTGTCTCATGTGTGTTGAACTTCTACCAAAAGCCCCCACCGCGAGAGACCGTGGGACGCTGTTCGCCATCTGACGGTATAGTAGGGAAAACCTCCACGGACTCGGTCCCAGCGCTGCCACGCACAGCACACAGGCTTCCTGCTGGGAAAAGTCTCCACAGCAGAGGAGCCCGAGGTTGTCAAGGGTGGTCTGCAGAGGTGATGGCAGCACTGAGCGCTTAGCTTAGCAACGGCAAACCCTGGAAAACCCTGGGCCGAGTTGTTCAAAAGGTGTAATCTGGACAGGGCCGTTGTATAGGGGAGAAAGGTGATGATAATTCTAGGGGCCCAGCGCCCAGTAGGCCCCCCCCCCAAAAAAAAAAAAAAAACCCAGTAGTCTAATCTTTGTATGATTGATTTATTCTGCATAAGACTACTACTCATAATAAAGCTGCATTAGCATCAAAACAAAGTAGGCTAAATAAAAATTGATAATACGTACGTAGTCTAAGAAAAAAAGTGGAAAAGTCAGGGGGCAGGGGCCCACTTTAGTATTCTTCCAGGGGGCCCAGAATTCCTAGCAACGGCCCTGAATCTGGATAAAAATTAGCCGGATTTTGAAATCCCCTTTTTTGCTATCCAGATCACGTAATCTGTTTTACTTTTATCCCAGTTGTTCAAAGCAAAGTTGGATTGGATCAGTCTGATCCAAATCCAAATGTTCAAGATTACCAAATCCGGATAATGATGCTCTAGATGGGACTGTGCATCACAATGAAGGCTGATTGGTCTGTTAACAACAGGTAGAACAGCAGCATGAGGTCTCTCAAAGTGTGTTTATTTGAAAACGGAGTGTATGTATTGTTTTCTGTGGCAAGGCAAGGCAAGGCAATTTTATTTGTATAGCCCGTTTTTACAGTTTGTCTCAAAGGGCTTTACATGGCATCGTAACAACATCCTCTGTCCTTAGACCCTCACATCCACTGAGAAAAAACTCCATGGAAAACCCTTTAACAGGGAAAAATCGGAGAAACCTCAGGGTGAGCAACAGAGGAGGGATCCCTCACCCAGGACGGACAGACGTGCAGTAGATGTTGTTACATGTGCTCTTTGTTGTTTCTTCAATGTCTTTTAAACAGCAGACTCCATCTGGTCGGGCTGTTAAAATAAATTGAAAAAAGCAAATATACAGTAGGCTACACTAGTGAAATTGTGAATATTTCCCCATGTGTTTCAAATTCAAACTTCAAATTTCAAAATTCAAACTTCATTAAATTCAGTTTGGGGAAAAGTAGTTGGAGAAAAGTTTTTCAGTTGTAGAATATTCAAAAGTTAACATTATTTACTAATCACTGTATGTATGTATACTACATTATCAATATTGTTTATTTGACCAACTTCAATTAAAAAATTTTAATCACATTTTGTTCCTGAAATCCCCCCTGAATCCACCCAACTGCTGGGATCAGAATAATCCAGATTTTTTGGATCAAAGTTATCCCGATCCTACTGAAAAGTTTTTTATCCAGATCAAAACCAAGATTGGATTACGTGATCTGATCTGATCTCAGAATCCGTTTTTTGGTTTTGAAACAACCCATTTTCAAGATTTGAGCCAATCCGTTATCCAAAATCCGATCGGATTACCTTTGAACAACTGGGCCCAAAACCCTGGAAAACCCTGGAAAACCCTAATGTACAGTAGAGTAGAGTACAGTAGAGCAGGAATAATGCAGCGCCACGGAAAAACTCAGAGTTTGGGATTTGCTTATTGAATCTGCCGAGTGCTGTGAATTTGTTTTTGGTGGCTGCAGCAACAAATATTATTTACAGCGCCGACATGAATATTAATATAGACAGAAAACAAATTTGCAAGTAACTCTGTCTCTTTGTGACTCGCTGAGCTCCAGAAAGTGAAGCAGCGACAGAGAGAGAGGGAGAGAGGGAAGGAAGGAGAGAGAAAGAGGTCATTGTGCGATGGTGCAGTTTTAAAACTGAGAGGAAGGTGAACGCTCAGGTAGAAGGTCACAGCTGGAGCAGAGCGCTCATAAACTTCACCACTGATATTTGAGACTCTGTGTTGTTGCTTTAACCTCGTAAAAAAAAATAAAAAATACATGCACGTTTTTTAATCCATGTACTTAACTTTTGATATATTCCCTAAAAAAGCAAACATGCTACTTTTGCTCAGCTCTTTCTAAATGGTAATATACCTGCAAAACAGTGAAACGGCGTGCAGAAAAAAAGAGAGAATTAATAATCACATCAGCATTTGGAGCTGGATCACTGACTCTGGTGTGTGGACAGAGTGTCGAGGCCTGTGTGTGTGTGTGTGTGTGTGTGTGAGTCCCTTTATGACGCGATGATGCATTTAAAATCAGGTTCTACACTGTGTTTGTATTATCTCTTTATGAGATTGCTTCCACTTTTTTATTTCATTTTTAAGCTCGGTAAAGTATTTGTTTACCTCTATATAACAGTGTGTCGAAGTCAAACAGAAGAATATATCTCTGCACATTCAAGTGTAACTCACTGCAACAAAAAAAAAAGGAGAGAGAGAAAGAGAGTGAGAGAGAGAGAGCTGTTCTACATACACTGCAAATTCTCCAAGCGAAAGTGCAACTCTTTATTGTGTTTACAACCATTATATGATTTTTGTAATGAAATCACAGTGTGTTTTCCGGACCAGTGGGTGCTTTTAATAGTGTTGGCCACCTTTCTTTTTCCAATTCAAGGTGTCCTCTATAGAGTGTGGGCCTATGTATATATCCAGAGCAGCAGCAGCAGCAGCAGCAGCATTGACTATAGAGCCAGCACTTGTGAAGCGAAAATGCTTATTAGTCAAACAGTCCCCATCGGAATAATGCCACGGTCAGCCAGTGGTGAGGGATAACTCTGTGCAGATGACACTCCGGAGCCTATTCTGTAGGGGATCTGCTTTAGTACGCCACGCACAAACATGATGTATGGACACACACAAGCAAAGAGAAGCATCATGGGAGCACACGGCGGTGGAAGAAGAGCTGCGGATGAGTTACTGTGGCGAGAGAGAGCATTTGCTGCTGCTCTGCTCGCATCGAACCAACAGACGAACGGACGAACGAACATCGTCGTCGTTGTGCTCTTCAAAAACAATGACAGTATGTTCTAGTTTCTGTTTAACGACCCGTTCGCCCCCACCCTGCAACCTTGATCAAAACCTGTCGGCAAAGAATAAAGCTGTTAGAAAAAAGAAGGAAAAAAAGGAAAAGGAAAATGAAACGGTTATAGATGATCTGAAAGAGCGTGGCCTCCACACAATCTCCTGAGTTCACGCGGTCAGGGATGAAAAAACCCACAGAAAGTCATTTTGTTCCTAAAGCTTCATTAGACAAGAAGAGTGTCAGTGGCACTGCAGCTGTTGAATTAATAGCCAACATGCTAACACTGTTTTCTCTGCACTGTTCACTCACATTTGGTATTTTGTTCTTGCATTGTGCATTTATAGCGTCTTGCGTTACATAGTAGGCTATCTGTGAATAATAGCAATGCTAAAGTCTTTTTTTAAATCTATGTAGGCTAAGAGCTAATGGCTAACATGCTACTGCTGCAGTTACATCACCTCTGAGCTTCTTTCTATTTTCTCTGCACTGCACTGTTCACTCACATTTGGTATTTTGTTCTTGCATTGTTTATTAATATCAGACATAATACAGCATTTAAACCAAATAGGCTATAAACCATGAGTGCCGACAGGACAGGTCAAGGGTAAACAAATAAATTATAGGACTATAAATATACGACAAATAATAGAAAATGAATGAAAAATTCACAAAATGAAAGGAAGAGATTATCAAAATATAATCCTGCAAAAATGAAAACAAATCCAAATAGCCTTGAAGCTTAAAGGTCCAGTGTGTAGCCTAATAATTGTCAAGGTTTATTGGCAAAATCTGAATAGGCCTATACTCATGAATATATTTGTGTACGTTTTTAATCGCTACAAAATAAAATCAGTTTGGTTTTGTAGCCTTATAATTCTTCTTTCATTGCAAGGGTCTTGCTTTAGAGAGTGTCGCCATCTTGCGCCGCCATGTCCAACCAGTCACAGAGCGCGTTTCGCAAGTTTCGCGTTCATAAATAAACCAAGGAAGAAGGAAAGAAGGAGGAGGAAACAGCAGACATGATAAAATGGTTTAGATCTTCACCTCATCGCTCCATGCTCCTGAAATAATCCCAGTCGTGGTTTAAGAAGTTGTTTTGTCCTCGGAGGCCACCGTCACTTTGCCAATGGGAGGGGTGAGTGCGAGCTAGCGAGTGAGCGTCGCAAACTAGAACCTGAACGAATTCAAGAACAATTGAAATCAATGTATTTAGCTTTATTTACTTTAATTTCTAAAAGATAGCTTGCGCTTCATAATGTTGCAAATCTACATGATTTTATTCAGTAAAGAGTCATTTAATGGGGATAAAGCTCGAAGATAGCTAGCATACTTAGCTAGCATTATGTTGTTTAACATGTTTGTTAGCTTGTTTGCTAACCTGTTTCTGTGTTTTGTGGAGCAGCTTCTGTTTCCTGATGGTTTATTGTCTAAATTAAGATGTAAAGTAGCGGCTCAGCTAATAAGCTAACTCATTGTGGACTCGGCTCCGTCCAAAGGTCATCACTGTCAGGAGAGTCATGCTGCTGTTTCAGTTTCAACCAGGCAAATTTGTGAATCAAACTTCAAGAAGTGGAAAAAAAATTGATCTGGCGGCTTCACTTTTCACCTGCAGCAGAGAGAAAGAAAGAAAGAAAGAAGAAAAGAAGCTCACACAGTTGGTTTGTAGTGATTCCAGGCGTAATGAAGTGATGCAGCCCTTTAAAAAATGTTGCTGTTTTTGAAACGCTGGCGTGTGTGTGAGGCCTTAACAGAGTTATATTTAGTCTGACTTTCATTGCCAGAGCCCTTCAGCTTTAATACAGAGAGGTTTGTCAAAGTATCATATATTTATGTGGAACATTTGCTGCGTAGGGGGGAAGGGGGAAAATCAATTTCCCGCCCCTCTTGATAATTGATCGTTTTTTCTGAGTGTACTGGGGAGATGACATGTGAGGTCTATCATATTTTGAATGGTAGTAAAGCAGTCAACACCTGCTTATCTATCTATCTATCTATCTATCTATCTATCTATCTATCTATCTATCTATCTATCTATCTATCTATCTATCTATCTATCTATCTATCTATCTATCTATCTATCTATCTATCCTTTACAAAAACAATACAAAACATTAATCAAACACAAGGTTACATTCTCATTCTTTTACTGATTTAATTCCTCGTCTCCACTTAACAGTCTCTGAGACACCTTATCATTAGCCAGTAAACCTTCTCAAAATAAATCCAATCCCATAAATCTACCTCTGAAGGAATCTGATACTTTTAAAAAGTGACAGCGACTGACCTTGAGATTTATTTTTGTCACACCAGAAACTGTCTCCCTCAGCAACGAGAGATGTGCCTGTCCAGATGGTTTTGTGTGGCATCGTCTTGCTAATTGTCAGTGATGCCATCAAAGGGATGTAGCAGACCTGACAACTTAGCTGATGAGCAATAAGATGAGTATGAGGGGGGGAGAAATTAGAGCCAAAAACATGTGACAGTGATTCTGTGCAGTGCAGCCTACCGCACCTATGCTTTTTAAGCACTTTTTAAAAAATCGTTCGGCTTCCTTTTGTTTCCTGCAGACCAGAATAGAGAAGAGGAGGAAACTGTTGTAATTCAAAATAGTCAATACTGTGTAATTATTATCTCAAATAACATTGCACACACTATAAATACCCTAAAATATAATAATGCATTAGGAATAAGTGCCGGTATTAAATGGGCCTCTATGGTAATAACGTGTTCCATGTGTTTTGAGGCTATCACCTGTCTCACTTGGCTTTAAAGTTGAATAGGCTGCGGCGCAGTAGCCCGGCGGTTCGTCCCCGGTGACTGTAAAACATGCAAGACAAAACATATGACACAGGGGATGATCCTGACCTGAGACTGACATGTGCTAAAGTACATTATAGTCATTGCCAGGATAAAGGTCACATTGACTCCTGTTATAAATTGGACAGGACAGCTCCAGCATACATGGAGTGTCAAGTGTGAGGAGGTCTGAAAGAAAATCCCTCGGATGTTTCAGGACACACACACACACACACACACACAGACCCACACACACACACAGGCGGACAGATAAAAGTGTCTACGTCTCGCTCTCACTTGTGATTAGTACACTTAATCATCACATTAAAGGAGAAGTCTGCACTAAGTTCATCATATAATGGAGATGCAGGCTCATGTTTTTTTTTGTTGCTTTAAAAGCTGCTTGTGGTCATCAAAATAATGCAGAAAGGTCAGATAGGAGTTAAAGTTCAGGGTTTATTGTCGCTGCTGTTTATGCAGTTAATGATTAAATTCACAGTTTCAACTGTTCTGTTGCAGGAAAGGAGAAAAAAAACACACAAACAAACATATACATATATATATGTATTTGCATGTTCATTTGAGGCGTAATAGTCTTTTGACTAAGAATACCCTGCCTGGCACGGCAGCGAGCAGGAGAACAGACTTTTGCTCTGAGATACAAAGGGAAACAACTTGAAAGGAAATAAGCAAATGAATGCAATGCCTCATTAGGCGGGTTTTATTTGACCGTAGCCAATTAGAGAGCATCTGTAATTTAAAACAGTCAACCTAAAAAAAGACTCGACGGAAGAACACGTTTCCCTCGTGGGACTGAATCCTTTTGCCTTGTTTTCATTCAAATTATTATTATTTTTTCCAACCGGTGACATCTTTTCTATTTGACCGAATATAAATAATAATCCGCAGAGGACGCAGGAGTTCAGAGATATGCAGATCGTAGGAGTTCACGAGTTGAGATGAAAGAAAGAGCGGGGTCTGAGGGATTTCACGGAGGTCAAGGTTACGCGCTGATGTGCTGGTCTCGGCCGGCTCGCTGCTGCTCGCTGACTTGTTTTTGCCTTTTGTTTTTTTCAGGATCAATATTTCTCCCTCCGTCTTAATCAACGCCCCGCTGAGGTATTTGCGGGCTGTTACCTTAATGACACAAAGGCGCAGTCTGAAAACAGAGCAGCAGCACCGGGCGAGACTATAGACTGACAGCTGGTTTAGCTATGAATCACACCTGAGTGCAGATTAACGCACAAACAGAGACGGCACCGAAATACTGATAGGAGGGAAGAGAGAGGTAAAGATTCTTCCTGAGGCTTCTTCGTGTCATGAGCGATCCGCATCCAGAGATATGACCAAAACAAGAAGCCGACTGCTTCCTTTAGCAGGAGGGAGGAGGAGGAGGGGAGAGCCTCGTGAAAAATAGTAACACCTGTATTGCTTATACTGGTTGTTAAGCATTGGAATAAAATTTTGTGCAATATGCATAACCAAATGCTGGAATAATGAGCCATCTGTATGTGTGGTCCCTTCCTTGGAGATGCCAAGAACGGCACCATCTGTGATGCAGCTACCAGCTGTTTTCCTTCTTATTACATGTTTATTAAAAGCTGAAGTTGTCCTCTTCAAGAAGAGGGAAAGGGAGCATGGGTGGCAATGTTGGTTATCTGATTGCCTCCATCTCCATTAGAAACAGACTTGAGCTCTGTTCCTGGCCCTATAAAAATACACTAACTGTTTCAACAGAACAGAGGGAGCGCTAATTAAATACTCCTTCTTTTTCATCAGCGACTCACAGGAAATTAAGAGAACAAACACGAGATTGACTGGCAGCAAAGCAACAAACATGAAAGGGGATGAATGAATCTAATCCACCAGGACTGGAAATAAATAAATAAGCGAGCGATGTCACTTTACCCCCACCTTCACTTAGCCCTTTGGGTTTGTATTTCAAAAAATCCCTCAGCGGGGTTTGTGCGTCTTTTCTATTTGCATTGTTTTCAATTTTCAAAACCTATTAGCAAGATATCGATCGACCACAATTGAGCATTTATGCACAGCAGGCAACCTACATCCCTCAAGTCAGAATCAGATCACATCTCCCGTAATTGAGGGTGGCAGAACTGCAGACCACCCTCTGCAACTGTCAACAAATTTCAGGAGCTCAAACTAAGATGCGTCAGGGATGCATCCCGCGCCGAGTGATGGACACCGAGAAGGAGAACTGGAAATGTCCATCAGCATCCTCTGCCATGTGCTGAACAAGACAGGTCAGGTCTGAATAGACACTGACAAACCCAGGGTGGACACACTGTCGACACAGACTAAAGCAATACCAAGGGACAAGTGACAGGCTGCTCCGATGCCTTACCTAACTGCAGGACACGCACACACACACACACACACGAGAGGGTTGTTGGGGGAGGAGGAGGGGAGGGGGAGGATTGGAGGCCCAAAAAATAGAAAATAAATAAATAAAACAGTGCAGGACGGATTGGACACCCACGTGCACATGCATCCATATGGACAAAGCAGAGAAGATTCACATTAAAACCTCCAGAGGTGACGTTTATTTTGAAAATTGGCAGCAGACTTCAACAAGGCCCCGTCCCAATACCTCCCCTAACCCTACATTTTTGCCCTAACCCTATATTTTGTGCGTTCTCGTGTAGGGGTAGGGTGTCCCATACTGTAGGGAGCAAGGGGAAGTGCGATTTTGCCCTTATCAACCCTCAAAATGTGGTGAGGTCTGATGCGGGCTTAAAACGAAGTGGAAGATGAAATTACCCATGATAGCTAGGCTACATGTTTTTCACGCCCGATGGCCTTTTGTGTTGCTGTGTGTGGTATTTATTCAGTTTGGGGGAATCACAGTGTCTAGAAAGCATCAGTGGCTCAGCTGACAGGGACAGCTAACGGTAGCTAAGCTAATGGTGGTAGCTAAGCTAACGGCAGTAGCTAAGCTAACAACATCAGGACGTCAGCTGTTAAAACCCTCCCATTGTCGGACACGACATGAAACTACTCCAGTTAGCTCAGTCATGTTGTAACTAAGATATCCGCTGGAGAAAATATTTTTTCATGGAGCGTTTATTGAGTCAATTGTTAGGCTATTTAAGTTAAACAGCTAGCTAACCGTTAGCCCTGTCAATTTACGTTAAAATTACAAAAACAGTTTAGACGGAGATAAACAAACACAGCCAACGCAACAGGCAACACAACAGCTGGAACCGCCGGCATTTTTCCTGAATGAAAATAGTAGCTAGCACGCTCCACCGGTAGAATTGTCAACATGTGACGTATGTTAGCACGTTCGCTACGTTCAGTATGCTAATTTGCATATAGCCTAGGCCTAGTGGTGTCCCATTTTCATAGGGAAAGATTTTCAGACACCTTTTCCCTCAACAAGGGGAATTTACGGTTGAGGCCACTCCAAACCAAGTGGAAGTTTAAAGGGGGGAGAAATGGGACGGGGCATTTGTCTCCGTGTTGAGGTGCGATGATATTTGCGAGCACGAGGACGGATCTAAAATAGCAAATAGATATTTCTGACAGTGCATCCATTTCTGAGGTTAGCGTGTTCACTCTGCTCAGTGCTCAATAAAACAAACAAAATGCCCTCTATTTCTCTATAAACAATTACCTGCCATAGTTTTGTAACCTTATTGGATCGAGTGAAATGTTTGAAATAAATCATTAAAGGCGCTGACAGGGCATTTATCTTCACTCTTGCTTTAATGCTCTGTGCACAACGCAGTGGATGAAGTCAGTCAAGGGTGTGTGTCTGTGAGAGTGTGTGTGTGTGTGTTTTTTTG
Organism: Trachurus trachurus; assembly: GCF_905171665.1. Taxonomy (NCBI): domain Eukaryota; kingdom Metazoa; phylum Chordata; class Actinopteri; order Carangiformes; family Carangidae; genus Trachurus; species Trachurus trachurus. The sequence continues at coordinate 31,937,323 of NC_139901.1, read as the reverse complement.
AATAAGCCAGGCCCCATTGTGCCTCAGTGTGTGTGCTTGTAAGAGCAGCGTTGCGTGTGTCAATCCTCCTGTGGAGCCATGTTCTCAAAGCTCTTCATTTTGAAATCAAGCATGAATAATTAAGCCATTTCACAAGGCTGCTTTAACGATATATTACATGAGAGGAAATAGGTCAAGCAGCAATGTTAGAAAGATTGTTTGAATGGGTGTTATTGGGTTAAAAAAAAAAGAAAAGATGGTGAACAATATACCTCCCTCCCCCCCTCCCTCCACGGCCCTGTTTTCTGTAGTTATACTCTGCACGGTGACTGACAGCTACGACCTCGGACTCATTTTCCTACAGATGTGAAAAGCCTTTTCTGATAAAGTTGTGACCTGAGATAATCCAGCAGGTTTAACCCTTCTACCGACAAGCAAAACACACAATTACAGCATGTAGGGGTTTTCTCAAACTTTATCGCTATAATTTTTGACAGACAAGTACAGATGATAAGAAAAGAAACGTGTGGCAAATAATTACATTATAATTATAGGAAATAAAAGTCTACAGGGCATCAAACTACCACTTGCACCAAATATTACGAACACAAATGTCGAAGTTTTATTAATCAGCAAAAGGCCTAACATCAGAGGAAATTATACACCTACGGCATTCACTAACCAATGTCCAAAGGAGAAGGTTTGTTTTTTCCGTCCTTTATTTTAATTTTCACTACGTCTATAATTTATTGCACCAATAACAATTGCACATAATAATTAGACATCAATGATTTGTGCAGATGAAAGAACACACCACTGTAGACACAAAGATCTGAGACCAAAGCTCATGTTCAGAAGGTCCAGCGTCTTCCTGATGATGATATTTAATTAAGTCTTAATTTAATTTAAAAATATATTTGTGTTCTGACAAAGTTCAACTTTAACAGGAACTCACAACAAACTTGTTTTATTTGACAACAAGCTACTTCAGTGAGGTTTGGCCCGTTAGCTTACGGCTAACTGGTTAGCAAACAGTAGCTTATTTAAATAGCCGATCTACCAAACATGGCGCAATGTTAGCTTTAATTTTTGATTGTCTTTGAGTCAATAACAAATTAATATGTCAATATTTGCTCCTGTACCCTATCAGCCCCGGGAACAGGCCTGGATACGATATTTACATGCTTACACTCTTCTGACTCATTTGGCTTGTTATGGTCAATGTTTGAATAATATCTTGTCAGCTGACACTAAATTTCAAGGAGTTAATTGAAATTCATCACCATGGATGAGCCAATGAGCATGTTTTCGACTGAGATCTAACAAGGCTGGTGATTGGCTGTTCATTCACCTAATTGTGTAACACGACTGAACTTGAAAATGAAACTAAAGTAAAGTTTGACTGTGTGTGTAGTCAAGATATGGGTTCTTTTTGCGTAAAACTATAAACTGAAATGTCCAACATTGATGAAAATGACTGATAAAAATATTGATAAAAAACACAAAACGAGCTGAAAGATTATTATTATTTGGCTATTTTGCCTTTATTTAGACTCGGAAATAGCCTATGTTGAGGTCCTATCAACCTCATTTACAATGTAGCCGAGACAAAGAAGTCATTTGAATAACACATATGATAGCTCTTAGTTATCAAACCTTTTGTTGATGTGAAATATTGATTGGAGCAACTGTATTCTATTCTATTCTATTCTACTATTGTTCTTCTATTGAATACTCTACATTCATGGTAGCTACACTGTGACACAGATTACAACTAGTGTGACACACAATGAACCTGCATGTGAGAAGACTGTTAGTGCAAAGTGTGTGGGGACCTCTGCACACATTATAGACGCTCCTATTGTATACTGGGACATTTTGTGATGCACAATAACACACACAAAAACAAAATAGAAACAAAGCCTGCGGCAACACCGAATCTAAAGTCTACTCACCAAAAAAATAATGGAATATAAGAGAGCAGGAAGTGTGAGGTATTAACACCTGTCAAGAAGAGAACGACAAGTACCCACTTGTCAACTACTACCAGCACCGGGTACAAACAGTGCAACAATATCACAATGGTGTCTGTGTCTCCATAGTACACTACTATAAAATTGTGAAAAGGAGTAAAAGTTCTGACTGATCTGATGTGAAAAAATGCTCCAATGATCTCTTGTCATCTGTTACATTCAGCCCCGAGGACAAAACACGCACAAGTCCCACAAAGCTCCTTTAACGGTGCTTTCAACAACAACAACAGCAGCAACACTCACATCAGCTTGTTTCAGCCTCACCTACTTTCAACTAAACCGTGTTTCCTCCTCGCACTCGCACAGGATGGGACCACATGCTATTGTGTTTATCAGCTCCCATCGTTTTCTAACAACCTGTGTAAAGAGTAAAAGAAATAAAGAAAAAAAAAACGTTGTCTGTTGTTCGTGAAAAATCTACAGCATCAGAACGCGTTAAATGTTGTTTGTATCTGTGTTTACGTGATCACAGATGACTCACTTCCTGTTTCATGTTTTATTCCCCGCGAGCTCGTATTATTGTATCGCTGCAATCTTGAAGAAATTTTTATTTTTATCCGCTTGTCAATCATCATGATTTATTTTTTTAATTTTTTTATTTGAGACATCCTCTGAATGTGTAATACGTAGGTGTATAGGGTAAAAAATTTAAACAACAGATATCACAATGAAACTTCCCAAGTTCATCACTCACATTAAGACAAATATTTTTTATATTACAAGTTTTGTCAAATTTTATGTTTAAATATGTAAATGAGGCAATATCTGATGAAATCTGCGCTAATTTTCATACATTTCCAGAACCGAAATCTGAGCAATGGATAAAGCCACTTTCAAAATTCTTGTTTTATTTTGTTGACATATTAGAGTGAGAAGTTTTTACAGAGGAGGATTTTGGATATCTCTTTTTATCACTCTGTAAATGAGAAAATACTGTCACCAGTCCAAAAAAAGGGACCACATGCTATTGTGTTTATCAGCTCCCATCGTTTTCTAACAACCTGTGTAAAGAGTAAAAGAAATAAAGAAAAAGAAAAAAAGTAAAAAACGTTGTTGTCTGTTGTTACCGGAAACGTCTCGTGAAAAATCTACACTATCAAGACGCGTTAAATGTTGTTTGTATCTGTGTTTACGTGATCACAGATGACTCACTTCCTGTTTCATGTCATTTGTTTTATTCCCCACGAGCTCGTATTATTATTGTATCGCTGCAATCTTGAAGAAATTTTAATTTTTATCCGCTTGTCAATCATCATGATTTATTTTTTTATTTGAGACATCCTCTGAATGTGTAATAGCTCTTTGTGTTTCAGCTTTGTTAAGTTCTTACATGAGTTACATGTTAAAAAAAAAAAAAATCAAGCATCTGCTTTTGACTGTATGCATATGTCATTGTTGTTGCCGTTGTTGTTCCACTTTGAACATTATGAAACCAGACTTCAATCACAGGCTGCCCCATTGTACATGAAATTTCATCTCCGGATTAAAGACAGGTTTGGATTTCTGAGCCCGTCCTCCTCCTCTTTTTCTTTTTTTTCTTTTTAATCTATCATGACTACGGCTTTATAATTAGACTCCCGCTATCGTCAAACCACTGTGTAACTAAACTAAACGGTTCGACCATGTGCGCCATGTGAATGAGGCCCAGTGTTGTAGAGAGATTGGAAACAGTTTCAGGTTTCTGGGTCCAGATGGATAATTGTCCGGTTGGTGAAGATCCATAAAAAAAAAAGAAAAAAAAAAAAAAAAGGCAACAATAACAACAGAAAAAAAAAAAAGGGCTTGTGTGTTTTTAAATGTTCTGGCTCCACAGAGAGTTTGTAAATCTCATGATGTGAGCAGGTCTGTGAAGTCTGAGAGCCTGTGCTTGTTTGAGTTCACTTTGAACTCACTCTGCTCTTGAACGCAGCTGTCTGTCAGTCGTTCGCTGGAGTCTATCGCCTTGTCAGAAAAAATTGAAAGAGTCTAAAAAGCAGCTCTCTCTCTTCCCTCATACAGTACGGCACAGCTCCAAGTACAGAAGTCATCATCATTATCTGGCCATCGCTTTGCTTTGTTTTATGTTTTTATTTTTTTATTTTATGTTTTTATCTGACCTAAGAGCGTTAGAGTTAACTTAACCTGATGATCCATCATTCACACTACTGTAACTACACAAGCTCAGATTCAACCAGTTGTAAAAACGAACAAATGCAAGTAAAAAAAAACTGCTTTAATGGACAATAAAAAGTCCAGGTTAATTTTGTCTTTAGTGCAGAAACAAAACTGTAAAACAGGAACATGAACCTGAAACATCGTCGCTAAACATCTAATCATAGTTTTATTTTTTTTAATTTTTGGCTTTAATAAATTTTCTATTCGTCTGACGAGCTGTAAACGCAACATGTCAACACCTCGTGAAGACGCTGTGACCGACACGTTCACATGTTCACAACAGGTTTTGTGTTTATGTTGTGTAACGCACAACATGTCGACATGTTTCTGGGCTCGTCTCAGTCCGGGTTTTATATATTAAACACACTGCAAAAACTCAAAATCTTTCCAAGAATATGTCTTATTTCTTGTCAAAATGTATAGGCCTAATTTCTAGTCAGAACTAATCTCTTCCCTTAACTTGATTTTAGATTATTTTCACTTGTTTCAAACAAATTTTCACTTGAAATAAGTAGAAAAATCTGCCAGTGAAAGCAGGTTGTTCGTGCTTGTGAAAAGGAAGAAAAACTTGCTCCACTATCAGATTTTTCTACTTATTTCAAGTGAAAATATGCTTGAAAGAAGTGAAAAGTGTCTAAAAAACAAGCTAAGTCTTAGTTTAAGTATAATTTGATTTGTTTTGACTAGAAATAAGACAAATATTCTTGGTAAGATTTTGAGTTTTTGCAGTGCAACTCTTTAGTCTTTAGCTGCTAAATGCTAACTTGACTTTAACTTCAGAGTTTATAAAACAAACCAACTCCTCCTGCAGGCCTTTAGCTATTAGCAGCCGTTGTTTCCTATAGTAAATGTCCAACTTAACTTCTGCTAATCTCCTGAAACTGGAGCTTCACACGCTGACATCACAGTCTGAACCTCCTGACAACGACTTCCTGTTTTGTCCTTCCTGGTTCCAACACGACTGTGTGTGTGTTTGGTGTCAGTGTGTGTGTGTGTGTGTGTGTGTGTGTGTGTGTGTGTGTGTGTGTGTGTGTGTGTGTGTGCAGCAGCATCACACTCAAGGTTAAAGTCAGAAAGCCGAGTGTCTCCACCTCTGAACAGTCCACTAAGATGAATCAAACTCCTCTCAGAGCTCAAAGTAAAAGCGAGCAGGTCGAACCTCTGGCTGCCGTCACACAGACACTTTGTTGACAATAAATAAAAAAAGGCAGATTTTGTGCCATGGGTGACTTCCAAGGAATGTAATGTGGGCATATCTTCATCAGCGTCCTCCAAGTCGAGCTTACACGAGTGTAAAAAGCTTAAACAAACATCCAAAGAATGCACAAACTCTGCTTCCTGTTCTTTGTCAGAGGAGCAGCTCCAGTTCTTGATGAGATACCAGATTAAAATCCCTTATCTGATCGCAGGCAGCAGGGAAACATCTGCTTAGTGTGGGAAGATTCTCAAATCCTCCTTTTTTTGGGGGGAGGGGGGGGAGGGAGTGGGGGTTTAATCAAAATGTGTGATTTCACTTTCACTTTAAAGTTTAAAAGGCCGTCGTCACCCTGCGTTCAGAGGTCACAGACATTAATTAAGTTTCTCTCGCAGCATGTGTGCAGCATATTTCCTTAAGGGGGGACACTACGTAGGTGAATAGGGTAAAAACTTTAAATAACAGATATCGCAATGAAACTTCCCAAGTTTATCACTCACATTAAAGGGACAACGAGGAGTTTCTATTCGGTTATAAAAAAGTCTCACGTCAATGTGGATGAATCTCCGCTACCCACACTTGTTAATGGGCCCATTTTCGATAAATATATCGTTCTGTCTCTATCGTTATTTTGTTATTATTAGTGGTGGCGGAAGTGCTGGTCGAGCCGACCAGCGTTTCCTTCGTTGCGAATCATGAGAATAACGCAGCCGCATCGCCGTTTATGGTCGGAACTACGGTGGTATGTGAACCTCTTTGAACCTCTGACTTTAATTATTGATGAATGAAAACATGAGTCCGTCTTGCGCCCGGTCAAAGAAATGTACGGTGCGCGCGGAGGCTCATAAATGTAGTGTGAAAACGCTTCGCTTTTCCAAAACTCCTCGTTGTCCCTTTAAGACAAATATTTTTTGTATTACAAGTTTTGTCAAATTTTATGTTTAAATATGTAAATGAGGCAATATCTGATGAAATCTGCGCTAATTTTCATACATTTCCAGAACCGAAATCTGAGCAATGGATAAAGCTACTTTCAAAATTCTTGTTTTATTTTGTTGACATATTAGAGTGAGAAGTCTTTACAGAGGAGATTTTGGATATCTCTTTTTATCACTCTGTAAATGAGAAAATACTGTCACCAGTCCAAAAAAATCAAATTTCTCCATGTTTTTAGGAATAAAATGTTGTATAAATCAGGCTGTGAATGATATATCAACAATACCCTCTGTAAAAACCTTCAGAATATAGAAAGGGATCAAACTGGAAGGTTTTTTTGTCTGTAAGTGCTGCTGAAGTGGAGATTTCTAGCTCAGCCCGACAAAAGAGACAAAATGAAGTAAAATAACCACCTTAATGTGGATTTTCTACCATTTCTTTTGACTTTTCTGAGTTTTTCAGAATACTCAAAACTGATCAGTGCATGAAACCTTCGCCTTAAAAAAAAAGAAAGCCACAGGTTGCTTTATTTATATAAATATATAAATATAAAAGCTCTAACAAGACATATGTTTGTCACATTTTGTTACAGCACGGTGCACTTAAGTGAGCCAGGTAGAGAGGTGCAGCCAGGAGGAGGAGGAGGAGAAGCTCATCAAGACTTTCAGGATGACAAACTCCACCAGGATGTTGCCACGGACGCTGATGCATGAACGGCAAGGTAAAAAAAATAAAAAATGTAAAAAAGTTTTTAAAAGTTTGCAGGAAGCAGATCCACATCCAGAGGTGCAGATGGTGACAAAGACATGAAAGGACAAAGAAAAGAAAGGAAAGGAAGGGAAGGAAGGACAAAGAAGGCCGTTCATTTCTGTGGTAAGTAAGTAAACGCCTCGTCACACACACACACACACACACACACACACTCGTGCACGCTCTTTTGTGTACACGGAGGGTGTTAAGAGCTGTCAGACAGGTAGAAGGGAGGCTCAGGCTCAGGCTCGGGCTCGATGTGAGCTGTGATTGATCGCTCCGGTTCAGGTGGAGTTCACGGGAGGTCTCTGGTATCAGCGGCCAGATGAGTGACAGACACAAAATAGGTTGATGGAATATTATCAGGAAGCCATTTGTAATGCGGGGCGAGCCGGGATCTCTGAGGGGTGTTGTCTCTCCCAAATGAAGTCATCCATCACCTCAACTTCATATTTGATTAGGTCGTCATGAGTGGCTTTTAAAGAGAAACAGAGACGTTTCACTATTGTGCTCGCTCTGCGTTAACTAAAGATGGTACTGTAGAGGCGGCTGCGTGTATAGAAATACTTTATTAGATACTACGATGAAAGTAAAAAATATACATCAGGGTCAAAGACACATGTTGAATTTTTAGTTTATATCTGTATTTTTACTTGTTCAATGTTGAAATGGAAACAGCTCAGAGGAAGTAACAGACTTTAATTTACTTTAAGAGTGAGATTAAAATGAAGTTAATGAACCACATTATTGTCATTTTCATGTTATTTGAGAGTAAAGTGAAGATTTTTTAGATGGTTTTTCATTCATCTTTATTTGACGTCATCTCATTATGTTGAAGTTTAAGTCATTTATCAGTGGTTGGAAATAACATAAAGGACATTATATCAGAATAAGGATGTTTATCTACAGTTGTGATGTACTTGTGAGTGTTTAATGCAGTAGTTTAGTTCACAACCTTATTTGGCTTGTGACCCCATTATGACATCACAAATTTCTATATGCTGCATTTTATTTGACCTCGATTTATATTCGAGAAAGTGAAAGTATAGATTACAATTGTCAAAGGTGTACAGAAATGGCCGTTTGTCCTGTTTGTCGCGCCAAGTTGTCATGAGTTGCCGCACAGATTTATCCGAGTAAGGAAAACGAATTTGATTGGTCGTTATCGAGCGGGCGGGATATTCAATGTTTGGGGCGAGACTGAGCTCCGTGTGTGTGTGTGTGTCTCAGACGTTTGATTGACGGATGACGGATCCAATATCAGTGGCTGATGAATCGTGCGCAGGCTGACGTATAATCCGTGCGCCTGCATTATCCAATGCGGGGAAAAAAAAACACACTTTCTTCCCGGATTTACTCAAAAATAGAATTTTGCACAAAGTTTGGCCTACATCATCTGATAGATGAGTTATTACACTAATTGTATGACCCAGAGTGGGCTCAAATTCAATTTTCTTTTCTGTACAGCTTTAAAGGGACAACGAGGAGTTTCTCCAGCGGCAGAACGAAAAATTCCACGACAATAAAAAAGTCTCATTAATGTGGATGAATCTACGTTACCCACACTTGTTAATGGGCCCATTTTCGATTAATATATTGTTTTGTCTCTATCGTTATTTTGTTATTATTAGTAGTGGTGGAAATGCTGGGCGAGCCGACCAGCGTTTCCTTACTTTCGGTTTCGCGGACGCTGCCCGGCGGGTCATGAGAATAACGCTGCCGAATCACCGTTTACGACGGTATCTGAACCTCTTCGAACCTCTGACTTTCGTTGTTGATGAATGAAAACATTCTTGGCAAGACTCATGGTAAATGTAGTAGGAAAACACTTTGCTTTCCAAAACTCCTCGTTGTCCCTTTAAGTCATTTATCAGTGGTTGGAAAATAACATACAGTAGGGACATACAGACAAGGACATTATATCAGAATAAGGACGTTTATCTGCAGTTGTGATGTACTTGTGAGTGTTTAATGCAGTAGTTTAGTTCACAACCTTTTTTGGTTTGTGACCCCATTATGACATCACAGTTTTTTATATACTGCATTTTATTTGACCTCGATTTATATTCGAGAAAGTGAAAATATAGATTAGTTGTTAAAGATTGTGTGTGGTGTTTTTAATCATAATTAGTTACAATATATGTATCAATTACTGGACATTTCAAGCGACCCCATTTGAATTCCAGGTGACCCCGCGTGGGGTCCCGACCCCAAGGTTGAAAAACACTGGTTTAACGCCTCTGATGGTTTTTACTTGGACTTCCAGTGAGTTTCACTTCCTGTGGCTGTGAAGCTTTAATAAGAAACGACTGTGATGTGTCAACACAGACTGAACCACAGACTGAACCACTGTTATCAGCTCTCAACATTAATCTGATAATGATCTTAATTCAATAATGTCAAATAGTTCTGAACTGGACTACTGTGAGTGGTTTAATGAGTAATATACTAATGTTACATTTTGATGCTGATGCTGTTGTGTTCGCTTTTGTGTTTTTCTTTTTTTTACTGCAGTTTTGTTCCCAGTCGCGACGACTTCCACCTCTGACACCGTGACCTGATTAATGGAGAAAATAATTGGCAGATTAATTAGTAATGGAAACAATCATCACTCACAGAGCAGACCTGGATTAAATAGTTAATAATGAGTTAATAGTGCATTTTTCTGCTTTTTAATTTGAAACACAATGCAAGAAGAGACAAACAGATTAGATTAGATTAGATTAGATGTACTTTATTCATCCCACAACGGGGAAATTCAGTTGTTACATCAGCCAAGTTAAAAAAGAAAGGAAGTAGAGAGGGCTAAAATATATATATAGACACAATAAACAATAAAACAATCAACCTTCAACCAGGCAACGTGCAAAACCAGTACTGAGGATATAAGGATATAAGGTGGCCTGATATAAAAGTATTGATAGGTAAAGTGACTATGATGTAAAGATATTGCAACATAAGTGACAATGATATACATATAAACAATATAAATACATATACAGAAGTGAATGTGACTGTTTATATTTGAATTATGCAAGACTGTACACTGTTTATCAGTGTAAAACTAACTGAATAGTCAGATAGTAATCAGATTACACTACTATTCTCAAACTAACTTGAATATAGGCCTACATGTGTGCATGTGTATATATTTGTATAGGCCTGGATTAAATAGTTAATAGAGAGTTAATAGTGCATTTTTCTGCTTTTTAATTTGAAACCTAATGCCAGAAAGAGACAAACAGAAGTGAATGAGGCTGTTTACATTTTAATTATGCAAAACTGTAAATGTTATCAATGTAAAAGTAACTGAATAATCAGATAGTAATCAGATTACACTACTATTTTCAAACTAACTTGAATATACGTGTGCATGTGTATATATTTGTATATATTAGGCCTGGATTAGATAGTTAATAGAGAGTTATAATAGTGCATTTTTCAGCTTTTTAATTTGAAACCTAATGCGAGAAAGAGACAAACAGAAGTGAATGAGGCTGTTTACATTTTAATTATGCAAAACTGTACATTTTTATCAATGTAAAAGTAGCTGAATAGTCAGATAGTAATCAGATTACACTACTATTTTCAAACTAACTTGAATATACGTGTGCATGTGTATATATTTGTATATATTAGGCCTGGATTAGATAGTTAATAGAGAGTTATAATAGTGCATTTTTCAGCTTTTTAATTTGAAACCTAATGCGAGAAAGAGACAAACAGAAGTGAATGAGGCTTATTATGCAAAACTGTAAATTTTATCAATGTAAAAGTAACTGGATAGTCAGATAGTAATCAGATTACACTACTATTTTCAAACTAACTTGCACATACATGTGTATATCTTTCTATATATGAGGCCTGGTGTGTTGCAGTGTGTGTGTCTATGTGTGTGTGTGTGTGTCTGTGTGTTGTTGTGTCTGTGTGCAGCAGCTCATCAGCTCTGATGAACAGATAAAATCTTGTTTTCAGCACCAACGTGTTGAGATGAGTCCGGTTCTCCTCTTCATGAATCGAGCTATTCAGCAGCAGCAGCAGCTCGGTCGTGACTGACTGACTGACTGACTGCAGCGGTTCATTCATATCTGCTGGAAATCTTACAAACTTTATGTCTTTCATCCTGCGAGCGAGCAAAAAAAAAAAAAAGCGGAAGCTGCAGGGACAGAAAACACGCATAAAGAAAAGAAAAGAAAGGAAAAGCGTCGAGAGAAAGAGGAGGAGAGAAAGAGAGCAGCAGCAGCAGCAGCAGCTCTGTGTGTGTGTCTGTTCCTTCCCTGGCCTCTGTTCCTTTAATAAACTCATGGTTATCTAGTGTAACAAATGTCTCGCTGCCATCATCAAGTCCAGGCGAGGAGGAGGGAGGAGTTTTTAATGTTCAGTTTGTTCTATGGATCGATGTCTGCTGGCATCGCCTCTCCTCTCGCCCCGCACCGTGCGTAATAATAACACGACCCAACAACCATCAGGCTACCACACAGGCTGCTTTTTACGCGCTTTCGCCTCCACAGATTATCCAGCGAAGGAGGAGGAGAAGAAGGAGAAAGGAGAGGAGGAGGAAGAAGAAGAGAAGAGAAGAGCCTGAAGCTGGGACCCGGACTGAAGCGGAGCTCCTCTGACTGACTGACTGACTGACACGCGTCGATCAGCAGCGATATGTTTTACACACTGATGGACGGAAACGGATGGTGAAAGGAGACGGTTCGCTCCCGGTAGGAGGAGGAAGAAGAAGAGGAGGAAGAGGGAGAAGAAGGAGGAGAAGGAGAAGAAGGTGAAAGAAAGAAAGAAGGAAAGAAAGAATAATAAATAGAAGAAAAATAGAAAAACACCGATTCAACATCTGCTTCCTCCGGACTGAAAACCACCGGACTGGATTTTTTTTTCTGAACAGTGAAAAGAGAGAAACCGAAGTGTCCGAGAGCCACGATACAGACTCTCTCTCTCTCTCTTTCTCTCTGCTTCTCTTTCTCTCTCTCTGTCTCTCTCTCCTTCCCTCTCTCTCTCTCTCTATGCATGGACTATCGTAGACCGCATTCACATTTCACCTGGGCTCAGTGTTGAACCGCGACTCCTCAAAGATACAAAAATATCCATCCCGACAGAAATGCCACGGAGGAAACAGCAGGCGCCCAAACGGGCTGCGGGTAAGAGACACATCCATTCTCTCCTTTTATTATTATTATTTTAATTTTTATTATAAGAATTATTATTGTTTTTATTATAATAGGCTATTTAAAAGAGACGAGCTGTAACATCAGAGTGTGTGTGTGCCGTGATATTATCAGTGTTTGGTGCCTGTGTGTGTGTGTGTGTGTGGAGCACGAGCTCTCACTACAAACTTTTATCATGTGGGACCTTCAGATCTGATCCGGATCCATTAGATCCATAGACCCCCTCTCACCCCCCCTCTCCCACCTCCCCTCTCCACTGTATTAACAGAGATAACAGCTATTAGAGGAGGTTTTTGGGGTTTTTGTAGTTGTTGGAGTTACATAACTGTGTGTTGGTGTGTGTGTCGGTGTGTGTGTGTTGTGTAGTGTAGTGGACCAGGATTCCTTCAGTCATGTT